>NC_137153.1:68960044-70160044 GCF_951394435.1 Stenella coeruleoalba
CCTCAGAACTGTCATGGCACGAAGGGGGGTGACTCTTGGTATTATAATCGGTATTATAATGAAGGTATAATAAGCTAATGACCGGGCCATCATTGACACCATCTTGGTTTTAGCTGGTTCCAGCCTGTTTTAGTTGTATCCTGTTTTTCTCAGGCTGGGTCCCCCTCCTCATTCTTTTAATGGTTGTGCCCTGTCCCCTTCCATCCAGTCTCACTCGTGTGGGCACCGGGCAATCAGAGATGGAAAAGCATCTAACACACTGCGTATTTACCGTGTGTCAGAAATTGTTCTAAAGGACTTTACAATATTCAGTCACTTAATCCTCACAACACCTTTAGTAGATTTGTCCTCATTTTGTAGATGAGGAAATGAGTTCAGAGAGCTTAGGTAACTCGCCCAACCAATCTATTAATGGTAGGGTTGTAATGTGACCTCAGGCAGCGTGGCTCTGGAGTCTCAGCTGTAGATCACTCCATCACGCTGAGAAAGCCTCATGAACCGGGCAGAAGGTGGAGGAGGAAGACACGGCACAGGGGAGAGGAGGAGAGGTACAAGAGACCAGACCCTGCTGCTCTGCAGGGGGCAAAGCTGTGCATAGTCATGGAAACACACAGCATGCTGGCGTCTTTAAAATATCTAGAAAACTCGGTTTCTTTTGCATATCTGAAACTCCACGTATTATATTTATAGGCGAGCCTAACTAAATAGTGCTGAAGATTTCTTGTCTCTCAAAAGAAATGAAGGAATAGAGAGTAATCGTTTGGGTTATATAATCTGCTGATTCTGTAGTGAGCAGAGAGAACACAACACACTCAGAGGCTAGATCTGTGTAGTGGAGAGCAAAGACAGATAAAAATATGAGAGCTGCTGGCCTTCATTAAAAGGGTAAAGGATTGCTGATTGGTATTTCCTTTTAGGCTTTATAGAAGCTTTAACTTTAGAAGGACGTTGCCCCTTGCTGACCCTGGTGAGGCTTTTTGCTTTGTGTGGAGTGGCTTAATTGTGCTCATGCTTAGTTGTTAGGTTTACTGAGATATATTTAGATATAATCTCTACTCCTGGAAGAAAAAAAAAGCAAATGCACAGGTCAGCTGGCTTTGGGGCACAACTGAAGGCCTATGTCTTCTATTGTGCGTGCCTCAGTTAATTAGCTTTCTAATTATGATTTATTCTAAGTTGTTATTTTAAATCCGTGCCCAGAGAGTGTGTTGAGGTGATAGGGAGTTGGTTCTGTGCCTCTAGCTCTGAGAGTTACACAGTTCACAAAACCCTTGTATCTGTGCTTTCCTTTCCCACACTAGCCCTGATTCTTGTCGAGATTCCAAGTCATCCACAGAACTTGCCCAGCAACCAGAAAGTGTGACCATCCAGTTCCGTTCTCAGAAATCACCCATCTCCCTTTGCTTTCCACCTCGTTTTATTCTGCTCTGTTTACACCTAGCCTTTTACTTGGTTTTTGCTCCCTCCTTTTTTTTTTTTTTTTAAGATGAACTTTCCCCTTTTGGACTTGCAGTTTATTACACTTTCATCCAAGGACCCTTGGGGTCCTATAGCAGTTCAGCCCTGACTCAGACTTCTGACTCCCCCTGATATGCCATGAATTAGATACCTCGCTCATCCAATTTCAGTCCCTTCTAAGCCAAACCTTGGAATTAACCTGCTGGATAAGTGCCTTGGCTGGGTGTATTTGGTATTCATAGATGAGGAACAGATACACCCACCGCTTGACCCTGCCAAGTCTGGGCAAAATCGCAGTGAGAACAGGTTTGACTTTGGACACTATCATCCTCCTTTGGGTTTATTCTCTCTGTTCCCTCTCTCTTCTCCCTGTACCTAGAAATGTTGATGCTCTTGTGCACCTTTGTTCCCTTCAGAGCAGCTCTGATCTAAATCCCATTCTCACAGTAACTTACCATTTTACTGGATGACAGGTATCTGGTCTATTACACCTGAGCATGGATTTCTTTGAAAGATATTAGTTGACTGTGCTTCCCCCAGTTCAAAATCATTTATTTGTCTTCGTAAGCCATCTGAACGAGATTTTCTAACTCACATACTGAAAGTGCCTTAGGGTCTTCCTAGAACATGGTGGGATGTAAGTAAAACCAAACCAAACCAAAACAAAACAGTAACAGCAGTAAGACCTCAACGTCAGTCTGACATTGTGGCACATGCTGTGACCGTCTGCTGGTTGTCCTCCAGATCCTTCTTTCCTGGAAACAAAGCCACTAAGCTGGAGACTACATTTCTCAGTGCCCTTTGCAGTTACGTGAGGTCATTTGGAACAACAGTATATTTGAGGATATGATGTTTTCAAGTACTGTGTCACATGCAAAGTAAAATGAGCCTCTGGCTCTGGACTTTGTCTCTATTTGCCACATCCTATGGCCAGAATTTGGATAAGACAGCAACCTAGTTTGACTACCCAGATAGAGACACCACCCAGGGAGATGGCAGAGCCCCCAAGAAGGAAAGAACCTGGGTACCTGAATGATTTCGTAGAGCAGAACTGCCCCGCCAGCCTATACTGCTGGGCTGTTACATGGAAATACTTTTCTGTCTCATTTAAGCCATTGCCTTTTGGTTTCTTTTTGTTACAGCAGCTTCATATTTACAATAACTAATACACAGACCTATGGGGGGAAAATGTCTGAATCATTCCTGTGAGGAGCTAGGTTTGGAGACCTGGGTTCTAGATATTGGGCATTGGAAAAGTTCTAAATCTCCATCTTCCCTTGGAAGATAAATCAATTTATGGATGGGGCCCTTTCCATCTTTAAGTTAATTTACGGATGGAGCCCTTTCCATCTTTAAAACTGTGGTTTGCAGAGTTTTAATGTTCATCAGAATCACCTAGAGGGTTTTCAAAACACAGATTTTTGGGCAACATTCCCTGTGTTTCCAGTTCAAAAGGTCTGGGGAGGGACCCAGAATTTTCATTTCTAACAAGATCCCAAGTGATGCTGATGCTGCTGGTCTGGGGACCACTCTGAGACCCCCTGAGTATTCGCCAGTCTTTCCTCTAACAACATCTTGAGACACATTGACCCAGCACTGGTTTGATGAGTGCACTGTTGGGGCATTGTTGAGGCCCTACCCCAAAACTCATGGCTTACCTCTGAGTTTTCCTGTGGCTTTCGTGGGCAGTTGCTGTTACATAGGGACAACTTCCTACCCAAGTCCACAAGCCTCTCAGTTTCTCTGCCCAAGGGCTTGCTCCAGCACCAGGGCGTCTTGCTCAGCCTGCCTGTAGAGCCACCCAGAAGTGCTGGGGATCTGTGGCTCTCAGTGGAAATCTTTGACCAACAAGGGATGCTGTTGGTGGATGAATACCTAAGCTTCCCCATCCCTGAGTGGGACAGGTCTGTGACAGGTTCTTTGTGATACTTCAGAGGATCACAAAGGAGGAACCTTTAAAAGCACGAGCTCTGGAGCCACACTGCCTGATTCAAACCCCAGATTTGCTGCCCACTAGCTGAGATGTTGGGCAGATTATTGTGTCTATATGCCCTAGTTTCCTTACTTATTAAACGTAATAATAGGTCCCACTATATAAGGTTTAGGGGATGATTAAATGAGTTAACACATAAAAAGTTCTTAGAACTGTGTATACACAGAGTAAACTCAACAAATGTTAGCTTTTTATCACATTTCTGAGGCTAGGACTCCAGAAGAATAGGAGAGGAGGCTCCAATCCACTCCAACCCTGATGTACCTTCTTTTCATGTCAGGAGCAGAACAGCCATCTCTCTGCCACTCTTGCTAGAGCAGACAGCTGGCAGAGAGCTATGTGTTCTCTAATTGTTTAGTGCGTTATGAGAAGTGAAATGACTCTCTCTTGTCCTTCTGTTAGCCTGTTTTCCTTGTTGATTTTGGTAAATTACCAGTTGCAAATTTTTTTTAAAAAAGAGAGGCATGCAGTAAAGGACAGTCTTTATATTTCAAAATCATTAGTGATGGAAGCTTTCTAATACAGTTTCTGCTGGTCACAATCCACAGCATGTGATAAAGAAAAGTAAAGTTACTATTTTCTTTTAAAAATACTTGTAATACCAACAATACATCATCTCTGGAAAAAAAATTGGGGAAAATGATATAAGGATCAGCCATAATAATTCAACTTCCTCCTAAGAATTTGTATATTGCCTTATATGGCTTTCTCCCTATGTGTGTGTGTGTGTGTGTGTGTGCATGTGTGTGTGTGTGTGTGAATGATGTTAGATAGATAGATAAAAATGAGACTGCACAATACATGTTGCTTTATAATATTTTTCACTGAATATAGCATGAGCAGCATTCTGTGTCTTGAAATATTTTTCCACAACATTATTTGATTTTCTCTTTTATTCTCAGAAGATGACTTATCTTGAAATCAAAAGGGTACCTTGCTATCTAAATAATGTCTCTGAAAAGAGACAAATAAGAGATAAAGAAAGAAATCTATAGATAAGTATCCACACAAAGCTGAAAGGGATTAGCTGAAAACGGCCGATGGGGAAATGTTTCTCACATAATTTTTTGAGTGCAACTGGGCTCACTTTCCTCTAAAACTGCTAAAAATTAGCTTTCTAAGATTTTTTTTATTCCTTCTCTTGACCCCTATCCTCCTGTGGGAACACTTTCCAAAGATGGGTTAAGATAGACGTTTTATCAGCATTAGCAAGGAGAGTTGTCAGTTGATTCGATAGAATATGACTGAATTGTAAACTATGAAACACTTCTGATTTCAACTGTGGGGAGGCAAAAAGGAGAGAATGAGCCAGTAGTTTGTTCTCTAATTTAATGTCTATGAATGTGAGCTAATTACACAGAGTACTTTCCTTTGTGGAACTCGAGAGAGGAGGGGCTAGTTTTGCCTCTTTCAGGTACATGATGTAGCGGACACAAAAAATTTACAGACTCTTCGGGTGTGATACTCCACCCTCGGATGATGGGGACACACTGTCCCACCTCCCTCCCAAGAGGGGGAAGCTGTCTATATTCTTCTTTCATGTACTGTGGAAAATCAAAAGGCAACAGACCACCAGCCTCAAGCAGCATAACCCAAAATTGCTTTCTAACATTTATAATTAGTTCCTAAGTCAAAAAAATGTAACAAATGTACTAACATATTATACAAAGGTTTTAATGGAAAAGAATTAGGGATAAAAATAGATTAAAGGGTTTTAAGTCTATCTTTGAGTAGTGGCTACCACTAAACTAATTCAAAAATGATTTAACCAGAAGTAGTTCTTTGAAGAACTTGGAAAGAATGAGAGACCCTATTCATGTAAAATCCTTTTAATATCATTCCAGTTGGCAAGTAAGCAAGAATGCCTTGAGAGGCATACCAGGAGAGGTCGAGGTGATTTGGGGGGAATGATGGCCCCCTCCCTGTCCAAGGAAACAGTCTGGTTGTGGAATTTAAAGGGAAATGAAGGCAAGGCAGAAGGACTTGGGATCATGTGGTGGGGGAAGGGATAATATTGAGACCTTTGAAGCAGAGCATGTAACTTGCATGTGGAGACAATTGGAGATGTCACTAGTATCTTTAAAAAATATGACACACACACACACACAAAAATATGACACAATCCAAGTGGTAGGAAAGATGGGAAATCCTGTTTCAACATACTTTAATTGTATAGGACGTAGAAGTAGAACGTAAGGGGAGAGATTGAAAGAACTTGACATGCTTGTTGATAAATGGAAAATGAGTCTGTGGGCAGAGGAGAAAGGAAAAAAGTAATTTAGTTAGATATGAAAATAAGATGTAACACTTGGTAAGGATCCAAATATGTGAAGTGGGCAGCAGCAGGGTAGAAGGCAGTGTTAAGCTTCTTTTATTTGGGCCTGGAAGAATACATATATTGTTAGAACTGAGAGGAGAAAAACCTTTAGATTATACTAAGCTAGATAATGGGAGATTAAGAAAAGATGCCAGACTCTCAGTAAGCTGGGGAACTCAAGTGAAAGCCATTGTGATGGTAGAATTTGAACTCACCACTAAAGTGATAGACAAAAGAATATATCTTTTTATCCTGGGAAAAGCAGAGAAATAGAGAAAAGCAAACATTAATGCAAACATCTTTGCATTATTTTCATTTTTTCACAAAAAAAGTAGAGCAGAGTCAACTAGCCTCCTTAATTTGTTAATGGTAGATCAGTGCCGAAGCTCAAACACTGGGAGTATAGGAATCCTGGGAGTATAGGAAATCAGGTTGTGAATTGGGTCAGTTCACACATCTTTTCCAAATAATTGTTGGATAAAAAGAGGGTGACTCGGAAATGGACTTTAGTAAAAGCAAATATCTTTGCATTTTACAAGTGTTTGAATTTCTTACTTTTCAAATTTTGCCTCAAAGAGGTAAGTTTGCCAAACCCTTTTATGTACTAACATCTCAAAGCAAAGTTAGCCCTAACAAGGCAAACAAAATCTTTGCTTAGGCAAAATAGCATGAACAGCTTTGAAAACAGACACATAAACAGAACCTAAATTATTAGCTTGGGCAGATTTTTTTCTTTTCTGTTATTTGATTTGCATATAAACAACAGTGTACCACTCATCCAATTCTGTCTTCTGCCCATAAAGGCAATTTTCTTTTGCTATTTGCTTACTTTTTTTCTGGAGGAAGTGAACTATTATTGGTTCTTGGCAAGATGTAAATGGAGGCTATAGTTAAAACTCTACATCACCTTATGATTGACTCACACCTGTACTGGAGGATTTTGAAGCTGGTGATCAACAGGTCCAGGTTTTCGCTCTCTTGGCAGTAAGAGCTGCACTAGGGAACTGGACAGAGCCACCTTTTAAAAATTATTATCTGCCTCACTCTTATGTGGAAGGATATGACCATACGGTCATTTCACCATATTACCTTCACTAAGATCACAACTAATTTTCTGAGAAGGACCCTTAGATTGATGGCATTGGTTATTTACTTTGACAAACTACTAAAAAGCTCTGGTTAAGTCCACTTAACTACTCAATTGAAATATATGACAATTTAATTAAATTCAAAATGAAGACAATCGACAAAATCATTAAAAGATGAATTGTAAAAATCGAACTGAATTGACAGCTGGTTTGGCTGAATTATCCAAAATGGGTCATAGGGGGTCATATGTCATAGCCACAGAGAAGAGCTCGTGATGACTTCAGAGAGTATCCCACTTGGCTGAGCTGAGACTGGCATTTCTCTGCTTTATCAAGGGAGTCTTCCAGGCAGGGAGAAATGTAAGAGGGCAAGACTGAGCTGGGATTTGAATGTAAGGAGGAAAATGACTGAGTGGGTATGGAAGGGGGTGGTAGTTCTAGGTATCCAAAACAATAAGAAAGGAGCAGGCCTAGGAATCACATTAAGAAATGAGGCAGTTACTGTTTACAATAGCTAAGACATGGAAACAACCTAAAGTCCGTCGACAGATGAATGGGTAAAGAAGATCTGGTGTGTGTGTGTGTGTGTGTGTGTGTGTGTGTGTGTGTGTATGTGTATATATATACATATATATATATATGCAATGCATTATTAGCCATTAGAGAGAAGGAGATAATGCCATTTGCAGCTAAATGGATGGACCTAGAGATTATCATACAAAGCGAAGTAAGTCAAAGAAAGACAAATACCACATACATACTTATATGTGGAGTCTAAAATATGACACAGATAAACTTATCTATGAAACAAAAACAGACTCACAGACATAGAGAGCACACTTATGGTTGCCAAGTGGGCGGGGGGGGGGGGCATGGGAGGGATGGATTGAGAGATTGGGATTAGCAGATACAAACTATTATATATAGAATGGATAAACAACAAGGTCCTACTGTACAGCACAGGGAACTATATTCAATATCCTGTAATAAACAGAATGGAAAAGAATTTTTAAAAAAAGAAATGAGGCAGTTGTTTTTTCTGCCACGAATGCCCACCTTCTTCCCTTCTCTGTCCAGCAGATCCCCATTACTTGCTTAATATTCAGCTAACACATTACCTTTGCAGAACATTCTTCCCAATCTTTTAGTTACATGTTCCAGTTCTGTGCTCTCATAGCACCTTGACCTACCTCTACCAGGTCATGTTCATTTATGACCACTGTCTTTCTCCTCTGCCTATCCTACTTAAATTGTTTTTTTTTTAAAAAATTTATTTATTTATTTTTGGCTGTGTTGGGTCTTTGTTGCTGTGTGTGGGCTTTCTCTAGTTGTGGTGAGCGGGGGCTACTCTTCGTTGCAGTGTGCGGGCTTCTCATTGTCGTGGCTTCTCTTGTTGCGGAGCACGGGCTCTAGGCGTGTGGGCTTCAGTAGCTGTGGCACGTGGGCTCAGTAGTTGTGGCTTGCGGGCTCTAGAGCTCAGTCTCCGTAGTCGTGGAGCACAAGCTTAGTTGCTCCGCGGCATGTGGGATCTTCCCCGGCCAGGGCACGAACCTGTGTCCCTTGCATTGGCAGGCAGATTCTTAACCACTGCGCCACCAGAGAAGGCCAAATTGTTTGTTTTTATAATGATACATTCTACAAGCTCATACTGTGAGTCTCTAGGCTCTAAGCATGGTACTAGGTGCAGGGGTAACAGACAAATAAACCCACATTCATGAAGGTTACAGTTCTAGTGGGAGAGTCAGAAAATAAACGAGCAAACCAAATATAAAATAATTACAAACTGAAACGACTGACTTTAGGTAAGGAAGTCAGGTAAAGTCTTCCTGAAAACATGACAATTAAGCTGAGACCTGGAACTTAAGAAAGAGGGTATGTATGGGTGCATATGTGGGTGGGTGGGCTGGAGGGTTCCAGGAGGCAGGAAGAGTAAACATAAAGGGGAAGACTGAATGTTGTTTCAGTCATTCACTCTATAAGTATTTGGCAATGGAAGTAAAGGCTGATTCCTAGGATTCTGACTTTAGGAAATGTGTGGGGAATCAGGGCACTCTCCATGTGGGGAAGACTGGTGTGGTGGGTGCTGCGTGCCTCCCAGACCCCCTGCTGAACTTGGCCCTTATTCCCCCAGCTGCAGGGGACGTTCGCTGCTAAGGGCTACGACCATACCACTCTCTGGGACTTGCCCTTACCCAAGTAACACCCCTCCTCAGGCACAGACCACGGACAATGCCTGGTCGAGGCAGGGGTACAGAGCCTAGCCCCCTCATCTCAGGTTGGGACATCTCTGCAGGGCCCTCCCAGCTCTGGAGTTCCCCAGAATTAGGGGAAGCCTGTCACAATGCCAGCACGGTTCAACATTTCCCCCTGCCCATTCCTATTTCTGTGATAATTACCCTTCCACGTGATGGTCTAGAGAACACTCCCTGATAAACCTCCTACAGGGAGAATCTTCATCTCCGAGTCTGTTTCTCTGGAAACCCAACCTAAGCAACTACAGAGGATCAGGTTTGGGGTCGGATATCAAGAGTTCCATTTTAGAAATATCAATTTGAGATGGCTGTGGGACATCCAAGTTGGTATTTCATATAATTCAGTATACAATTCAGAACTGAGGACAGGTCTGGCTGGAGCTATAACTCTTGTATTAGTCGGCATATGAGGTATTCAAAACCTTGAAAATATATGAGAATAATCAAAGTTGCGGTATTCAACATGGTAGCCACTAGTCACGTGTGGCTATTAAGCGCTTGAAATGTGGTTAGTGTGGCTAAGAAACTGAACCTTTAATTTTAAGTAATTTAAACATAAAAACTGACATATTTCAATTACTGGTAGACTTGTAAAAATGTTGGAAAAAACTTGGGTATGTGAATCTGCTTTTTCCGCTGTGAATTTTATGAAATCTAAATACAAACCAAGTATTTCCAATGAAAATTTAGCGTGTAAATCAAGAAGCGCAAAGTGTTAAAAAACACACAGGAATTTGCAGATTTAGTACAAAAAATGTAAAATATTGCATTAATAATTTTTATATTGGTTAAATGTTGAACTGATAATATTTTGGACATATTGGGTTCCACTAAGTAAAACTGTTAGAATTAATATCACCTTTTCCCTTTTAGTTTTTTTAACATAGCTACTAGAAAATCTAAAACCACCTATATGGTTTGCATTATATTTTTATTGGATAGCCCTGCACTGGAAAGGGTATGTACACAGGGATGAGAAAATGGCCTGGGCTAAGCCTGGGTAAAGGATAAAATGACAGCAACAGAGGCGAAAAAGTGGCTGGTCTGGGAGAAGGAAAATAAGAAGGGTGTAGTGTTCAGGAATAATGTGAAGGGTGTTTCCAGGAGGGAGTACTCCTCTGTGTGGACTGCTCCTGAGGACAGGAAAGTATCTGGTGGGCTAGATGGGAGGAAGCTCTGCCATGTATCTGAATCCCTGGTACTTGGCATATGAAGAAACACTCAGTAAATGAGTACTTAATGAATTCTTGAATGAATTGACGAGGTGAGATGAAATGCACTGACCTACAATTTCCAATTCAGAAAGAGAATAGGAAGGATAAAAAGCCAAGCTTTACTTCATCCATCTTTTCCACATTAGACAGTTCTTTAAATGATTCAATTGAAAAAGTTGTATACAAGGGGGAAAAACTGTAAGTGTGTGAGGTGATGGGTGTTAACTAAACTTATTGCGGTAATCATTTCACTACATATATAAAACTATATAAATATATACTTTATATATATATAAAATTATGTTGTACACCTTAAACTAATACAATGTTATATGTCAATTATATCTCAATAAAACTGGAAAAAATTGTGTAAGCCCTCTTCTGGGAAACATGTGGATGAATCGATGAGGATGCTTTGAGCAAAAATTATCCCCTGAAATTGGGGGATAATGTCTCTATTGTAGAATGTTTGTGAAGAGTAAATTAAATAATTTAATGTTTATAAAGTACCTACAGTGATGCCTATAACAGCAAATGCTCAACAAATGTAGCGTCTATCATCTTCACTGTTAATATTATTGTGGTGTCAGGTTCAAGTTTGGTTTCCAGATAAAGGAGTTAATCTTACTCTGTATGCTTGCCCCAAGGTCAGCCACTTCACAATGCTTATTAGTGAGCACAATAATAGGGGGACAGAGAAAAAGAATAGGCCAGAGATGGCAAATAAATGGTTCACTTGGCCCATCCTCACTCTCCCACGCCCATGACAGACATAAGTAATCAATCATGATACTCTTTCCCACTGAGCATGAACACAGCCTCAGAACCTTTCCCAGCACACTTTTTTAGGCAGCTCCCAGCTCAGTGATTCAGAGCGAGCATCTGTGATGAAACCTACTTGGTAAAATAGAGTTAGTTCAACTATAATAACACTCAGGGGAAAAGTAAGCTGAAATATATTACTTTTGAAAAAGATAGAACAATAGGTTTCGAAGAAAAAAATGAGTTGATTAATGCAATGAGCAAAGTTTGTTCTGACAGTAGATACGAAGACTATCAAAATGTCCTTTTCTCAAGGTATTATTTTGCCATCAGAAAGGAAAATGTTGAGGGTAGTTTAGGGAAAAAGACAATTTAGCAAACCATATGCTGAACACAGTGTTTTCAGTAACAGCCACTGAATAATCAGGGAGACATCATGTTCTACCTCTAAGTCCTTCACCTTGCTCTTCTAAGTGGAAACACAAGTGCCTGAGGATATTTGAAGCGTGACAAATATTGGAGCGAGTGCTGATGTAAAGCCCTGTAAAGAATTTCCATGGCTGATCACATAACAGATGGCTCCTTACAAGAATCGTTTTAATATTAAACAGACTATTCGGGCCTATGAAAAATTCCGCCATAAATCTGTAATTGAAAATATTAAAAAAACATCCATTCAAAATGACTGTAAATTTTTACAAAAGACTGTAAATTTTTACAAGGAACTTAGGCATTTCAGAGCTTATGTCAAAAGTCAGGATGTCCTTTATATTATTTTTTAAGAGGGGATTTAAGATCAAATGGAAGGCCTATTGACTTTCAAAAATCGTCTTAGATGGAAAGGAGAAAAGTGTGTGGGGAGGTGGGTGTGTGTGCTTTACTTTGATCCTCTCATTTGCTCATTCTCACTGAACACCTTCCTCGTCCCACACTGACCCAGAGGCACCCTTGCTTCTCCTTGTCCATCAGAATCTTGTGGATCCCCAGGTCTTCTTGCCCAGCCACTTTTTTATGCCGCCCTTTCTAGGACTCTGGAACCTCTCTGACACTCTTGCTCTCCCACCACTCCTGTTACTGCAGCAGAGGCTCTGAGGGTGAAACTTTGTGAAGGCTCAGCAGCTTCCTGAAGTCCTCAAGTTGTTGCTGCTGAGACCTGAGCTCAGTGGTTAGACATGACTTAATCCAGCCCTATTTGTTATTGTTGTTTCTCATTGCTGCCCAGTACACCTCCCACCAATTCTTAGCCTGGAGTGAACTCTCACCCCACCCTTTGCCCATCTGCTTTCTTCATGGAGAAAAGGGAGAAGGGACCTGCCCGACACCCCACTCCGGGAGAGTGACCGTCACCTGACACCTAGTCCAACAGCCCCTTTAAGCCTTTACGATGCTTCTTGCTTCGGGACACCAGGTAGCTGCATTCACCTTTGTAGATTCTAGCCTCTCTTAGATCAGAACCCCTGTAGTTTAGGAGATAATTTTAGGAGGCATATGGAAAACATTTTTATCAAGTTTAACTATTTGTATATTTATTTCAATATAATTTTTAGAGAAAAAATTAGCTCATCAAAATCAGCCATTTAAAGCTGATTTTGAAGACCCAAGGCAAGGTGAAGGGAGGAGACAAGGAAGGACGATACCAACCTGGGGCTGTATGGAATCAAAGGATGCTTGATGATCCAAATAAAGGGAGATTAAGGCAATTATCTGGACTCCACACACGCGTGTAAATCAACAGGTGTAAGACTCTCTCTCTCTCAATCTCTTTCTCTCAATCTGTCTCTGTCTCTGTCTCTCTCTTTTTCTCAGGCCATAGACTCTGTCTTCTTCCTTATCCAGACATTACAAGACATAACTTTGCCAAATTCCAGGCTGTTGAGCCAGGCACTATAACCCCTTAGTGCTTCTCCTGCACCGCAGTATCCATAACATCATTTAAGGGTTTATGAGTCAAATGGCTTTTTCTTTCCTGCAATACTCCAGTCCTTTCAGAGCCATGGCAACTACAAGAATGTATCGGTGTTTTATTGTTGTTGGCTTTCTTTTGTTTATTTTGACTTATTTACTTTACATTTAATGAAAGCAGGAAGCATCAATGCAGGTTGGGGGTAGTCAGCCCCAGGTGTCTTTGCTCCCCAAATAGGAAGTCTTTTGTTCCCATCCCTTAGCATCTTAGGAGATGCTCAGATCAACATGCCCTTCTTGACCCAGATAGCCTCTGGACTATAATGTTTTTGAACCGTAAATGGTTTCCTCCTGGAGAAAGTGAATAGTTCCATAGTCTGGAAGAGGGGAGGCGAGTTAGGTTTAAGTTCTCACACAATAAGCCTCTAAATTTTTTCTTACCTAGTGCTTACTATATGGCAAGACTTGCTCCAAGCACTTCCTAAATATTAGCTCAGTTACTTTAATCTCCTTAATAACTCCATGGCTAGGTATATTTTTCCATCCCCATTTTGTAGATTGGGAAGCTGAGGCACAGAGAAAATAAGTAATGTACCCGTGAACCTGCAACTAGTGAGTGGAAATTTGAAACACTGTCCTAGACTAACACCTGTTATTTTCTTTTAGAAAGCCCTCATACGCAGATCTATCTGAACTCTAAGAAATGATGAAGTATAAGTGAATAAAAATCAATATCTTTCTACCACACAGTTCTTCAAGAAGAACTGCACAGTGCAGTCCTCAACAGCACACACGCAGGCCTGGCTTCATGGGTGAGCAACCTGGGCCAGCTCACAGGGTCTTGCTTGGAAGGACCCCACACTTAGTTTTATGCTCTGCTGCAGCTATCTTGAAATTCTTAGTAATTTTCAAACAAGGAATCCTGCATTTTCATTTTGCACCAGATCCTGCAAATTATGTAGCCAGTCTTACACATATGCACACACTCACACAGACACACACACACTCTCAATATATGTATGCGTTAGGACTAGAAGGGGTCCTTACCCTATTCATGACTTAAGGGCAAAATTGTGTTTGTGTACTGGTGTGTCCCAGGTAATTTACCAGATAATTCAGTGAGTGGTTGGAGGTATGGGGCACAATCGAACATCTTTGCCAGTGAGCAACCAGCCCTGCATTGGGGCAAATCTGTTCATTTTACACCCCGGACAGCATCAGCAGCATACCTTGCAAAATATTCTTCTTGTGAGAGGCTGACAGCAAAAATATGCTGTGGTGAGGTCACAGAATTTAGCTCTCACCACCACTGAGGATAGGCTAGTTCCTTAATTTTGTCTATAGTTACCTGTGATCCTCCTGAAGATCAATATAAATTAACTGGTTAGTAGGCACGTAAATCAAATCATCTGATCTAGATTAAATTTAGTCCAACCCAATCATTTAAATGGTTCCTTGCTGTAAAATTTAGTCTCTCTAGGAAAAAAATGTTCATGTTTCCAAAGAGCCTGCTCTTTCTTCCGCTCCTTTCTCTGAAATGACATCCATGTGTTTAGGGGTGAGGAAGCTGGTGTGTCTTGGGGGTTGTGAAGTTGGGTAGGGAAGAGACGTGTTGTTCCTTGGGTGTGCACTGGCTAGGATCCACTGGGTCTCTGGGACGATGTTCTTTGCCCACCTATGTATTCCTTGCCCTGCTGTCTTCAGAGGCTGCGTTCTGTGGCTGATTTGACTTAGGGTCCATTCTTTTGACTCAAGTGATGCTCCCGTGGTGTTCTGTGCCTCTTCCTCCTTGCTCAGTTCCTGCAGTGCCAATTCCCACTGAGCCCCTAGCTGTGTCTTCTGTCTTGTCCTCTAACTTGGCAGTTCACCCCCAGCATCTCACCCAGCCGTGACAGACCCCATAGAATACCCACCAGCTTCAGCTCAATACCTGCACCCCATAAGAATTAAGGGCAGCTTGGAAATGCTAAACCACAGGCGCTCCTCTCTAACGCTGTTTGCTGTGTTTCTGTGGCTGTCGCCCAGCTTTAGCTTCAGGTTTGTCATCACTGATTCAATGCACTTCCTTGTGCCCGGCAGCCTGAACCCAGAGAGGACAAAAGCAGGACATTCGTATCTGGTCACAGCACTCCCACTGCCTGTCTCCTTTCCTTCCCTCTCCCTACTATTTTCCAGGGACCAGATGGGTGGGTTTTCCTATGAATTCTGTGTCATGTCTTTTCTCTTTCTGACTACGGATCGGATTAAGGACAGGCTTGGCTTTGATATGCTATGTGCAGTAGGCAGGAATTTGGAAAAAATCCTTTCTCAAGAAAATAACCTGGCTCCCAGGGCATTCTCTTGTTGCACAGTCCGATTTCTAACGTCAAGAGCTGAATATTCCCTCCTCCTTCTTCTTGCATACCTTCTGCTTTAATTCCTAATCTCTTCTCAGGCAGATGGATACCCGGGGCAGATTAGGTAAAGACACTTAGAAAGCCAAAAGAGAAAGCCACATTAATGTGTAAAATTATTTCTCACGTGAAAACTGCATTCTTCATGACTCTGCTTTAGGAGTACACAAGAACTGTGGTATCTTGTTAGAGTGTGCGTCTTCCTCCCTGACAAAAGGAGTGTTGGTGTTGGTTTCCTATACCTCCACTTTCTTCCTCTTATTGGTCTTGTATAAACTTCTGGCAGGATTAGAATATAACACACTCTATATGCCATTGACTGTACCTACAGTAAAGTCATAAAAATTGGTACCAATTGAATTGCTTAGGAATTGCATTTAGTTAGGACAGAAATCTAGAAATAATGGTCTGAAACAAATTAGAGGTTTTATTTTTCCTACTTAAGGATGGTATACTCCTAGCCTCCCTGGCAGTTAGACAGAACTGTAAGAATAATTCTGACCAATAGGCTGTATGGGGAAATTAAGGCATAGAACTCAGTCAGATCACCTGAAGAGTCTGTGTGTTCCCGATGGTACAGCAGCAAGTTGGTGGAGGCACTGTACCTGGGTCCCTGAGTGGTACATGGGTCAGAGCTGCCCCAGCAACTGGCAATGGACATGAAATGAGAAAGTAACTTTTGTGTGTTGAAGCTCTAAATATTTGGCAATTAAATTGTTATTGCAGCATAATTGAGCCTAACCTCACTGATACAAATGGGAAGGGCAAAAGACAAAAGGCACATGTCAGCTTCCTCCTGCCCATTTTTAAGGAGATTTTAACTCTCATTCAACATCATTCACTTATATCTTATTAGCCAGGACAGTTATAGGGCCATACCTATCTACATGGAAGGTTACTAAATATCATTTCTTAATCTGACAAATGCTTCATCTAATAAGATTTTGGTAGTAAGGAAAAATAGAAGAATAGCTGCTGGCTAGATAACTAGCATTGTTTGCCATCCCTTTGGTTACCTATCATTCGGATACACTCTTATTTCCAGTGGTATGGAAATAAGCCTTGTATCAGCTCACAAAAGCCAGTTGTTGAAATTTCAGGCATTTTGTGAATTCATGGTTAGACACAGTCATTATCAAAAATGAAATTACATAAACTTGAAATTATATAAACTTTAGTATAACTATGTAAAGTACACTAAAAGCAAAGGCAATATTTAAAATTCATCACTTCCTAATTGTTTTACTACATTTTGCTCTTATCCTTGGTCTTGGAGTTTGCACCTGTCATACCTATATGGTGGAGGTACTTTAAAATGGAATGATACAGCACATCTGTTCCCAACTCTGCCCTCAGTGACATCAAGTTGTTATCTTAAAATCAGCCACAGTAGGAGTATTTATGCCATGGAAATCAGCAAATGCTATAAATTAGGGCTTGATTTATTGTTTTTTTGATTGTCTAGACTTAAGAATGATAAAGAAAATGTTACTAATGCAACTTAAACTTAAAACTATGTTGTGATAATAGCCCTTGCTTTGTGAATAACACAAAAAAGTGAGGAAACATTCTTGTAGTCTTTGAGATTTCCAGTATTTGAAAGTTGCTCACATTATTGATGAACGAGTGGAATTCTGACATGCCTCTTTATCGTTTCACTTTCATTTTACTTGTTAACATGAACAAACATATCAACCAACATTCATGTCAGAACTCTACTCATTTGTCAACTGCTTTGTTTGTCAAAAAAGTCTGTAAGAATCAATTGGCTACAAGGATTTTATAATAAAGAGTATGATCTTATTGTTTGTAAATTATATACTACACATCCTTTATATCAATAAAATTTATATAAATGTATGTAGGTATATAAATATATGTAACCCTACCCCAGCCAGTGGTTAAACATTTATCAATGACACCAGTTTTTTCCCAGAAAAAACATCCTGAGAGAGAGAACCTCAGTCTATTGCATTTCTTGCATCCAGTTCAAAATGCAAGCTCTTTGGGTGATAGTCTTTCCATCAGATACAGACAGGAAGTTGTTGGTGTGTTTGGTTTGTTACAGGTCTATAAATCAAAGGACAAATGTTGTGCCCTTAATATACAATAGTGGAGAAGGAACAAGATAACCGCCATAAGGTCCCATTCGAAAAAGAGATGATGGGAAATACAGAACCATCAGTTATCCATAGCAATTAAGCAATTCTACTTGGCAGGAGTAGCAGGGACTCCCTGTCTTGCCATGGGATGAGTTCCTTGCTCGGTCGATCTCACTGAACCTGGTTACTTTCTCTGAGAGGAGCTCCCTGTTCCCCTGATCCCTGTTCCCCTCATCTTCTGGTTCTTCCCTCTGATGTGGCTTGATAAAAATGCCCTTCCTGTGGTTACAAAGCCCTCAAAGCCAACTTCCTATTGTTCTAGTTTGAGACAAGGGACTGTATTAGGAATTTATTAGCCATAGGCTCTTTCAGGCCAGTCTTGGAGACAGGGAAGTAGTTTGGAAATACAGTTCCCTATAAACTTAGTACAGTTTTGCTCCATTTGCTTCTGGTAATTTAAGAAATAATAGCTAAGGGTATTGTTCAGATGTAGATTTTAAGCCTGAGGAATCGCCTCCTTTAACTACAGGTCTCTCTGTTCTTCTCATCTGCTTTGTCCTAGACTCAATAGCTGCCGCCTTGAGACAGAGTCAACAGGCTCTGGCAGGAAGGCAACATCCTCAAGCCCATCACTGCCAGAAGGTGGTGCTCTTTTGTTCAATGAAGCACCAGTATTTAGGCTACTGTTTGCCCATCACTATTTATAATTGCTTCAAGTTTGAAGAACAGAAGCCATTGGTTTCAAGACTCCCTTCACCATGACGTGTAGACCACAGGCAGGGAAAGATTCCACTGGGAAAATGGTGTTTCCTCCCCTCTCTGTTTGCAGTCTGAGTAGCTGTAGTCTGATGTCATCTCTTCAGTAGGATTTTGCTGACAGTGCTAGAAGTAGCACATGCCAATATATAAAATATTTGCTACCATTTCTCCTAATTGTACAGCCTCAGTTAGCCCAGGCCTGCATTCCAAGTCAAGCAGACAATAATTTCATCAAATTTTCTGCCATTTCATAACAAAGATCTACAGCTTTCCGTCTTAAAATATCTAAGATCTTTTTGCCCAAAGCCCCATTTTCTTCTGCCAAGTCAATTCCACATTTTAGGTTTGCTTAAAGCATCTCATTTTTAGGTACCAATTTCTGTTATCAGTTAGAAATTATATTCAACTCTGAATCATAGAAAATTGAAAGATGGTAGCATAAACATATTAATGATTTTGTTTTTTTCCATGAAGTGAGAAGCCTAGATGCAGTTAACACAAGGCTGGTATGAGAGCTCCCCCACTGTGGCAGGTGGCTGCTTCAGCATTTTATCCTTCGTCAAGAAGGGGAGAGGCAGAGGACAAAGGGTCCATGCAGGATTGATCTAGTTCCTTTTGAAAGAGTTTTACTAAAAGCCCCTTTTCCCAAATAATAGTCATAATAATAATAACAACAATAGTAATTTCTGGTAAAAATGGATCAAGAATCACCAGAAATGAAAATCTGACAGAGCCACACTCAGATATATTAAGTTCAAAATTTTCTACAACTATAATTATCTTTTTACTATAACTGGAATAATTTCCAGAGAAACTCTCTGGTTCAGTTGTCAAGGGCAACAGTAATGTCAAATTTTGGACATGGGTAACTGCGACAAAACTTTTGTAAGAAGAATTATAAAAAACCAAAATTATCTATTGACGATTGGATAAGAGACCTGCCTCAACTTTACAGTCCTATTGCAATCTCTGCATTTTATAAATTCAAAAGAACTTCCCAGCTGGGATGCAGTAATTTCATTTTCTCTAAAATACCAGTGTAATCATGTAAAAAGGAAAAAGGCCCCAGGAGAAGTTCTCTACCTATTAGAGTAACATATATAAAACGCTTCTCAAAAAGGGCTGTTAATCATGTCATTGGAAAGGGCCCTATGAAGTCATTTAGGCCATCTTGGACTCATAAATGAGTATCCTAACCTTAAAAATATATTCAAAGAAGATTGAAACTCTTCTTTTGTTGGCTTAATAATTATGGGCACTTGCCTTGCAGCAATGTTCAAAATCATTGATGATTCTAGTTCTTTCAACAGGTATTTATTGAGCATCTACTGTGCTTATAACACTGTAGGAGAAGCAAATATGGTCTTTGGTAGCAAGCAGATTATAATCTACTTAAGAGATAAAAAATGGAGATGAAATAAATTTTCCATGGTGGGAAATGGCTTAAAAAGGATTCCTGAAGGAGGGAGACTCTGTTGGGCTTTGATAGTCATAATTTGGAGAGCAAATCCCAGGACAGAGGACATTGCCATATACCCAATTTTTATCACATTCTCCCCATTCTTCATTCCTGACACTTCTGTCAACCCTGCCTCCACTCTATCCCCTTTGTTGCCTTGTTCAAGCTTCCATCATCTTCTACCTAAATTATTATAATAGACTTTAACTTTCCTCCCATTTCTCCAATATTACCCACCAAAGTCTTCAGCAATCCATTCTCAGCACTGTGAGAGAATGATCTTTAAAATATAGATCTAATGGCTTTATAATGAGATTAGGGTGAGGTGAGTGAAGCACTTGTGTGCAAAATCTAAGGGCCTGCTAGAAAACTCAATAGTCAAGATAATAATGTTTTTAATAGAAAAATTTAAAGTAAAAATTAATGCAAAAAATCCATGATGAACAAAATATCAAAATTTTAAATAAAAACAGAATCTGACAGTGCCATGCTAAACCACATTAGAGTCTGAGACAAAAGTAAACACGTGTGCCCCTGGATATGAGTTTTTATGTAATTTTTAAATGGTTGTTTTCTAGAACATTAAGACAGCTTAAAAATTGAAAAGTCAAAGAGTAGGCATATTAAAACTTAAAATATTATTTTATGTTTGAATAGTTTGCTTATACCATAAACATAATTTATTATAATTTTACTGTCTCGACTTTGATGAATACAAACTCATTAATTCAATATTGTCAGAATCCATCTCTTGCCCTGATGGCTTTGCTCACATTACTACTTCTGCCTGGAATGCCCTTGCCCAAATGTACACCAGGTAAATGGTTATACATTTTCCAGTAATAAGCTTTTCCTGAGTCACCCACTCCTACCCACTCTCCTCAGGCAGAATTGACCACTCTTCCTTTGTGCTTTTCACCATAGCCTATACTTAACCTCTATCAAAGCACCTGTAGCATTTCAGGTATATGTATTTTATTATTTGTCTTCCACTAGAATAGGGATACACTAAGGGCAAGGATTACTCTTACTCATCATTGTATTCTCAGTGACTATTACATGTCTGGGACTCTGTAAGTACTAATAATATTTCTTGAATGACTGAATTCATTAACAAACAGGGTGAAAATGTGTTTAGCATATTCAAAGAAAAGTAAGGAGAAAAGCTTTATTGGGAAGTTAGAAGTTAAAGGCAAACATTTATGTTTAAATAGCAAGAATATATAGAACATTACTACAAAACATCCAAGTCATTCAATTAAATTAATTACTTAATTGTTTAATTGAATTTTACTTAGTCATTTGGTTGACTAACATTTTAGCAAGCCTAATCTTTTGGTCCTCTGTTGAAGGAGGGGAGAACTTCAGGCAGGGAGACAAAAGTCTTTTGTAATAGTTTGTGTCTGATGTGATAGAGACCTAAAAAAGGTGGTAGAAGAAGAATCTGGATGGAAAAATTATAAAGAAGTATTTCATTGCATTTGATAACTAGAAAGTGGAACGCCATGTGAAGAATTTGCATCCCAGTACAATTTTTTTCTGAAATTTGACATAGCTAAAGCTTCAAACACTGTTCAGGGCCAAGGTCCTTGTCTACATCCATTTTACCCAGTAAGCACTAAGGTGCCATGCCCAGGGTCCCTGAGTTTGTCAGGGGCCTATTAAACATGTTTGAGATATTACCCCCCAGAAAATCATTGACTCCCCAATAAGAAAAGAAAATTACAATATTAAAATCAGCAAATGTTTAATTAAACCTCTACAAAAATGTTTCAAGCATAAAAAATATTTTCTTGGCTCCACAATATGCAAGGAAGTTAGCAGCAGTGAAATGACCAAGGGTTTAATTAAATGTCTCTAAATTGTGGCATTTAGGTCAACTAGTTGAGGGCAACTCAGCTTAGCTCTTCTATGTATATTACATTTAAGTGCATTTTAATATCTGTAATAAAATGTAGATGGCCTCCAAAAGTAAGTTTTCATAGAGCCTGTGAATGATTTAAACAACCTCATCTGCATGCTCAGTTATGGTTCACATCATGCTGACCATTATCTCTGCAACTCACAGGTGAATTCTGAATGGTGGGTCAGTGTCCATAGGACATGGCTACAGTTGCACTGGTTTTATAAACATCCAAGCCCGAACTGTAAACGAGAACTTGACATGAGATGCTATATTCCTTAGTTAATCTTTTTTTTTTTTTTAACATCTTTATTGGGGTATAATTGCTTTACAATGGTGTGTTAGTTTCTGCTTTATAACAAAGTGAATCAGTCATACATAAACATATGTTCCCATATGTCTTCCCTGTTGCGTCTCCCTCCCTCCCACCCTCCCCATCCCACCTCTAATCTTTTGTTTTTTAGTTAATGTTGTGTTCATTAAAAATAGGACGTTTAAAGAACAAGTTTCAGTTAAAACAAATGCTTGATGGCATATAGTCACGTAGTAAATGTTTCTCATTAATTGGCATTATCAGATGATGAGCTGATCTTATCTACAAATGCTTGTAAATTGTACTCTTTGCTTTTACCCAGCTGAGCCTGGAAGCAATGGATAAGAAGTACAGATAACTTCATCATTGAATAACAGAACGGTCTATAGGATCAATAACTAAGAACATCAGACAGTTCTTTAAACTGTCTTGTAGTGCAGCGTCCATAAATTGTGACAGTTGTGCCATTTTAAAAGGCCTGTTTTGAGGGACTCTAACCATGTAGTGAACTAATGTACAGAGCACTGATCTTGTCCGAGTCTAGCTGATTTCTCACTATGGCAGTGGCGTGCGTAGGTAGTAGATTAGCAGCGTGAGCAGCGGCATCTCATTGGTGAAGGTCTGGGTCCTACCCGCAGTACCTTAACAGGTATGATTGTTACACTGGAGAACGCCAGTGGTGACCTGCATTATAATTCTATTGCCGTGGGCCAGTGTCTGCAGTGACTAAAGGCACACGTGGAAATGACTACTCAGACCCATTTTCCTGATGAGTAAATTATCTTTCAGCAACTGTAGCTGGTTGCTAGAGAAATGTCGGTTTAATTCATAAGAGGATGAGAATGGTCTTTATTATTATCCCTGCCCTTGAGCAGATTCAAGGGGGTTCAGCTTTGGAAAGAACGTAATTTGGAATCTGAACCGCTTACTTCTGGTTTTCTCTGCTGAGTCAATTGAACTGAGTTATTCCCAGACATTAAATCACTAGAAATACTCCTTTGCATGGTTATTTTGTGCTGCCCCTCAAAAGCTTACAGTTCCCTGAAATTCCTACTAATGGTTATCTGACAGAGATGACACATGTCCACAAAACCCTGAATTCTGCTACACACTTGCGCTTTTTTCTCTCCCTCTTACAGCTCAGTCAGAGCACAGTGATTTCCCCAGGGTCACACTGTTCTTGGGTGCTAAAGTTCCCACTAGATGTTACATTTTGTGTTTCGGATCAAAGGATTTTTTTCCACCTGGGTCTCAATATACCCTTGGCTATTTCTTCTATTTCTTAATTCAAATTCTGAAAAGGCCAAATAGAGCTGTTAATGTTCACATTCAACAAAAACATCTGTTATAGGCAGTTGCCGACTGACTAGCAATATTCATCTTCTCTGCCAGATCTAAATTGGACCTGGGAGAATTTTCACATTTGCTGGTAAACTATTAATGGCTCCATACTGGAGCATTTTCCTGAGAGAAGAAATAGCTCACGTATCTCTTCTTAACGCCTAAGAAGAAAATTGCCCCCAAATGGTAAACTGTGACTTCTTGTGGGAGAGACAGAGGATTTCACAAAAAGTGAAATCTCTCTTGCTTTAGCTAAGAAGCTAACTCCTTTTCCCACAGCCCAGTCTAGCAACTGTATCCACATAGTCCACATTTCCTCATTTCAATGGGTGAACAGAATTAATTGACATCGAATGTCACTCCACTTGCGCACTTGTGCACAGAATCCCACTCTTGTGCTCTGCCTCTGCTGCTATTCCTTTCCCCTTGCATTATTAAATTTCCCCTCTCCCCTAGATCCTTCACATTAGCATACATAGATGCTCTAATAGCTCCATTAAATAATCAACCCTTTCCTTGATCTCATATCCCCTCTAGCCATGTCCCATTTTTCTACTAGCTTCTTTATTGTGAATTTTTTCAAAAGGTTTGCCTATGCTTCCTGTTTTCATTTCTTCACCTTTTATCTCTCCTCAGCCCCACACCAATCAGGGTGCCATCACTACAACTCCAATGAAACCAGTCTTATGGAGGTCACCAGCGGGTAGGGGGACCCTATATATGTTCTTGTTTGACCAGGACAGTCCCAGGTTACACCTACTGTCTTGGTAGAATTATTAATAACTTCCATTTCACTTTTTTTTTTTTTTTTTTTGCGGTACGCGGGCCTCACTGTTGTGGCCTCTCCCATTGCGGAGCACGGGCTCCGGACGCGCAGGCTCAGTGGCCATGGCTCACGGGCCCAGCCACTCCGCGGCATGTGGGATCTTTCCAGACCAGGGCACGAACCCGTGTCCCCTGCATCGGCAGGCATACTCTCAACCGCTGCGCCACCAGGGAAGCCCCCTTTTAACTTTTTAAAAAAAAAATCATGGCTTGAACTATAAATTACATGGACTATAGATCATCCTACCAATGACCTCCATCTTGCAAATTTTACTGGTCACTTCTCTGTACTATTTTTCTCAACTTCCCAGCAATGCTTCTCATTGACTCTTAAATGTTGGCACATGCCAGGCTTTTAAATCACCTCTCCCTTCCCTCCCCTTCCCTCCCCTTCCCTCCCCTTCCCTCCCCTTCCCTCCCCTTCCCTTCCCTTCCCTTCCCTTCCCTCCCCTTCCCTTCCCTTCCCTTCCCTTCCCTTCTTCTCTTCCCATACTCTCTCCATAAGTCGTCTCATCCAGTCCCATGGCTTTAAATATTATCTACATTCTGGCTCACAGATTTATACCTCCATCTCTGGCATCTTCCCTGAATTCTAAACTCACCTTTACTGCATAGTTGGTAGTTCCATTTGCATGCCTAAAAGGCATCTCAAATTTAACATGTCCAAAACAGAGCTTTTAATTCTCTTCCATTCTTTACCTATCCTTCCCTGGGTGTTCCCACTTTCAGGAAATCACATCACCATTATCTCAGCTGCTGGAATAAAAAAGTATGCTTCATCCTCTTACTATTCTCTTTTCTTCGCAACCCATATTCATTCTTCAACAAATTTTATTAACTATTTCCAAACCTGTCATCAGCCTGACTACTCTCTGTCTCTCCTACCATCCTTGTAATCCCAGTCACCCTCTGTCATCACCAGGACCCGCCAATGGTCTTCCTGCTTCTATTCTTGCTCTTCCACAGAACAGGCAGAGTTATACTTTCCAACAGTATATCAGGTTATGTTACTATTCAGATCAAACCCTCCATAGGCTTTCTACAGAGCAATGAAAATAAAACCTAGACTTCTGTTCATTTCCTTTTGTAGAAGGTCTTGGCTTCCTCCATCTCTTTGAGCTCATTTTTTAGCATTCTCTCCCTTGCTTTCTCTGCTCTGTCTACCACAAAGGCCTTTATGCCATAGCTCAAACATGCCAAGCTTCCTCCTGCCTCAGGACCTTTGACCTTGCTGTTCCCTCCCCCTGGGAGACTCTTCCTCTGTGCCTCCTAATAGCTTTGCTCCCTCGCTGCATTCAGGTCTGACCTCCCCTAACTAAGGTAGCAGCCCCATCACTCTCCATCCCTTTACACTGCTTCATTTTTCTTTCTAACACTTACCACTACTCAAAATTGCACTGCCTTTGTGTATGTTTATTTTCTATCCCCTCCATCATAAGTTTAGAAAATAGAACAAGGATCTTGTCTGTCTTGCTTATCTCTAAATCCATAGTGTCTAGTTTAGTATCACCCTATAGTAGATGTTCAGTAAATATTTGCTGAAGGAATGAATGAATGACAGTTTTTGACTGAGTGAACTGGGAATTCTCCACACTCCTCATCTCACCAAATATCTGTTCCCCCTGTACTTGTTAAATATTGGTTCTATTATCTGCATTTTTAAAGATCTGTCTAGTTGAGGGATATTCCCAAGGCCTGTAAACTCCCAAGTTAATCAATCTAATTTAGCCTCCAAAGAGCAGCACATCAGAGTGCCTGACATTCTTGTGTGACTCTGAGGCATGCAGACATATCTATGTTGAACTAGGAAGACAGCAGTGGACTTCCCAGGTGTGAACAGTCCTGGACTCTCTTTCTGGCTAGTTTCTTGCTCAATGTGCACATATATTTGAATTTGATTTCACATCTGACTCCAGACCTACCTTTGGCTGAGAGTTCGGGTGAGTTAGCGGAAAATACATCCATAACTCCCCCAACTCCCAAGAGAAACGAAAAGATACTGAAATTGTCAGAAGAATGATAGACTAGTCAAAAGTATATAGAAAACAGGTTATTTATGTAAAATGTGAAAAAAATAGAAATTATATCTTTTACCAGTAGATGTATCTGTCATAAACACAACTGAGCAATCAGTGTCTATTTCTCTTTTTTGATTTTTGTCATGTGAATCTGTCTCCCTCAAGGCTAGATGCTCAGTCCTCCTAGTTAACTTTAATTCCCCAGAGTGCCTTGGTCTCTTAGTGGTTTATATCAGCGTGCTCTCGTCTGAAAGCCCAAGGCCCAGCAGTGGCCCTTTAGCTGGTGTTTTAGTTGGGACAAATGAAGCCCTTTGTTGATTGGGTAGAGTAATCTGTGCACATGCAGAGTTTTAAAGTGCTTTATAATATGGTAAATATTGCAAGCCAAGAGCCAACTAAATTGCAGTATAAATAAGGTTTGTGATGACAAAAGATTTTAGTGTAAAGACATCAGTTCAACTGAGGAAGTCATAGATATCAGGCTCACCATGACCTGAATGAAATATCCTTTAAGACCGCCACCTCTTTCCCTGATTCTATACTCCCTGAGGGAACTTCTGACTATTAGTTTGGCCTCACAGTTATACTGAAACCGGAAAGGAAGTGTCACCATGGGTTCTCCCTCAAAGTAAGTTATTTGATCTTAGCCTTTCAAATGTTAATACCTTTTAATTCAGTAATTTTTTTAAATTTCCTATGGAAAGAATCAGCAGTACAGTCAGAAACTTAGTATAAGAATATTTATGGCAGCATTAGTTACAATGATGAAAATTTTGGAGTAACAAATGTTATATATTTAAGAGTGGTCTGTCAAGATACTTGAAGATAAATTCTTATGTATGCCATCATTAAAAAACATATTTTAGTGTCTACAAAATGATATAGGAAAATGCTCACACATGAAAAAAACTGGATATAAAACTCTGCTTAGTATGATCCATTGTGTGTGTATGTGTGATGTAAAATATTGTAAAGAAAGATACCAAAATGTTAATGGTTGTATCAAATGATAATTAGAAGGATGGGTTTTATTCTCCTTTATATTCTTTTTCTTCTACCTTATTTATTTTTTGTAATTTCTCAAGTTTGCATGAGTATGTAATACTTTTTAAATCAGAAAACTATACATAAATTTACATCTATTTTTGTGATATTTCAGTCAAACACAACTTTTTCTGAAATATATCATGTTCTTTCTACACATTTTCCCCGTCAGAAGAGTTGGTTTACAGAGGTCACTAGCTCTAAATTATTTATATATACATCACTAAGGATGGAGTCCCTAAGAATATGCAATTTTTAAATGTGACTTAAATAAAGATATAAATGCCACAGTGCAGGAAACTAAGAATTTTCATCTTTAAGTATGATCACAGCAATGAAATGATACAGTTGAAATTCTTCCTCAAATTCCAAATGCCCAGGTGCTTGTTACTCATCAGGTTCTTGAATTAATTACCGAAAAAAGTGAGTAACACAAATCGTGACATGTCTCTTCTCCTACCCCCCATCTCTGAAAATATCCAGAATTTGCTTTAAAAACTATGCAAAACTGGCAAACCCCCATACAGATAAAAGATCAAGGGAGGGAATGAAAGATGAAGCAGCAGATGAGATAATAGACAAGATAATTACAGAGCTTTAAAGCCTCCGATTTATTTTTAAGCTGTAACAGCTCTATTTAGAAAAGCCCATAGCTAACTTTATGTGAATCTTGAATGAATTGTTCTGAAACATGTGAATAGTAATGAAATGAAGGAAAGGAAAGTTTGCTTTGCTTTCTGTGTAACGCCTATTCTGGCTGACCCATAGCTAAGGTGGCCCAGCAGGCTCTGTCCTTCACACACAGAGTTAATGCCACTGACCTCCCCGTCAGTAGATAAAGGACTGGGTTTTGTAGGACAAACTAGTTCTCTTTTTCTCTCTCTCTCTCTGGTTTTCCACCATGACCCACACAATGAAACTGCTGTCTTTTCAGAAGAATTAGGAAGCTTCTTTCTATCCCTCACTAACTGATCCCCAAGAGAGGACAAACCACTTATCTCAATTGTGAGGTAGAGAACAGACTGATGGTTTTATTTTTGAGCTCAGCTGTTCTCGGATAGGACTTGCTCTTTCCTTTGGAATCTCTCACTGGCCCCATGTAACATTCCATCCTTTGCTGTGCTCAGTCCTACAGCTGGGAGTCCTACGGTTTCCATTTGTATTACCTAGATTGGATGGGCAACCCACGGTCTAGACGCAAGATGTTCCAAACATTAAAAGATGATCTTTTGGTCTCTATCTGGCTCTGTTGTCTAATTTTTTAGATGGTTCCAACTTCAGAGAGGGAATAGGGTTTGCCTGCTACTTCAGAGAACCCCAAAAAGCTGCGTTTCCTTGAGTGGTCTTAAATTAGTACTGACCTGTCCACACGATTTCAGGATGGATCTCTCATGTAAGCAACAATATAAAGCTCAATATTGCCAATGTTGTCAATCATGTGAAAGGTTGAGATTTAGGCTACAGCATGTATTTTAACTGGCACATCCTAATTGACAAACTTAACAGGTATGAGTAGTATTGCCATATGATCCAACAATCCCACACGTGGGCATATATCCGGAGAAAACTCTAATTCAAAAAGATACATGTGGGCTTCCCTGGTGGCGCAGTGGTTGAGAGTCCGCCTGCCGATGCAGGGGACACGTGTTCGTGCCCCGGTCCGGGAAGATCCCACATGCCGTGGAGCAGCTGGGCCCGTGAGCCATGGCCGCTGAGCCTGCGCGTCCGGAGCCTGTGCTCCGCAATGGGAGAGGCCACAACAGTGAGAGGCCCGTGTACTACAAAAAAAAAAAAAAAAAAAAAAAAAAAAGATACATGCACCCTAATGTTCATAGCAGTACTATTTACAATAGCCAAGATATGGAAGCAACCTAAGTGTCCATCAACAGATGAATGGATGAATAAGATGTGGTACATATATACAATGGAATACTACTCAGTCATAAAAAAAGAATGGACTAATGCCATGTGCAGCAACATGGATGGACCTTACAGATTATCATACTAAGTGATGTAAGTCAGTACAAGAAAGACAAATACTATGATATCACTTATATGTGGAATCTAAAATATGACACAAATGAACTTATTTATGAAACAGAAACAGACTCACAAACAGAAAACAAACTTATGGTTACCAAAGGGGAAAGGGAGTGGGGAAGGGATAAAGTAGGAGTTTGGGATTAGCAGATACAAACTTCTATTAATATATATAAACTAGACAAACAACAAGGTCCTACTTAGCATAGCACAGGGAACTGTATTCAATATCCTGTAATAAACCATAATGGAAAAGGAAAAGAAATGAACAGGTATGATTTATGTGAAAGTGGGGTTCTAGAAAACAAAATCTCAGCATTCTTGGGAAGAATAGATGGATTATTAATGACTTGAGGATTAGAGGAAACACTGCGGCTTCTTGGACAAGAAAACGAATTAGAGATTTATTTTGCAACATCACTTATAAGGAATTTTAACCTGGTTCAATTCAGGATCCAAATCTATGCATGGCAATATTATGCTCCAAATATTATGCTCAAAATGTAATACATCTTTTTCCAGCAGAAGACTAATTTAGAGCCACAGTTCTTGACTCTATGAAGATGTTATTTCCTTGGGTGTAGGTAACACAACCTACCTTTAAAACTGAACAGTATGTTATATCAGTCCTGGTCCTCCAAGAATCAGACGCCAAGACAGGAGTAAACAGGCAAGGGTTTTCTTAGGGGAACTGCCTGTGTGAGAGAAAATGGGGAGGGAGCTGAAAAACGAGTCTGCAGACCTGATGCAAGTCTGATGCTAAGTGAAGGAGAGAAAAAGGAAAGACGGAATAGAAGCATCCCAAGACGCAAGGCTGTCAGGGAGTCCTGGAGCTGTCAGAAGATTTCTGGGTCTCCCAGGAATGGGCCTGCCTGAGCATCCCTGCCCACTCAGCCATTGGCTGAGAACAGCGTGACAAGAGTGACACCAATCACAGTGTGGTGATGGATTTCACAGCATCCCAGCTGGGGCCTTGGTCAATTCGCTCCCCCTTGTTGGGGGTCTGCGAGACCTATTACCATTGCCACCAGACCTGGGATTTGGCAACCAAGAGGAACAAAACCAGATGGTTTTCAAAGCCGTATTCCCACTGTAATTTGCTGGGCTGATCCCACCAGCAGAATGTTGTTTTCACTTACCTAGGGAAGAACTGATTTAAAAATACATTGTTTCTGGTATGTCATGGACATAACCGAGAAACATTCAGAGGAAAACAATTTGCTAAAGAACAAGACAAACTCAAGGGTATTTAGATTTTGGCAAGAATCATTCATTTGTGCCCCCTAAGGTAGGGTACCGCATACAGCATCCCATACTGTTCTTTTATCAAGGCACGTGTTTACTCTGAATACTAGGTCCCAGTTACCTACTAAATATCAGAATTCCCAACGTGTGGTGTGCATGTTCATGCATGTGTGCATGTGTGCACGTGTGCGTGAGACGAGTGGTGCTGAGGAGCTGGGGAGAGAAGCAGAGAGAGATCTGAGCTCCCTAGAGCTCAAACACATGTCAGTAATCAGTCAATAACTAGCTGGCACATGTGGAGCTAAATTTAAACATATGTTTTTGATTTAAAAAACCTTGTTCTGACTGCCAAAGGAAGAGAGGATCTTAAATTTTTCTTTTAACCATCCTGAATTTATAATCGGGTGGTCTTATGAAGCAAAACATAATAAAATGCGTTTATCGGAAACACATTTATGCTTGTACCAGAGGAACAGGGTCATAATAATTTATCTAAAAGTTTTACGGTGGATTATCCTAGGCATTTGTTTTCCAAAGCTTTTGCATATTTCACATAGGCCTGTGTAATGTAATTTTTACAATGGGTTCCTCAGATAAATCACGTTTGCTATTCCCAAGATCTTTTCTCATGGGTACACAAGGATGGGGTGATGTTTCATTGTTGTAAGGTGAGAATCTGAAAAGGCTTGTAGGATACAATCTCATCGGGTCTCTTGAAATTACCATGCAATGGGACGGGGTATAAACTTTCTCCAAAACAGGTATGCTGGCTATGTAGTCCTCTCCACATAGAGTGGCTTCCTGGATCCCCAACATCATCTGAGAGCAGGATAGCTGGCTTTCAGAACTCTTCACCCTCATTAAAGAGCTCTCTCTGAGCTGTACTCCAGCGTTATGTTCAACAGATAGATGTTGACTTCAGCTGATGCAAGTTTTTAAAAAATGGCTATGTGAAACTTGCTGTTTCTTATTGCAGGAGTGTTGGTGAGGTGATTGTCCATTACATTATAATATCCCCTTCTCTTGGGGAATTTCTTACTTGTGTCAGTTCTTTGAAAGGCTGTGTTCCTCCAGTGCACCTGATAAATGTTTCCTTCACAGGCGCTTAGCGTCTTGACTCTGATCTTGCTTTCCTCGTTGCTTTGCCACCAGGAAGCTGAGAGGCAAATTCACAATTGGTCTTTAATCATTATACAGAACTCACATAGTGCACCTGGCAGTGTCCTAAATTTACTTCAGTTTACTCTTCTACCTTTACATTTTTTATTGAGGTGTAATTGACATAGCATTATATTACTTTCAGGTGTACAACATAATGGTTTGAAATTACCTTTACTTTCTTATTATTTGCTTGTACAGTATTGATTTTTTTTTTTTTTTTTTTTGCACTCCACAACAATTGGGTTTCGGGAAAAGACGTGGTATAAGTTAAAAAAAAAAGTAAACTTTATGGAATTCTACAGTGAACCTAATACCAACTCCAAGTCATTCCAGATCCCCAAGAATCTTTATGCTCATTTTCTGACGATCTCTAGGGCTGCAGATGGTATGGTCTCTCATTCCCAGAAGAAGAGAGTTAATCACAACACACAGCATCTGTCAGAGAACATAGCTCTGGTTTACTGATATGAGAATGTTAGCTGGTCCTGACAGTAGATGTACTGATGCATTCCATGAGTACATGCTGGTGTGTGTGTGCATGCGTGTGTGTGTGTGTGTGTGTGTGTGTGTGTGTGTGGCAGAAGCAGAGAAGGTTTGATATTCACCAGGGGATAAACAAAGAACATGGCAACATTGTCACCTGGTTGCTTCTCCTGCCTCTCCCTCCCTCATTTATTGGTCTTCCAGAGCTAAGTCACATTGACAAATTCAATCCTCTCTAAAAAGCACATCTCTGGCCCTCACATTGCTGGTCACTCGGGTTCCTGAACTCTTCCTTTTGTATGGCACACACTTTTAGTACTGAATTCTAATCCTCTTCATTTCTCTTCCCGGCTTGGCTTTTTTTTTTTCTTTTTTTTGCGGTACGCGGGCCTCTCACTGTTCTGGCCTCTCCCGTTGCGGAGCACCGGCTCCGGACGCGCAGGCTCAGCGGCCATGGCTCACGGGCCCAGCCGCTCCGCGGCATGTGGGGTCTTCCCGGACCGGGGCACGAACCCGTGTCCCCTGTATCGGCAGGCGGACTCTCAACCACTGCGCCACCAGGGAAGCCCCCCGGCTTGGCTTTTCTTCCTCAGTTTCCTTCTGTTCTTCACAGCCTTCACCACTGAGCAAAGTAACATCTGATGCTCTTGTTACACAGCTTTTTTTTTGGAGAGGCCATTACAAATTTACAGAGATAAAAATAACAATGTGAATGATGTATTGTGCAAATCTCTTTAAAAGCCTACAAAAACAGCAGAAAGAAATCAATTAGAATTACCATGGCAACTACCAACAATTTTATATGCAAGAATGAAATAAAATAAAATAAGAAAAGTCACAAAATAAAGCATAAACTGATTGAAATACCATGAAGTGTTTATGAAGTAAACACTATAGAGTGAATACTCATGAAAGTAGGTTTCATTAAGGTAAATGAAATATGGTTTAACTCTTCATTACAAATGAGCAAGGTATACATAGTGAAATAAACTATTATTGATGAACTCTTAATGATGTAATTTTTCAGTTAAAAGTATTTTTGGAAAACAATTTTAGACAGATTGGGAAAGTAAATTAAAATGTATAAAATGAAACTTTAAATAATAGTTTTTCTAAGGGAAGATTTCTTTACATCTAAGAATATTTAAAACCCATATATTAAATTTGATAGAGGTAAATTCAAGAAGTGGGGCTTGATGTATAGCAGAAGTAACTGACAAGTCAGAAAAGAACACAAGACTTTAGGACATGTGTGATCTGAGTTTCTGTCTTATCCCCTGGAGTCAGAATAGCAACTCCCATTTCCTAGATCAGGGGTTTTTGACCCTGCCTGCAAATAAAAATCACCTGGGTCACTCAGATCTAAATATCCCAACATCACTATGTCTGGATTCCATCCCAAACCTATTAGAACATGTGAGGGTGTGACCTGAGCATTAGTATTTTTGAAGGTTTCCTTACACACGATTCTATGTACAGCCAGTAGTGAGACCTGAGGTTGAGTCCTTTCCTCAGCTTGCTTGCACTCCTTACCCACCTACCATATTATCAGGACATTCAGCATCTCCCTGTTGGAGTTCCAGGGGGATGGCAGAATGAGGCCCCTCCCAAAAGATGTCTGCCTCCTAATCTCTGGAACCTGTGAATATGTTAGGTTACATGGCCAGGAGGAATTTAGGTTGCAAATAGAATTAAGGTTGCTCATCAGCTGACCTTAAAATAAGAGAATTATCCAAGTGATCCCAATATAATCACAAGGGTCCTTACAAGTGGAAGAGGGAGGCAGAAGAAAGAGAGCCAGAGAGTCCAGATTCCCAACCAGGCTTCTGTGGTCCTTTAAGAGATACAGCTCCTTCCACTTTGGTTCTTCAGCTGCTTCACTGAGGCTCAGCTTTTTCACTTATCTCATTTCCTTTCAGGAATCTACACCCTCAAGGTTTAGATAACTTTCCCTTTCCTGACATGAAAACATAAGCTTCCTGATTAAACCTCCTCTTGGGGACAAAAGAGTACTCAACTTCTATTCCTCCATCATTGCTGGGTGCACAGGTTTTCATTTTACTCTTTCCCCTCAAAACAGGATGATCTGCCCTGCCCCAACCTATTGAAGTAAAGCTAGCTTCCAGATGATTCCAGGACGTCCTCACCTCCCTTCTCCAGAGTTTGTTTTCTGGGTGTTCCTTTTCCATAGAACAGTAAAAAACACAGGTTAATTCATCTCCAGCAGAACATCCTGTTATATGGCATCTCCCACTGTCACCTGAGTATAACGTAAACTCAAAATGTGATGCAGCTAAGGCTGAACATTATTTTTGGGGGGTGGGGGGGGTTCGTAGGATCTTTTGGATACTAAAACAATTTATATAACTGATGGCTTTGAATGAGTTAGAAAGTTGGCATAAGGAGTATCAAAATTTAAGAAAGACATCACCGTTGACATTATTCAGAAAATCACACTGGTGTTCTCACTTCAATGTAATGGCCTCACGTGTATGATGGTACTCCCACCTTTTGTTTAGTCACTGGACTGGAGTCCATCTCTATTGCTGCAACCATCCAAATCCTGTAAGGGAAAAACTTGATATTAATGGTTAATGGTGATATGAAAAATTATATCTCAGAGTCCACTCCTCCTGCCAATTTGTTTCTTTCTGAAGAGAAAGCATCAGGTGTAATTGTAGTTCTGCCCTAACACAGGGATGATTGCATGTTCAAGTTTAATGATGCTATTTTATAGCTGCTCTTACCTTGGAATAAAACATAATTGGTACAGAGTCCTTGAAAGGCCATGAGTGAAAATACCAGGGTGGATGTGTCAATATACTGTGAGTGGAGCAGTGGGAAAGAAAAATGGGAAAGAGGGAGTGAGTGAAATTATAACAGAGACTGGTGGAGTGTGAACTGGCAAAGCATGAAATTTGTGTTTATTATTCCTTTCTTTGCAAGTTGCAGAGTTAGAAATTTTCTTATGGGTAGAAACAGTCCTGGGTGGTAGTATGTAAATTACATTTCGATAGAGCTGTTAATTTAAAGAAGGCACTGGGTACCTGCTTCTGCTTTAGATCCAGTGTCTCCTGTAGGCTAAGAGGTGCCCTGGAATCTCAATCCAATTTCAGGAGAAAGAGGCAGCTTAACTGGAGTAGAGGAGTGGGTACAATCTCTTCTTTATTCTTGTCGCTTCAGGCAAGTGACATGCACTGTTGGTTAATTTAATCCACTCTCTCTCCTAGAACAGGCAAAGCTTATTTAACTTCATGCAAAGTGTTTACCAATGCAAGAATCAGCTTTAAATGTGATTATTTTAAAGTCCCTAATGGGCTCTGCTGAGAGCTAAAGGTTACAAAAGAAAGCACTTTTTATTTTAATATTCTCTTCAATATTGAGGTGGTTACTATAAAAGCAAATGTTGTAATGCAGAGATAAATTAGAATCCTGGGTTTGGAAGCCAACAGAAAACATGGAATCCTTGTGGGAAAAAGTTACGTAAGTAGGTTGTAAGCTCCAGAGTGCTCTAAACGAATAAATGGTGTGCTGGGAGAATGAATGCATGAATACATGTTGGAAAGTTCAACATATGTTCTGTATAATACTTGGTAAATATGAGAGTCTAACAACAACAACAACAAAAACAATTCAAAGGGAAGTGATACAAGCATGCTTTACTAGAGTTAGCAGATTAAAAGCATAAGATCTAATTGTGTGTGTGTGTGGTTTTAACTTTACGTTGACATAAAGGAAATACATTGCAGTAATTTTGGTGTTAGCCAGACCTGGGTTTGTGCGTTAGTTCTACTGTGAACCCGCTTTTTGAGCTTTTTGACCTTAGGGAAGTTACTTTACTTCTCTAAATCCTGGTTTCCTTATGAGTACAAAGAAATGCATAAAAAATCCCTTGAGCGGTTATTGAGAAGAAATAATGTATAGTAAGTTGCTCGTTAAATGTTAGTCCCCTCCCTTCATTTAAATAATCCTGTGATGCCTAATAAAAACTGAAAACTAGTCTTTGGGGAAAATAAGAAAGAACTAGAGGATAAGAAAGGAAGTTGAATGGACAGGAAATATAGAAGATGGTAAGAGTTCCCTTATCGCATTTGCTTGTGTGGCAGGTAGTTTAACCAAGCCAGTCATAAACTGATTTTTCTCTGTATTCTTCCATCTTAGCTAATATTTATATTTGGAGACACAGATCCCCAAAAATGGGAATAGCACCAAATTAAATGCATTTAAAACCAACATGAGGAGACTTTTCACTCAAAAAAGCAAAATAAATTAAACCCTGAAGCAAAGGTTTTTGAAAAGGGAAACATAAAGTCCGTATGATGGTCTCCAACAGCATTTTAAAAGATTAGAGTAGAAAGGAACATTTCCGAGTGTATGAAATATAGTAAGTTTTATTCCATGAAATTCTTATTTCAGACAGACACATACATGCAATGCATATGTGTGTATCAGGTCACAGTGTAAAATGTATTTCTTGCTGTGGGTTGAGGTTAAAAAAAAGAAAAACGTTTAAAAGTCACTGCTCTAAAAGGAAAGAAATACCTATGTTCCTTTTCAATAAATTAGATTCTCTTTTGGCCTTGTTCATTCAGACAGCGTCATTGCTTCTGGGAAGGTAGACTTCATTCTCAATATCCTTGTCCTTGAGTCATGTCCAAACTATTCATGTATTATTTCAGTTGATGATGTACTTTATCAATACTTCCATACATTTCATCAGGAGAGAGATGTAAGAAACGTTGTCAAGTTGAAGTAAGGAAAAGAATGTGAAAGCAAATTGATATTTTCATTTTCTTCCAATTCCTGAAAGGGAGTATGAAAAAATATTAAGTGATGAGGAATACAAAATAGACTCTTCCTACTTTTTTCTAAAGAATGTTTTCCTACGTCATCTAAAAGCCATAGAGCAATGAAAATATTTAAGTGAATGAATAGATAACCATGAAGGAACTGGCACTGAAAAAGATTAGTGTTGGTAGAAAAAAGCAGAACCCTGGCAACAGGGAGCTAACACTTAATGAACTCCTGTGCTGGGACCAACATTCCATCAGGTGCTTCAACAGCATTACCTCATTTAATTCTTAAACAGGGTCCCAGGGTGCATAGTCCCATTTTACAGCTGAGAAAAATGAGGCTCTAATTGGTTGAGTCACTAGCCCAATACAGTCACAATTCTAACGCAGAGCCTCCTGCTTAACTCCAAGGTTGAGCTACATCTGTTCCCATCTTTTTCTTGGGCCACCTGTCCTTTCAGTTCTGCTTCTTGCTTTTGTGCCTCTGCCCCTTAGAAACCCATTTCTTCACTCCTGTTAGTGCTTCATGCTTTCTCCTCATCAAAACCTATTTTCTGGAGTAAGTTATTTACACCAAAATGCTGGTGATCGTGCTGGTTTTCCTCATGTTGTAACAGGGATCAAAACTTAAAGAAATTCCTCCAAGGTGAAATTTCAAAAACCATGGAAAAGGTCTGAGACATTTTAGGAATGGGGGATGGGGGAAGAGGAAAGGGAGAGAAATAGTTTATGATGTTTCTATATCTTTCCAATAAGACACTCTTTAATGTTGCCTATCTTTAATAGCTAGTTATTTCCAGATGAGGGAAAGCTGCCCAACCTGTAATCCACCTCAGGATCAACCTGACTCTTCCATGTGCTTTGCATTCCAGGTCTGTTAAATCCCGTTTGCTTTGCTTACATGCTGTTTAAAACTAAAACAAATTACAGTTAAGTAGGCCACCAAAGAGGTTTTTAAACTATCACCTGGGCAGAGACCTCATTTTCTTCTGCTTTCGACCCCACACCGTACCCAAAACAACAAACGACTGACACAAAATATGCAGAATCGACAGAAAGAAGTAACAGCAGTGCGAGTTTCCTTGTTGTAGAGTTGACATCCAGTGCTCACATTCTCAGGCCCCAATACATTAAGAAGCCCAGTTCTAGCCACAGATAAAAATGCTGGGGCTCTCCTCCATCTCCCCTGGGCTCCCTTTGGTCTAGTGGCCCTGATGTGGCACAGCGGGGAAGCATACTCAGGCAGTAGCCAAGTGGCGGTAATGTAAAGACGCGTGGCATGGGGCACATTATTGCTCCTACAGGGCTGGCAAGGGTTCCAGTACAGACTGACCAAATTCCCCGACAACGACTCCATCACTCTCAGCACACGCTCTGGGTGCAGGGGCAAAACCTTTCCGCTAATGCAACATCATGAAGATATTCTCCTAGGTTACCACCTATAAGTGTTATTGTCTTGCGTTTCGCACATAGGTCTATAATCCCTCTAGTATGGATTTAGTTATGTTGAGCTGTAGGGCTATAATCTCATTCTTTTTTTCCATTTGGAGATCTAATTGCCCTAACTCCAATTTTCAAAAAGACTCTCCTTTCCCTTCTGCCCTGCAATGCTTCCTTTGTCATAATAGCAGTGTCCAAATATGGGTATGTCTGTTTCTTTGCCTCTTCATCCTGCCCTAGGTCCATATGTCTATCCTTATGCTGATACCACGCTCATTTGGTATCAGATAGAGCAAGTCTTCCCATCTTGTTCTTCATCTTCAAGATGAAGAATCTTGGCTATATTTCTTCAAAATCTTGGCTATTTTTAACCTTTTGTATTTCAAATTAAAATTAGAATCAGTTTATCCAATTCCTTTAACAATTTCTTGGGGTTTTGATTGAGATTACATTGAATCTATATGTCAATGTTGGAAGAATTACAGTTTTTATGGGATTCAGTTTCCAGTCTATGTTCATAGGATACCTATTAGGTCTTCCTAAATGGCTTTTATTTTTTTTTTTTCATAAATAGAAATGACTTTATTTAAAAATATTTGTGGAGGGCTTCCCTGGTGGTGCAGTGGTTGGGAGTCCGCCTGCCGATGCAGGGGACGCGGGTTCGTGCCCCGGATCGGGAGGATCCCGCATGCCGCGGAGTGGCTGGGCCCGTGAGCCATGGCCGCTGAGCCTGCGCGTCTGGAGCCTGTGCTCCGCAGCGGAGAGGCCACGGCGGTGAGAGGCCCGCGTACCAAAAAAAAAAAAAAAAAAAAAAAAAAAATTTGTGGAAAATTCGGTAAAGGGTATATGGGATCTCTCTGTACTATCTCTCAAAACTGCATGTGAATCTACAGTTTTCTCAAAACAAAAAGTTTTTAAAAATGTGTTATTCAATTGGTAATATCTTTTTTGCCATCTGTAGGTTCCTCAATACATCAACATACACTGAAATATTTAAATTGTACGTAATGAAAGAGAATGAAAGAGGTCCTGATCTAGTGTTTATGTTGGCATTTTTAGGGTAATTGACTCAACGTCAACTCCGTATTAATTTTTTTTTTAGCAGTCCTGTTGCTTTATTTTTTTTCTTTTATTTATTTTTTTACATGACAGGTTCTTATTAGTCATCCATTTTATACACATCAGTGTATACATGTCAATCCCAATCGCCCAATTCATCACACTACGACCCCCCCACCCACACCCCCTGCCGCTTTCCCCCCTTGGTGTCTATACGTTTGTTTTCTACAGCAGTGTCTCAATTTCTGCCCTGCAAACCGGTTCATCTGTACCATTTTTCTAGATTTCACATGTATGCGTTAATATGCGGTATTCGTTTTTCTCTTTCTGACTTCACTCTGTATGACAGTCTCTAGATCCATCCATGACTCTACAAATGACCCAATTCCGTTCCTTTTTATGGCTGAGTAATATTCCATTGTATATATGTACCACATGTTCTTTATCCATTCCTCGGTCGATGGGTGTTTAGGTTGCTTCCATGACCTTGCTGTTGTAAATAGTGCTGCAGTGAACATTGGGGTGCATGTGTCTTTTTGAATTGTGGTTTTCTCTGGGTATATGCCCAGTAGTGGGATTGCTGGGTCATATGGTATTTCTATTTTTAGTTTTTTAAGGAACCTACATACTGTTCTCCATACTGGCTGTATTAATTTACATTCCCACCAACAGTGCAAGAGGGTTCCCTTTTCTCCACACCCTCTCCAGCATTGGTTGTTTGTAGATTTTCTGATGATTCCCATTCTGACTAGTGTGAGGTGATACCTCATTGTAGTTTTGATTTGCATTTCTCTAATAATTAGTGATGTTGAGCAGCTTTTCATGTGCCTCTTGGCCATCTGTATGTCTTCTTTGGAGAAAAGTCTATTTAGGTCTTCTGCCCATTTTTTGATTGGGTTGTTTGTTTTTTTAATATTGAGCTGCATGAGCTGTTTATATATTGTGGAGATTAATCCTTTGTCCATTGATTTGTTTGCAAATACTTTCTCCCATTCTGAGGTTGTCTTTTTATCTTGTTTATGATTTCCTTTGCTGTGCAAAAGCTTCTATGTTTCATTAGGTCCCATTTGTTTATTTTTGTTTTCATTTCCATTACTCTAGGAGGTGGATCAAAAAAGATCTTGCTGTGATTTATTTCAAAGAGTGCTCTTCCTATGTTTTCCTCTAAGAGTTTTATAATGTCTGATCTTACATTTAGGTCTCTAATCTATTTTGAGTTTATTTTTGTGTATGGTGTTAGGGGGTGTTCTAATTTCATTCTTTTACATGTAGGTGTCCAGTTTTCCCAGCACCACTTATTGAAGAGACTGTCTTTTCTCCATTATATATCCTTACCTCCTTTGTCATAAATTAGTTGACCATAGGTGCGTGGGTTTATCTCTGGGCTTTCTATCTTGTTCCATTGATCTGTATTTCTGTTTTTGTGCCACTAACCATATTGTCTTGATTACTGTAGCTTTGTAGTATAGTCTGAAGTCAGGGAGTCTGATTCCTCCAGCTTCGTTTCTTCCCCCAAGACTGTTTTAGCTATTCGCGGTCTTTTGTATCTCCATACAAATTTTAAGATATTTTTGTTCTAGTTCTGTAAAAAATGCCTTTGGTAATTTGATAGGGATTACACTGAATCTGTAGATTGCTTTGGGTAGTATAGTCATTTTCACAATATTGATTCTTCCAATCCAAGAACATGGTATATCTCTCCATCTGTTGGTATCATCTTTAATTTCTTTCATCCGTGTCTTATAGTTTTCCTCATACAGGTCTTTTGTCTCCCTAGGTAGGTTTATTCCTAGGTATTTTATTCTTTTTGTTGCAGTGGTAAATGGGAATGTTTCCTTAATTTCTCTTTCAGATTTTTCATCATTAGTGTATAGGAATGCAAGAGATTTCTGTGCATTAATTTTGTTTTTTTTTTTTTTTTTGGCGGTACGCGGACCTCTCACTGTTGTGGCCTCTCCTGTTGCGGAGCACAGGCTCCGGACACACAGGCTCAGTGGCCATGGCTCACGGGCCCAGCCATTCCGCGGCATGTGGGATTTTCCCGGACCAGGGCACAAACCCGCGTCCCCTGCATCGGCAGGCAGACTCTCAACCACTGCGCCACCAGGGAAGTCCCAGGTTGTCCATTTTATTGGCATAGAGTTGCTTGTAGTAGTCTCCTAGGATGCTTTGTATTTCTGTGGTGTCTGTTGTAACTTCTCCTTTTTCACTTCTAATTTTATTGATATGAGTTCTCTCTCTTTTTCTTGACAAGTCTGGCTAATGGTTTATCAATTTTGTTTATCTTCTCAAAGAACCAGCTTTTAGTTTTATTGATCTTTGCTATTGTTCTCTTTGTTTCTATTTCATTTATTTCTGCTCTGATCTTTATGATATCTCTCCTTCTGTGAATTTGGGTTTTGTTTGTTCTTCTGTCTCTAGTTCCTTTAGGTGTAAAGTTAGATTGTTTATTTGAGATTTTTCTTGTTTCTTGAGGTAGGCTTGTATAGCTATAAACTTCCCACTTAGAACTGCTTTTGCTGCATCCCATAGGTTTTGGATCGTCGTGTTTTCATTGTCCTTTGTCTCTAGGTATTCTTTTATTTCCTCTTTGATTTCTTCAGTGATTTCTTATGGGAGTTCCCTTGTATGTTATTTGTCATTTTACCCTTGCTGCTTTCAATAATTTTTCTTTGTCTTTAATTTTTGCCAATTTGATTACTATGTGTCTCAGTGTGTTTCTCCTTGGGTTTATCCTGTATTGGACTCCCTGCGCTTCCTGGATTTGGGTGGCTATTTCCTTTCCCATGTTAGGGAAGTTTTCGACTATAATCTCTTCAAATATTTTCTCGGGTCCTTTCTCTCTCTCTTCTCCTTCTGGGACCCCTATAATGCGCGTGTTGTTGTGTTTAATGTTGTCCCAGAGGTCTCTTAGGCTGTCTTCATTTCTTTTCATTCTTTTTTCTTTATTCTGTTCCATGGCAGTGAATTCCACCATTCTGTCTTCCAGGTCACTTATCTGTTCTTCTGCCTCAGTTATTCTGCTATTGATTCCTTCTAGTATATTCTTCATTTCGGTTATTGTATTGTTCATCTCTGTTTGTTTGTTCTTTTATTCTTCTAAATCTTTGTTAAACATTTCTTGCATCTTCTTGACCTTTGCCTCTGTTCTTTACCCAAGGTCCTGGATCATCTTCACTATCATTATTCTGAATTCTTTTTCTGGAAGGTTGCCTATCTCTACTTCATTTAGTTGTTTTTCTGGGGTTTTATCTTGTTCTTTCATCTGGTACATAGCCCTCTGCCTTTTCATCTTGTCTATCTTTCTGTGAATGTGGTTTTTGTTCCACAGGCTGCAGGATTGTAGTTCTTCTTGCTTCTGCTGTCTGCCCTCTGGTGGATGAGGCTATCTAAGAGGCTTGTGCAAGTTTCCTAATGGGAGGGACTGGTGGTGGGTAGAGCTGGTTTTTGCTGTGGTGGGCAGAGCTCAGTAAAACTGTAATCTGCCTGTCTGCTGATGGGTGGGGCTGGGTTCCCTCCCTTTTGTTTGTTTGGCCTGAGGTCACCCAACACTGGAGCCTACGGGGACTCTTTGGTGGGGCTAATGGCGGAGTCTAGGAGAGCTCACACCAAGGAGTATTTCCCAGAACTTCTGCTGCCAGTGTCCTTGTCCTCACAGTGAGACACAGCCACACCCTCCCTCTGTAGGAGACCCTCCAACACTAGCAGGTAGGTCTGGTTCAGTCTCCTGTGTGGTCACTGCTCCTTCCCCTGGGTCCCGATGTGCACACTATTTTGTGTGTGCTCTCCAAGAGTGGAGTCTCTGTTTCCCCCAGTCCTGTCAAAGTCCTGCAATCAAATCTCGCTAGCCTTCAAAGTCTGATTCTCTAGGAATTCCTCCTCCCATTGCCGGACCCCCAGGTTGGGAAGCCTGACGTGGGGCTCAGAACCTTCACTCCAGTGGGTGGACTTCTGTGGTATAAGTGTTCTCCAGTTTGTGAGTTACCCGCCCAGCAGTTATGGGATTTGATTTTATTGTGATTGCGCCCCTCCTACCGTCTCATTGTGGCTTCTGCTTTGTCTTTGGATGTGGGGTATCTTTTTTGGTAAGTTCCAGTATCTTCCTGTTGATGATTGTTCAGCAGTTAGTTGTGATTCTGGTGTTCTCACAAGAGGGAGTCCTAAATGGCTTTTAATACGTTTTTATAGTTCTGTCCGGAAAGGCATTAGACATTTTATTTGTATGTATTCCTGTGTACACAGTATTTTGATGTAATTTCAAATTGAACCTTTAAAATATTTCATTCTCTGTTATTGATGACATATAGAAAATGTTGATTTTTGTGTACTGAATTTTAGCCTGCAAACTTAAATACTCAAATATGAATTTGAATAATTTATGTTCTTTTTAAATTTCTGCATATACAATCATATATTCTGTAAATAATGTTTTTCTCCTACTTTTCCAATCCTTTATTTCATTTTCTTGCCTTGCTACACCAGTGGGTAATGTTAAAAGGCATAATGTTAAATAAACAGTATCTTTTTTCTGTTACTTTGTCCTGATGTTACAGGGAAAACTTTCAACATTTTACTTTAACAGAAAGACTTCTAACTTTTTACGTTAAGAATTTTGTTATAAGGGTTTCTTCCCCACCACACACTGAAAATATCTTTTATCAACACAGGAATGTTCACTTTTTTCCTTCTTTTATATGTTTTAATTATGAGTGGATGTTGAATTTGATGACATTGTTCCTCATATTTCTGGGAAAATATAACTTGGTCATATGCTTGCTTATATTTTATTTAGGATTTTTGCATCTATATCATGAGTGAGAGTGGCTGATAACATTCCCTTATTGCACTTGTGAGATTTTGGTATCAAGGTTATACTAGTCTTGTAAAGTGATTTTGAGACTTCAGCCTATTTTTTATTCTTTGGCATAGTTTTTAAAGCCTGTAATAATTTCTTCCTTAATTGTTTGGTAGAACTCACTGTTGAAACCATGTCGGTGACCCTAGAGGTTTATTTACAGGAAGGGTTTTCATCCTTCTGTCAGTTTTATACAACTATTCATAGTCCTTATTTCTTGAATGGTAAGTTTAATTTGCTTAGGAGTTTCTCCATTTTATCTAAAATTTTTAATATGTCAATATAAGTGACTCATAGAATTCTCTTTTCATTTTTTTAATGTCTATAGAATCTGTAGTGGTACCCTCTTTTCATTCCTGATGTTGGTAAATGTGCTTTTTCTCTTATTTTCTAAATTAGTCCTACCAGGGCCTTATCTCTTTCAACATCTTGTTCAAAGAACCAACTTTTGAATTGTTGATGCTCTCTACTGTATGTTTGTCTTCTTTTTTTAATTAACTTCTGGTCTAATCAGTATTATTTCTTTCCTTTCTATTTCTCTGAGTTTAATTCAATTTAATCATTTCTTTACAAGATACAATGCTTAGATCACTGACTTTTTAGCCCTTTTTCCTTTCTAACATATTCATTTAAGGCTATAAATTTCCTTTTAAGTAGTACATTAGCTGCTTTCCATAAGTTTTGATTTACTGAATTTTCCTCAGAGTTTAGTACAAATTATTTTTAATCTCCATTGTGATTTCTTCTTTTATCTGTTAATTATGTAAAAATGTATTTCTTTTTTTTGTTAAGGTATAATTGACATATAACATTATATTAGTTTTAGTTGTACAACATAATAATTTGATATTTGTATACACTGCAAAATGACCACCAAAATAAGTCTAGTTATCATCTGTTACTGCACATAGCTACAAAATTTGTCTTTTTTTATCCTTGTGATGAGGACTTAAAAAAAATTTTATTTTTTTAATACAGCAGTTTCTTATTAGTTATGTATTTTATACATATCAGTGTATATATGTCAATTCCAATCTCCCAATTCATCCCCCCCCACTTCCTCCCTGTGATGTCCATATGTTTGTTCTCTACATCTGTGTCTCTATTTCTGCCTTGCAAACTGGTTCATCTATACCATTTTTCTAGATTCCACATATATGCGTTAATATACAATATTTGTTTTTCTCTTTCTGACTTACTTCACTCTGTATGGCAGTCTCTAGGTCCATCCACACCTCTACAAATGACCCAATTTCATTCCTTTTTATGGCAGAGTAATATTCCATTGTATATATGTAAAACATCTTCTTCATCCATTTGTCTGTCAATGGGCATTTAGGTTGCTTCCATGACCTGGCTATTGTAAATAGTGCTGTAGTGAACATTGTGGTACATGGCTCTTTTTTAATTATAGTTTTCTCTGGGTTTATGCCTAGTTATAGGATTGCTGGGTCGTGTGGTAATTCTATTTTTAGTTTTTTAAGGAACCTACATACTGTTCTCCATAGTGGCTGTATCAATTTACATTCCCACCAACAGTGCAAGAGGGTTCCCTTTTCTCCACACCCTCTCCAGCATTTGTTGTTTGTAGATTTTCTGATGATGGCCATTCTGACTGGTGTGAGGTGATACCTCATTGTAGTTTTGATTTGCATTTCTCTAATGATTAGTGATGCTGAGCATCTTTTCATGTGCCTCTTGGCCATCTGTATGTCTTCTTTGGAGAAATGTCTATTTAGATCTTCTGGCCATTTTTGGATTGGGTTGTTTTATTTTTTAATATTGAGCTGCATGAACTGTTTATATATTTTGGAGATTAATCCTTTGTCCATTGATTCGTTTGCAAATATTTTCTCCCATTCTGAGGGTTGTCTTTTCATCTTGTTTATAGTTTCCTTTGCAGTGCAAAAGCTTTTAAGTTTCATTAGGTCCCATTTGTTTATTTTTGTTTTTATTTCCATTACTTTAGGATGTGGGTCAAAAAAGACCTTGCTGTGATTTATGTCAGAGTGTTCTTTCCCCTGTTTTATAGTGTCCGGTCTTACATTTAGGCCTTTAATCCATTTTGAGTTTATTTTTGTGTATGGTGTTAGGGAGTGTCAATCAGAGAAGAAAAAGAAATAAAAGGAATACAAACTGGAAAAGAAGAAGTAACACTGTGACTGTTTGCAGATGACATGATACTATACATAGAAAATCCTAAAGATGCCACCAGAAAACTCCTAGAGTTAATCAATGAATTTGGTAAAGTTGCAGGATACAGAATTAATGCACAGAAATCTCTTGCATTCCTATACACTAAAAACGAAAAATCAGAAAGAAAAATTAAGGAAACAGTCCCATTCACCATTGCATCAAAGATGATAAAATACCTGGGAATAAACCTACCTAAGGGTGTAAAAGACCTGTACTCAGAAAACTATATGACACTGATGAAAGAAATCAAAATGACACAAACAGATGGAGAGACATACCATGTTCTTGGATTGGAAGAATCAATATTGTGAAAATGACTATACTACCCAAAGCAATCTACAAATTCAATGCAATCCCTATCAAATTACCAAAGGTATTTTTTTTACAGAACCAGAACAAAAAATCTTAAAATTTGTATGGAGACACAAAAGACCTCAAATAGCCAAAGCAGTCTTGAGGGAAAAAAACAGAGCTGGAGGAATCAGACTCCCTGACTTCAGACTATACTACAAAGCTACAGTAATCAAGTCAACATGGTAGTGGCACAAAAACAGAAATATACATAAATGGAACAGGATAGAAAGCCCAGAGATAAACCCACGCACATATGGTCAACTAATCTATGACAAAGGAGGCAAGGATATACAATGGAGAAAAGGCAGTCTCTTCAATAAGTGGTGATGGGAAAACTCAACAGCTAAAAATGTATTTCTTAATTTCCATAATTAGCAGAATTTTCTACTTATTTTTTTAATATCTACAATAATTTCATTGTATTGGAAAATACCTTCTATTGAGAATTTTATGGCTGTGCATACTTGAAAAGAATATGTATTTTGCAGCTTGTCTTTTAGGTCACTTTGTTAATCATGTTGTTTAAGTCTTGTATATTCCTTCCTTTTTGTTCTTTCAGTTACTGAGAAAAATGTACTAAAAATTTCTCACTATAATTGTGGATTTGTCTATTTTTCATTTTAATTATGTCAATGCTTGCTTCATATATTTTTAGCCCATGTTATCAGGCACATTCAGATTTTAAATTTTATTTCCTCATGGACAATAGGACATTTTTTCCTTCTGTAGAAAGGCCCTTTTGCTATAGAATCTATGCTAATGCTTTTCACCTTAACGTCTACTCTGCTATAGTATAACTATAGTTGATTTCTTTAAGTTAGTGTTTAATTGACTTCTCTTTTTTTCTTTTACTCTCAAATTTCTCATATCCTTATATTTTAAACATGTCTCTTTAAGCAGTATCTAATTGAGTTTTATTTTAAAATCCATTCTGCAGCTGCTTCCCGGGGAGACGCAAGAGGGAGGAGATATGGGGTTATATGTATATGTATAGCTGATGCACTTTGTTATAAAGCAGAAACTAACACAGCATTGTAAAACAATTATACTCCAGTAAACATGTTAAAAAAAAATCCATTCTGCACATCTACTCATTCAAACTGAATATTTGGTCCTCTTATTTGCAATATAATTACTGATATTTGAGTTAAATCTGTGGTCTTATTTTGTGCTACTTATTCCAAGTGTTCTATTTGGATTACCGTTTTTAACATTCCAGTTTTTTTCTCTACTAGCTTCCAAGTTGTAATCTTTTATTTTTTTGAGGGGGTTTAACTACAAATAACTTTTCTTACCGTATCAAACTTTAATGTTAATTGAAAATATTCTGTTGCTTTCTGAATTCCTTTGTTACGGTAGAGACGTTAGTTTTCAGTCTAACTGTTCTTCTTTTGAAAGTAATTTTTCTTTTTCTCAGACTGTTTTTAAGATTTTCTCTTCTTCTGTGGTTGTCTGCAGTTTCACAACAATGTCTAAGTGTGGATTTATCTTAATATATTCTGTTTAGGGTTCACTGAGTTTTTTGGAATTTTGTATTGATGTCTTTCTTGCTTTTGAAAAATTCGGAGCTATTTCTTCTTCAAATTTTACCTCTGTTCCATTCTCTCACTCTACCCTTTTTCAGCCACAATGTCTCACTGATATCCCATATACCCCTTACCTTTTCTTTTATAGTTTCCTTCCTTTTGTCCCTTTGTGCTACATTCTGGATATTTTCATTTCCCCCTTCTTCCATTTTATAGATTTTTAATATAGCTACATTTAATTTGCCCTTAAACCTATCTTCATTGTAAGTATTACGTTTTTCAAAGTTTGGGTTTCTTTTTTTTTTTTTTTTTTTGCGGTACATGGGTCTCTCGCTGTTGTGGCCTCTCCTGTTGCGGAGCACAGGCTCTGGACGCGCAGGCTCAGTGGCCATGGCTCACAGGCCTAGCTGCTCCGCGGCATGTGGGATCTTCCCAGACCGGGGCAAGAACCCACGTCCCCTGCATCGGCAGGCGGACTCTCAACCACTGTGCCACCAGGGAAGCCCCAAAGTTTGGGTTTCTTAATGTGCTACCTTAAATTTTAGAGTTTCCAGTTTACTTCTGATATTTTTAAACTTAGACTTTATATCATAATTGTAACAAGCATGGTTATTTTATGAACCATGTGTGATAATTCTGAGAACTCAAGTTGTGGGTCTTCTTTCTGTTGTCTGTCTTTCTTCTGTTACTCACCCATTGCATCCTATTGTCTTATAAGCCTGGTTATTTTTCATTGCATGTTGGGTGGTATATTTTACAAATTATTTGGGGGAAATTTTGAGGCCTGGTATGGTGATGTCTTCCTCCTGAGAAGATAGTCGTTTGCTTCTGCAAATAGCAGTGGGTATCATTCCAGGAATATCTTGACATAAGAGTTTGAGTTTACTTGTACCATTAAATGATGCAAAGCTAATTGCAAATCCATGAAAGGGCTGGTTTACTTAGAGTTACTCTTCATATTGAGGGTCTGGCCCTTCAGATTTTCAACTCAAAGGGGGCTTGATTTATCGAACCCCTCTTCCTGGCAGGCTTCAGTCTTCAACTTCTGTTTGTTCATTGCTGGGGGCATCACCAAAAGGGTGGCTCAGCTTTGCAGGTGCCTCCCCAGACCTGGCAAAAGCCCTCAGGCAAAAACGCATTTTTGAGGGCCAGGTTTATCCATCTGGTTTCTTATTGTCTTCTATATCTTGACCGAAAATTTCCTCACTATCTTCCAAGTCTTTGATGCTTTCAAGAAGATGCTTTTTGTTCTTCATCCCACTTCTTTAGTTGTCCTCAGTAAGAGGGAAAAAAAAGCCTAGTTAGATGTTCAAGGAAATCAACAAGGTATTAGATAGAGATATGTACTACTTTGATAGACTATTTAAAGTCTATACCTGTTTATCTCTAAATGATATCTTAATCATCAAGGTAGCTAAAAGGCAACAGAGTTGGATTCCTCTAGTGGTTTCTTTAGGGGAGTGATGCTGAGGATAAGAAAAGGTAGGGAAGGTGACTGTTATCGTCATAATTCACCCCTCTGTTCTAGTTGAACTTTTAATCATGCGTACATATGGCAGAGGCCACTCAGTGTCCCCAGTATCTATTCTCCCTTTTATTTTAGTAATAGAGGGACTGTGTCGTGCAGCCTCTTGGAAAGGTGTGTCCAGCTAGGTAGGGCTCAGTTTTGGCCAATGGATGTATTACTGACATGTGAAACTTCCTTAAGGTCACTTCCTTAAAGATAAAATCACTTATTCTTTTTCCTTCTTCTGGAATTTAGACATCAAGATGAAGTGGCCTCAACTACACAGTTGAGGGCAATACCCTACGAGGTAGTAGAACAAAAAGGCAGACAGAACCCAGGGCCATGGAAGACCTGTGGTTTGTGTGCCCTTGACCACACACGTTCCTCTGTTACAGCACAGAAAATATATTTCTATAATATATAGGTCACTGTACTTGGGTCTCTTTGTTACAGCAGTTTAGCTATACAATAACTAAAATAATATGGAATATTTGGGTTAAAATTTTAAGATATTTTATAAGACTAATAATGGTTCCAGGAAATGTGAGTTTGATCTCTGAGGGATGGTGATTTTCGGGAAGAAGGTTTATATGACAGAATTATTCATGGGAATCTGGGAGTGTATAAACTTATACACATTAATCATAAAATTAAGGAATAGCCTGTGGAACCATAGAGAAGAAAATCAACAGAGTTAAAGGTTACCAAGCTACACTCAGTAGCAGCAGATGTGCAAATTTGATGTGAAACTTTTGGCTAATGACAAAACTTCTCTCAGTTAATTGACATCAATCATATGAATGATGAGAGTCTGGATATCTGTGATCTTCTTCATTTGTATATAGTTTACACAGATCATAATATGTACACAGGTAATTGATAGGGTACAGTCAAATAATAACAGATGATGCTATTGAGCAGTTACTATGTGCCAAATACCATGCTGTGTACTTCATGTCCATTATCCCACTTAACCACATCCTAGGGTGTTGCTCTCATCTGCGTGGTTGAAGCTATTTCATCTTGATGTCTAAATTCCAGAAGAAGAAAAAACGAAAAGTCCAGGATAAGTCCTCCGAACACTACGATGTAGGTACCATTGTTGTCCCCATTTAAAAAGGCTCAGAAAGGTTGGTGATTTACCCATGGTCACACATCCAGTAGGTGACATAACTGGCATTCAGACTTAAGATGTTTGATGCCCAAGTCCTTAGAGTCAACAATTATGCAAGATGGTAGCAGTCAAACAGTTTGGGGGATTCTTAAAAAGCTAAAAAATGCTATGTGTGGAAGAAGACACTGAGGAAGGGTATTAAAGAGAAGAGAAAGGGCAGGGTGCCAGGTCCTGGGAGCAGACTCCCTGGGGTTGGTGGTAGCAAGTGTACCTAAGCCAGAGCATGAGAGTTTCCACCCAATACGTGTTCTGAACCCATTTTAGCAGAGACCCACCAAACATAATTGAGGATGGAGGACCAGTGTTCAGAATTTTACATTTAGGACAGCCAGAATTTCCCCTGGAAATGGTGGTGCTTAAAGTCAAAAAGCCAGCTGAGAGTAGCAGCAGCAATAGCTACAGTGGCAGAAAGTGAGTGATGTGATAGTTAAGACCTCAGGGAAAATGAGATAGAAATGGGCTAGGGACTTTGTTATAAAGCAGAAACTAACACACCATTGTAAAGCAATTATACTCCAATAAAGATGTAAAAGAAAAGAAATGGGCTAGGGGCTGGATGGAAGACTCTTTAGAAAACAGTGAGATGAGAGAGTCTGAGGAGGACAGAAACAGGTTGGCAGCATTCTGCTATCCTCAGAGAAACAGAAATAATGATAGCTACGAAAACAGCAGCTGGCAGAGGGGCTGGAAAGGCAACTCAGGGAGAACGAAGAAGACTTGGCAGGAACTTGGCATTTTACCTACCTGGGGAAAGCTTTGTGTGTCATTTTTTTTTTCTTGTGAGGCTTAAGGAAATCATCAGTGTCTCTGGAGACCCTTTTACTTGAGTGTCTATCTCTTGGACTGTCACTTTACTTAGAATGCAGTATATGGAACAAAGGCAGAAGCGAAGTACTCATGGGGTGATGCTTCGTTATACATGTGACTTGGGCAGATATTTAATTTTTTACTTTATGCATTTAAATACTACATCCTATGCAGGGTTGTGATTTACATTAAGCTATTTGGAGAGGGTCTGAAAGAATGGGGTCCATGGCCAGTCTCCACCTCTGAGCTGTTCTGTGATTGGAAGCAGTTTCCTTATCTCTGAGACAAAGGAGTTGGGCTAGAAGATGACTTCTAAGACCCCTTGGTTCTCTGATTTTGTTTTATGCCCTACTAAGGAAGATTCTGCAAAAGACTGCTTTGAACACTTAGGTTAAATTATGGATCACATTTTCCTTCAACACCTCTCTGTAGAAACACGTGGACCCAAATACCCCACCCATACACTGGGATGTAGGCCAACGGTTCATTTGCTAACAATTTTAGTGTTTCCCAACCTTTCACATATCATAGCAGACATAGAAAATGATACTTGTATAGCCACTACAAAAGCTGAGGGTCACATTATCTCAGTGTTCCCGTAACCCATTCCTGCCCTACCATTTGGAATTTACCTCACCCGTTAGAAAGATTTGCACTTTTGGCTGTACGTTAGAAACACCAGGGAAGTGTTTTTTTCTTAAAAAAAAAAAATACCAAGACTTCACCCCAGAGGAGGAGACTCCAAATAGCTGGAGGTGGGTCCCTGGCATCAGACCTTTTACCAGGTTCTCAGAATATTCTAATTGCAATAGTTTGAGAACCCCATCATAAACGCAGGGACTATGTCTTATAAACAAAAGTATACGGCTTAATATGTAATAAGCACCCAGTAAAGATGTGCTGAATTGGTTAATTAATACATGCCCTAGATAGCATAGCCAGAGACAGTCCTAGACAAGCTTAAAAAAAATGGTTTAATTTTATTGGTTCCTTCCTCCCAGGAGGGCCATCTCCATAGTCATTCTTAAGTTCTCCCTTTGCTTTCTCTCCTTCCCTTATCCTAGATTTATGCCATGTCCCAGCTCTCAAATAGCTGTTGCTAAATCCACCACAAGATGTTAACCACTAAGAAATATCTTCACTTCCCAGATCCCATTAAAATCCCCCAAAGATATGGAGGCACTATTGTACATTGGAAACATCAGGGCCTCAGAGTCAGAGAGCTGGTTTTGAATCATCCCTGTGTCACTCATGTATAAGATAATACCTCCCTCTGAACACTGTAGCGATGATTAGAAATTAGTAAGAGTCTGCACATAGATAATTTGTTTATATATAAATAAATTGTATGATAATATCATACAGTAGTGTGTGTATATATGTCTTTGCATGTATATATACACACACTCTATTGGTATTATTATTATTAAGCTTGCAAGAGTAAAAATCTCTTTGGATTACATTTAAACCTAGTCAGATGACATAGCTGAAGGAGAAAGCTTTAGGTGAACTCCAAGGCATTTCTAAACTTCCTCACCAGTAAGCAAATTTCTCATGCTTCCTTCCCTCATGGTCTCAGCATCCCATGTTTTTTTTTCTATATTCCTTCCAAACAGTGTTTCAATGTTTGGAAATCTACTGCCCAGATAGGCCTAGGAGACACAAAGATAGGTCGCTGAGTCAGGGGCTTTTTTCTCCACTTCTGTATAAGGTTTGGTCTTGACCCCAGAGTCAGAAACGTAGTGAGGGGCGTGAAGCACCTGGGAGAGATCGCTGGCCTCTGCCTTCCCTTGTTCCTGAGCATCCTTAAGTTCAATAATCAGAAGTCTGAGGCTAATATGAACATATCCCAGGGTAGCAATTGCTAGGTTATGGATATAACACTTCATTAATTTTTTTGCCAAACAAATGTATTCAGGGGCACCTGCCTCCACTCCTGCCCTTCATCAGCCATTTTCTAGGTAATAAAAATTGGAGATGTCATTATTTTAAAGTTGCTGGTCACGACCATACGTGTGTACGCTGGCTTCTCTCACCTCAAACTTTTCCTCCGCCATCAACACTGACCAGAAGTTATAAAGTTTAGAATTTGTAGTAAACTAAACTTCATAAAATGTTTTAAAGAAAAATATACTTACAGACATCTATGTATACATATTCTCATATATCCCCAAATATCAGTTTGAGTCCTTTGTAGGAATATTACTTTGTTAAGGGTTACCATTTATCGACAATTCCACTTTCTGGTATATTTTTATTGTATAGAAAAAATTTCAAAACTCATTTCACTATGTTCCATTCTTTGGCATGTGTGGAGGTGACGTTTTAGAGGAGTTATGCAACGTCCAAGGCTGGACAGGGCAGTTCTCACAGAACATTGTCGGTTTGCCTACGTGATAAATCCAGTAGCTCTGCTCATAGAGCCATGCCAAAATTACAGTTTTCAGAAACTTCTGCAAAAGGATTTAAACAGTTTTGTGCCTTGCCACCAAAATGTGTGTTCATTTTTCTACACCTCCACACCTGGCAGTGTTTCAGCCCAACATTTGCTACAGTATTTTGAGTTCATCTTGTTTATTTTCTGCTTTATTTTTTTCTCCTGATGTACATTTCATGTGCAAAGCCGAAGTTACCATTTCCAATATATACTGCTACTGTTTAGCCCTGCTCCTAAACCATACTATTCTTAAATAAAGTACACTTCAAAGTAACATAGACTTCATACTTTAGAATTTTTACTTACAACCTGAGCTTTTGTACCTCATATCAAGAATGGCATTTGTTATACAGCACAGAAATTGCAGAGGTATACTAAAAGTGTATATTTGATATGAAATATTGTTTCTTGGAAAATGATGTTTCAGAATATTGATTAGATATCAGTAGTGCAATAGGACAGGGAATGAATGCTCCTTGGTGTGTTGTTAAAGGGATGCAGCGTAGGAGGGTATAAGATATATAAGAGGTCCAGAATTTGAAATGAGATGATCTATATTAGTGGTTCTCTCAAAGTGGGGTCCCTGGGCCAGGAGCATCAGCATTACCCAGAAACTTATTAAAAATGCAGTCTTGGGGAATTTCCTGGCAGTCCAGTGGTTAGGACCCTGTGCTTCCACTGCAGGGGGCCCAGGTTTGATCCCTGACCAGGGAACTAAGATCTCCCGAGCCACATGGTGTGGCCGGGGAAAAAAAAAAATGCAGTCTTGGCCCCTTCCCCAAACTCCCTGAAGCAGAGATTCTGGGGGTAGGATCCAGCAATCTGTTATAACAAATCTCTCCCCGTGTCACACACATCCTCCGCGGTGCTGACGCACAACGAAGTGTGAGCATCAGTGGTTTATATTCAAACCTCAGCTCAGCTGCGACCTTGGTTTATGGCCTTGGAAAGAAACCTTGCTGAACACGGGTTCCCCAGTCTGCTTTCTCTGTTTTCATTTTCTGTGTTCTGACTAGAGACAGAAAGGCGGGACTTCTGGTGACACTGATGTCCAACTGGACAATGGTATGCCAGTCTCTACTTTTTTTTTTTTTTTGCGGTACGCGGGCCTCTCACTGTTGTGGCCCCTCCCGTTGCGGAGCACAGGCCCCGGACGCGCAGGCTCAGTGGCCATGGCTCACGGGCCCAGCCGCTCCGCGGCACGTGAGATCCTCCCGGACCGGGGCACGAACCCGTGTTCCCTGCATCGGCAGGCGGACTCTCAACCACTGCGCCACCAGGGAAGCCCTCTACTTTTTACAGATGCCCCATATTCACAAGTGATACTTTTGGCTGTCCTGAGGTTTGAGGTTGATAGCGCTGATTCTCTGAACTGGCCTTCCTAGTAAACTTGTGAAGAGAGGGGTTGGCCCCCAAAACTGGGGTCCTCTGACCTCAGAATGTAAAACACTTCAGGATCTTTTGTGCTGAGCTATGGGCCTTCACTATAATTCCAAAACCACAGGAAAAACTTCCACTTGCCATTCTGTTATGTTGGTAAATGTGTATAATTATACACTGTATTTCCTCTACTTCACAGAATTATTGTGAGGGCCAAATGAGAAAATGATCATGAAAGTACTTTGAAAACTGTAGAGTCCTACACAAATGCTGGTTTTTGTTGTTATCTAATAACTCTTGAGAAATTTTTCTGTTCCTCTTTCTCCATCCTTTGCAATTCTAGTCTCAGTAGAGGAAATTAGGCCTCTCCACTTCCCCATAAGTATTTGATTGTCAGCCTCATCACTCTCACTTCTGTTGTATGGAGCTATGGTAGTCAGGTCTGTCTTGGTTACAAATAACAAAAACCTATCTCAAAGTGATGTAATCCAGAAATGGGATTCATGGGGAGACAACGCGTGTAGCCCACAGAAACAAAGAAAAGGCTGTAGGAACCAGAGCCTCAGGGACCCTGCTGAGGCTTTCCTTCTCCTGCTGTGGCCCTCGTCTCCGTCAGTCTTGACTTCGCTTGGGGGATTGCGTTGTTTTTTTCCATTTCTGCCAAGTTGTGACCATGTGGCACAGAACACGGCCACAGTCAGCCTCAGCCTAGCAACTCCTGAGAGAGCAGATAGCATCTTCTTCCCACTGTCCATATGTTAATCCCAGGGAAGAACTCTGATTGGACCAGGAGGATGGGGCCAGGTCTGTGTCATATGACCATCCCTGAAAAAGGGGTAGATGGCAGCTCTTGGGGTTCATAGTGTGTTTCCAGAGGAAGGGTCATGAGAAAGACTGTTAAAAAGACAAACACCAGCTGACTAAGATTTCCACAGGAACCTGGCTATTTGGTGTAGGGACTGAGGGGATCCTTAAGTGTGGATACCTTTTCCACTTCCAGTGGCTCATACGAGTACAGAAAAGAATTTACAATATTCACACGTAAGAATATACAAAGATGTCTTTTTAAGCACAAGACCCAAGCCATAAATCTAGGGTTCCTTTTTTTGGTTGAATCCTGCAAGGAATTAGCTTATCTAGATTTTGTTCATTAACAAATGATAAGAAATGAAACCCATCACTGAGATTGTAAAGAGCCAGGAGATGTGTCTGCCCTCAAGGATCTCACCATCTAGGGCGCTAAGCAACCAAGCGTATTTGTAGTGCATTCCATGCTTTCTCATGGCAGTGTTCACCAAAGGAAAGACAAATGAACCGCTTATGGTTTTATATGGGTTTTATACAGCTGCAAAGCTTCTCTCTGAAATGCAGATAACAAACAGTCAAATCATGTCTATGCTCTTGAAAATACAACGTTTTCACTAGGATTTGACCTTTATTCCTTAGATCAAAAACACCTAGCATTTCCCCCAAACTATCTATAATAAGAGACTACAGCTGCTTAAAACAACACACACGTGGACCATCACTGTAGTGTAAATTTATGGCTTCAAGGTGCAGAATTTGCAAAGTCAAGTACTCCCTAAGAGCCGTGGTGACAACAGCTTACGAATTTATATGTTGTTACAGATTAAAGTAATTACTTAGACTAGCTCAGGGAAGCCCAACATAATCCCCACTCTTAAAACAAGCTATAGGCTGCAATTTCATCTTGAAAGCCCTGGTTAGATTGGTACATCTTATCAATAGTTTTGAAAACTATATTTCCACAGAGAAATTATAAAAGAAATAACTGGCATTCAATTTCTTGATGCTTTGCATTCTTTCAGAGTCGGCAAACATAAAAAAGTCAGCAGGTGGAGCTCCTATTCCCTTGGCAGGCCTGATAGAAGTGCTTCTCTTGAAAGAACTTTCAATTACAGACGGTCTCTCTGGCAGCCAGTTCTAGGCTCCCTACAGACAGTATCAGAATAATACATGAAAATGTGAGACTGTGAAACATTCCAGAGTGCTGTCATAGGTCAGGAAAGAGACGAGAGACAGAAGAGCCAGAAATCTTTTATTTTATTATTTTTTTGGCTATTTCCCCCATTTTAAATTTCTTTTCAATTAACAAAGAGGGGGCCGTCCTTCACGAGTGAGACCCGACAGGATATACTAATTCATTTGTTTTCTGGGACACTTTGCAGTTCTCTCTCCTGCCTGTGTTCTGTCACCCTTTCACGATGTGGCACTTCCCTACCACTGAGCTCAACACTCCATCAGACAAGGGGAATCATATGCCGACAGGAGAATGAAAAAAATATGGAAGCACAAGATGCCTTGGACTCCCCTTCTAAACCTTTTATTGTTGTTATTCTGTTTGACAAGTAAATTCACAAAAAATTTAAGGATCTTTGCTGCCAGCCACTAAGTCTGATAACTTCTCTAAATTTTTCATCAGGGTGCGTGATTGCCATTTTGCAGCAGGCGATTACAATAAAAATTCCCTTTTAATTCACTACATTTGATATGCACATAATTCCTTTAGTGTGAAACCTACTTAGTGTCTTGTTCAATTTGCCATCTCTAAAGGAGAAGGGAGAAACTGGGTGATCAGATACATTTCATATAAGGACCTGGCACGTGGTATCATGTGACAGCAGATGGCATGTGAAAGCCTTTGTGGGAAATATGGCCCCTGTTAAATAGGCTGTGAACGTGCAATGTTGTGCGTGTCTCCTCAGAGTGTCATTCAGTCACCCCGGCATCTGCAGGAGAGGAAACAGCATCCCGTTCACTTTCAGAATGAAAGCTAATGTGAACGACCTCAGGAAAGTCATGGAGCTGCAGGTACATGCTGCCCATTGCCCATGCGGTCAAATGCAGAGACCAGAGCTAATAGTATCCACTCTGCAGGGGTGCTGGGCTTGGACCAGCGGCCGACTTTGGAATTTATCAGATTGTGCAGTAAGAAACCACAAACGGCTAAAATCTTGGAGGCAGAAAGTGAAGAAGCAAAAAGAACACAAGGTTCCCAGTTTGGTATTAAAATTCCTTTTTGGTCTATCCCACCTGTGTTGTGGAGGGAAAGGTGCTATGGCCATCCAACGGTGTCCCCTCTTCTGAGATCTTCCAACCTTTGCACACTCTGAGAATTTCATGGCTCTTCTCTTGATTCGCACCGAGGAGGAGCTATATTTTGCTCTGCAATACACATCCAAGGCAGCATGCTAATGAGAATTATTATTAAGCGATGTAGAGTTGGCACCAGTCTCTTGCAATCTGCTCCACGGCAGAAGCAGGAAGGGCAGAGGCAGAGAGTCAGAAAAGCAGCTTTACTGAACACTCTTCTGGACCTGATTAGTTTTGGTCACTCTCAACACCAGGCAAAGCCAAGTAGAATTGTAAGCTTTCACAGGCATGCCACACTGTTTCCTCACTGTAACGTATCTGGCCTGTCAAAAAGTCTTCTAGATTTTACTGTTGCTTTAAAAACGTTCTTCTCTTTAAGAACTACAAAATCAAGAGTTTCTGTAAATTCAATGACCAGGGTACCAGAAAGACCAATTTGCCGTTCATTGTGAGATTTTTTTCATTTTGGTACCCTATTCAAACAGGCTCATCTCACTCTCAGAACCTTTGAATTATGTCCCAGAACCTTCTGTGGCATAACTTTTGGACTAAGCTGTGACATCTTGGTCAGATGGGAGAATTTGGACCACTAATCAATGTCAAACAGAGGGGCCTGAAATTAGAGCTATTATGAATGATCCTTCAAGCAGTTAGACCAAAGCCCCTTTGTGAAGTTGAAGTATGATGAAAGCAACTTGGAGACAAGCCACAAGACCAAAATAGAAGGTCATTTTCACGTTTATATTGATTTATTATTAAAGACACTTTATCAGACAGGCTTTTACCGGAACGTACTAATGTGAGGTGATTTTACGACTGAGAGGCAGCAGGCTCATACCTCTGTCTCCCCTGAGTATTAGACCCATAGGCCCACATAGCTCATGGTCATTTGGATGTACCTTAGGCACTCAGACACGCTAAGTTCCAAACTGTACTCACCATCTCCACAGCTGTCACAAAGATGGTTTCTTTTTTCATCATTATTTTTATTTTATGTTGGGGCATAGTTGATTAACAACGTTGTGTTAGTTTCAGGTGTACAGCAAAAGGATTCAATTATACATATACATATATCTATACTTTTTCAAAATTTTTTCCCTTTTAGATTATTACAGAATATTGAGTAGTGTTCCCTGTGCTATACAGTAGGTCCTTGTTGGTTATCTATTTTAAATACAGCAGTGCGTACACGTCAATCCCAAACTCCCAGTCTATCCATCCCGTTCCCCACTGCCCGGGTAACTATAAATTCATTCTCTAAGTCTGTGAGTCTGTTTCTGCTTTGTACATAAGTTCATTTGTATCATTTTTTTAATATTCCACATATAAGCGATATCATATGATATTGTCTTTCTCTGTGTGACTTACTTCACTTAGTATGATAATCTCCAGCTCCATCCATGTTGCTGCAAATGGCATTACTTCATTCTTTTTAATGGCTGAGTAATATTCCATTGTATATATGTACCACATCTTCTATATCCATTCATCTGTCAGTAAACATTTAGGTTGCTCCCACGTCCACGTCTTGGCTTTTGTAAACAGCACTGCAATGACCACTGGGTGCATGTATCCTTTTGAACCATGTCTTTCTCTGGATATATGCCCAGGAGTGGGATTGCTGGATCATATGGTAGCTCTGTTTTTAGTTTCTTAAGGAACCTCCATACTGTTCTCCGTAGTAGCCGTATCAATTTATATTCCCACCAACAATGTAGGAGGGTTCCCTTTTCTCCACACCATCTCTGGTGTTTATTGTTTGTCAATTTTTTGATAATGGCCATTCTGACCAGTGTAAGGTAATATCTCATTGCAGTTTTGATTTGCATTTCTCTAACAGTTAGCAGTGTTGAACATATTTTCATGTGTCTCTTGACCATCTTTTGAAGTCAGCCTTGGCTTCTCAGTTTTCCTCAACTTCCAGTAATCACCAAGTGCTTCTCCATGCTTCCTCCTCTCCATCCCCACTGCAATTGCCTTTGCTTAGGGTTTTTCCTCATTTCTGCTCTAGACCGTAGTAATGACCTCTTGTTTCACACAACTAACCATCCTCCACACTGTCATCAAAGTGATCTTCCAAGACCACAGTCCTGACCATGTTACTTCCTTCCTTGAAGCTCGCTAGTGGCACACTATTACCCCATCTCTTAGTGTGACATCAAGCTTCTCTGTGATCTGGCACTAACCAGATCACAATAAACCAGAAATCAGTCTTCTGGAAAGCTCCCTAATTTTGTTGCAGATGAGCCTGCATCGGCAGGCGGACTCTCAACCACTGCGCCACCAGGGAAGCCCTAATATCCCACCTTTAAGAGGCCAATTTTTCTTTGCAAGCCCAGGTAATCCTCTTTCAGTGTCCGGCGAGATTTCATATTAAACATCAAGAAAATGCACATGACAATTTGATTCACATTAATAATATTAATAACAATAATAATTGTTATCAATACTGAAAATGTTATATACATGAAACATTTCATTTAATACAATCATCCTCTGAGCTGGTTATCATTATTTCCATTTTACACATGAAGAAACAGGGTTAAAGAGATTAATTGATAAAAACAAATTCATTCAACTCTTAGAATTTGATTCTAATTTTGGTTAAATACTCTCAGTATTCTTCATTAAATTAACTCATTTTTACTTAAGAATTATTGTAAAAGAAAGCTTTATATTACTAATAGAAATTCAGAGCTGTTTGACATAAATGCAAGGTAAGAATAAAAATAAATACGAAACTATTCTAATTTAAAACTGTCAAAGGTACCACCTAAAACCACCTCATGTATATAAGATATGTGTAGCACACTTTAGGAAACACCGAATCATAAGATAAAATCAAGACTATTTTGTAGTATATTCTATCGGAAGTGAAATATTGTATAAGTATTACGTTAGGATACATATTTATTAGCTGAACTAGTAATACACTGAGTAAAGAAATTTCTATTTCACTGATCTAGTGGTCAAATGAGAGAATGAAGTAGCATCCACTTCCTTCTCACTTGTGGCTTTGCCAACCCAGGACTTCCTCAGGTGGGTCATCGAGGCGTCTCACACTTGTTTTCTTGGGCTGTGGAGGCCTTTGAGAGTGTTGTGTGGGAAAGAATCAGGAATCAAGCAGAAATATGAAGGAGTAGCTAACAGGGAGGAAACTCCAAAAACAAGGGCCTGGAGTTGGCAGTAATTTACGGCAGGTTCAGGAAGAAAGATGATATTCTGGACTTCATAATCATACCTTTAAAGATTGGGTCCAGTGCTGGGCTCTGCGGCAGTAAAGCTATAGGCAAACCTAGTCCAATCTGCTACGTTTTGTGGAAGTTTTTCTCATGATAATTACCCTAGGCACCCGCTGAGTGCTCTCATTCCTGAGCCCCACCCCAGATTTTCTGAATCAGAATCTTTGTCAATAAACCAGAAGTCAGTCTTCTGGAAAGCTCCCTAGGAAAAAAAAAAAAAAACAACTATCTGTGCACATTATTTGTCTATCATTTTCAGATACAATTCACTTTAAAGATAAGTGATATTAGAAAATACTCTGGTTTCTAAAACATACAACATAGTGTGATTATTTTTAAAAACATTTTTATTGAATTTGAATTATATTCTTTTCTCTCTGCTCCTGAGTTAGTAACCAAAACGAATAGACATTAGAGAAATTAGGAAACTTTATACATTTAAACAATCACTGTTTATGAACCAAGTGAACAGCATCCATTAATTACCTACTATGCTATGTGTTGATCTTAAGCACTGCACTGGATGGATTTACTAATAGGGGAACCCTTTGCAGAAAGGTGAGGTTATGGGTGACTTGAAATATGGCACAGTGATGGTTTCCCATAACTTCCATTCTCCTAATTTTTCTCGGTAACAAAACCCTATATTTTTAGCTAAGAACATGGTATTACATTTTCCAGCCTCTTTTGCACCTAGTGCAGCTGTGTGTCTAAATTCAGTCTAGTAGGATGTAAGTAAGTGGAAGTGTTATGTTCAATTTCTAGAACTTTCTTAAAGAAAGGGAGCATTCCCGTCTTCCTTTTGAGTATTCCTGCTATTCTGCAGACAAGCTTGATGTCTACTGACATCTTGAATCTCAAGGTAGCCTTGGGATGGAGGCTGTGCGTAGAAGAGGAACAAAATAGAAGGGACCAGGGTGGCTCTCACTTTCTCTCCAATTTGTAAGTCTTACTTTCAGACATAAATTGGAGAGAAAAGCACTTTGAACTTGCTGTTGCCACTATTGGGGGGAGCTTTCTGTCACGTGCAGTTGAATAAAAGCTTAACTAATAGAGATAGCATTTCTTGAACTTGGAGGCAAGATGCTAGAAGCATGAATTTTGTTGCAGATGAGCCTTGATTGTTTCTAGTAAAATCTAGAGCTAAATATGTAGGCCACTATATGCTGGTGGGGGACAATTACTCACAAGTGTTAAGGATGGTGGGCTGGAAGAAATGGTATTTGTGTAATAGAGGTGCTAAATATCGTTACAACAGCAGACATTACAGTATGTAAATGTATTAAATTAACACATTGTATACCTTAAACTTATACAATGTTATATGTCAAATATGTTCAGTTAAATAAAGAGGATGGTGGGCTGGGCTTCCCCTTTTGTCTTTTTCGAAGGTTGTACTTTGCTTACTTATAGAAGCCATCAAGGAATTTAATCTATTGTCTCTTAAGCCAAGGGGATCTCCCTACAGTTCAGTTAACGAGAGACAGCTTAATTTATAATGCCTAAGAGTAGGGGTTGGGGTGCAGTGCTTTCCCCACCATCAGAAATATCCGATGGCAAGAAGCTGGATGCCCGGGATGGGTGATGTGAGCCATGCTGGAAAGCAAGATCTTGCTAGACAAACATGTTCTGTTAAGATATACAACATTTTTTTTACTGAAAATTCAAGTAGATCTCAAGAAGGAGAGCCACAGGGCTGACTACATAATTTGTGGAGTTCAGTGTAAAACAGAAATGTGGATTTCCTGCTTATTCAAAAAGCAGGAAAAGAGTGTTATTAAAGGTATTACAACTTAAGGCTTTTTCTTTTCTTCTGAAAGTCTTCCAAATTGTCATCGTGGATTTTTTTTGTTATTTAACGTTGTTCTAACTAAAGATAAATTTTCAATTTTAATAATTAGCATGGATTTTACTATTCTTTATATTGTACAGTACCAGTGTTAAATGCAAATATAAGAGCACTGAACTTGTGTGCAGAATCACTGAAATTACATAATTCGTGTTTCATAGCTCATAGTTGCATATGTATAGAACAGGAATCACTGCACAAAACTACTGTTTTTCATTTTCATCTCTGTGCACATTCTTCCAACACTTTCTAAGTTATTGATGAGTAAAGAGGACTGACATCATTTTTAGCATAAGTGGTTAGCTACTTCAGGAAAGTAACGTGAGTAGGAAAGGATCTAATACTGGGTAGTTCATCTTTCTTTAAACATCATTGCTTTCTTTCATGTATTTGAAGCAAGTTCTAGTTCAAATGAAAGCCTGACCTTTTGTGGTTGTCAGAGCCATTACTTACTTAGACACAAATGTAACAAGTTTACCTTGAGCTTGCTTTAAATCTCAGTGAATACCCACTCACTGTGGTTGGGAGGAATTCTGTTTTCACGGGGCATCCTAAACACTAGATGCGAGTGGGGCGGCGAAAAAATGGCGGCATGAATGCGTATTGCCACACTGGACGTCTCCTCTGCATATGCTCCGTTGTCACTTATCAAACACAAAGAAAAAAGTAAGATGGCACAGGTAGCGCGTCCGTGAAGCTAGCCTTATAGGGCAATAAAGAAGACTAGAGATCATAGGAATTCCCTCTGACTTAATCATTCTTTGACACAGCCTACAGGAAAGCTCTTCCGGATTTTAGCCTCATGAGGAAAACGCTCCCCTTGTATGCTCTCTCCTTCCCTATCTTATAAATAACCCACACCTTTCTCTCTTTCTTCAAACCTCCATGTAGAACCCTCTTCAGGGCCTCTTGTGATCCTACCTGTCCTCCTGGGAAATTCTGAGAGAAATGTATTCTACTTTTTGCCAGGATTTTTGGAATCTATATGTTCATTCAAGCTAAAGTGTGGGAGTGTTGGGAGGTGGACAAACCCACCCTATAAACGAGGATGAAGATGACCGTGGATGCTCCAATTTCAGGACAGTTTCCCCATCGTGGAGAGCTGCAAATACTTTTCCTACCACATCACTAAGAAAGGTTAGCACATCAACAAGGCAAGCATCAAGACCGTACTGACTGCAGCCATAACGAGGAAACACGCTTCTATTTAGTGACTTTGGACTCACCCCCTTCTGAATAATAGACCCTTCTATTATTTTGTTAAAAAGCATTAAGCGCTTCTTGACCCTGGCTTGCTTTACTAGAAAAAAACCATACTGGCTGAAAATGGCTCTCTTCAGTGAAAAGGCAGAGCCAATGTTTGGTCCTTCCTTCTCGGACTTCCAGGCCTTTTTCCACCTCTGGCCACTTGATTGTGGATGGCAAGCACATTTCCCTTCTGGGCAATCTAATTAGTCAACTCATTAGACTGGGCATCTAATAAGTCAACCAATTCATGCTGCCATCATCCGATAATAGCTTAATGAATTCCACTGCAAGAATTTGCATCTTAATAGGGGACTTTTTTAAGTAAAAAAAGGAGGACCTGGATCGGGAAGAAGAGGAAAGTTGGTTTTAATACCCAGAATTTTGTATGTATCCGAGAGTGCAAAGGCAATGGATTACTCTGCTAGTTCTTAAGTTTGTGTTATTTGGGAAACAGTTAACCTTATGAAAATGGAAAGAAGATTGAACTGAGGGTGGAACAATCCACGATAATAGTGGAGGCTTTGCTAAACTCCTTTGACAAACCCTTCACTAATTCACAATTGTGTTTGCTTGAAACAAAAAAGCTTCCCAACTATTTTGGTTCAGTTGAATAAGAGAAAGCAGCTTGGCTTCAATAAATATCCTAGCATCATACTAATAAATGATGTAGTGGCAGTGAGGTTGGGAAGGCAGAAAATTATAGAATAAACCGTAGACCACTTCCTTCAGATTGTTTTAAATGGTAAAGATAAATTCCACAAGTAGAATTAAAGCGGTTAGATTGAGAGGTTAGAAAAACTCTGACATTGTTTCAATCTAACCCTTAAATAACATCCTTTAATGAATCTTTGCTACCTACAGGGAAGAATATCTCTTATGGCCTCTGGTTCCTTCACACCTTGCCAGCCTTCCCTTTTCCCACTCCCTGCTTTGCAGTTTTTTTCCCCAGTAACATGGATTGCTTATCATTTTCCCCACACAAGGCCGTGTCTTCACTTCATGCCTTTGATCACACTTCTCTTTCTGAATATCTTCATCTTCTCTCCAACCTGCCTTTGCCTGGCTAATGCTTACTCATCCTTCAATATTCAGCTCAAATATCATCATCTCCAAGAAAACTTTCCCTTGATCCATCTCCAGACTTAAGGCGACTTAAGTATCCCTTCTAAGTAAAATTCCTTTGTGCTAGATGTCAGTTGTGTTACTTTATTATGAACTCCTTGAAAGCCCATACCAAGTTTTTTTTTTTTTTTTTTTAATTCCCAACACCATGATAGGCAGTCAGTAAATATGCCTTGATTTAATGAATGAATGATTCACAGAGTCTAATGACCTGAGGAGAAAACTGTGATTTGGAGGGGAAAATGGCTTTTCTCACAACTACCTTGACACCTGTATCCAGCTCTCCTGACTTCAGATCATTAAACTATTCTCCACAAACAACTAGAAGTTCCTAGAAACAGGAAAATAGTTGTTAATTAGGTTTAAAAAGAAAAAGCCAAAGAAAAGTCACCGAGATGGAAATCATTAAGGCATATAGGTGTGTTTTCACTTTAAGAAAATTAAGAAGTGGCTTGCTGAATTTAGATGCCACTCCACCTCTTCAAGGATAAAATGCTGAATTTATCACACTTGGTGCTCAGATTTATACTTGGTAAATTTATTTCTAAGATTAAAGATATAAACAAGCTCATTAAAGAGTGTCAAAAACTTGTCAACATCAAATAGCTGTTACATAACAACATTTTGAAATCTAGGTTATTATGTACAGATTGCATCTCCATTTTTAAAAATCCCATGTTCTGAAAATTAAGGGCAAATTACCACTTAGGTTTTTCCAGACTCCAAATATTTTGAAAGTGTTGAGAGCTATTTGGGAATTCTGAAACCTGGCTACAGATAGGATATATAGTAATATTGTTACTCCCATTCAAAATTATTGTTGTCATTTCAGCAAAGGGGAAAACTAGATGGGAAAAAGTTTGGATTCTTTTCCTTCATAATTGCTTAAAAGCCAAGTTTTGTATGAAAAACATTTTCTGAAAATAAAATAATTCCCTGCTTCATCCAGCCTCCAAATATTTTAAGTTACTCCTGTTGATTACCCACCCAACACTGATTCCCCTCCTACCAAGAACACCCCAATTTTCACTCATTTATCCACATCTCCCTTACCCAAAGCTATGTGTTTCAGGAGTAATTCCACTTCCTTCTTAATGATTGGCTCAGAATGAGGGCTAAAGAGGTTGTGTATAGGTAAAGCTGGGACTACCATTTGATGAAGGCAATAAACAGATGAGGGCAGAGGCAAAAGAACCATCCCTGGGACAGAAAGCTAGCCCTGCCGGATTGATATAGTCCTGAAGTCTGCCATACTTCTGGACTTCCAGTTATGTACGTCAATACATTTCATTATTGTTTAAATAACTTGAGTTTCTGTAACTTGCAGTGGAAAGAATCCTGATTAATATACAGCAAAATTAGCAATTTCATTTAGATTAGTAAAATATCTAACGTAAAACTCTAAGAAAATGTTTTACTTTGAAGTAATTCAGCTTCTCTGTATTTTTCTGTTCTTGAGCTAATTATTTGGCATTTGGAGGAGCATCCATTATTTTAAAACTTAATATTCTCTGTCAGTGTACCTCTCACACAGAAAACCATCTATTTCTGCATTTTAATGGATACTCTGAAAAATTCTGAGGTTTTTCTTCCCTCCTTCATCTTGAGTATCATGATTCCACTAACGGATTGTGAGTATATTAACCCCACACAGAGCAAATTGTGTGGCCCTTAGGAGTTCCTCAGAGCGTTCAATCATCCAGGAGACTCATTAACTTTTGTGTATTTTCATAGAATGTCAGTGTACGTGCAAGACTCCTAAATTTTACCCTAAAGTCTTGGGGTTACTATATGCAAGTGGGTGCTTTCCTGGTTCTGTTTGTCCTAAACATTCAAAGGATCCAGTGTTGGTGAGTTAATGAAAGAATTCACAGTATAAGAAAAATAGAAATACAGTGTTTTAATTATTGTCAGGTGAAGACAAATGGCAATATTTCATTCTTTTTTATGGCTTGAGTAGTATTCCATTTTATATTATACCATATTTTCTTTATTCATTCATCTGTTGGTGGACACTAAGGTTGCTTCCACATCTTTCTATTGTAAATAAGTTGCTCTGAAGGTTGGGGTGCATGTATCTTTTCAAATTAATGTTTTCATTTTCTTCAGATATATACACAGGAGTAGAATTCCTGGATCATATGGTAGTTCTATTTTTAAGTTTTTGAGGAACCTCCATACTGATTTCCATGGTGGCTGTACCAACTCACATTCCTACCAACAGTGTACTAGGGTTCCTTTTTCTCCACATCCTTGCCAATATTTTCATTTGTTGTTTTTTGATGATAGCCATTCTGGCAGCTGTGAGGTGACAGCTCATTGTGGCTTAGATTTTCATTTGTCTGATGATTAGTGATGTTGAGCAAATTATCATGTACCTGTTGGCCATCTGTATGTCTTCTTTGGGAAAATGCCTATTTAGGTCTTCTGCCCATTTTTTAACTGGGTTGTTTGTTTTTTTGATATTGAGTTGTATGAGTTCTTTATATATTTTGGATATTAACCCTTCATCAGACATATCATTTGCAAATATCTTCTCCCATTCAGTAGGTTGCCATCTCATTTTGTTGATGGTTTCCTTTGCTGTGCAAAAGCATTTAAGTTTGATTAGGTCCCATTTGTTTATTTTTGCTTTTGTTTCCCTTGCCTGAGGAGACACATCCAAGAAGATACTGCTAAGAACTATGTCAAAGTGTGTACTCCCTATGTTTTCTTCTAGTTTTATGGTTTCAGATCTTACATTTAAATTTTCAATCCATTTTGAGTTTATTTTTATGTATGTTATGAGGAAATGTTCTAATTTCATTCTTTTAAATGTAGCTGTCCAGTTTTCTCAACACCAATAATTGAAGAGGCTGTCTTTTCCTCATTGTATATTCTTGCCTCCTGTGTCATAGATTAGTTGACCATATGTGCATGGATTTATTTCTGGGCTCTCTGTTCTGTTCCGTTGATCTATGTGTCTGTTTTTGTGCCAGTGCCATACTGTTTTGATTATTGTAGGTTTGTAGTATAGTCTGAAGTCACTGAGTGTGATCCCTCCAGCTTTGTTCTTTTTGCTCAAGATTGCTTTGACTATTTTGTGGTTCCACACAAATCTTAGGATTATTTGTTACAGTTCTGTGAAAAATGTCATGGGTATTTTGATAGGGATTGCATTAAATCTGTAGATTGCTTTAAGTAGTATTGGCATTTAAAAATATTAACTCACCAATCCATGAACACAGGATATCTTTTCATTTATTTATATTGTGTTCAATTTTCTTAAGCAATTTTTACAGTTTTCACAGAATAGGTCTTGTACCTCATTGGTTACATTTATTCCTACCTTGTACCCATATGATTACATCTGAGGCATATTGCCAAATAATGGGTATCATATTTCAAAAAGGATAATAGCTAATAAGAGTTAACCCAGGGGAGGATAAGTATGGCAGGAGTCTAGAAATCATCTCACATGGATTGAGCAAATCATTTAGCCAGGTTGATCAATTTTTTAAATGATGTTTTGTTATTATAGAGAGAATACACAATTGATTCACTGTAGAAAAATAGAGAATACAAAGACAAAGAAAAGAATCTCACATCCCACCATCCAGTGATTGACACTATTAACATCTTAGTATGTATCTTTGAAATATATATGTATCTCTTATGTCTTTTAAAATCTAGAGCAGTCCCTTTTTTTATGACCATTGAAGACTGAAGGTCAATCGACCTTCAGAATGTTCCACCTTTTTGGATTTGTCTGGTTACATCCTCTTTTACTCTAACCCCTGTGTGAGTGATTTTAAAGGCTTGGTGGATTCAAGTAAAACACTATGGATAGAATATCATAGGTGATATTGTATAATTCGTGCTTGTTGTGTCACATCAGAAGACATGGAACTTCTAGTTCATCTACAATTCATTTGCTAAAATTGAGCTGCACTGGAGTGATGGCAGTCTGAACTCTCTATTGTATAATTTGATTTAACTTCTTGTGAGTAGAACATATTCTGTGTGATATTAGTTTGGCACCAAATTAATGTCCAGGTTCCCATCAACCATTTACCTAACGATTTTAACCTTGATAAACCTTGTCTGAATTGATAAATTAGCTAAAGTTTGTAAAATGAAGTTTTACTAATTCTGTTATTCCTCCTACATTTACTAACTGGCATTTATAGTAGAGTGCTCCCTTATCAACTGGTCTGGGCCTCAATTACCAGTTGATGAATTTGCCGGGATGATGTTTATGGAATCCTAGAAGTATTCCAAGGAACATATAAAGTTATTGGAAACGTTTATAATGCCTGAAAAGAAAAAGAGTATATAACTGTCTTTATATATTCAAATCTGGCCCTCTGGAAAAGGAATTAGATCTATTATGCATTGTTCCAGAGGGAAGTTTAAAAAAGGCAAATATTAACTCAACACAGAGAATAACTTTTTGTAGGTTTTCCTCACAAAGAAGTAAGGAAATATGTGTCTCTGAAAATATTCAGAGGCTGAACCTATCATGGTTGTTAGTTCTCAAGTGCATCTCCTCAGTTGAAATATTAGAATTATAAGATTCTCAGCAGAATAGAAAATCCAATAGAAATAGTGCCTAATTTTGTACCAACATTCTAGTAAACCAATAAAATTCTAATAAAGCTCAGTAATAAGACTAAATCTCGAGTTACAAACTGAGTGTCCTTATTTTTGTATTCTTCATACTGGCAGTGATAGATATGGCTGCTGGGGGAAATGGATGAGATGGGGAAGTGAATACGGGTATGACCCTCTGTGAGGGAAATGAAGGTTTCAGGACCACTCAGTGAATTGTGGACCTTAGCTTCTTCCCTCCACTCAGGAACAGTTTACATCCCCCAGTTAGGTGGATTGAATCCTGGAATAGCACATTTAACAAAATATTAGAAGAATTCTAATAAAGACTGGATATTACTGCCTTATCTCTTACTGTTCTTCATTGCTTCCCATTTCCTTCCTTTCTAACCCTGTACCTATCCCAATTCCTTTAGGTTGCAGAAAATAAATCAGTCCTAAACTAGAAACTGAAACAATCTCAGATGTGGTAGGAAGGTAAACTACATGTTATACGCAGTATATTATAGCAAATAGAATGTCCTGAAGATCATACAGTCATACTCTGCACCCACAGCCATTAACTTTATTGGTAACAACGCACAGCTCTAGACCAGAACACGTGTTCTAAGTTCAAATATTGATAATATTCATAATAATGACAGCTGGACCTAGTCCAAGGTGACTTTCACTTTGTAAATTACCAAACCAGCAAAATTATATGAAATAAAGTGCAAAATTATCTGCGATAAAGAATGCAAATGAGGGCTTCCCTGGTGGCGCAGTGGTTGAGAGTCTGCCTGCCAATGCAGGGGACACGGGTTCGTGCCCCGGTCCGGGAAGATCCCGCATGCCGCAGAGCGGCTGGGCCTGTGAGCCATGGCCGCTGAGCCTGCGCGTCCAGAACCTGTGCTCCGCAACGGGAGAGGCCACATCAGTGAGAGGCCCGCGTACCGCAAAAAAAAAAAAAAAAAATGCAAATGAGTAGTCATGCCTTTCTAGTATAGTACCTCCTGCTATTTTTCATGAGGGTGTACATGAAGTTTGGTGATTAGTATGGCCCAAAATAAATATAAAATCTGCCAAGCTGGTGGCCACAGAGCCACTGGTTGTGGTCTTTTGTGCTACTCAGGCTGGGTAGAAAGCACATTGTTTTCATATAAGAAATCTGCTGTGCCAGAATGTATACTTCCATGTTGCTGTTCTTACTACGTCATTGAGCCTACTTAAGCGTTCAGTACAATGTGTCTGGCATGGCCTACCACATTTGCCAAAGAGAGGAAAGAGAGCTCTAGTTAGAAGAAAACATAACTCAGTGGACCAAGAAAAAGACTATCTCTGATTACTTGTGAGTTGATTAAAACGTAAGATGCATGGGTACATGATATATATCCTTTTTCTTTTGTACTTTCTGCTCTCTTTTCTCCATAGGCTAAACAGAGCTAGACAAGACCTGTCTCCCTGGTTATCCTTTCCCCTCTGGTGCTCTTCTAGACAGTTATGTAATTAGTGAACCAATGACCCTCTCGTTTCCTTTAGATATGCATTAGGGTAGCTGTGGATTGTCATTTGATTCCCATTTTCCTACTGATCTTTATTGTTAGAGATTCATGATGAATGATTTGGGGATGACTAGCAAGAAATAATTTAAGCATTCTAGAATCATAGCAATAATGCCATAAAACTAGCATATGTATGTTTGATTCTCATGTGTTTTTGATTCTCTCTCATTGTCCAGTATTTCCATTTGCAATACTTGTATGCCCTTTTAGCATATACTTTCTTAATTTGTTTGTGTTACTCCATAATGAATCTGTGTTTATTTGTGTAATATATTGATACCCAACCTTTTCCACCAAAAGCCATGATTCTTCCTACCAGAAAGTTGGGCCAAACTTCATGGGTAAAGGCCACAGTCCTCCACAAGAATACTCTCCCTTTAGACACCAGCCATGAGTTTGGGAGTGCTCAAGCCAACCTCACTTACAGCCAGCAGGCGACAAAGTCAGGGCTTCCCACTATCCCCTTAGTTTTGATAATTCTCTAGAACAACTCACAGAACTCAGGAAAGCACCATATTTATGATTACAGTTTTACTAAAGCAAAGGAATACAAATCAAAGTCAGCCAAAGGGACAGAGGCATAGGTCAAGGTCTGAAAAGGTTCCAAACATGAAGCTTCCGTCAGCTTCAGGGACACATCGCCCTCCATTTGTGATAACACACGTAGTACTGCCAAACAGGAACGCTCATCTGAGCCTTTGGTGACCAGAGTTTTTATTGGGGATTGATCACTTACTGCCCATGTGACTGACCTTTATGTTCCAGCCACCCCTGGAGGTTCTGGCTAATACCTTTAGTCTTCGGTTCCTCCAGAAATTTGAACTGATATGGCAAGTCTTAAAACCCCTATCATAAATCACATTGCTAGACTGTTCAGTGGCGAAAACCCTCAGGCAAACAAAGACACTCCTATCAAGTAAGATATTCCAGGGGCCTAGAGATCTCCCAGTAGCTGAGGGCAAAGGCCAGAACTCTCTTCGGGTAAAGTTGATTCTTTACTACACACACATTCCAATCCTATTATAGAATATGCATTTACAATTTTGGGTCAACATTTAACTAAACAATTCTATCCCTTAATCCTGATAGGAGTTTTTTCATTACCCAATACTTATATTAGTGATTCTAAAGTTTAATCAGTGCATGAATTGAAGTATATCTTCCATTTTTACATGACAAAAATATTCATTTATATGATTAAGAAATAAATAAAGGAGAATTCTAGGCTGATTGTGTTGGCAGTGAACTTCCCTAACTCATAAAACATATGAGCAAATAGGATAACAAAAGCAAAAACCCGAGCACAACATCTACGACAAAACTAAGTGATAAAGTATTCCCATGAACCTAAAATATGAACAAGTGGTGGCAGATAACTCACAGCTATATAACAGCTATATAACATCAGCATCTGTGAAAGAGAAAACTAGGGAAGGCATCAGGCTGTCCCTGAGAATAGGAGACCCTCAAACTCACAAACAGGTACTCACTAGAAGGGGACATTTTGAGAACAGAATCTGAAACAGAATTCAATGCACTGGAGTGGGTAAAGGAGTCACTGTAAGCTCTGAAATGTTAGACTCGTATGGCCCCAAGACCTCTTAAAACCGAAAGACCTAAGCCCTTTATTAGGACAAACTCACACTTAGGAGAAACTTCTTGGAATAGAAATCAAATTGAGCAAGACAGGAACAGTGGGGAAGGGGAAAGAGAAGTTCCAGATAATGGTGGAAGGAGGAAGAGAGGCAACAGACTTTAATAAGTAAAAGGTTACATATTTTATTAATTCCAGAAAAAAATCGAAAAGAGCATCCTAAAGACACACCACTAGAAAAATTATCCTGATCTACCTCTACATTCTGAAAGTCAAAGAAACAATTTTCACTTAAAAAACAAGCAATAGAAAGGGATCACAGTTGAATCCAATACAATTTTAAGAAAATAAGGAGAAGAATAACAGCTTCTGAGATGGCTGAAATATGAAGTGCGGAGAAGAGGAGAGAGCTGCAAAGAGAAGGAACTTGGGCTTCCCTGGCAGCGCAGTGGTTAAGAATCCGCCTGCCAATGCAGGAGACAGGGATTCGAGTCCTGGTTGGGGAAGATCCCACATGCTGCGGAGCAACTAAGCCTTGCACCACAACTACTAAGCCTGTGCTCTAGAGCCCGCGAGCCACAACTACTGAAGCCCATGCACAACTACTGAAGCCCACGCGCCTAGAGCCTGTGTTTCACAACAAGAGAAGCCACTGCAATGAGAAGCCTGCGTGCTGCAACTAGAGAAAGCCCGTGTGCAGCAACAAAGACCCAGCGCAGCCAAAAATAAATAGATTAAAAATAGATAAATTTATTAAAAAAAAAAAGAGAAGGAACTTCACAAACCTGAATTTGATCCCCTTGAATCTTTGGCCAAAGGGGAAGCTGTGCAAGCATAGGTTAAGACTCTGTAAGGCCAAGAAAAACTATGAGTTGAAGGGAGATTCCAGAGCTTGCTCAGGGCTGGGAGATTTGGGGTTCTGCCTCATTAGATTGGGGAGACCTCAGTGAACCCCTAGGCATTCAATTGACACTCAAGAAAGGCCAAATCTAATAAGTAGACCATTCTAGCCCTTGACTAGACCTTCTATACCAAAGCTTATAAACAATCCTCTAAATTACCAAGCTGACCCACAAGTAGATTAATTACCTGCCATAACAAAGTTCAACCCTCTTTATAAAAGAGAGCAAAATTGTCCAGAATCCAATAAAAAATTACCAGACATGTAAAGAAGAAGGAAAATGTGGCCTTCAACCAAGAAGAAAATCAATCAATAATAAAGAGACCCAGAAATGACAGATTGTATATTATCCGACTGAGTTGTTAAGACAGATATCTCCAAGGATACAAAGCAAAACATAAGCATAATGAAAGGAACTAATAAGAAATCTTAACAGAGAAATGGAAATTATTTTTTAAATGAAGATTTTGGAACTGAAAAATAAAATATCTGAAATTTAAAAACTCACTGCATGGGTTTAAAAGCAGTTAGATACCAAAGAAGAAAATATCTTGGAACTTGAAGACAGATTAACAGAAATGATCAAATCTGAATAACAGTCAGAAACGCAGTTGGTGGAAAATGAATAGAGCCTCAGAGACTTGTAGATCATTAGCAAATAGTCTAATATGTAAGTGATTAGAGTTCAGATTTAGATTCATACTTTAACAGTCAACTGCTTTCCTTCAAAGATGCCAAAGCAATTCAGTGAGGGAAAGAATAGTCTTTTTAACTAATAGTGTTAAAATAATTGGATATCTGTATGGGAAAAAAATGAACCTGGACTCACACTATACAAAAAAAGATCAAAATGGATAATAAACCTAAATGTAAATTCTAAAACTTTAAAACTCCTAGAAGAAAACAGAAGAAAAAACTTAACCTTCGGATAGCCAAAGATTTTTTTGACAGGACAAAAAAGGTGTTAACTATAAAGTAAAATAAAAATGGATAAGTTGGACTTCATCAAAATAAGGCTCTTCTGTTCAATAAAAAAACACCATTAAGAAATTAAATAGCAAGACACAACTTCTGACAGAGGACCTATGTTCAGAAGATGTAAAGAATTTCTCAAACTAAAGAATAAAAAGACAACCCACTTTTTTATGAACAAAACTTTAAAAAAACTTTTTCGTGAGCAAAAAGACTTTAGCAGGCACACTTCTGAATATAGTACATGTAAATGTCCAATAAAGAGATGAAAATGCTTGATATCATTACTCATCAGAGATGCAAATGGAATCACAATGAGGTGCCACTACATATTCACTAGAATAGCTAAAATTAAATAAACCGACTGTCCCAAATGTTGGTAGGGATGTGAAATACTCATATTTTGTTGGTACAAATATAAAATAGTACATCTAAAAAATACTTCTGGCAGTTTCTCATAAAGTTAAATACATAGCTATACTAAAAAACAAGTCCACTTTTTAAAATTTACTTAAGAATAATGAAAACATATGGACACAAAAAGTCCTACCAGAATGTCCATAACAGCCTTTTTCATAGTAATCAAATATCTGTCAATACAAGAAGGGATAAACAAATAATGATACGTGTACTCAATGGAATACAACTCAGCAATAAAGAGGAATGAACCACTTTTATGTGCAACAATATGGATGAACTTCAAAAAATATGCTGAGTGAAATAAGCCAGACACAAATGAATACATACTTTATGATATGATTTATATGAAGTTCTTGAACATACAAAACTAATTTGTGATGAAAGAGTTCAGAATGCCAGACTGCATCTAGTGGGGTGTGTGGGAGGGTGAAAGTTGACTGGGGAGTTACAAGAGGGAACATTTGGGGGTGATAGAAATATTCTATATCTTGATAGGTATGTGGGTTACATGTATATATACATTTCTCAAAACTTATGCTTAAAATGTATGCATTTCAGTCTATGAAAATTATACTGCAGTTAAAAAGGGAAAATTAAATACATAAAAATTAGTGAATCCAATCCAGCAAAATATAAAAGGGATAACCATGACCAAACGGGGTTATTATTCCACATATGCAAGATTGGTTTACCATTCTAATTTATCAGTGATTTTCTCCATAATAGAGAAAGGAGTAAAAGTATATGAGCATCTAGATCAGGGAGAGACAAACTTTTCTTAAAGAGCCAGATTGCTAATATTTTAAGCTTGAAAGACGTATGGATCTCTGTTGCAACTACTCAACTCTCTGGAGTGCAAAATAAGTTATAGTAACACAAATGAATGGGCATAGCTGTGTTTCAGTAAAACTTTATTTATAAAAAGAGGCAACCAGCCCACGGACCATAGTCCTATGACCTCTGATCTAGATAGATATGTTTAGTGATACATGATTTAAATCTTAGCAAACTGGAAGTAAAAGAAAATTTCCTAATGTGATTTTTTTAAACTATAAAAACCTGTAACTAATATGATATTTATGAAATATTGAAAACTTTTCCTGTGAAGTTGGGTACAAGACAAAGATGCCTGCTACCACCACTTCTATAAAACATTATAGTGGAGATCCTAGCCAGGAAAATTAGAAGGGAAAAAAGAAAATGGAAAGAGGATGGAAAGAACGAAATCTATTGTAATTTGCAGATAATATGATTGTGTACCTAAAGAAGATAGAAGAGTCTAAATGATCAGTAAATTTAACAAGATTGCTGACTCAAGGTCAATATACAAATTTCAGTTGTGTTTCTGTACACCATCCACATAAAGAGAGAATACAAAAATTTTAAAAGTATATGATTTACAATAGTATCAAAAACAACAATACCTAGAAATAAATCTAATCAAGAAGTACAAAACATTGACACTAAAAAATGCAAGATATTTTTAAAGTAAATAAGACCTAAGTAAATGGTGACATATAAGATGTTCATGGGTCAGAAGACTCAATCCTGTAAAGTGGTTCATCTCCAAATTAATCTATATACTCAATCCAATAAAAATGCCAGCAGGTTATTATTACTTTTTTTTCCAAACAGTTAAAAAGCTAATTTAAAGTTAATATGGAAATGCTGTAAGCCAGAAGAGCTAAGACAATCTTTAAAAAGGAGAAAGCCTACACTACAGATGCCAATACCTATTATAAAGCTATAGTGACTAAAACTTGGTATTTGAATAAGAACAAACCTACAGAAAAGAGGTGAGTTCAGAAAGATCCATATAGTCAGCTGATTTATGACAAATATGATACTTCAGTGCAATGGAGAAAGGAATTTTTTTCAATAAGTTGTGCTGGATCAGTTTATTTCTGGTTAGATTGCAGTTTTAAATGTGAAACGTTAAACAGTTCAGAATTAAACATAAAAGAGCATTTTTATGACAGTGAGATAGGCAAAGATTTCTTAAACAGCACATAGAAAACACTAGCCAAAATTTTAAAAAGTAATGCTACTATTTTAAAATTTAAAACTTCTGTTCACCAAAAGATACCATTACGGGGTTGAAAAGGCAACCCAAATAGTAGGAGGAGATTTGGCCGAAAAGGGACTCATGTTCAAAACATTTAAAGAATTTCTACAAGTCAATAAGGAAAACTGACAAAGGACTTGACAAGACACTTCACAGAAGAAGATATCCAAATGGCCAACACAAATATGAAAAGATGTTCAACTTCATTAGTCTACAGAGAAATTCAAATTTAAAAAGCAATGAGATACCACTACAGTCCCACCAGAATGGCTAAAATGAAACACAGAAAAAACCAAGTTTTGTCAAAAAATGTGGAATAACTGGTACTCCCACACACTGCTGGTGGGGATATATATTGATATTAAGACAATCAACTTTGGAAAACTTTGCAAGTATATACTATAGCTGAAAATATACATACTCTATGAACCAGCAATTCCACTCCTGGGTATATCCCCAACAAAAATGCAAGCATGTGATCAACAAAACCATGTTTTAGTATGTTTGTAGCCACGCTATTTGAAATAGCTAAAAAGCAGATCTGACTGAAATGTTCATCAACAAACAGTAGGATGACTAAATAAACTGTGGTATATTTACATAATCCAATACTAAACTGTAACGAGAAAGAACAACTTAAAACAGACAACCATAGGAATGAATATAAGAAATGTAATACTGAGCAAAGTCAGAACAAAAAAAGTACATATTGTGTGAATCCATTTACATAACGTACAAAAAAATGGAAATGAATCTATGCTGTTAGAAGAGTGGTTACTCTTGGAGGGGTATTAGCCAGAAAGAGGCATGAGTGAGGGGCTCTAATGAGAGGCTCTGGGGGCTGCTAATGTTCTGTTTCTTGATGTGTGTACTGGTTCTGTGGGTGTGTTCACTTTGTGGAAATTGAGAGAGCAATACATTTTGATACTTGCACTTTTCTATATGTGTTATACTTCAAAGAAAAATATTTAAATGGAAAAATAAATAATCCTAGAGAAGAGAGAGTAGGTGAGGATTTAATGCAACAAGATTTAGCCATAAATTGTTGTGTTAAGTTTGGATGATGGGTACATGGGGGCTAATTCAATTATTCCTGTTATTGTTACACATGTTTGAAATTTTCTGAAATAGAAGATAAAAATGAGTTGGCGAAAAGGAGGAAAAGAGATATATATATATTATTTATAAATACAGAGATGTATAAATATGAGATTAGTGACTCATGGGAGGAGGAAAGAGATAAGGCATAGAACCACTGTTTTTGTTATAAACATTTTAGGACTATTTGATTTCATAAACTATGTACATGTGTTACTGTGATAAATTAAAATAGAATTAAAATGTCAAACAATAACAAATAGTTGGAAGGAAAGAAGATGAAGTCCTATTATTTTAATCTAAAATGACAATAAAATCATGTTTTGGATTTATATTACTTGAGGGAATTAGAATGAAAGAACAGAATTAGAGTTGAGGCCTGAGATGATATGATTTTGTATAAAATTTAAAATTTACATACTGAAAAAAGGAAAGAAAAACCAGTAATGAGCAGTAACTTCCTGCCAAAGAATACATTAGAAATAGGAATTTTGAAACAGAGAGAAATTACATACACCTTAATATTGTACAAATATATTTTAACAATGTAGTAAGTCAATTCTAATCTTTTAAGCTTATTTGACTATGTAATGCCATGGTCAAATAAGCTTGAAAAACATTCCACTGAATCCTATTCCAAGGAGAACCCTTAAGGGAAATCTGAGCTAAAGACAGTGTTAATAAGCAAAGCAGGAACTTTGCATTTTATGAAACTTATGTAAGGTAGCAGTCTCCTAGAACCGAACTGATAATTCCAATCTCTCCTCTCAGCCAGGTAGGATTCTTGGGCCCTATGGCAAACTCAGTGGTTTGGCTAGTCAACACGTATGCACTGGCCTGCTTCTGCTTTAAGGTTAGAAAAAGCAAATACTTTCTGTCCTAGGATTGTTGCAGCTTGTAACGGTCATGTGACTCAGTTTTCACCAGTGACACAACAGCAAAAGTCAACAGGAAAAGTTTTTGCATTCCTGATAAAAGGGACAGATATTTTAGATTTCTTTTTTCTATCTTGATGGTGTAAAAGCTCTCCCTCCACATACTTCCCACCTTTGCCTTTAACTGGGCGAAGCACGACTTGCTCCCTTTGTGTGATTATGCCTTTGTTGCATTTTCAGTTGGGCTTCAGGAGGGGGTGAAGATAAATGTGTATGTTCAACCTGACATGTTTAACTGGAGTCCTGTATATTGTCTATATATATAAACATTTTAACTAAGCAAACTAAAACATGCTTGAGAATGACTGACACCAAATTCAGGGTCATGGTTATCATGTGGGGAGAGAGAAGGGGAAATGGGATTAGTAAAATGTTTAAGGGAGCTTCAAAATCAACTATAGCTATGTTTTGTAATTTAAAAATGAAAGAAAGTAAAGCAAAATAGTAAATTTGATGGGTCCTGGAGTTGGGTACATGCGTGTTTCTTATGTATACTAAAATATTAAAAAATTAAAACACTACACTCAGAGATACTGTTTATAATTTTATAAATGCTAAATAGGTAATGAAAATAAGGGTCCTAAAACCCCATCCATTTAGGACAAGAAGGTGAGATGTTAGGAAGGGGATAAAGCAGAATATGGAAGAAGAATCCGAAACAGACCAAAGTGCAGATGTGACCTAGCTAAGGGCTGGAAGGTGATATGATACCAATATCCACCATGTAATACATGCACACACATATACACACATACACATACCACATGCATGTATACACATATATGCATAAATATGTTTGTGACTAGATTAGGGGTAGAGTATATATTACTCTCATTAAATACTGTAGTTTCAATCCTTTTAAAACAAATTCTTTTCTTGTTTTTATAAAAGTCTGATATTCTATAATTTCTCCAGGTTTTTTTAAGTATAGATACTTAGGTAAACCTTACATCAACGTTCCTGAACTCAGAGAGGTCCAGAACAGGTAAGCAGGCTTGTTTAAAAAAAAACAACAGGTAAACAGGCTTGTTTAAAAAAAAAAAAATCAACCTCTTATTGAGGTTGATTTCTTTCTGTGTGATGTTGTTACAGAAGCACTAGATAGTGTGTGTCAGTGATCTATATTTAAAGCCAATATTTAAATCTACACACTTTTAAATATTTGATTAAATTTAGTGTAACACTACACATTAACGATAAAAGTGTAAATCACTTTTTCATTTGGAAGCTTCCTCAAGAAGCTGTTATACTCAGTTATAGCTAAAACTAAATTCGTGCAATATATGTATAGTACTATATCTAGAATAGACGCTCTTCTGTGACCTGTAAGATCTGATAGCACAATTGGTTCAGCCGCAGAAATACTTGTCTAGGAAATTGAATCACCTCAATTATCCAGTTTGGGGATTCATAGTGAAATACTGAATAGGTTTTTAATCTAAATATGTTGACTATTTTTTTCTTGTAAATATGTCTCTAAATTGTATAATTTGTCTAGATAGTGAACATGCTTTAGTAGCAGGAGCATGATATATGGAATCAGAACTAATTTCCAGCCCTAGCTATGTCATTCACCAGATGTGTGATTTGGGTAAGTTATTGAACCTCTTTGAGCCTCCATCTCTTCATCTGTAAAATGGGGACATGTGATTACACCTTATATAATTAGTTTAAGTAATCTATGTAGAATGTAATCAGTACATGTTAGCTCCTTTCCTGCTTTCATAAAATCCATCTCAAAGGTCATTTTCATTGATTAAGATGCTGAGAATCCATGAAGCATTAGCATCCAAAGCTGTAAGGAGCATCACATCTTTTATTTTAGTTGTTTTAAGCAATCGATTTATTTTTTCAAATTGCTCAGACAAAACCAATGTATTAATTATACCAGAGCTCTAAATCTACTTGCAAGGCCTCCAGGCAAAATCAGCTGATGAACCATTTTGTTTATGCCTTCCCACTGATAATGAGCCTGATAAAATCAGAAGGGAAGCAAATATTAAAGAATGAAAGGTTCATTTTAGGGATGGATGGAAAGAGGGGGTTTATACAATGTTATCACAGACATTTTACATTTGCCCCAAATCAAAATGACCCTGTGTATATATTTTTGTTTTAATTACTTTTACATTTTGTTAGGTAAGTTGTGTGGTTCTAAACCTGTACCTACGCGAAACATTGACAAAAACCCAAACTCATTACTACTGAATTAGATTGTTAGGGCCTTTAGGGGAAGATATAGTTGAATGACGTACTATCCTGTACCGCAAGCTACCAGGCGGGGGCAAAAAGATGTTAAATACTTGTAAGAGGGGGGAAAAAGAGTGAAGATACAGCTATGTCATCATTTGCCTTTGATTCTTCTGTTTGATAAAAATACAATAAATCGTTTTCTCTTGACTGAATGAATATAGTGATGACCTAGGAGATTTTTATGGCCTTCTCAGAGAATCAAAATCAGTTTTTCTCCACCGGTTGAGGGGGGTGCACTTCCCTTGGGAATTGGATCAGCGTCTTCACTGTGGCCTTTCCATGTTACAAAACCTGTGGCCATCATTATTCCTGTGCTCCTGTCTCCTCTGAGAATCGCCGAATCAGGGAAAACATAAGTGCTGCAGGGAATTATGCAGCAGAAGAAAAGTTGAGTTCACTGAGAATCATTTCAGCTGAGTGTGATATGGGGCAAATCAATAGGTGACTTAACTATCCCGGCAGCAATCTATAGGAACAAATTTTTTTTCCTGAAAATACTGTTTTATAAACCAAACAATAAAAACATGTACTACCCCGAGTCAGGCTCTTCCCAGAAAATATGACCTCTGCTTTCTAGCCTCAGTAAAAAGCTCGACTGGAAATAGTGATATTCAGAATAGGTAACATAGAATGGTGAATCCCCAGAACCAATCTGCTGGGCTGACTGAATGAGAGCCACCTGGGGAGCTTGTTAAAAATACATATTCCAGACTCTGGCCTGTAGATTTTGATTCTGTAGATCTATGAGAGGGCCCAGGAGCAAACATTTTTTATAACTTTCCAGCTAGACTAAACAACTTACGGTGCATCTATACAGTAATATGCAACGCATATGCAAAAAAGAATGAGGAACTTCTTTGTGTGAGGATATAGGCTCATCTTCAAGATGTTTTATCAAGTGAAACATGCAAAGAGTGTGGATCATTTGTTACCAGTGCTGTTAAAAAGGATGAACATACATATTTGCCTATATATGTGTGAAATATCTCTGGAAGTTTATACAGAAAGCCAATAATGCTGGTTTTGCCTCTGCAGAGAACTGGGTGGTTGACAGATAGGAATGAGAGAGAGATTTTACCACAGCATAACCTTTTGTACCTTTTGAAATTTGAGCCAAGTCAAAATATTATGTATTCAGAAATAAATGAAATATATTACTTCTGTAATACTCATGGCAATATATGGCTTACAAATAACTCCTCCAGGTAACTCTGATGTTCAGCTAGGATTTTAACTACTGGCCAAGAATTATATAATATGTGACACATAAATGTAATAATGTGTAAATATATAGTATGTAACCTACCCATGTCTCTAAGAGATTAAGGATTTCGCCTATGCAGATAGAGCACCAGAAAGCTAGATACAGGGTAGCTGCATTAATATGAACGATACATTTCTGGAAACCTCACTTATTTCTAATAATTCAAGACCTGACAAGGGGTGGTGGGTCTTTTGCCAGTTAATTTGCCACCTCCTAATTAAAATAACAAAAACATTAGTTTATAATGTATTCAGTCACTTGGAAGGGATATAGATTATTTCAAAATATATACATACAGACATTATTAATGTTTTATACCACATCAAATTAGTGAACTTCATAATCACATTAAATGCAGCCGCATCTCTCTTGAACTACATTTGATTAACCTCCTCAAACAAAACTTCACAGAAAAAACATTTTGATGTGATTCATTGGGTTTTTATTGAGAGTTGATCAAGTAACACCCACTTGAAGAACACTTCTGCTTTTTCTCTGAAACTGTTAGAAGACATTGTGACCGTTGGGCTCCTTGATGCCACTTGTGTAAATCATAACTTCCCCATTTAAATTTTTGTACCAGAAAAGGTTTTTAAGAACTGTAGACTTCATTTTATCAGATAGGAGTTGCTGCCAAGAACCTGGGGGTTGAATTTGATGTTCTACCATAGTATATGGCAAATTTCCTAACAAATTTTGGAATGATCTAGCCTTGGGAGAGGAGAAAGGAAAAGCAAGTATCACCTGTTTATAAAATTTGTGCAGCATAATTTTTTAAAAAGCAAGCAAAACAATCTTCTACTGATTAACAACTTTTACAATTCCTGATTTTAATTAAAATTTGGCTTCCTGTGCAAGGCAAAACAACTGAATGGACAGTAACGAGCCTCCTTTCTTTGAGGGGATCTTAGGGATAGACAAGACAATGAGAATGTCCCCACTTTTAATGGAGTGATGCTTGAGTGCGTTGACTAATGAATGCACACCTTAAATGGCTAAACAGCAATAGTGAGGGGATACACTAGGAGCTGAGTGTCAGTCTTGAAAACAACTAATATGTTTGACTCATTCTTCCCATATGTAGGATGCCTTGGGTACTGACAAAATTCTTTTGACTTTTCGAAGTCTTTCTCTTGGTAGGGACCCTGCACAGACCCATCTAAGAGAAATGACTAATCTGCATCTGGCAGAATATTTCAGATGATAAGGGAAACCTGCTTGGACTAGGGTGGAAAAAGAATGTGGTTTATAATAACTGCTGACTGTAAGGTGGTGCAGCTACTTTGAAAAACAGTCTGGCAGTTCCTCAAAAGGTTAAACATAGAGTAACAATATCACTCACCAATCCCACTCCTAGATGTTAGTTTCCTATTTGTCCACCTCACAGGGTAACTTCAGTTAAGCCAGTGGATGAATTAGGGAAGAGAGGTAAATTGTTTTTCATTCTTAAATCAAGGTCATCTGGAATAAACAATAATTATATTGGACTCTGTGTTTATTGTCTCTACTTCCTTCTGCTTTATACATACTTCTCTACGTTTGTAGTATATTGTACACTCAACTTTATTACTAAATATTTTACCTGATTGAAAATAACTATCTAGTGTTGATTATTAAAAATATATAAAAACGCTACAAGCCTAGTACCCAAAGACAGCCACTGTTAATGTTTCGCTGCTTTCTGCTGCTTCTCAGGATATATTTACATACATTTGTATACATTTATGAAAGTGGGATCAAACATTTCACAATTGCCCTAATCTAATTTTCTCAATATCATGAAATATTCTACAATGTCATTCTCATGACTAACAAATATTATCTCACATGGGCATGCATGCCATATGCTTTTTGAACTAGCTGTCCCTGAGAAATAGATCCTAAGAAAGATTTGTATTGTGTGCAATAATTGTATTGGTGAGTGGCCTTGGAACCAACCCTTATATGGGCGAGTAAAGGAAGTAGGGTTGGGTTGAGGGAAGAGTAGAACGACAGTGAAGTTGCAGAAAAAAGCTGGGCAGCTCTGGAGCTGGGATGGCCCTTCAGAGTTGTTCCTCCTTGAGGCAGAAGGGCTGAGTCTTCAAATACTCTTATCATCCAGTAATTGAGTGGGAACTGTGCCCCAGGAGTAGGTGTGACTTTGGGCAAAACTGCTCTTTTCAGCTGAGGGTAATTGACAGATAGAAATTCAGCTGAGAGCCATAAGTTGTCAATGCTACCAGCAACTGATTCCTCAGTCCTGAAGGGGGAATCTGGGTGACTTAAAATTGTATTTGCTAAAGTCTATCTCCTGTGACACTTGAATTCACTTTTATCTTTTATTAAGTGCTCATTGTATCCTTCCTCTACTATGTAATCTAGATTCCACTCACTCTTGGCTAACATCTCTGCTGATCTAGGTGGCTTACATGGTAGGGTGACCCAGATCCTCAACCCTCATGGGTCTGAGCCCAGTCATCATGACTTTCTCATTCCATGGCTATTGTACTTGCCCAATCTTTGTCGCAATTGGGCAGTGTAGTACATCAAGAGATTTCCCAGTGGACTGGTGGGTACCAAACATGGTCCTCCTGGCCCTTATTGTGAAGGAACTGTCTACCTCCACCTGATGCCAGGTGGTGGCACCTTTCTTTGTGTACTACTTTCTTTGCTTTCTTCTTGTCATGAGAACCCCAAAGTGACAGTAGTAGTTTGAACTTAATATTTAATGGGAGTCTTGTTATGTCTTTTGATGGAACATTTCCCAATCTGGGGGATAGAACATTTAGACCCACATTGTCTAGAGTTGTAGAGATGAGAAGCACAAATTCTACAGGTTGGTCACTTGGAGGGATAGTTAGCAGGGATACTACTTCATTCTCTTAGGTCCCAGACCCATACATTCTACCTATTGGGAACATAGCATCATATAATAGACATTGTTTTAGGGTGTAACTAGGTACAAGAGCATAAGCCTCCCATTCTTTTTTTTTTTTTAAAGAATTATTTTGACTACGGAGATAATTTTTTTTAATTTATTTTTATTTATTTATTTTTGGCTGTGTTGGGTCTTCGTCTCTGTGCGTGGGCTTTCTCTAGTTGCAGCGAGCGGGGGCCACTCTTCATCGTGGCACGCGGGCCCCTCACCGTCGCGGCCTGTCCCGTTGCGGACCACAGGCTCCAGATGCGCAGTCTCAGTAGTTGTGGCTCACGGGCCCAGTCGCCCCGCGGCATGTGGGATCCTCCCGGACCGGGGCTCGATCCCGTGTCCCCTACATTGGCAGGCGGACTCTCAATCACTGCGCCACCAGGGAAGCCCGCCCCCCATTCTTGTAGAGTCTCATATCCAAGCTGGTGCCTCCATTATATTTTCAAAAGGCTATTCTGTCACTCCTTTTATCACTGGCAACTTCTGGATGGTGCAGTATGTGATCACATCAGTGGATCTCAAGGTCGTATGTTCACTGCCCTATCTCTTTGTTGTCAAGTGGTCCCTTAGACCAATGCAATGTTGTACAAGGTCCTATGTCAGTGGATCAGACGCTCTGTAAGCCTTTGAATAGGGGTGGTGTCTGAGGTCCTGTGGTTGGCAAAGGCAAACCTATACCTGGAATATGTGTTGATTCCAGCCAAGATGAATTGCTTCCCCCTGCAGAGTGGAAGGAGTTCAGAGTGGTCAGTTTGTCACTAAGTATCTTGTTGATATCCTTGAGGATTATGCTATATGAGGACTTAGCATTGATCTCTGTTGCTGGGATGTTTGGCAATGGCAGTAGCTAGATTAGCCTTGGTGAGTGGAAGTCATGCTGTTGAGTCCATGCATAACCTCCATCCTTGCCACTGTGGCTTCTCTGTTTACGTGACCATTATATCAGCACTGAGATGGCTGATGACAGAGGCTAGCTGACAGCAATTTTCCATACCATTCTGTAATTTTGGTTGTTTAGTGCCTCTTCTATGAAGGATGATGAAGGGAAGGATACAGTAGAGAACATTAACCTGTGATACATTCCCTGTGTGCCTGTGTGCCTCATTCCCACAGGCCCCCACATACAGCTTCCCCAAACACCCTTGTCACCAGTCTTTTAATTTTTCTTTTTCCAGGTTTCTGAACAACAAGCTCAATCATTTTCCTCTGCTCATACTTCACTTTGATCCACCATTCTTTCCATGCAAGGTGGATGACCAGATGCAATGCCTGAAGTTCTGCCCATTGGAAGGATTTTCCTTCACAGCTTTCTTTTGGAGACACCATTGAGTGAGGCTGTAGTGCAACAGCAGTCCATTTTCAGCTTGCACTTCATATCAGGATGACCTGTCTCTGAACCATCTGTTGGGCTTTTTCCTTCTCCATGAGCTCATTATCAGGGCCCCCTCATGTGGCCGTGGGTTCATGCCGAGGGAGAGGTGCAATGCAGCTTACTTGTGCCTTCCATCTCACTTATGCTTGGTGCTGGTTTGCCACTTTCATCTTATGATAGTTTGCTGCTGCAGCCACCCCAAGGGAAGGGCTCGGCTGACAGCCATCAGCTGCCAGTCCTCCAGCAGCTGGAGGATTAAATGCCCCAGCTCCTTCCCAAAGAAGGAACTTCAGTTCTCTGATGCTGAGAATTTCGTGTTCCTTGTTTTTTGGTTGCTTTTTATTTTGCTATTTTAAACAATACAACCTTGAAAGTTCTTTTTGTAAGTGGATAGTTTTATAAAATTAGAAAGCTATAAACCAAAAATGGAGAAGTAATAAGATGATGAGAAATGAAACTAGGAGACTTGGGTTCTAGTCCTAGCTTTGCTATTATCTTTGAATTTTATATTTGACTAATCATTTCACTTCTCAGAGCCTTGACTGCCTTATCTACATTATGAGACAGTTGAATGAGACCAATTTTTTCCAATCTAGAGTCTACTGAGAAAGTAATAAAAATTCAAGAGTTATTTCCAGTATTTTATAAAGTCTAATGAAAATAATTTATCTATCCTTGACAAGGTTGCAGAGGGATCAGGTTGTGGACACTGCACTGACAATTTAGGCAAGCAAGAGGGCAATCAGATAAATACTGTAGAATAAAAAAAAAATCCTAGAACATCATTGCATGATAGATATTTCCAAGGTCATCTGGTCCAACTCACAAACAGATGCACAAATCCCTCATTTTAATTGTAAACTTTTCTTTGAGCTTTTCCAATATCATAAGTGGGCCTTTTCCATTTCAGGGGCCTCTAAGGATTACAACATCTGGAGGTACTTTCTCCTGTCAGTAGTTGCTCTCTTTCTTTCCTCATTTCATGTTCACACATCAGTTTATTCTAACTGAGCTTTGGGATCCACCATTCCACTGGGACTGACAAATCCAATGGCCTCTGATTTGTTCTTATCTTAATTCATTTCTCAGCAGCATTCAACACATTTGACCACTCCCTCCTCCTTGAAATGATTTCTTCTCTTGGCCTCCTGGTTAGTATTTCTCTTGCTTTTCCTCCTAACTCACTGATTGATACTTCTCAGTCTTGTATTCTGGCTTCTCCTCCTCCTCTACCCAATCTCTAAATGTTAGAGTACCCATTTGCTCTGTAACTTGGCCCTATTCTTTCAAGTAGTATCACTAATTTTCATGGCTTCAGGTAGTCTAAGCTTTCAAATCAATATCTTCCATTTGTCACCTCTCCTCCGAAACTTAGATTCAAATATCCAGCTTCATACGTCTCTGCTCTTCTTGAATGGCTAATAGGCACCTAAAGCTTAATTTGTCTATAAAAAGAACTTTTTATTTCTTTACCCAAATCCATTTCTTCCCCAAGATTGCAAATATCAGAAAATGGCACTTCTACTAATTTTCTCAGGCCAGAAACTTAGAAGAGCTCCATAATTTAGTGCTCTGTCTCTCTCTCTCTCTCTCTCTCTCTCTCTCCCCCCAATCTAACCACAAGTTCTCTCACCTCTAACTCCCAAAGTTTCCCCAAAAATGACTATTTTTCTGTCCATTACTACTACTTCCCTCTAAGTCATTTCCATTTCTTGTCTGGAATATTGCCATAACAATCCAGTTGGTCTCCTTGTGTGCACTCTTGCTTTCTATAACCTAAACACCATGTAACAGCAAGAGCAATTTATTTAAAACATAATCAGCTCATGTCAGATCATGTCACTCCTCTGTTTAAAACCCACCAAATGCCTGGCTTCTGATCTTAGTCAAAGTCTCAATTTTCTTACCTTGTCCTACCATGTCATAAATGACCTGGATTCTGCATCTCTGAACTTCCCATAAATATTAGCTATCCTGACCAAGGTCAGCCAAGCTGGCCTTCCCTCTGCCCTTGGGATCTTTGTACTAGCTGCTCCCTCTCCTTGGAATGATTTTCTTTCTTGCTCCTCACAGTTCTGAATGCTTATTGTCATTTGTGTCTCATGTGAGATGTCAGCTCCTTAGGGAAGCCTCCCTGGACACCCAATACAAAGTAGACATCTAGTCTTGCCCTATCTTTATGTCCTATTTGATTCTCTTCTAATACTTATCACTCTCTGGAATTTTTCTCGTTTATTTGTTGTGTTTCCTCACTAGAAGGTAAGCTCTATGAGTGCGCTGACATTGTGTACCTTTGTTCCTGTTCTTTTCTGAGGGCTTGGAAAAGAGCTTGGGACATAGCAGATGTTTAAGAAAAAATTGCAAAAGGAACGAAGGAATCAGGAGCCTCTGGGACCCAGAGTTTCTAGCCTGACAAAATATCCAGGATACAATTGAAACCCATTATTATTCAAATTGGTGTCCTTGTTTCAACATAAAACCTTATTAAAAGTCCAAGTATAGACAATTAACTGCTGTCCAGCTCTTTCCTTTGTCAAATAAAAGGCTTCTATTTCTAAAATTTGTCATTTGGGGGAAGGTCTAAGGCAGAGTGCACAGGGGACATAAAATGTCAATTGCCAAGAGATATAATAAAATTTATTTTATGATAGAAGCATTTTCATTTGTATATACATGTTTTCCTTATTTCAGGTAGTCCACAGGTACTATAATTCATTCCAATGAGCCACCTCTGCTTATAGTAAAGTGAGAGGTAACTTTCATAGAAATTTTAATAGGATATTCTCAACAGGTTTTATTGTCCTGCCTCTTTACACAAAGCTCAAGAAGTTTGCCCAGGCCTGAGAAATTACTTATCTTCTTGACAATCCAATTTTTTTTTTTTTAATTGCGGTACGCGGGCCTCTCACTGTTGTGGCCTCTCCCGTTGCGGAGCACAGGCTCCGGACGCGCAGGCTCAGCGGCCATGGCTCACGGGCCCAGCCGCTCCGCGGCATGTGGGATCTTCCCGGACCGGAGCACGAACCCGTGTCCCCTGCAACGGCAGGCGGACTCTCAACCACTGCGCCACCAGGGAAGCCCTGACAATCCAATTTTTAAAAATCAAATAGTAATCAGTTTGTGTTTGATTTTGCTGAGGTATGGGACCTCACTAGATAGTTGAAGATATCCTAACTTTAGTAATTAGAATCCATTTTTCTTCAGCCAGATTTATTCCATGATAAGCACAAGGAAACTCAAATTCTCAAACCTGACCATTGCCATTCTTTCCGTCCCCATCACTCTCTTTCCTAACTGAACCATCATCAAAAGTCTAATCATTAGTTTATGTTATCCAACAAGAAGAAAATTTCTATTGTGCTTTATTAGTAACTAGAATGTATCAAGTACTTGACATGTACCAGTGAACATTGTCTGTGTTTCATTCATTTAATCCTAATGATGTGCGTATAATGTGACCATTATACAGATGGGAAAACTATTGCACAGAGCAGTTAAGTAACCTGAGTAAGTTTTTCTTTTTAAATTTTTATTGGAGTATAGTTGATTTACAATGTTGTGTTAGTTTCAGGTGTACAGCAAAGTGAGTCAGTTATACATATACACATATCCACTCTTTTTTAGATTCTTTTCCCATATAGGCCATTACAGAGTATTGAGTAGAGTTCCCCATGCTATACAGTAGGTCCTTATTAGTTATCTATTTTATATGTAGTAGTGTGTATATGTCAATCCCAATCTCCCAACTAATCCCTCCCCCCCCCACTTCCCCTCTGGTAACCATAAGTTTGTTTTCTACATCTGTGACTCTATTTCTGTTTTGTAATTAAGTTCATTTGCACTTCTTTTCTTTTAGATTCCACATATAAGCAATATCGTATGATATTTGTCTTTCTCTGTCTTACTTACTTTACTCAGTATGACGATCTCTGGGTCCATCCATGTTGCTGCAAATGGCATGATTTCATTCTTTTTAATGACTGAGTAATATTCCACTGTATATATATACTACATCTTCTTTATCCACTCCTCTGTTGATGGACATTTAGGTTGCTTCCATGTCAACAACTAGTAAGTTGTGGAACTGGGCTATATATATCCAGGCAGTCTACCTCTAGAACCTGTGCTTTCAGCCACTGCACTACTCTGTAAAGTGATAAAGATCTGATTTTTCCATTTGCTCTTACAACCTATTATTACTCCAATCACTTTTACAGTTTGATAAATAGTGACTAATACCTTCTCCAGGAAAAAATCCCGATTTCTTCAAGAGTGTCTCACATTACATGATTTCAAATCTATTCATCACCCAGGTCACCTCTGGAAATACAGGGGTATTTCTATTCATCTTCTTAAAATGTCAGAACTAGGTATTCATCCGTGTGTGGGTTTAGGTATATATATATATATATAGAGAGAGAGAGAGAGAGAGAGAGAGAGAGAGAGATGATTAGTTCCTTGGAGAGAGAGATAATTAGCTCCTTCTTACTATATATACAATTTTATGAACATAGTATCACATCACCTTAGCTTTTTTGCTAGCCACATCATACTCTTTACTCATATTTCTATCAAATGTATTTTTCACAAGATTCAAAACTCCTTAGAGCTGCTATACATACTTCTCCAAACACCTACCAGGAACTAAATAAAAAGAAGCTTCAGCACAGCTGCCATAGTCTGAAAATGAGCTTCCCTTAACATCGAGGGACACATGCATATTCAAGCCTAAAATCATTTAAAATAGTTCACATGTGAAAAGATTTTTTTAAAAAACTAAAAATTTAATTTTTTAAATATTAAAGTAATAAATCAAGAAACTTTTGCTACAAAAGCCACCTGAAGGCCTGCTTATAACACAGGTAAAGAAAATAATCAAAGCCCTCAGTAATTGAAGGCCTTCCACTATTACACTACACATGTAAGAGAGGAGAAGAAAATAAAGAGTGTATATATAAGAAAAAATGAGCATAAAATAGTTTGACTTTTCTGAAATCTTGCCCCCTCTCCTGCTTCAAATTCTCACAATTACTAAGCTTGCTGTTTGCTTGTTATCTAATATTTTCCCCTGTGTTACTCTCTGGACTTAACTCTTAGCATTGTTTTTCTACCTGTTAGGGGGGACTTTCCATAAAGAGTCAGTTCAGTGATTGAATCTTAAGCTTCCTTACTTGAACTTTTTGCTTTGGTGAGATCCCTTTTCCTGGGGCTGTGATACCATGGCTCTGGCCCATGAGGAGAAGCTATTCATGAACTGTTGTTAGCTCTTCTGTTTTTCTCCATGTATTATTGGGTAGATTTTTAAAAACCTAAGTGAGAGATTTTATATTTAGTCCTAATATACTGCCTCTTGTTTTATTGAACCTGTGCTAAGATCTTTGGGGGGTCCAATTCTGTCATCAGATACTAGCCAATCAGAGTTCAGGTCATCCACATATTTTGATATGATGCCATTTATTTATTTAGCCAAGTTCATAAAAATGTCAACCAACAATAGGTCAAGGGTGGGATTCTGGAATAAGATCACTGGAGATTTCTATCGTAATATACAATGACACATTAATCAGTGCTCTTTGAAAATGATCATTCTATCATTTATGGATCACCCCAAGTGCACCATCAGCTAGTTCATCCTTTTCTATCTTGTCGCCATTAACATAATCCAGGTGTACCATTTCAATAGCATTCTTGAGATATACTCATCCTGTACTCTTTAGCGGCATTATAGCACTGCCTATAACGTGACTACCTATGCTTAAATTCTTGTTCCCTAGTTTTAGCTTTGTGACCTTGAGCTATTTACTGCTCTAAACCTCTGTTACTTCATCTATAAAATGAGGGGAAATAATACTTAAGATCAGATTTTAAAATGTATGTAAAGCATTTAAGTGAGAGCCTAGTATCAAATAAGCACTGAAGAAATATTAGCTCTTCTTAACAGTGGTAGTCAACCTACCCAAAAAGAAAGTGAAGATAGTCTGATACAGCTTAATCTTAATGAGCCCATGCTGGGTCTTAGTGAATACCATTTCCCTTTATGTAAGAATTTACATGCTCTCATTTTATGCTGTTTTAAAACCCATCCATTTTAATAATCCATTCTATAATTTTGCACGGGGATTAATGTCAGGTTCACCGATCCATAATTGCAGAATTTACTATTTTCCCTTATGGGAAATAGGGACTGCATTTGCTTCTCCAGTCCTGTGACACCTCTCCCCTTCTCCACTATTCCTCAGAGGTAACGGTTGCTGGTTTGGAAGTTTCATCTCCTAGTTCTCAGCAGCCCTGCAGTAAAGTTCATCTCAGCTGGGGCACTTGATGTTCTCAATATTCCCACCTATCTTTGACATCATTTCCCCCTTAAACTAGTTTGTTCTACCCTCTTCAGTCTGAAGATCATTGTCTTTGATGCAGAAGACAGGCAGAACAGGAACGCAGTGGTCCTGCTTCCTTTTTGTCGTCTGTTATCACCATCTGTCTCAAGCAGAGGGCCTACCCCTTCCTGTTTGTTCCTCTTGCTCAATAGTATAACTTTAAAAATTCTCCTCTTTTTGCCTCATTATTTTATACAAAGTTTATCGCCCTGAGAGTTTATGCCTTAATTCATTTTTAAAGACCCTTACACATAGTTTAAATTCACTGCCGGTGATCCAAAAAGCTCTTTATGCTTTTTGTTTGTCTTTTCAAAATATAAGCTCTGACATTTCCAGTCTAAAATGACATTTGAAGTAGTTTCTCCCTAAAATATCTTTTAAGACTCCAATTAAAAGCAAACATTCATACACAATATGCGACTCTGGAGAAGTTTAAGGTCCTACTGTTTTTAAATGACCTGCCACCCATATCTCAGTTTTAAGTGAATTCAGAAAGTCAATTGTTAAGAAAACGTGAGGTGAATAGGTGATGTGGAATACAGTTATAGTTATGTAGATGGTAGTAATTGGACAGACTCAGGACATATTGAAAGTAATACCCACAGGACTACCGATGGATTGGATATAGGTTATAAGAGAAAGAAGAATCAAGAATTACAAAACCTATGGGGTTTTCCTGTTTGTTTGTTTGGGCAATTAGGTAGATGATAAATCTGTTTAGTGAAAGGTGGAAGAATTTGCAGCAGCAAATTGGGAAGGAGTATTAATAATTCTGTTGGTCCATGTTTAAGTTTTCTATTAGAGATCCAAATTGAAATGTCAAGTAGAATATTGGAGTTCTAAAAAGAGGAATAGGCTGGAGATATAAATTTGAGTTGTCTACTAAAGATGGAATTTAAAGCCCTGGGACTAGCTGAAATTACCCAGATGAGATCATTGAGGTGAGAATAGAGCCAAAGAGAAAGCCCTGGGTCACCAAAACATTTAGAGGTCTGGGGGAAGAGGGAAAGGAGTTTGAGATGAAGCAAAAATATGAAAGAAAGGCCACGGAAGCATAATATCCAGGAAACCAAGTGAGGAGTGTGTCAAGAAGGAGCGAATGGTGTCAAATGTTAAAAGCTCAAGCAAGATGATCTCAGAGAAGTGAACATTAGCTTTACAGCAAGATGAGGTCATTGGTCCATGTTTTTAAAAGAGAAGTCAGAGAAATACCCAATTAGGATGATCTGAAGAGAAAATGGGAGTTGAAGAAGTAGAGAGAGACAATAAGTGTAGATAATGCTCTATTTTTATGAAGGAGAACAGAGAAATGAATAGTAGCTGGAACAGGATGTGGAAAGGAAAGGTTTTATTTGCTTGCTTTTTTTGTTTGTTTTGATCTTAACGCATGCTTCAGTTTGGATAGGAAGAATCCAGTAGAGAGGGAGAAATTATTAATGTAGTAGAGATACAAAAAATGGAAGTAAAAAAATTTCTTTTTAAAAATAAAGGTAAGGGCTTCCCTGGTGGCGCAGTGGTTTAGAGTCCGCCTGCCCATGCAGGGGACACGGGTTCGTGCCCCGGTGTGGGAAGATCCCACATACCACGGAGCGGCTGGGCCCGTGAGCCATGACCGCTGAGCCTGCGCGTCCAGAGCCTGTGCTCCGCAATGGGAGAGGCCACAACAGTGAGAGGCCTGCGTACCGCAAAAAAACAAACAAACAAAAAAATAAATAAATAAAGGTAAGTGAAGAGGTTGAGCTAAGGTAGGAGCAGTGTCTTTTCTATAATAACTAGAAGGGAGGCCAATATGTGTGTACAGATACAAGTAGGTTGATGGCTATCTGATTGAAAGGTGAGATAGTTCTTACTTGAGTGGAACTATTTTTGTATAAAATGTGGAGACAAGTTACTAGCTCACATCAAGAGGGGAAGAGGATATAAGAGGATTGAAATCATCTGCTGTGATAATGGAAAAGTGAGTGAATTGGAGTATGTTTGTCAGTGTCAAATGACCATTCGTGGTGTAAGGTCATGGATTTGAAATGACTCTGATCAGTACTGCTGTGATTTTCTCCATGAATATTGAGATACTGTGAACAAATGTAGATAGAGCTGTTTGCATAACGAAAGTTAGGACTTTTTTCTGGTTATGTACAAAAGTAACAGAGATAAGCAAATAATTAATGACTGTTATAAGGGAATAATTATAAAGCTGGACAATGGAATCTAAGCCTGGTAACAAGAGAAGTAAAGGAATTGAGTGTGCTCAGTATTGTCTTTCTTTTGCTTGCTTTGAGTTTACTTTGCTCTTTTGTGGCAATTTCTTAAAATAGAAGCTTATATTATTGGTTTGAGACCTTCCTTCTTTTCTAATGTAAGCATTTAGTGCACTATAAATTTCCCTCTCGGCACTGCTTTAGCTGCATCCCACATATTTTATATGGTGTGTTTTCATTTTCATTTACTTCTATGCATTTTTAAGTTTCCTATGATCCATTAGATCCACTGTTTACAAGTGTTTGTTCAAATTCCAAGTGTTTGGAGATCTTCCTTGTCTTTCTGTTACTGACTTCTAGTTTGATTTCATTATGGTCAGAGAACACACTTTCTATGATTTCAATTATTTTAAATTGATTAAGGTTTGTTTTATGCTCAAGATATTATGGATTTGGTAAATGTTCCATGGGTGCTTGAAAAATGTCTCTTCTGTTCTTGTTGGGTGAAGTGTTCTACATACATTAATTTTCTGTTGGTTAACTGTGTTGTTCAGATCAGTTCTAGGCACTTACATGATCTTTGCCACAAGCATTTTTGCTACCGATATTTTCACTGCATAACTAATTGGCCGTAAGGCAATTCTACAATAAAAGATAAAATGATGAAAAATAAAAGAGGGGAATTAAAAAGGACAAAATGACACATGAGAAACAATTAACAAAATTAAAAAGACTTCATTGCAAAATATGAAATATTTGAATACATTTAAGATATATAGGTTCATGGTAATACTGCACAAAGAACTGATTTTATTTTATGGATTGTACCTAAGCATTGACTTCCAAGTCTGTCATTCATAGTATTATATACATTTTTTTGGTTTGTTGATTCTTTCAATCATTTGGAATCACACTTTTTCTTTTTCCTGAAAATGTCTTCCTTCATTAAGAGACGTATCCGTTTTCAAATGCTAAGATGTATATTTGTACCTGAGATTTGTATTGCATTGTGCAAGCCTGTACACTGTTGTTTGTTCTTGGCATATTGTCATGTGTCTGTTGAAAGATGTTTCTTAGTTCCACAGGAAATGTGGGTTCAACTCTGCACCTCTGAGGCCCTTGACCTCTTTCTCCTCCACTGTAGTGATTTTCAAAATGAAACCAACTCTTGGGGCAAATCATCATCCTCTATCAGCTCAATAAAGCCATTGATAACATAGCTAGGGCTTCCCTGGTGGCACAGTGGTTGAGAATCCGCCTACTAATGCAAGGGACACGGGTTCGAACCCTGGTCCGGGAAGATCCCACATGCCATGGAACAACTAAGCCCATGCACCACAACTACTGAACCTGCGCTCTAGAGCCCCCAAGCCACAACTACTGAGCCTACATGCTGTGACTACTGAAGCCCATGAGCCTAGGGCCTGTGCTGTGCAACAAGAGAAGCCACTGCAATGAGAAGCCCGCACACTGCAATTAAGAGTAGCCCCCTCTCAATACAACTAGAGAAAGCTTGCGTGCAGCAATGAAGACCCAAAAGCAGCCAAAAATAAATAAATAATAAAATTAAAAAAAAAAAAAGAATGTGCCTGCCAATGCAGGGGACATGGATTCGAGCCCCGGTCCAGGAAGATGCCATATGCAGCGGAGCAACTAAGCTCGTGCACCACAACTACTGAGCCCACGTGCCACAACTACTGAAGCCCGCATGCCTAGAGCCTGTGCTCTGCAACAAGAGAAGCCACTGCAATGAGAAGCCCGCACACCGCAACGAAGAGCAGCCCCCACTGAATGCAACTAGAGAAAGCCCACGCACAGCAATGAAGACCCAATGCAGCCAAAAATAAATAAATAAAATAAATAAATTTACTAAAAAAAAAACCCCAAAACATAGCTAACTGAAACCAAACTGTCAAACCAAAAATGTCAACCAGTTATTTTATCTTTCATGGCAAAATGCCTTACAGCCAATTAGTTATGTGACTAAAATGTCTGTGGGAAAAATGCTTGCAGCAAAAATGTTTACTGCAAAGAAGTTTACAGTGAAAATACAGGACATGGTTCAGATTTTCTAGGTCTGCTGATTTTCTGTCTATTAGTTCTATTGCTTGCTAAGAGGGGGCATTAAAGACCAAACAGTAATTGTAAATTCGTCTATTTCTTTTTTCAGCTGTATTGATTTCTGCTTCATGTATTTTTGAGGTTCTGCTGTGTGGTGCATACACATTAGGATTATGTCTACCTGGTGGATTGATTCTCTTATCATTATGTAATGTGCCTCTTTGCCTCTGGTAACACTGCTTGCTCTGAAGTCTACTTTATCTAATATTAATAGAGCCACTCCTGCTTTTTTTAAATTAACATTTTCATGGTATACTTTTCTATGCTTTTACTCTCAGCCTAACTCACTTAAAACTCAAAAATCATGTTGTTGCATTTTAAGTGAGTTTTTATAAACAGCATATAGTTGGGTTGTGTTTTTTGATGTACTTTTAATTGGTATGTTTAGACTCTTGCACTTAAGGTAACTATTGATACATTAGAACTTAAATCTGCCTTTTATTATTTGTTTCCTTTCGTTCTTGTTCCTCTGCTTCTCTTTTCTTGCCTTCCTGCATGTTATTTAAACATTTTTTTAACATTCCATCGTGATATATTTATAGTTTTTTTAGTGTGTCTCTTTGTATAGTTTCTATAGTAGTTGCTCTGGGTATTATAAAATACATATATGACTTATAGCAGTTTACTTGTGTTAACATTTTATTAGTTTCAGTGAAATGTGAAATCCTTTCTTCCATTTATTTCCCTTTATCTTCCCCACTGCTAGCATTGTCTTGAATATAAGATAGCATTATAATATTTGTCTCAATCATCAAATATAATTTATAAAACTGATGAGAAGTATAGTCTTTTGCATGTACCCATATTTCTGTTCTTGCCATTTTTCCCTGATGCTCACAATTGATTCTTTTACAATCTTCTTTCTGCTAAAAGAAAATTCCTTTGCACTTTTGAAGGGTAGATGTGCTAGCAACAAATTCTTTTAGTTTTCCTTCATCTGGTTGTGTTTTTATTGCTTCTTCATTCCTGAATTATAGTTTTCCCAGATATAAAATTTGATATTGACAGCTATTTTCTTTATACCCTTGAAAAATGTTGTGGCATATCCTTCTGGCCACCATGGTTTCAGAGAAGAAATCCACTGTCATCCAAAGTAGTGTTCCCTGTAGCTAATGTGTTGGTTCTCTCTGGCTGCTTTCAAGACTTTTTTTTCAATATTTTTAGTTTTTGAAAGTTTAAGTATATGTCTTGGCATGGATTTATTTTTTTTTGAGTTTATATTATTTGGAATTTGCACAGTTTCTTTATTCTGTAGTTTTAGGGCTTTTTTATTCTTTTTTTTCTTAACCAAGTTTGAAAAGTTCTCAGTCATTATTTCTTCAATTGCTCTTTCAGCCCCCTCTCTTTCTTCTCTCTCTCTCTAGGAATCCAATAATACAAATGCTGGATTTTTTGTTATTGCCCAAATTTCTTTGATTCTCTGTTCAGTTTTTTTTTTCAGTCTATATTTTCTCTTTTGTTCAGAATGGGGAAATTCTGTTGATCTGTCCTCAAGCTCACTGATTCTATCTCTGTCACCTCTACTCTACAGTTGTGCCGTCAAGCAATTTTTTATTTCTGACATTGTATTTTCAGTCCTATATTTTCATGTCATTCTTATTTATTACTTCTATTTCTCTTTTGTGATTTTCTATCATTTCATTTGTTTCAACAGAATTTGTAATTGCTTACTAAAGCATTTTTAATACAGCTGCTTTAAAATTCTTGTTGGGTGATTCCAATATTTGATTCATCTGGGTTATGTCAGTTTATTGTACTTTTTTGTTCAAGTTGTGGTTTTCCTGATTCTTGTTATGTAACAGGTGACCTTAAAAAACGATATCCTGGACATTTTGGCTATTTTCTTAGGAGAGTCTGGGTCCTATTAAATCTTTTATTTGATGACAGTTCTAGTGACAATTTAGTTTTGAGGGCTCTTGTGGTACTGTTTCCATCTGCTTGGTTTATCTCATGCCAGAGGGAATCCCAAAGGTCCATGATAGTGCTGCGTGAAGGGGCAGAAGTTTCCCCAGGCTAGGCTGCCTGGTGTCTCTAAATACAGGGAGGGGGCTTCCCTGGTGGCTCAGTGGTTGAGAGCCTGCCTGCCGATGCAGGGGACACGGGTTCGTGCCCCAGTCCGGGAAGATCCCACATACCTCGGAGCGGCTAGGCCCGTGAGCCACGGCCACTGAGCCTACGCGTCCGGAGCCTGTGCTCCGCAATGGGAGAGGCCACAACAGTGAGAGGCCTGCATACCGCAAATTAAATAAATAAATAAATAGAAAGATAGATAGATAGATAGATAGATAGAGGGAATCTGATTCACAGAGCAAAATCTTCCCAGACCAGGCAGCCAGTTTTGCAGGATTCCCCTCCCTGGTGCTACCCAGCCACATGTTTTTTAGGTAAATGGCATAAACCTCAAACAAGGAGATGTCTGTACTCAAGGGTTTAGCTTGTGTTATTCAAGCCAGGAACCTGGAAATCATTTATGATTCTTCTCTCTGTCAACCAGAAGTGAATATACTCAGAATTAATGAAATTTAAGTTTCAGTGCTCCTCACTTGCAAGAGCCCTGTCAAAGACCCTGGAACCCAAATGTGTTCACATGATCACATATTTTTGTAAAATTTGCAAAAGTAGCATGTTTTAACTGTAATTAATTAAAACTCTGCCTTTTTTTTCCTGACCTCCCTTTTATCACTTTCCCCTCATGTCATCACCACAGACACTTTTGAGATCTGGCTATGAGAATGCTGTGCTAGGGATGCATTTAGTTTGGATTTGGTGAGATAAGCTTATGTTGTCCAAAGACGCTTCTGTATATAGTTAACACTAGATATTCTTGCATGAAGTGGCTTTAGGAAAGCTCCTAACCACTCACTTCGCTGACTTAACTGGCTTCGTGACACAAGGTTCAGGGCCTATGGTTGTCTTACAATAAGAGTATCACCTATCTCACCCAGAAGTATTGTGTAGAGAGGAGAAATATTTGAAATTTGGGGATCCAGAAAGTAGCCTGTAGAAAATTCTTCCGATCATTGGACTTGTAATATTTAATATTTATTTAGCTAACTATTAGAACATTTATTTAGCTGAATATTGGAATATTTGAGACATAATGGTACCTAGTCAAAATACAAGTTCTCTCTTGCCACAAATCCTCTATAATGCACAACATATATGATTATAAAATAGTCCATACTTTTTAGATGAAAATTGAATGAAATTGAATTATCAGAATTTTTCATACAGACCACAAGCTTAAAGCTATACTACAAATGGTAAGTACATTTATGTGTGATATCACGTGTTTTATATATCCCAATTCTCCATAATAAAAAACAAAAGTTGATCAACCATGCTAGAACAAAGAATGAATTATCTTTTCTTTATTTACAATATTATCTTACAAAACCATTGAATATAAAAGGCAATATCAAAGAGTTCACTGCCAAAGTGTCTCAAGCAGTTGATTGATTAAAAATAGTATGTCATGATTATTTTTTCTCGGATTTGGTAATGTTTATAGTTTTTGGCAGCTTTTTAAAATTTGCCATTTGTTGTGGCTTCTTTTCTCATTCTAAAGGAATACTCATTTTGTATCTAATTTGGAGTGAGTAGTTTTGTATTTTTTTTCTTAAAATGATCTCACAAGATTTGGATCAAGTTCTACTTTCTTCCCACTTTCAAATCCACATCCATTCTATCTGGAAATCCAGGATTGCCACCTTAAGATATATATCAATTCTGTCTACTTCTCCCCATCTCCAAGGCCACCACTGTTGTAACTTCTCTCACCTCTCATCTGGACAACAGCAGTAGCTTCTCTTTCTTAGGCAGAAATGTGTTAATTTAGTGTAACCAAATCAACTGCTTTTTCTGTATGTTTTTAAGACTTTACTGTCTTGCTTTCTCCATTCTGAGGTTTAAAAAAAGTCTCTTAATTTTTCTTTTGTATTTTTGTTTTGTAATTTTTTTACATTTATATTTAGCCATTGTAGGGTACTTTTATACTCTTCTAGGTAACTAACCAGGAATGCTAACATCATTTAAGAGAAAATTCTTTTCTCCTAAATCAAAATACCAACGTTAGCATTTATTATGTTCATTTTAAATTTTAGTTTATACTGGTTATCTGTGTGTCCTATTAGTATGCTAGTAGATAGTGCTTTGATTACAGTCGATTTAGAGTACTTTTAATATCTGATTGAGTAGGTCTACCCTTGATATCATTTTTTTAATGAAAAGTTATTGCACATTCTTTTTTTTGAATTTTATTTTATTTTTTTATACAGCCGTTTCTTATTAGTTATCCATTTTATACACATCAGTGTATACATGTCAATACCAATCTCCCAATTCATCCCACCACCACCACCTGCCCACCACTTTCCCCCCTTGGTGTCCATACCTTTGTTCTCTACATCTGTGTCTCTATTTCTGCCCTGCAAACCGGTTTACCTGCACATTCTTTTTCCATATGAATTTTAAACTTATTTTGACCAATTAGAAAAAATTATATTGAGATTCTGATTGGAACTTCAATAAATTTATGTATTAATATAGGAAGTACTCTCTCTTTAATTTCAGATCTTGTGTTATGTCCTTCAATAAAATGTTACCATTTTCTTCATTTAGATCCAATTCTTGTGTTCTTAGATTTATTTTTGGTAATTTATCTTTTTTACTGTTCTTATGAATGGGATGTTTCCCATTTTGATTTCTTTTTTTAAAAAGATTTATTTATTATTTATCTTATTTACTTTTGGCTGCGTTGGGTCTTAGTTGACACACGCGGGATCTTCATGGAGGCATGCAGGATCTTCTGATGCGGCGCTCGGGCTTCTCTCTAGTCGTGCGTGCAGGTTTCCTCTTCTCTAGTTGTGGTGCGCGGGTTCCAGAGCGCATGGGCTCTGTATTTTGCAGCACGCTGGCTCTAGTTGAGGAGCATGAGCTCAGTAGTGGTGGCGCATGGGCTTAGTTGCCCAGCGTCATGTAGGATCTTAGTTCCCTGATCAGGGATCGAATCCCTGTCCCCTGCACTGTAAGGCAGATTCTTTACCCCTGGACCACTAGGGAAGTCCCCCATTTAAATTTCTAATTGCGTAATATTAGTAGAAAGAAAAGGTATTAATTTTTTATCTGGCCACCCACATTACCAAATTCTCTTATTAATGCTCAGAGATATTTAGCAGAATATCTTGTATTTTCTAAGTATATAATCATACCAAATGGAAATAAAGACAGCATTATCTTTTCATTCCCATCTTTTAAACTGCTTGTTTTCTACCCTTCTCAATCTCCAAAATGTGTTGAAGAATAATGGTAATAGCAGAAATCCCTGTCATGTTACTGATTTTAATTTATAAATGGCTGTTGTATATAATTTAGTTGTTGGGTTGAAGGAGAGAATTTTTTAAAAAAAATCTTGTTTAGGTAGTGCTATAGACTGAATTATGTCACCCTGTAATTCATATGTTACACACATATAACTCCTTATGTAACTGTATTGCAGATAGCACCTTTAAGGAGATGATTAAGGTTAAATGAGATCATAAGGGTGGAGCCCTGTCTGGTAGAACTGGTGCCCTTATAACCAAAGGAAGAAAAGGACACCAAAGCTGGCTCTCTCTCTCTCTGCCACGTGAGGACACAGTGAGAACTTAGCCATCTGCAATCTAGGAAGAGAGAACCCAGAACCCAACCCAGAACCCAGTTGGGTTACCAGAACCCAACTATACTGGTACCCTGATCTCAGACTTCCATCCTCCAGAACTGTGAGAAAATAAATTTCTGTTGTTTAAAGCTACTCAATCTATGATGTTTTCTTCTGTCAGCTCAATATGACTTAAGACAGGTAGCTTCCCCTTTTCTCTCCTAACTGAGAACTTATTGGCGTAAATGCAACCATGTAAAGCCATAAATTATGATAAACATAGTCATGACATTGTCCTCTAGCCCAGCAGTTCTCAACTGCAATGAATTTTTCTCTCAGGGGACATTTAACAATGTCTAGAGACATTTCTGGTTGTCACAACTGGGGGTGAGTACTGTGTGCTGCTGGTATCAAGCAGGTAAAAGCCAGGGGTGCGGCCAAATATCCTACAATGATGGACAGCTCCCCACAACAGACTTATCTGGTCTATAATGTCAGTAGTGACAAGGTTGAGAAACTCTGCCTAGCCAAGCCCCTAAAAACTCCTGTAACCTAGAGGGAGGGAAAAGGCAGAGGATGTCTCAGAACTACTTGTAAAATGCCCCACTGCCTGAGCCAAAGAGGTGGCTGGGCTCCGGGGAGTGAAGGGCTGACCCTCAGAGCTCTGGTAGTTGATAGAGCAGGACCGCTCGCTCTGCTGGCCCTGGAAGTAGAGGTCAGTAGTAGATTTTGGTATCAGGCCACATGCCAGTGATGCTGAAGGCCACCATGCTCGTTGTCCCTGGCAGGTGTCCCTCAGATAGAACACAGGCTGGGTGGGTAGAGAAACTGGTTCTTTTGTAGCAGCGGGTGAACTTGCCCATACCAACTACTACTCTGGCTGCCAAGACCCGCTACAGACCTTTCTCTTATTCCTATTTTACATAGAGTTTTTCTTAGGAATGGCTAATGAACTTTATCAAATGCCTCTATGGCGTTCATTGACAGAATCACATAGTTTTTCTCCTGTAATATTTGGTGTGTTCGATTATCTTGATAGACACCTTCATTTCAAAAAGTAAAACTTACAAACTTTTTTTTTGTTACTTTCATTGTTTTTTTTTATTAAGGCTACTCTAACTTTATTCAAAATGTCTTTATGTTTTTCTACAGTCTAGAATTGGTGGACTAAACAATATATATATATTCATTAGTGTTAGAAAGAATTAATTCCTAAAACCATCTGTGCCTGGTGTCTCTTTTAAATGATCAATTTTTAACCTTTGTGATTTGTTCTATAGCCAGTTTTGAAACGGTTTTGGTCTTGTGCCAGTTTTGGTCATTTCTATTTTTTAATGGTTTCTTGATCGGTCTTGCTTCTTCTGGTTTATATTCTCGTAGTCAGGGTAACCTTTTTAAAACCAAAGTTAAATCATGTCACTGCTCTGCTTAAAACTCTACTCAATAAATGATGGAAAACAAAATTTGAACTCTTTACTTTGCTTTCAAGGCCCCTAATGATTGGTCTTATCCATTACAACCCTTTCTTGCGGTACTCTTTCCTTTACCATTTCATTTCAGACATACTGATGAACTGCCTATTTCTCAAACGTAGGGATATCTTTTCCTTTTTATGGGCTTTTCCCTTTGCCTGGAAAGTTCTCCATCCCCTCCATATTTCACACCAATTGCTCCCTTCCAAATTCAGTTTTTAAAAATGCCACCTCAGAGGCATTTCCTGACCACCCCATCCAAATAGATTTCCCCCACCCCAAGACCCACCCTGTTACCCAAAGTAGGCAGAGTTTTTCTCTTTTCTGGCAGTCACAAAGACTCAAAGTCAACAGCCACTCAACAGCCACATTTTCCTCCAAGGGAAAACTCAGATACTGGGTTGGTCACTAAGAGAATTATCTTCCCACTTCTCCACCTTACTTTGAAAAAATCTCATGGTTTCAGAGCCCAAAGGTTATAACAGAATCCCAAATTAATTTGTTAAAGATAATTTCTGCCACTGAGAACTTCTCAATTCCTTTTGATTCTCTGTAGACGAACATTTATATGCAATCACATATAAATGGCAGGAATTTTGTTTTGTTTTGTTTTGTCTTTGTTGGGTCTTTGTTGCTGCACGTGGACTTCCTCTAGTTGCGGGGAGCAGGGACTATTCTTCTTTGTGGTGTGTGTGCTTCTCATTGCAGTGGCTTCTCTTGTTGTGGAGCATGGGCTCTAGGTGCTCGGGCTTCAGTAGTTGTGGCATGTGGGCTCAGTAGTTTTGGCTCATGGGCTCTAGAGCACAGGCTTGGTAGTTGTGGCACATGGGCTTAGTTGCTCCACGGCATGTGGGATCCTCCTGGACCAGGTATTGAACCCGTGTTGCCTATATTGGCCGGTGGATTCTTAACCACTGCGCCACCAGGGAAGTCCCATGCCAGGAATATTTTAGAATTGTAGCCATGTAGAAATTAATATGTGTACAAGAACACTAATGTTCAGAAAAAGGGGAAGGGAGAAATTATATTTTTGATCAAGGTATCAACTACTTTAAAAAAAAATAGTGTCTCCAAATGGCTTGCTGAGAAATACTATTTGGCAAGATATTTCTCAATCTGGCTTATGTTGCCTGTTGTAATTTTACTAAGCCCAGCGTTTTAACGTTTTTGAACATATTCCCAAAGATCTTTAATGATTGATGAGTCTTTAAAACAAAGTCAATAAAGTAAATATGTAGCAAAAACAGGCCACTAAAGGAATGCTAAAAATTGGATGAAGAAAATTCACAGTACGAACAATGAAGAAATAAACCATGTGTCATTACTATGTAAATAGGTGTGACAATTCCTTTGAAAAAGATTTCACTGACCAGTTTTAACATGAAAGTATTACCAAATGCAGCGAATGTATCTCTTTTCCCAACATATAAACTTTTTGAAAGTAGAACCCACCCTGGATAGCAAATTTTCCAAGATAAACACTTGTATTTATTTTTCCAAAAGTAGGTGAATACAAGATAGGCCAGTTTAGGAGTCATATTTATGAACGTGCGTTATTGGTGTGGATAGGATCTGCTAGCATGTACCAACTGAATATTAATGTTTTCCTGTTTTGTGGGTATAAGTGGTCCAGACTTTGAATCTAGATTCCTTTCATTGTCACCTCAGATTGGGCAATATTTTTGCTTTTAAAATGATGAAATTCATTTCTCAGTGAACTTCAAAAGAGAGAGAGCCACCCTACAGCAGATGCTTTCCTGCTAACTCAGAATCATTCATGGGAGTTGTCAATTTGTTCTTCCAAAAATATCGAGCAAGATGAGAAGAAAGCAAATGTTTTTGCTATCAAGACATAGACATTTGGTCAGAGCAATAAAATAGCCTCCAATGCCAATAAATAATGAAGAAAATGTGGGATGAGTAACTTCCAAAAGTTATGGAAATAATTTGACTGTGTCTTGCTACACGATAAAAACTGACACGATTCCTAACTACCCACAGATGGAAGCACTCCTCTCACCACGTGTTCAAGGAGAGTCATCATTACAGGCCTTATAATCATGGTGTAGCCAGGAATTTTGCCTGTTTTGAAACAATTATGTATGTATATAAAATGTGTATACATGTGTGGTTAATTTTCTAATGGTGGTGATTAGTTTTCTTTGAGCCAATACAAATTCTCTTACAGCAACTGTTACGCATTTAAAAGATGACTGCATAGGGCCTCAGGTGGAATCTATGAATATAATCGTTTCTAATCTGTTCGTAGTTCACTGGCCTATACGTAAAGGGATAAAACCCTACATTTTACACTCAATTAACAGTGTATATCAAATAGGCATTCACAATCTGCTTCTGCCACACAAATTAACCCTTATTTTCTTTGCTGAAAATGGAAATTAGTAGAGTTATGGAAGATATGGATAACCCCACAGAAAGCAGATTTACTTTTTCTTTACATGCAACTTAATCAGTTTGAAAAGTATTATGATAAACTAGTTTAAATAGGATTGGAGAAGCTAGGAAAAAAAGAGGAAAAATAATATTTATGTAGGCTGATGTAGTATGGGGAAAAGGGATGGACTTCAGTCTGGTAGACCTGGGTTTGGATCATGGTTCCTGCATTATGTGTGACACTGAGCAGGTTTCTTAATTAATGTAACTTCCGTGCTTTGTAAAATTAGGATAATAAAACCTCATGGGGATATGATGAGAGTTAAAAGAAATAATGAATACAGAATGGTGCAGTGTGGGATACATAGTAGACACTCACTAAATGAGAGAGATTGTTATTTATTGAGTGCCTTCTACCTGCCAGGTCCTTTTTATGTGTTGTCTTAATTTTTGTTTTAATTCTTGAATTTTGTTTTATTTTTATACAGCATGTTCTTATTAGTTATCTATTTTATACATATTAGTGTATATCCCAATCTCCCAATTAGTGTATATCCCAATCTCCCAATTCATCCCACCACCACCACCCCACCCCATATGTTGTCTTATTTAAACCTTAAATTTGACTCCCCAGCTTTGCTGTAAATTGGAATCACTTGGATTAAAAATTATCGATGCCTAGTTCTCATTCCCAAACGTTCTGAGGTGTGACTTGCAGTTTGGGATACTAAAAACTCAGTAGGTGATTCTAATATGCAGAAAAGTTTAGAAACCACTGCCTTACAACAATGCAATGAGTTAAGTATTAGCATATCCATTTTAGAGTAAAGAAATTAGAATTGGGGGATCGATTTACTCAAGATCACATGGTTAATGACTGACCATGCGGATATGGGGAAAATGGTCTTCCTGTATTACTTTATAATAATACTGGCTCACCAAAATAAAAAAAAAGAGTTACAAAATAATATGTAGAGTTCAATGCTAATTTCTTCTTACTGATGTGTAAAAAGGCTATAAATATGTTTATCAAATACATTTGTCAAACATTTTGGGCAGGTAGGGTTGAAGATTAAGGTTTTTTTTGGCATGGTGATGGTTTTTCCAAATGTTCAACAAAGGATATATATTACTATTTTAGTAAGAGAAAAAAGCATATTGATATTTCTTTAAGAATCATAAAACTGGAGAAATAGCAGACTTATAAGTTCAAGAATGAACATCTTTAATTTGAGAGGCCTGGAGAACATGCAGATGACAATATCCCAAAGGTGGAAGGATGCATGATTCTGAAGCCTGGCCTAGAGGTATGACTGGATATATAATCTCTTCTTGGAAATATCTGTTAGAGATCTGAAATTACTGTCAACCTTCCATCAATTGTAAGGCAATAAGGAGTTATAAGATTTTTTTAGTAGTCTGACATCAGGATTTGTATCCTTTTCTTTCAATTTCCTCTGCCATCAACTTAGCTTAGCCCTGAATCATTCATGACTTGAAAATCTATAGCTCTTTAATCGGTCTCTTTTATTCCAGTCTCTCTGTATTTCAATATTTTCTGTATACCTATGCAACAGTACCTATAAAGCTCTAGTAAGCCTTCTTCTTAAAGACACAATGACTTCCCATCGTCGACTGAATGAAAATTGAATTTCTGAGACAAGCATTCAAGACCTTCCATAACATGACCCCTTGCTGTTTTTTTTTTTTCACCCTACTCTCCTATCAAACATGATTATTTGCTCAGATACATCATTTATTTGTCCACTCAGGCCCTTTACTTGTGCCTCTCTCTCTGTTCCAAATGCCCCTCTGTATCTGCACCTTTTAAAATTCTGCCCATTCTTTGAAGCTAATGGTCCTCCATAAAAGCCTCCTCTATTATTCTCATTGAAAGTGATCACAACTCCATGCAAATTTCACACTCACCTGTGTCACTTACATGGCATTTATCCCCCACCTGGAATGTGGTTTACTATTTACAAATCACTTCACAATATATGCTCATTTAATTCTCATAAACAATACTTGAATAAGTAGACACTAGATCACCATCCATTTCTATAATTTTTTTCATCTTGCAAAACTGAAACTCTGCACCTGTTAAACAATAACACTCCATTCTCCCCTCCCCCAGCCACTGACCACCACCGTTTCCACTTTCTGTCTCTACGAATTTGACTACTCTAGCTACTTCATATAAGTGGAATCATACAGTATTTGTCCTTTTGTGACCAGCTTATTACACTTAGCATAATGTCTTCAAAGTTAATCCATGTTGTAGCATGTGTCAGAGTTTCCTTCTTTTTTAAGGCTGAATAATATTCCATTGCATGTGTACACCACATTTTGTTTATCCATTCACCTGTCAGTAGTTACTGGGGTTGCTTCCAGCTTTTGGATATTGCCAATAATGCTATTGTGAATGCAAGTGTACAAATATCTGCATGAGTCTTTGTTTCAATTCTTTTGGGTATATACCCAGAGGAGGAATTACTAGATCATATGGTAATTCTGTTTTTAAGTTTTTGAGGAACCATCATACTGTTCTCCACATTGGCTGCACCATTTTACGTTCCCACCAGCAGTGCACAAAGTTTCCAATTTCTCCACATCCCCACCAACACTTATTTTCTGTTTTTGTTTTTTGACAGTAGTCATCCTAATGGGTATGAAGTGAATCTTTTGCATTTTGAGGATTAAAAACAGGAGTTACAAAATCAAACTTCCACAGGGGTCAAAGGAGGTTACTCTAAACAACTGGCCCATTAAGACAGTGTATGGTACCAGACACTCAGCCTCAGGGTCCAAGAAATATTAGGAAGTGGCTGATTCAATGACCATTTGAAGAGCCTATGGCTTCTCTAATAGGACAGTTGCTACTCATCTCCAGTGGATTAGGGCTTTGGCAGATGTTCGTGTATTACATGAAATCTTCTGTTTTTTTTTTAAAGCACTGTGTAATGGATTTGAATTTTGAATCCTCGACAAGACAGTATTCTTTAGGCAACTGTATTTGAGTGAAAGCGTGCCAATATAGGATCTTGGGTGTGAATAGAAGCCTTCCCACTTTTTGGGTGACAGTCACACTGGTAGGAAAGAGAGCAGAAATTCTGGGTCCATGATGGTGTGAGTGCTGCAACTCAGTGCCTAGGAGATGGCTGATATGACGACTGAGAGCCAACGGCTAAGAGCTCCAATACCTTGGGCTCTTGGCTTAGCAAGGTATAGAGGCGTCATGCTGGGGATTTGCCTTTTCCCAAGACCTTGAAGAACATGCCTTCACCCTGCTTCTGGGTTTTAGACACAACTACTGACCAAGGCTGCTATTACCATTATGCTGCAAATGCCCTTCTGCACAAGTCAGCACTAGAAGATGGTGCTGAGAGAGACTAAAATTCTCTCACAATACAGAGAAACACATGCGACCACTGGAAAAACATTAGAGGAGAGGTTGGGTAATGTATGTGTATATGGGGACCATGAGAGTGTTCTCCAGTATTTGCCCTTGGGGAACGACTGTCTCCTATTTGTTACTTGGAAAACTGTGTGGAGCAGGGCCTGGTGAATCTTCTCTGTAAAGGGCCAGATGGTAAATATCTTAGTCTCTGTAGGCCACTTACAGACTCTGTCACATTGTCCTTTTTCGTTTTTGTTTTGTTTTGCTTTTTATAATCCCTTAAAAATATAAACAACCTTTCTTAGCTTGCAGGCCACATAAAACAGTCCATGACCCGAATTTGACCCATGGGCTGTAGTTTGCCAACCAGGATGTTAAAGGATCATCCGTTACATTGTGAGATCCTTTCCTTTCCAGTACATTATTAAGAGCCATTCAGGGAAGAAATGATTCCTTGCATCCACCACAGTTTCTAACACGGTGACTTGTAAATATTTGGGCTCAGCAAATATTGATAAGTAAATTAATTCATGCTTAAGAAGGGAGTTTTCAAGTATTTTCAGCGAAGTGTTGCTATCATGAATCATTTCTAGGATCTAACCTTATTAGGGTTTAGAGGCAAAAGGGATCAGGGACTATTTTCTTTTTCTCTATATAAGAGGGTAGAGTGGTTCTGTAGAGAATTGGTGAGAGGCGATGATAATGGCACCCGTATTTCGTGGAAAGAACAAAAATGATAAACATTAAAACCCTGTGATAACAACACAGATTTGAGATTTTTTTTTAATGTCCCAAATTCATGGGAGACACAACCATTGGGCAAAGCTTTTACAAAAGTAAATACAGTATGTTTCCAATGAGCACATTATTATATATACTCCTTTTGTGAAATGTCTATTTTAAAGGGGAGTTTTATGGTGTTCTTATGTTTCCAATATAAAATGTAGAACTCCAATAAGGGTTTGAGGGCAGAATTTTATCTCTCGGTCAGTAAAATTATTTCTACTTAATAAATATCCTTTATCGGGCTTATGCTTATAGTGCCCTGCACCACTCCCTGGCACTATGTCATGGAGATAAATTAACATTCTCAGGTCTCTAGGATACCAGTGTTTATACTGTCCTCGGCAGGGTGTACTATGTGTTGGCAGAGTAGACAGGCCTGAGTGTGATATGAGGGGCCTCAAAAGAGTGTCTAACCTCAAAATATTTCATTATTAGCACTCAAGAGTGATATTCAGACTGTAAAAGAAATTATTCCTTGGGCTACCCTGGTGGCGCAGTGGTTGAGAGTCCACCTGCTGATGCAGGGGACACGGGTTCGTGCCCTGGTCCGGGAAGATCCCACATGCCGCGGAGCGGCTGGGCCCGTGAGCCATGGCTGCTGAGCCTGCACGTCCGGAGCCTGTTGCTCCGCAATGGGAGAGGCCACAGCAGTGAGAGGCCCACGTACCGAAAAAGAAAAAACAACAACAAAAAAGAAATTATTCCTTTGGGTTAAAGCACAAAGTCTAGCAGAGTATCCTGTTAAAATGGAACACTTTGGAAGAAATAATGACACATTAATTAACCCATGATCAATTAATTAAGAACCCAAGGAGGATCTATTTTTCAGGCCACTAACCCCCCACTGGTCAGCAGAGGGGAAAGCCCTCCGAACTCAAGATTTGATGATAAAAGAGTTATGATGACTCAGCATCTACAGGGGAAGGAGCCTGGGTAGGGATGAAATAAGGACACTAGAAAGTGAAGGGAGATGGGAAGTGAATTGTACAAAGTGTAAAGTTTAGTTTTAATTTGTATTATTGTTTTTATTGAAGTATAGTTGATTTACAATCCTAGTTCCAGGTGTACACCATAGTGATTCAATATTTTCGTGTGTGAGGAAGCACAGAAGAGAAAAATGTGCTGAGAGAAACAAGGGCGTACAAAGTATACATGTACTTCCTTCACAAAGTTAACCAGACTCAACTCTGGTGCCATAAAGTGCTATGAAGCTATTATTTATTCTCCTCAGGTACATAATTCACTACAGAGACTAGAAATTTCAGAAATGGAAACAAGCTACTTTCTTAATAGAGCCTTAAGAGCTATAAGTACCTGTTATAAATATTGCACTGTTCCAGGTGTTATTAGAGATGAGGGGGGAAAGAAACTAACATGTTCTAAGCATATACTGTGTGCTCACCCATTAGTTAGTTACCTCATATGATCCTTACAACCACTCTGTGAAAGAAGCAGTAATTCCCTCATGACAGATGAAAAATTTAGGGTCAAACAGCCCATGTGACTTGTACAAAGTGTTAAATTTATTATTTTTATTATTATTATTTTTATTATAGTATAATTGACTTACAGTGTTAGTTTCACATGTACAACATAGTGATTCAATATTTTTATAGCTTAGTATTCCATTTAAATTTATTATAAAACAATCTGCATTATGTTTAATTCTAAAAGTAATAGATAATTGTATATTATGATGTAGTAAATATTGAATAGATTGTGAAAATACTTCCCACATGGTAGAAAAGGATGCAAACCACAATCTGTAATTAATTGTCTGTGCACTTTTGTATATTATTGAGCTGTAAGACCAATAATCCAAATATGCAGGTTGTCTGGGGACCAAACCAAAATATATGAATGAAAGTAGAAGAAAGGTACGTGGTATGTTTTTCTCAGAATACATCTTTGATTAGAATAAGAAAAAAAATATTACAAAAGAATGACTATATTTCCCTGTGCTGTATAATATATCCTTGTTGCTTATCTGTTATATATAGTAGTTGTACCTCTTAACCCTCTTCACCTGTGTTGCTACTCCACCCACCCTTCTCCTCACTGGTACCCACGAGTTTATTCTCTGAATCTGTGAGTCTGTTTCTGTTTTGTTATATATATTCATTTGTTTATTTTTGGATTCCACACATAAGTGATAACATACAGTATATGTCTTTTCCTGTCTGACTTATTTCACTAAGCATAATACTCTCTAGGTCCATCCACAGTGTGGCCAATGACAGAATTTCATTATTTTTTATGGCTGTATAATATTCCATAATATAAAGTGTAAAGTTCAGAGCTTAACAATAGTTGTTTAGTGTCAAGTACCATTCTGAAGATTTCTATGTATCTCTTATTTCAATGTCAAAGCAGCCCATGAAGTAAACATTAGTAGTTTTTTGTTCGTTTGTTTTTTGGTTTGGGTTTTTTTTTTAAATAAGTAAGTAATCTGATGCTCAGCCAGGTTAATTAATTTGCTCAAGATAAGTGAGGATGTTGGGATTCAAACACACACACACAGTTAAAGTTCTGAGCCCTGAAACTGGTGGACTTCATTATCTTTAGGATGAGCAGTTCTCATCTTCTGTCCTTTGAGCAGCACTTTATATCCTACTATACCACACTGCATTCTATGCAAAATATGTTATAAGATGTAACCTATATAGCCTATATAGCATGAAACCTATAACCTATATAGTATGAAAATGTAACAAACTCCCTCCCTTAGGTTGCCACCCTCTTCTTTTCTTTCTCTTCCCCTCCTTTTTTTCCTAAGGATCTAAACTTCCTTATGGGTATGGGCCCTCATTTCCAATTAGGGGTGAGTAGGGAGATGAAAGGGAGAATACCTAATCATGTTGACTCAGATTTGCTTAGACCCACCCATTTCATGTGAGTAGTCATTTAAATCAAAGTTCAAATCCCTGTCAGGCCTGTTTCCTTTCTCTTTTTCTATTTCCAAACACGAAGTGTGTGTTCAAGAGGGAAACAAATGCATCCTTCTGGTGGTGAGAAGGTGCTTCAGGAGTCCAGGTGGGTATTTTGCCTGTCTTGTCTTCTAGGTGTCCATGATGACATTTGTCCCAGTTGACAGTGAGGTACCAGATTGGCACCTCCTACTGAAGTCTGTGAGTTGTCCTTCTGTGTCTCTGGATTCACTTGTCTTCATCCAGTCTGGTTCCTGTCAATAGTGGTGTCCAGCAAGTGGTTCTATCATGGGGCACATTTGATGGCCATTAGACACCTGCTGGGCACATACCACCACAGCCTCCTGGCATCAGGGATCTTTAGAGGTTCTGCCTTTGTATTCCCTTTTGCCTGATGATGACTTTCTCTAAAGCTGCTGTATGAGGTCCCCTTTCCCTGATAGAAATTTTTGGGTAAGGGTAGATGGGAGTGATAGGCACCAGTGAGCTGGTCCTTGGATATACTACTTATGTGGCCTTCTTAAGACAACTGGACAGTCAGAAATCCCTACCAAGCCAGCTCTAGTTCCAGTGCAAACTTGGGGGTAATCTCCAGATTTACTATGTTATCTGTCATTTCTACCTGGCAGGGAGAGGAGGGAAAGGACCACATGTCTGATACTGTATCTCTCCAAAAAGGCATGAAACATATTTACCCATATGAGTTGAAAACTTAAGTCTATACAAAATCCTGCACACAAATTTTTATAGCATCTTTATTAAAAATTGCCAAAACTTGGAAGCAACCAAGATGTCCTTCAATAGGTGAATGGATACACAAACTGTGGTACATCCATACAATAAAATATTATTCAGTGACAAAAAGGGGTTATCAAACCATGGAAAGACATGAGGAATCTTAAATGCATATTGTTAAGTAAAAGATGCCAATCTGAAAAGGCTGCATACTGTAAGATTCCAACTTTATGACATTCTGAAAAAGGCAAGAATATGGAAACAGTAAAGAGATCACTGGTCACCAGACATTCAAGGGGAGATAGGGAAGAAAGTGGAACATGGGATCTTTAGGGCAGTGAAAGTATTCTGTATGATACGGTAATGTTAGATCCAAGTCATTAAACATTTGTCAAAACCTATAGAAAGTACAGCACAAAGAGTGAACCCTAATGTAAACTATGGACGTTTGTTAATAATGTGTGTCGGGCTTCCCTGGTGGCGCAGTGGTTGAGAGTCCACCTGCCGATGCAGGGGACACGGGTTTGTGCCCCGATCCGGGAAGATCCCACGTGCCGCGGAGCGGCTGGGCCCGTGAGCCGTGGCCGCTGAGCCTGCGCGTCTGGAGCCTGTGCTCTGCAACAGGAGAGGCCACAACAGTGAGAGGCCCGCGTACAGCAAAAAAAAAAAAAAAAAAAAAAAAATCATAGAATTTTAAAACTGGAAATTATCAATTATCTTATCCCACACATATTTCAGATGTGGGGACTTTGATGCCAAGAGAAGTAATATCCCAAAGTCACACAAACTGATGGTAGAGGAAAACCAACTCTTTTGACTTCTACTGCTTTCTGATGTATGGCATGCATGTTTTAGAAACACACAGCAGAGGAGTGGGGTGGTGTGTGTTGGGATACTTAGTAATAATAATATTGTAATAATTATAGTTATACCTTATTGGGTGCTCATTATGTGCCTTAAGACAACCCTGTGTATGCTATGTTAGAAATTGTCATCATCTTTATTATTTTTGTTATTGAAAGAAAATCAGTAAGGAAACCAAGACTGAAAAATATTAATTACATTGTCAAAAGTCTGACAATTAGTTTATGGAAAATCTGGATTCTAAGTTAGCCCCATCTGACACCAAATCCTGGGTTCCTGTGCACTTTCTTTTAACTTAAAACAATTCTTGTTTTATTATTATAAAAGTAATTCATTCTTATGGTTAAAAAAAATCCGAGTTGTTTCAGTTAGGAATGCATTTGTCCACAATAGCTGGAAAGCCCCTCCAACTGTATAGAGAGATAGAAGTTTATGTGACTCACAGGACAAGACTAGGCAATAGGGAGGTAGGTAGAATAGGGCCATTCATGGTAGCTCAGTGGTAACGTCAGGGGACAAGGCTTCTTCTATTTTCCCACTCCATCATCCTTAACACATAGGTCTTTGTCTTCAGGATTATTACGTCAAGGTGGCAAACAGCCACTGTATCTCCAGGTATTGCATCAATATTCCTGGCAGAGAGAGGAAGGAAGAGGCTCCTTATGAAGAAAAAAAAAAAGTCTTTCCAAGAAACCCCTAACTTCTGTCTCATTGTCCAAAATTGTGTCACAAGGCTACCGTAACAGCAAAGGAATCCGGGAGAAGTATTTTTAGCAAAACATGGTACCACCCTGAACAAAATTGGAATTGTGCTACCAAGAGCGAAGGGGGAATGAATTTTGGGTAGGCAACTACCATTGTCTTCCACAAACATGATAAAAGGTTAGCAGGTAAAACATAAGTTCATTCTACTACTTCTTGCTATCATCTTCCTCCCATGTAATTACTGCAGTTGATTTTTCAGTCAAATTTAGAGGACAGAGTGGACATGGATGGAAGGAAAGAATGGAAAAACTTCAAAGATGCAAAAAGGGACATGTGCAAAAAAAAAATAGAGTTGAGTCTGAGCAAGTAAATTGAGGAGCACAAGGTGTGAATTGACAATGGGACTTAAAGGTTAGGCAGAAATTTTGGCTGCTATTCAAAAAGACTAAGAAAGTTGCTTTCGATTCTGAACAGGAAAGTGAAATATTTCTATAATAAGAAAATACATATTTGTTGTCATACTGAGATTCTTAATCTCTTTCCAAGTTGAGTCAATACAGTTATCAACACTTTGCTGCTTACCACCTCCAGAGCAACATGCCAGGGAATAGGAATAGATCACTGGAGCATGATTCACCATTAATTAACAGTATTCTTTTTAGTGATTTATAAAAGACAAAGGAACAATTACTGTTCAGCTAGAAAACTGTGTAGATATGAGTGACTCTTATTTTCTCGGTTGGTTCTGCTACTAGTATATTTTAAAAAGCCATATGGATATGATTTAAACTTTAAAACGATCAGCTAATTCCATTCAGGTGCATTGTAAAATTCATTAGAAAATACTTCCTTTCCCATCACTCAAATGCCTCAGAGAATAACAATTTTATATTTTTCACTTGTTTGAATTGTAAATGTCAGCAGCACTAAAAAGGAATTTTTTTTTCAGATAACATGACAAAGAGCTTACTTTTCTGCAATATTTTGAGACAGTGCCTAGTGCTATTGGGAGCTTTCAGGACCAAAAGTCCCAAAATTCTTCAGAAAGTCTGGAAATTGTTCTAATTCTTAAGCAATTTGAGCTTTTTAAGGAATCTCTTGTTCTGATATTTAAGGGAGTAACTTCTCTGTGATCCTACCTGTGCATGTTTTTTTTTTCCTTCTGTAACAATGCGGTTTTGATGTACTGCATTTTGGGGCCATTCTAACATATGAATCTTTTAAATTTTATATTGATAAATTTTGGTAGCAGTTGATAATATTGATAGCATATTGATCAAATTAATATAAATATCAATTTATATACCACCGACTTGTAGTGCATGACAAATTTGACCAAAGTCTACACAGCATTTTAACTTTGAATTATGTACGTAAAGTTGTAAATATTGTTTCAGTGGAAATATAATCTGCTTAAGAAAACACATTTTTTTTGTCACTGTAAAATTACTAACAGCCATTTATATTTTAAAACATGCATAAAGGTCAACCTGGTAAGATCTTAGTAAAAAATATACAATCTTCCTTAATTAAAAATAAAAGCTAAAAGAAACAAACAACCTCAAAATAAAAATACATAAAGTAAAGATTAGAGTTTCCAGGGTTGGGACACAGTGGAAAGTCTCCTTTGAACAAAGAACTGGACTACGTAGTCCTGCTTCTCTTCTCTTCTCTTGTCTTTCCATTGATGCCTATTACTAGGCATGTTAGTAATTAACTGACGCTGCCACCACCAGAAATCTAGTCTCAGACATGAGCTGTTCCTCCCTAAACAGTCTGAGTCTGAGCCAAAGTTGACCTGTGATTCTTCCCTTGAAATCAGGAAGCAGAGCCAGGACTGAGACATTCAAAAAAACTTTTTTTTTTTTTAAAGATTGAAGGATAACCAAGTGAAAACTAGGTGATCTGACTCAGAAAATACAGCTTGTCCTGTAGGTTTGCAGGCCCATCCCAATTCTGTGGAAACCTAATCTGGTCGGGGAAAGCTAGTTGCTGTGTCAGATAAACTCTAACATCTCAGGAGTTTGGTACAATGGATGAGTATTTCTTGCTCTCCTGAGACTCTTTTCCCTTTGTACCTCAGCCATCTTGCACATATCTTCCAAGGTCTCAGTGTTTGGCTACGTCATGACAGACGAAGAGTTTCGGAGACTTGTCCTTATGTGTGGAGGCTGGGGGGCATTTATGGGCCATGGAATACTTGCTGTGATGGAAGGCACTGGAGACAGAGGCAGGGGATCCAAGGCTGCCCTCTACTCCTGCAGGTAACTGAAACCCATGGTTGTACGTGGGACCTACGCCACCCCACCTCGGGCTACTTCACTCCATATTCTCATCAACCCCTAACACCTAGAAAGCTGTCCTAGTGAAATCTGTGGTCTGCACTGAACTGCTTCTGATGTCTTTCTCTCCCTTCTAATAGAAGTGCTGTAATTAGCTCACAAAAGGTTAAGCCATTTCTTTAATTTGCCTTTGCATTGTGAAGTTGTTTGGGTGTGTATTCATATTTTGTCAGTCTAGACTGTTCTTCCTGTTCAGAAAAATTTTTTGAGTGATGTTGGGCAGTATTCAATCTGGAAGCAAGAGATAAATTTTCCCTGTGTTCCTTCCAACCAAGAGTAAAATCACTTTGCTGCCCCTAGGGGTGTGGGTGGAAGAATACAGGGCCTGGAGGAGTTTACAAGCTGCTCTCCTTGTGTGTAGATCTGCTTCTCACTTCATTCCTCTGGGTCTAGAGGTAACCTGTTTAATGGCTAATTTTCTCGAGCCCAGTTGGAATTGGGGAACACGCCTCCTTCCCAATAGTGTATTTTTAAGTTTTTCTTCCCTCCATTTTTCCTTCCTTTGGAAGCTTGAGGGGTACTTATTGGTAGGCTGAAAGAAATCCCTAAAACTTAGAGTGTGAAACAATTGGTTGAAAAGCTCTTTAATCATGTCACAGTTATTCTGAATCTAATACAGTCACTGAGGAATAAAGTCCAAGGGGCCAACCAGTCTCTTAGATTCCACTAAAACCCCAAAACACGAAAGTTAGAAAAATGATAAGACAATCGTTTATGAAGTTCCAACTTGGATGCAAAATAAGAATGAGTTGGGAAAAACATTTTACTTAAATATACTGTATATAATGGGAGTAATTGTCTTGGAGATGGTAGCATGATAATGATTACCAGAAGCAAACAGATAATTAACTGAATAAAGTATAAAGACAAAGAAAAATAATATAATAAAAATAATATTTTATCCATATCCTTACTGTCTAGGTAAGAGAATATTCCAATTTTACTAGACTGATGCCAGATTTTACTAAAAAAATATCCTGAAAGAACAGAAGAATAACACAACAGGCCATGTTTAATTGACATGAATTTCCTTGGTTCAATACCCAGTGTCCTTAATTATTGCTCCCTAGCAACTTGGTGGACAGTAGTAATTAATTAATTAAACAAACATTTATTGAAATTCTACTTTTGTAGCAGATATTTGACACTTGATTTTTAGGAGCTTCTTAACTACTGGGAGAAACCACTAAATAAAAGATTATGTTAGAGAAGGATGGGGCTATGATGATGTAAACACAGTTGCACATGGAGACGCATAGCAAATCAGCTTGGGGAATTGGTAAAGGCCAATGGTGGTTGACAGGCTCAAACTCTAGCGTCAGACTGTCTAGATTTAATTCCCCTCTCCATATTTAATTGTTGTAGGACCTTGAGCAAATTGATTCATTCCTCTGAACGTCAGTTTCTTAATCTGTACAATGTGGAATAGAGGCACCTTTCCTAATGAGATTTAAATGAGATTATGTACTAAAGCATCTGGAATAGTGCCTCTGGATTGTAAATGCTCAATTTATGTTGGCTAGTAGTGTTTGCAGAAGAGATGATGCTTGAAATGAGTTTACGGGATGAGTAGGAGTTAGAGAATAAGGGAGTGGAAGACAGCATTTCAGAGGGAGGCAATGACATGGGATAGACACAGAGACATGAAATAGCATAACATTTTTGGGTAACAGCAAGTGGTGTATGTCTATTCTACTTTAATTTACCTTCATTAAACCCAGCGTGTCCCCACAGTTGGCATGTAAATAACATTAAAAGCTTGTTACAAACGTTTGTATTTCACCTCAAGAATTCCTTCAGATGTACCTACCTACCCACACTCTTCACTCCTCATTAGCCTAGTTTCTGAATTCAGTTTGGCTCCCTTCTCTGGTTTCTGCTCTTAATCTAACTCACAGATTTGGAATTGTTTACTGCAGACCTAACTGTACACTTCAGAGGACACAACTCCCGGGGCTTGCTTACTGGCTCTATGAACCATAACAGCGGAAATATGCCTCACCATCCTCTGGGAAACTCCCCAGCCTCTGATGCTGCATCACCAGACAGGGAGGTTGACTGGACAATTTTCTAGAGAGATAGGCCAGTGCCAAATTATAATGAGCTTTATGTGTTCAGGAATCTGAACATTTTCCTAAAACTATGAAGAACCACTAGAGAAGTTTAAATAGAGGAAAGACATGATCAGATTTCTATTTTAAGAAGATTACTCTAGTAGCAGTTTCTAGATCAGACATAAGAAAAACCATTAGGAACGTCTGCACAAGTAAGCCCAGTGCAGTGGGACCTGTTGTAAAGCAGCAGTGGTGGGACCAAAGGAAAAGCAGTGAGTGTGAAACAGAATAGCGAACATCCTGGACTTGGTGACTGTGGTGGGAGGTAAGTGACAGAGAGGAGTCTGGGATGACTACCAGATTTCTAGCTCAGGCAACTGGAAGGCTGGTGAGGCCATTCATCAAGAAAAGGGATCCTGCATAAAAAAACAAAGTTTGGGATAAAAATCATGAGGTCAGATTTTGGATATTTTGTGTTGAAGGTGTTTGTGGGACTCTAAACAGAGATGTCCATCAGCAGAGAAGTCTGGGCTTCTTGAATATTCATGTTTCTGAGTGCACATACAGAAAGAGACCAGCTTTACGAAGATGATTCTTGTTTTCAGACTAGGTATATATCTTTCCTTATAAATGAGTAGTCCTTCTGTTCTAGAAATCAGTGTCTGGCATTTGAATCCTAGAGGGCCTGATTGTCATTGATTAACTTTTTGAACCACTCCAGAAAGTTCAGCAATCATATACTTTATCTTTTGCTATATTAATAGGCATATCTTTTTTTTTTTTTTTTTTTGTGGTACGCGGACCTCTCACCATTGTGGCCTCTCCCGTTGCAGAGCACAGGCTCTGGATGCGCAGGCTCAGCGGCCATGGCTCACGGGCCCAGCCACTCCGCGGCATGTGGGATCTTCCCGGACCGGGGCACGAACCCGTGTCGCCTGCATCGGCAGGTGGACTCTCAACCACTGTGCCACCAGGGAAGCCCAATAGGCATATCTTTTAAAGCATTTTTAAAAGTCATTATCATTAATTCAGGCTGGCTTACTCATGTACTTGGAAAAAAAGATTTGTATTCTGTCAAATGTTTACAGCTAACAGTACCCTGGAGGGGTAGCATAGTGACATGCTCATTGGGTATGAGAACTACTCTTCCTTACTAGGTTCCTAAATTCCTATTATCCAATAACCAGAGGGAAAAAAGTATTCAGAGACTAAGATGAATGGAAAAGTACAGAAAATACTAATATGAAACTCTACTCAGCAATAGTTATTGAAAATGATAATTACATAAATAAAAGTGAAGGTTTTAATTGATGCTGGAAAGGATTTTGTACAGGACCCTCTTTTTCCAAGCCCTCCGTTCATATATCCTCTTCTTTGCCTTCTCTCTTACGCGACTGTTTCCTTCCACCTAATTCACATATTCATTGAAAGTGCAACTTTCAGGTCTTGGCTTTGTGAAGGGGTTTCAGATGATAAGTTTTTACCCCACAAGGTCCAAGGCTTTGTCTTCAGTTTCCAAGAGACCATTAAAATTGAAATTCTAGTTTACCAAGGAATGGTAGATTTTTTTCCTCTTCAGCACTGCTTTACTGTTTTTGATTTGGGCTTTCATTCCTTTCTAGATCTTTGTGAGTTCCCCTGACTTTCTTGCCAGCTCAGCAATGCATTTAATAAGCTGTTTTAAAATACTTGGCCCAGAATTTTTTGGTGTTTATTCAGCTTACCTAACCCACCATATAATCAGAAATGGAAATAATTTTTATAAAGCTAGGCAGTGTAAAAGTATACTGTAACTTGAAAATGGGAATCAGAGGGAGAAAACGGGGTGAAGGAAGGGAAAGTAGAATAATTTTTTCATCTTTCATTGTAGAGTGTCAGTAGACACTATTTAAATATGAGCCATAGCTCCACATAAATGTGGTTATTACCAGAGGAACTAAAACCAAACATTGTTAACTTATCTCTGAGACCTGGTGGGGAGGGGGATGTTAGGAAAGAAAGTCTTTTACTTTTGGAAAAGACAGAAGTAAAGTTGTCTTTATTGACCGCCGACATGATTGTCTACATAGAAAGTCTGATGGAATCAGTAAAGAAGCTACTAGAACTAAGAAGTAACTTTAACAAGGTATCAGGATATAAGATCAATGTAAAAAATCAATTACATTTCTCTACACTAGCAACGAACAAAAGTAATTTTAAAACAATATATTTACAATAGCGTCAAAATTATGATATACTCAGGGATACATCTGGCAAAAGCTGTGAAAGACCTATATGACTAAAAACTTAAAAAGCATTACTGAGAGAAATTAAAGAAGACTTAAATAAAAGGAGAGATATATCTTGGTCATGGATCAGAAGACTCTATACTATTAAGATGTCAATCCTCACCAGACTGATCTATAGATTCAAGACAATACCAATCCAAATCCCCACAAGCCTTTTTGTAGAAATTGACAAGATGATACTAAAGTTCATATGGAAAGGCAAAGGACCTAGAATATCCAAAACAACTTTGAAAAAGAAGAGCAGAAAGGGAGGGTTAATACTACCTGATTTATTTATAAATTAAAAAATTTATTATAAAGTTACAGTAAATAGATAATGTGGTATGGGGTAGAGATAGACAGACATACCAATGGAACAGATTAGAGAATCCCCAAATAGACCCACACATGTAGGAACGACTGATTTTTGACAAAGGTAGAAGGGCAATATGGTGGAGAAGGATAGTCTTTTTAACAAATGGTGCTGGAAGAATTGGATATTTGTATAGGTAGTTGTGGACCTCAGTCCTTATCTCACATCCTACACAAAATTTAGTTCAAAATTGTTCATAGACCTAAATTTAAGAGCTAAAATAATAAAATTTTGTTAAGAAATAGAGGAGAAAAATCAAATGACCTTGGGTTAGGCAAAGACTTCTTAGATAAAACAAAAAAGGCACAAACCATAAAATATTAAGCTAGATTTCATCGAGATTAAAATGTTTTGCTCTTTGAAAGGTACCTTTAAGGAAATGAAAAGGAAGCCATGCACTGCAAGAGATACTTGTAAAATATGTATCAGACAAAGGACTTGTATCCAAACTATGTTAAGAACTCATAACTCAATGAGAAGACAAACAACTCAAAATATGAGGAGATATTGCACAAAAGAAGGTATCGGAATGGGCAGCAAGCCCACGAAAACATGCTCAACATCGCTAGTCATTAGGGAAATACAAATTAAAACTACAATGAGATAATACTACATGTCCATTAGAATAACTAAAAGTAAAAGGATATTTTTATCCTTGCCACAAAGGTTGACGAGGATGTGGGGCAACTAGAACTCTCATACATTTCTGATGGGAATGCAAAATGAAAAAGTCACTTAGGAAAACAGTCCACCAGTTTCTTTCAAAGTCAAACATACACTTACCACATGACAGAAATTACATAGTAGGTATCTACTGAAGTAAAATGAAATCGTCTGTCTGCAAGAGCACTTATATACAAATGGTCATAGCGGCATTATTTATAATAACAAAAAAAGTTGGAAACAAATTGTAGTATATCCATTCAAAGGAAAACTACTCAGCAATAAAAATAAATGAATTAACTGATATACACATTAATATGGATGAATCTTAAAAATATCCTGCCAAGTAAAAGAAGCCAGAATCACCCCCCCCCCAGCTTTTTTAACATTGTATTTTCCATTTATATGACATTCTAGTAAAGGGAAAAATATAGTTAGGGCAGATCAGAGTTTTCCTGGAGTCAGGGGTGGGGGTGGACTGAGGGGAGAGAGGATTGACTATGAAGAGCCACAAGGGAATTTTTTGTTGACAGAAGAATTATATTGATAGAAGGGTTCAGTGGCTTGATTGTGGTGATGATCAAATGACTGCATACGTTGCTTAAACTTTTCTAATTGTACGCTTAATATGGGTGAATTTTCCTCTATGTGAGTTATACCTCAATAAAGCTGTTCTTAAAAAGAAACATACTTCCCCAGTGGTCCAGTGGTTAAGAAACCGTCTTGCAATGCAGGGACGCCAGTTTGATCCCTGGTTGGGGAACTAAGATCCCACATGCCGTCGGGCAACTAAGCCCTTGCTCCGCAACTACTGAGCCCGCGAGCCACAACAAGAGAGCCCCCGTGCTGCAGGTACTGAGTCTGCACGCTCTGGAGCCTGTGCACCACAACTAGAGAGAAGCCCACGCACTGCAACGAAAGATCCCGCGTGCCACAACTAAGACCCAATGCAGCCAAAAATAAATAAATAAATAAATAAAATTTAAAAGGAATATACATATATTTCTACCCCAAGATGGCATAATACTGATTATAAATATACTTTTCAAATGTCTTTGTTGGCTGGAAAAATTGGTTACAAGGAGTAGAAATTAAAAACCACAGTAGGTATAGGGGTAGATTCATTTCAAAATCCCATCCCAATAAAGCTTTTCTTGAGGATCAGTACTATTAATAGCCTGAAAGCAAATTGTGTGAGAGACATTAGAGGTCCTTTGCCTTCTGTGTTCTGCCTTCAGAACTTCTTACTGCAAGTGGATAAATGGATTCCTTATTTATGCATTATTTCTTTGCAGAATTATTGTGCATTAACATCCTCTAAGTAGATCCAATGGCCTTTCTGAAGCCTTTTATGTAGCCAGATGGAAAGGGAATAGAACAATATCCACTGGTCCAGTTTTTCCTCTTTCCAAACATTTAAAAAAAATAATCAAGATGCCCTTAAAATCCTTTTTTCTTCAGTTTCTCAGAGAGGGGTTAACAAAGCCCGGTAACACTCTTAAAGCTCTCCTGCTGCTAAAGGGAGTACAACAGAGACTGTCGCCATAAGGATTGACTCCTGACTGAGAGCTGACTCTTTCTCAAGAGAAATCTGACAATTAAGTGCAGAAGTTGCCCCTGGACTGCACCAAAGATTAACCCAGCTGGCGTTCTGAGAAGGACTCTGGCAGAATATGGCCAAGAGGAAGCCCCTTTGTGACATACATCTAAAATACCTTCTTGCCCTATGGGGCTGATCACAGCCAGATAACTAGGAAGCAAATGCATTTTAGATTTATAGAACTTCACAAGAGGCTCTGAAAGTAACATTTTTAAAAATTAAGTTTAGAAAGAGACACATTGTGAGTAACCAAAACTGTAGCAATTTTTAGGCTAAAATAAACAATGAAAATAAGATTATAGCCATGTAGAAAATTTCACCAATGTTTTTCATTTCATTTGCTTTCCCTCCCTTGATAGACTGCGTAACACTGTTGCAAATTCAAGTGAGATTTTCTTCTTTAGGCTGTAGCTTTCAAAAACAACCCTATTCCCCATACAGGGGATGATTTGGCTCGACATAGTGATTAAGAGGGCACACTCTGGAGTCACGTTCTCTTAGTCTGGTTTAAATCCTAAACTCTACATGGTGGGTTGTTTAGGGAAAAGTATTTAATCTCTCTGTGTCTGTTTCCCTACGGAAGATAATAATAGCACCTACATATAGAATTGCTACAGGATTAGGTAAAAAAAACTGGGAAGAATACCTAGCACGTAGAAAATGCTTGTATTAATTAGGACTTGTTTCAGCTGTAAGACAAAACACGATGGTTGTTTCTTTTCTCATGTAAACATAGAGGGTGCTGGGCAGGAGAGTAACCTCACAATCACTAGGGGAGTTAGTCTCCTATTCTGCTGCCCCATGTGTTTGTCTTGGTCTCAGTTTGTGGCATCCTTGTTCTAAGCAGCAGGAGGGAGAAGGGGATGAAAGGATAAAGGGGCAAAGGACCCAAGTAAGGTGCCACTTAAGGAAGATCTCTTAGACGTGACCCTATGAACATTCCTGTATATAAACCCAGTGACCAAAGCTTAGTCACAATTCTCCATCTAGCTTCAAGTGAGACCCGAAAAGGAAGTCTGCAAAGGTCATTTTGCGGAAAAGGTCCGGCAAAAACAGGAGTAATTCTGTTATCATAGAGGAAAATAACCACTAATCTCTGTCAGAGTGCTCCATAAATATTAGTTATTATTGTTACCTGGTTACCAAAAGATCTCCCAGTTCGGTCTCCAGACCAGGTAGTTCTTCCTAACTCATGTGATTTCTTTTGTACATGCCTTTCCACTTTAATCCGCCACTGAGATTTGCACATTTGTAAAACTGTGCTCGTTTAAAAAATCTCTTCTCCCCTTTCTAATGTTCTGCTCAGGGTAACTGTAATACTATCCTTGTCTTAAATTCATACTATATAGACGGTCCCTGATGTGAGATGGTTTGACTTTATGATGATGCAAAAGTGATGCCCGTTCAAAAGAAACCATATTTTGAATTCTTATCTTTTCCCCAGGCTAGTGATAAGCAGTACTGCTATAGTCTCTTGTAGTGCTGAGCAGCAAATGCAGCTCCCAGTCAGCCACGGGATCACCAGGGTAAACAGCTAATACACTTATGACCATCCTATACACATACAACCATTCTCTTTTTTCACTTTTAGTGCAGTATTCAAAAAATTACATGAGATATTCAACACTTCATTATAAAATAGGCTTTGTGTTAGATGATTTTGCCAAAATGTAGGCTATGTGTCCTGAGCATGTTTAGGTTAGGCTAGACTGAGCTACGATGTTCAGTCTACTAACTGCATTTTCGATTTACAACAGGTGTATTGGGGTGTAACCCCATCGTTAAGTTGAGGAAAATTTGTAGTCATAATCTTGAGATATTATTTCCTAACTTATTCTGTGTTTTTCTGTCTCAACTAGTCTGTTATGGACTAAATTGTGTCCCCGCTGCCAAATTCATATGTTGAAGTTCTAACTCCCAGTACCTCAGGATGTGACTGTTTTGGGACATAGGCTCTTTAAAGAGGTAATTTAGCTAAAACTAGTTCATTAGGGTTGGCCCTAATCCAATATGACTGGTGTCCTTTTAAAAAGACAAGATTAAGACATAAACACACACATTTGAAAGACCTTGTGAAGACACAGGGAGATGACCATCTGCAAGCCAAACAGAGAAGCCTCAGAAAAAACCAACTCTACCAACACCTTGATCTTGAACTTCTAGCCTCGAATTCAAGAAAACAAATTTTTGTAGTTTAAGCCACCCAATCTGAGGGGCATTGTTATGGCAGCCCAAGCAAAGTAATACACAGTCTGTCATCTTATTTGGCATCATCAAAGTCCCAACAAGAAACAGATGACAGACTACAAAGAAAGCAGTTTGAGGTGATTTAAAGTACGAAAGGCCAGGACTTCCCTGGTGGTCCAGTGGCTAAGACTGTGCTTCCAGTGCAAGAGGTGCGGGTTCAAACCCTGGTCGGGGAACTAAGATCCCACATGCCACGCAGTGCCACCAAGAAAACATTTTAAAAAAAGAAAGTACAAAAGACCCATTTACTATGATGTGGGTGTTGCGAATCAAAAAGGATGGTTCCTTAACCTAAGGAAGAGTGGAGCTACTACGACCTGGAAACCCTAGGATGAGAGGGGAAAGAGCCTTTATCAGAATCTTTAGTGAAGGGATGCAGGTGCATCTTGAAGCACCTTTGCAGGGAGGGAAAAGGGTAATAAGATCCCTGACCCCATTCTCCTCCCTTCCTGCCTCCAATCTCCTGCCAGTGCTGCCCATTGATGGAAACCAACTAGCTACCAGAAAGCATGGGAATGCAATCATGTGGTCCAGGAAGGTCAGCCATCTAGAAAGGAGAGTGAAGAAGAGTAGAGAGTGACTGAGTCTGGAGAAACACATAGAAGATATCTAGCACAGGGAAGAACTTGTCTTCTTCTCTTCCTTGTCCGCCCCCCCCCCCGCCACCGCCCAAAGTGCCCATAGTAACTACTGTAATATATATAGCAGGTCCTAAATAAATATCTGGGAATTGGGTATGTTTCATCCCCAGTAATTTTCTTTTTTACCTTTCTGCATTTATGCTTTTAATTATTTTATCAAGTTATTTGTTATCAATGCAATTTTAGATTTTCCAGATTTAATATTAAACTTATTGAGGTATAGTTGATTTACAAAATTAGACATGCTCAGTAATTTTCAACTATTGTCAATATTTCCTTTCTACTAGTTTCTAGAATACATCATCTCACTATTTCTAGTTAAAGCCTTAATCCAAATCTTGGCTATATTTTACTTCAAAGACTACTACTTTCCTCATGGTTTTTTGTTGGTTCATTCTGTGCAAATAAAAGGAGAAGCAAAGCAAAGCACCCCACAAAACAATACCTAGTTGTACAACAACATCTCAGTTGATTATACTTTCTGGTTACATTTTCTCCTTCTTTCATCTTTATACTGCTTCATTATAGTTGACACCAGATTGATTGTTTGTGGACATTTAAGTAAGGTTCCTGTCAGCTTCCTTTCCAAAAGTGTTACAGTTTTCAGCCTACCTTACCTGTTTCTGACAGGTAAGCATTATACCTTTTGAAGTTTACAATAAACTTTTAGGATATTTCTTTTCCAGAGATGATTCCCAAATATATTGGGTTGGCCAAAAAGTTCGTCCAGGTTTTTCCATAACGTCTTATGAAAACCTGAATGAACTTTTTGGCCAACCAATAGTAATATGGATTTTTCAAGAGATACTAATAATTAGTAATGATTTGATTAGACAACTAAGTTAAAAAATATTCTTATAAGAATTATTCTAACTTATATTGGCTACTTCCTTAGTTTACTCTCAGTAGTGAGAATGCCTACTCAAATAAAGCTCCATTTTAGATTCATTTATTTACACATCATTCAGTTCTGCCATCTCTGTAGCTGATTCCTTAGAAGCGGATATATTTTCTGGCTTTTGTATTAGAAACATAGTGCTTTGTATTACAGTGTTGGGTCACTGAATCAGTGCTGACTTGAAAGAAAATGACAAGGTTATTTTATGTAATTTTACTTTTTATCTTTTTGATTTGATTTGAGCAAGAATTTAATCTTAAAAAATATTCACTTTAAAAAATAGGCATGTTTAACCCTATGAAAAATTCCTTGTCAGAGACTTTTACATATCTTTTTAAATTATTCACATTAACGTTTCTTGTCTTTCATTAATCTTCAACACAAATTAGTATTCTTTCTTTAAGGGTTATTTCTTCTGGGTGAAGAATGATATCACATTTAATAAGAACTCTATAATTAATGTACCACAAATTTGAAGCTACAAATAGGGTATCCCTGTAATGTAAATCCAATTGTCTTTATTTTTTTATAATATGTAATTTTATAATGAGGTAAAGATTGTAGTGCCAAATTAGGGTACTGAGTTCAAGCGCACTTAAGTCATCATCTTAGAAAATAATTTTTCTATTTCTTGATTATGTTAGTGTTTTCTGATCTTTGTGAACTAGTACCCATGGTTCACTGTGATTTTATCTCAGTGTATTTCTATGTTTTTCTGGTTAATTAAAACTCCCACCCCCATAGGAAGAAGGAAAAACAAACGAAGTCAAATTGTGTTAAATTCTGTTTTCCTACTATATTTTAGGACCTTTTATTCATTGAGCACTATGTTCAGGACTTTCCTCAAGGTCCTCTGAAAATGTTAGGGATCTGAAAAAAAAAGTTGACTTGAAATTATGAAGAGAAAGCTGCAAATCAAAGTGAACAAATACTTAATCAGATGTCTAAAAAATTTAACAATGTGCTATTTATAAACTCAATACTTAGTTATGTATATTTTGTGTGATATATGGGTACATTTTAAGACGTTTGATATGATGTGGAACTGGAGAACTTCAAAACCAAGCTGTAATCAGTGCTTTCACATTAGGCCAGATCTACGGAAGTCTTAAAAGTGACCTTAATTTCTTTTATGGAAGAAAGTACTAAGTAAAATTTCAAACAGTGTTTGGAAGCAAGTGTGGTAAATGTTTCGCTATACAATGTGTACAAAATACAATGTGTATTTTTTGTAGTCCTTGGCCCTCAAAATAAAAATGTTAGTAAGCAAAACAAAACAAAAATTTTGGAAAAATATTCCATGCACATAAATTCCCTCTTTTCAAAACAAACAAACAGAAAGCCATCAAAGGAGACAAATTCATGTAATTTGATTCAGTGATCTTTATTTTTTGTGTTTTAGTGGCTTAGTAAAATAAAATATAAGGGTGAAAAAATGTGGTCATATGCTTTAACAGCTGACATAAGTATTCAAAAACAATTTAAATGTAGGCTGTATAATATACTGTGATGCTGGGGGTGGGGAGGGTGAGATGTATGACATATTCCAGTGAGAAGGTACTTTTAGTACACTTAGCATAGGAATAATGGCCCTACCGGAACTTGGGAGATTTTTTTCCCCCATACTGTATATTACATTAAAGGGAGGAAAAAAAAAAAGAAAAAAGTAAAGGGAGAGAGAGAGCCAACTTAAGAATTTCTTTGGCAGTTAAAGACTTTGGATCAATAAAAGCATTTCTGATAAATAATTTTTGATAATAATTGATAAAAATGAAATACTTTTCCTTTAGTAATATATAAATATTATATATAATAGTAATATATTACTAATACTGACATTAATTGCAGCTAAGTTATAAAAATTAATCTCTAACTCAGTTCATGTTCTGTATCTTGTAAAAAATCTACTTGGGGTTCACAAAATTCTTAATAAACGCTAGTAGAAATATCATTAACTTTACAGTATTTACTCCACCGAAATTATTTCCTAATTTCACAAAGGTATTCCATGAACATATATGTTTAGCATTTTGAATCAATTCACCTGGTGTGGCCATTTCTGAAAATCCATGAAAATTAGAATTTAGAATTGAGATCATTCAAGTCTTTTAATCCATTTACAAACATTTCCTTCCACCTCCAAAAGCCCCGAGTCTTTACTGGTACCTAGAGAGTTTAGATGATTTTCTCAACTTGGTCATAGAGTTAGTACCAAAATCTCTGAAGTACTCCTAATGTTACCTCAGAAGGTTATATGATCTCCACTATGTTTAAGCTACTGCAATTTCAATAGGGAAACAGAAAAAAATTCTCTTTAATCATCTAGACTTGACTTTAAGCCTTCAAAAGCAATTCCTTTGGTTTCTAATTGTATTAAAGATTATAAAGTGGCAGAACTCATTTCTGTGAGCAGCAAACCAACATTATCTACCGTTCAGTCACACATATTACATTTTTGAAAATTTGCCAAGGATAATTTTACTACCTATTATTTGTCCTTTTCTCTGTAGTGTTGAATAAAAATATTAAGGAAAAAGTGGTTAATTAGGTATGTAATACAGCAATAAATACTTCTATTAGTGTTTTCTGGGGCTTGGGGACAAGTATTATTGACATATAACGCATAGATATAATGTGCATTGTATTACGATTTTGACAACCGTAATACACTTTACTACCTAAAACAAGATCTAGAACAGCACTTTCTAGTAGAACTTCTGCAATAATAGAAATGGTCTAAATCTGCACTGTCCCATTTGGTGGCCACTAGCTGCATGTGGCTACGGAGCACTTAATGTAACTACTGTGACTACAGACCTGAATTATAAATTTCATTTAATTTTAATTAATTTACAATTAGATTTTAATTTTTAGCTAGTGGCTACCAAGTTGGACAGTGCAGAACATTTCCATCACCCTAGATAGTTCCTTCAAGCACCTTTCCATTAAATCCCACCTCATTGCCCCAGGCATCATAGGGAAACACTAAATACAGTTTAGTTTTTTCTGTTTTGGACTTTACATAAATGGATTCATACAGTATATACTCTTTGTACCTGGCTTCTTTTGCTGAACATAATGTTTTTGAGATGCATCCATGTGTATCATTAGTCAGTTCCTTTTAATTGTCTAATAGTATTCCATTGCATGAATGTATCACAATTTGTGCTTCCATCTTCCTACTGATAGCTATTTGGGTTGTTCCCAATTATTTGATTTTAATGCTGCAAATACTGTATTGAGATTCTGCATTAATTGAAGTGAAAAAGCTGCATGTGTATATCAAAAGATATTTTGATCTTAAGAAAAGATAGTCTACTTATGATTCTATTATCATCTTTCATTGCTGGGGTAAAAATTTAATTCCAGGTTATATATAAGGATAGACATCTCTCAGGACTGCTGAGTAAACAGTTGGTTTGTATTACTTAAAGAAAACACAATTAGAAAGATAAATCTACCAGAAAAAAAAATAACGCAATATTTTCAAAACCAAAATGTACTTTGGGTGGGAATGGGTAGAGTTAGGAGTGCTCCAGAGAATAGTGGCAAATTATGTAGTTTTGAATTACCTTGGCCTCTATCACCTTCTATTATTATTGATTATTATCATATAGCCACAGAACTACAGATCTATTGATAGTAAAGGCAGCTAGTAATCCAGTAGTCTAATCTCCCAGTGCTATACATATCATATTCAATAAATATTGGCTGAACTGAAACAATTCATTTCCATAGGAGAACTAAGACTCTAGGTGTCTCTCAATTGAAGAAAATCAGATATTATAATCAAGTGAAAAAATTTTAAACAGGAGTGATTTCTGCTTTATAAAAGCAGCTTACCACAAATTCAGTGGTAAGCTGCCGCAGACCAATTCATTATATTTTAAAAAATAAATTTATTTATTTATTTATTTAGGCTGCATTGGGTCTTCCTTGCTGTGCACAGGTTTTCTCTAGTTGAGGCGAGCGGGGGTTACTCTTCGTTGCGGTGTGCAGGCTTCTCATTGCGGTGGCTTCTCTTGTTGCGGAGCACGGGCTCTAGGTGCGTGGGCTTCAGCAGTTGTGGCTCACAGGCTCTAGAGCGCAGGTTCAGTAGTTGTGGTGCACAGGCTTAGTTGCTCCGTGGCATGTAGGATCTTCCCGGACCAGGGCTTGAACCCGTGTCCCTTGCACTGGCAGGCAGATTCTTAACCACTGCGCCACCAGGGATGTCCCAATTCATTAATTTTTAAAACTCTCATACATACAATTTTTTGGAAGTAAACCTATCACGTAACAGTATTTTATCTTTCTGTATTCAGCTTTTCCTTTTATAAGCATTGTTAAAGTAATGTATTAGTTCTTGATTATGCTGTAGATATCAATAGGAGGAAATAACCTAATAGATAATATTGAAGAGGAAATTTACCCTTGAGAATGTACTAAAGTAATTTATAAAGTATATAATCCACACATAATCAGGGCTTCCTATTTTTCAAGTGGTTCAGATACAAATGTGTTAATCGATGTCTCTGCCATTCATTCCAAGCTGAGAGCAAAAACAATCCAAGTTCAAAGGACATAGCATTTTAAATTCACAGATATTGACTGTGAGCATTTTACAGACAGGAACTATGTCTGGCCCATTTTAGATACTGGACAAATAATAACTGCATTGGCAGTTTATTGAATTTGTCAAGCAATGTAAGATATTTTTTGGTTAGGCACTTTTTGAGTCCAGTGTGTTATCACTGTAACAGGTGATAAAATGTTAAACACACTGCTGGGTCTTTTCTGTGACTTAACAAATAATTTATTTCTGAAATATATGTACAACACATGTGAAGATGCAACTGTAAATGACCACAACGGAGATCCTATCAAAAATGACTATAGGCAAAGGGATTTCTGGGACCTTTCCTAACTAGTTATAACACAAAACATGCATATATAATCGTGTTTCCAAATCTACAGCTTGAATTGGTAGCTTGGTTATTTGATTCGGTGTGAAGGTAACATTGAAAAATTCATATTATAGTAACCTCACTATGATTAGAATACTATCAATTATCCTAAAACAGGGAGAAATATTCTAAATCCTAACTTTTAAAGAACTCATTTAAAATAATTATTTATAACTAACTCAGAAAAAGGCCAAATGAGGACGTAGGTAAAAAAAAAATGTCTCTAAGCAGCTTCAAACCGATGTTACAGTGTCCCCGCACAAAGGTCACACACTTTTTCTAAAGGAGAGTTCCTCAAAGGACTCTTGAGATACAGCTTTTCATTGTGTGGTTTTCTGGCCTGCAGATTATAAGCAGTAAATTAAAAGGGTGGGGAGGATAATAGAACTATGCTCACTAACAGCAGTAAGAAGCAACAGCTGACAGTGAGGGAAGGGATGGGCAAACTATAACAGACAATAGAACTAAAAAAGCAAAGCTATTCAGAGCTGTGTAGTGTGAGCAAACAGCCCCGCACACCATTACAGGAATAGAGGACTTTATCTGTAAATGTAATTAAGTGACTGTTCATAATGACTACCAGTTTTTATACAGCTGGAATGCATACTTTATTTCCCATGTGTATGTGGAAACTATTATTCTAAATCTGAAGAGTTTTAACTGCTGTTGGTCACCACACTGTCATCTGTCTCGGTCTGGAAGGGCCTACTACCATGGTGCGCCATGAAACCTTTACGTTTTAGCACTGTGCTCCACACTGTTCACTATTACATTGTAACACATTATTATAAGAACCTCTATAACTCATTATGAGATTACCAAAGGCCACATTGCTTTCTTGAATCTATTGTTTAACTAGCTGGTTCCTAAAATACCCCTCTAATACTCCATGATACAGAGCCGTAAAATAAAATGACTGACGTTTAAGACTCTGTGCCTTCTCCAAAATGAGAGTATTATGTATCTAATAGTGGTGTCGTGAGGATTAAATGAGATAATGTACGTAAAACACTAAGCACAATGTCTGGGGCAGTAAAAGACCTCAGGAACGGTGGCTATTCTTATTTCAGCAAGCCCCAAACACCTATTTTGCAGGTGCAAAAATTAAGCCTCAAGAGGAGAACTGATTTCCTAATGCTCTAATATCCAAGTTATTGTCCCAGATAAGCAGCTTAGCTGCGTGTGTTGGTTTGGGATATTGACAGGGCCTGGGGGCATGTTCCTGCAGGACTCCAGTCTGCAGAGAACTGGACGAGTATGTTTGAACCGTGAGGCATTAGAGGCTATTCGATACCAACGGGTGTTCGAGATAGCCAGTTGCGTGCTAACAACATCCATCACCAATGTTAACCCATTCGTCTATCTCAATACACCCGGAAGCAGCAAGACCCTCAGATACAGCAGGTTGTTAAGGTAACCGGGGACCAGGACGAGGCAAGTAACAGTACACGGGGGTGAGCTCACATCCTGGTTTCGTCAACTTTAAATAGGGACGAGCACTTCACGCGAGGGCTGAGGATGACAGGAACTAGGAACTAACTGGGTGCTATGTCAGACAGGTGTAAGTTACCCCACCTCCCAACGCCTTTCCCGGAGGGGGGCCGCCATGCGTTTTCGAGTCCCCGGAGAGGGCGATTTCTTGCTCCTTAGTAGCGCTTACTCCCCGCCCTGTAGATAGGGAGTCAGGACTTCGCCTCTTCGCTCCGGAGTGAGGGCCGAACAAGCTCGGACCTTCCCGGTGCGCGCCACGCCGCGGCGGGACCGCGGGAGGCCTGCGCGCTGCCCATACGCGCCCCGCGCTCGCCTGCTCTAAGATGGCGGCGGAGGCAGCACGCTCACACCCCGCCGCCCGCCCGCCTCCGAATCGCGGCCTCAGGAGGCGGGAGCGGGCCGGGACGCGGAAAGCAGGAGCGCAAAGGCGGCGCGGACCGTCCATTCCAGCACGTTCCCCGCCGCCATGAAGCGTCTCGACATGCTAGAAGCCCGCAGACGACTACGACCGGGAACACCGCCGGCGCCTCAGAAACGGGGCGGGTGGGGGGGGCGCGGGCAAGGGGAAAAGGAAAAAAGAAAAAAAGAGAGCGGCGGCACATCCGGGACCCTCCGCCCGCCCCGCCCCGGAAATGACGTTTATGCCGGGGGCGGAGCCACGCTTCAAAGTGGATTCTTCCTCTGCTGTAGCTCGTCGTTTAGACAAGGTGTCTGGAATCGCCCTCGACACCCCCTCTCATGGGTTAGCTGTTACCTTCTCCCGGCTCTGAGGCTTTTGGGCACTGAGCTGGTTGCTGCGACTGGCAGCTCTCGTTTCACAGAAAGTATACCTCGCACCACGGCCCTCAATTCCTCCGCCAGCCTCGCCAGGGCGTGTAGTACCGTACCTCCGAGGGGACCCTGGGGTGACCTCAGCCCCCGCCAAACTTAGCGCGTCCCTTCGGAACCCTTCCTCGGAACCCCGGCCTCGCGCCCAGCCCAACCCGGTTCGGGGGCTGTCAGTCAGGGTACTGAGCCCGCCCCTTCCGGCCGCTAGCCGGGCCCGCCTCCTCCCCTCTTCCCTCCCCCACCCCTCCCCGTGTGAGTGTCTCCCTCTCCCTCTCGCTCCCTCTCTCTCTCCCTCTCTCTCTCTTTTGTGAGTTATAGCAACCGTTGCCTTGTGAATCAAGCGCCATAGTCACCGTAGTCCTGGCGACTGTTACCCATCAACAACAACTACTCCTCTCCTCCTCCTCCTCCTCTTCCTCCTCCTCCTCCCCACCACCACCATCTCCATCACCCACCAACAACACCACAATAATCCACAGCCAAGGTGAATATTCTTCGGTCTCTACATGTGTGTGGGAGCGTGTGGATGCGTGTGAACGCGTGTGAACGCGTGTGTCCGTGCGTGTGTGTGTGTCCGTGTGTGCGAGCCGAGTGTGGCTGTGCGGGGGTCTCACTCCTGACACCGGGGCTGCAGCTGTGGCGCCGCTGCCGAGGGGTTCCGTCCCCCGGGCTTGTTTACAATGGACCGTGCGCGCTGCGGCTGGGTCGGGGGTGTGGGCGCCGCGCCGCCCGCCCGCCCGCCGGCCCCGGCCCTCCGCGGCCGCGCTTCAGGGATGGAGCGGGAGCTCGGGGGGCTGCGAGCCGAGCGGGAGAGGGAGCCACAGTTTTGCGTTGCGGACGGTGGAGCTCTCCCTTAGGTCTGGGTCTGAGGAGGAGGGTCAGGTGAAGAGATAAGGTTTTTTTTTTTTCTTTCTTTCTTTCTTTCAATTTTCTTCTTTTTCAAAGCTGCTTGGTTCTTGTTTCTTTCAAAACCGAAATAGACAAGTGTGTGCAAGGGGGGACCCACGAGGTGGTGTTTTGTTGTTGTTGTTCACTTGTGGGGCCTTGTTATGGGTTTTGTTATTTTTATCCTCGTACATCGGTGAACTTTTCCCACTGCCTCTTGCCTTCATTTTTGCCCCTCTTTGCCTTGTGCTTAATGAGCTGCTCTTCTTTTACCATCATCAGCTGCATGGTTTTCTTTTTTCTCTTTTAAAACTGTGTTTTCTTTGTGCTGCAAACAATCTTAATATCCATTCGGCACTCTTCCCTCCCCCTCTTTCTTCTCCCCCCACACCCCTTGCACACACACTGAAACCAGGGGCCTCTTTGCTGGGTTCTTTGCTGCATTGGGAAAGAGATCTTTTTTTAAAAAGTCTCTCTCCTCTCTCTTTTTCGGTGTGTGTGCGTGTGTGTGTGTGTGTGTGTGTGTGTGTGTGTGTGTGTGTGATTTAAACCGGATGCAGGGCATCTGTGATACTTGGGTTAGTAGTTATTGACAGTGCTTTATCCTTCATGTGGAGATGGGAGGGGTACGAGTGAGGTTCCATTTCACTTTGATGAACCTCCTTCCCCACAGTGGAGTGTTAACAATTTTCATTGTGGTTATGAGACTGTGTGACAGACAGGGAAAGGACGTAAGGAAGCTTTGTGAGAACTCAGTTTACAGTGTTATTTGTGACAGTTATGGTACTTTAAAGAGTTTTTTTTTTAAATCTTCTCTTCGTTTTCCTTTGAGAGTTGAAATTGAAGTCAAGTTGTTCATAAAGAATGTATGAAGCTTCTCAACTTGAAACGTGTGTATATTTCACTTTCTTTGTGGTTGTTAAGATCTAGGCATATGTGTTCTTAACATAGTCTTTTAAATTTATTTTTTGGTTTTCTTTGGACAGTGACTTAAACCTGCTGAAGAGAGAGAACTCTTTCCTTTTTAGGTCCTTGCTTCAAAACTGTATTTTTCTCTATAGATTTGAATACTTATCAGTCCTCAAGTTATAGGCTCTTAGAGGTAACCCAGTTTTACAGATCCTGTAAATTTGTTCATTTTTCAGTGTAATGTTTAATTAATTATCAGTAAAGAGTTTTGATAATGAATGTGTGCTAAAACAAATATAGTGTACTGTAATATTCGCACAAATTGAAGTTTCCAATTTGGAATTTTTAAATGCTTATTTAAATAGTCTTCTTTCTAACAGCAAACATATATTGATTTACCTGACAGAGCAGCCTGTGAATAATATGACAGTATTAATTATTCTTCAGAATGTCACTGAGCAGGTTGGGTAATTGTAAAGCTATTAAGGCTAATATTTTGTAAAATAAGAGGTTTCAAAAAAATCTTTTCTTTTTTAAAGTCCATTTCCTTGTGATTGCTATTTTAAATGAGGGTGATGTTTGTTCTGAAAGAAGTCTTTCTCAGAGCACTCAAATTTCTTTATATTTGCCCTCCCGCCTCCCCAACCTGGGTTTCTTGCAAATCTCTGATACTAACCTGTATTTTTTTTTCTGTTCAGATGAGTGTCAAATGCCTGAACACTTTTGGATGGTGAAGTTCCTGGGTCCTATAAACTCTCTGAAGTTAATAGGAGTTTTGCTGTCTTGAGACAGTTTCAGACCTTATGCCATTTACATAATGCATTTTCAGTCGAGTAGATTATATGCTATAATTTTATGGTTTAATATTTTTACTTGCAGTGTCCAAGAATTTTTTTCAGGCATTTCACTCATTACGACTATCTCAGGTTTTCTATAATTCAGATTTTCATTCACAAGGTGATTTGAGAGCAGAACTTAAATTGAATTCTATTACCTATTCATTTTTAAAAGCACTTATGTGATATAAAAGTTGCTGCTAGACATGCTTTGGACTCAAGTGTGTCAACATTATTCATACGGATTAAGTAAATAATAGCCAGAAATACTAACAAATGATAAGTTAAAAAATTTAACACATTGATAAATGTTTAGTAACATTTTTTTTCTGAGATATTTTTCCTAGGAGGGACTATATTATGTATTTGTATTCTCTTGTGTTTGTTTTTAGACTAAAAAACGAACTCGGAAAAGTGTCCAAACTTTAAAACTAAAATTATGAAATAGGAGTTACTTGTAACTTGTTTTGAATAGCTGAATATCTGTGATTCACTGTATGTCATAATGCCTATCTCAGTCTTTTTATATTATTGTGCCTATGAATTGCATTAAATGGTATATAGGCAGATTTATGTAGTACATTTAAATGTATAACAGTAAACTAAAATGCATTTCTAAAATGTGCCATTCCACAATGTTTTCATTATATGGGGTAGTTATGCCTAATTTAAAAAATAGTATATTACTCCTCCAGTATTCAAATAGTCTCCTACTCTACTTAGGTACTCAAATAAAAGGTTTATAGTTTACAAGTACTGAAATAAAAAATTTATAGTTTATAAATTTAATATACTTTGATGCTAAACAAAACAATTTTTAAATCAGAAACAAATTTAATAGTAAAAAAATTACCAATTAAAAATGAATTGTAAAATCAAGATAGATTTAATCTATTATTTAAAGGATGATATGTGTTACTTTTTGGTAACATGTTTCATTTTTCTTGAGAAAGTTGATGTTTTATGTGCTTTCCTCTAAACTGTCAACTGAAAAAATCAGTAGGTGGAGTATGATCTTTGTGTCTCAGATATTATAGTATGTGTGTGTGTGTGTGTGTTTAAAAGAGAAGATATAGCATCAGATATGTAGGAAGAGTTAGAAAAATTTTTTTTCTGAACAGTGTAGTAGGAATGTTACTTTGTTTTATTTTGTATTTCTAGTGAGCCTGTGTTACAAGAAATGAGAATACCGAACAAGGAGGCTTTCAAATTACAAAAGAGTCTTGGAAGACATAAACCTTTAAATTATGAAAAGTCTGCTTTTTTTTTTTGCCTGCTTTGTTTTTAATGCTGAGCATTAGGCTAAAAATCCTCTACTTCTAGTTACTTTAAAAAATAAGCACTTAGTTTCCCTAATGGAATCCTTTGCTTTTAACTCTTTGGTATGGCTTCCCAGTGGCTGTTGCAAAACAGATTTTAAATTCCTCTCTGTTCACAGGTGCATAGTGTTCCCATATTTTGGAAATCCAAGATTAAGCGGATTTAACTAAATCTTGCTTTGTTAGGGACAGATGGCTGCTTTAAACAGGTGTCACTTTCATTTCTAGTGCATTGTGTTGGGACTTCCACCGGTCCACAAAAGGGCTGTCTAAAGCAGGTGGCATCCTTTGCTTTTGTCCTTAGTAAAATATACTTTTGGAGTTAATTATTTTCGTAGGAAGAGTTTTCTTTTTAAAGTAAAGGTTTTGAACTATTCAAATTGATTCCTAATTTAATTAGCGTAACTTTTATTTTTGAATATCATTCTTGTTTTGAGCTGTGTAAGTTGCAGATCCTTTCAGAAAACACTTCAAATTCTTTAAAGGAATGATAAATTCCCTTTGAATCCAGCAAAGTACTCAGGAGCACTTTACACAATTAGTCAATTTATCTGAAGCAAAAAGCCAAGGCAGATTTGAATAAAGTGAAATTTGGTTAACATGACAAGTTAACTTTTGCCATCCCATACTTGAATTTTTTGGGGGGCAGCATTATTTTAATTTAAATGATAAATGTTGAGAACCAGTGTTGTTTTTGTTGGTTATTTTAAATATTTTCAAATGAAAACATTTTCCTTATCTACTTCAATTGTTATTATAAAGTTTTTAGTGCTGTTTTTAAGTGAAAATTGTTTTCAAGCATTAGTGTTTAAAAATACGTACTGGAGTAAATAAAATAGTAACAAACTATTGATTTCTAAGGTTCATTTTTACTCGGATTCTATCCTTTTTTGGTGGAAATTTTATACATCTTACAACAGATGCACCAGAGGGTGCTGTGCTGTTTGCAACAAGAGATTATTATCACTAAGAATGTGAACTGATTAGAACTTTTATTTAAAGAAAAAAAATTTAATTACTTATGCATTCAAGCATATAATAGCCTTATTTTTATGGAGTTTCAATTTAATCTACTGTCTTAATTGGCAGCTTTTCATCAAAGCCTATCTTTCTGTGTACTAATATATATTAGCACAGCATAAAACAATATCAAGATTGATATCTTTGGCATAATCTGAATGTCAGCATTCGTCCTGTAGGCATATACATTTATCATCTTCTTATGCAGGTATTTTAATCTGTATCTAAAAAATTTAGTTTAACTTGAAAATCATACTGTTTTGGCAATATGGCTTTGTACTCCATAAATTTGGCATTGTTGCACATATCAGTATATTGTATATCCTTACAGCATTTATATATGGCATAATTAGTGGTATGCTTTTTATGGTATAATTTAAAACTCTCAAAAGTATAAATGGTAATAATAGTTACCAGGCTAATTAAGTCAACAACAATAATAACAGAAATTGGAGAATTTGGTCCCCACTTCATGCTGTTAGAATAGTCTGGTTTGAATATTTAACTTGGCTTTATTAACTGAAAAGTTTTAGATTCTCCACTTTCCTCTGTGCCTTATACTTCTAAACTGGAAGTGATCTTATATTGCTTTCTGTATCTGAATATTTGTTCATGGAGATTTTTTTTTTTTTTAGGAGAACTGTTGAATTCACTGTTTTGGGTTCTTCTTGCATCATTGACTTTACTTCCTCAGCAGTACATGTATACTCTAAAAGACAAATACTGAAGCAGTGGTAGTCAGTATCTGCCTCAAGTAAGCTTAGAAAGATATAGTTATATCAAATAAACTTTTTTTCCCTCTAGATAACGGATTTATGTATACTGTTGTCCCACATTTAAGTACAATCAGCAAAATATGAGATTTTTTAAAAGTACCTTTATAAGACATGCCACAAAGAATTCAAAACATCAATAGAGAATAATAATATTTTTAAGTATTAGTCTTGCTAAAATAGGTTAGGCATTTTTCCTTAAACATGTGATCCTACCAATTCATTAACATAAACTAATTTATGCCACTAAGAATTTAAAGTATATGACGTTGTTTCAAAACCTTTATATTTGATATTTTATATATCACATCAAACTACAAGATGTACTTAATGAAAATGAATGAGTTAAAAAATTGGAATGTATTTAGAGTATCAAATAGGTATGTGTTTTGTTTTTTAAATAGATTGAGGATAAGTATATTGGTTAAAAACACAGGCTTTGGACTCAGATTTCAGATAATCTTATTAGCTGTGGAACCTTGGACAGTTTGTTTAGCTTCATTTAGCCTCAGTTTTCTCATCTGAAAAATAGATCAGCCTTAATCTGCTTTATGGAGTTTTGTGAAGAGTAAAGGAGCTAGTTCATGTAATGTGCTTTGCTCAGTATTTGACATGGAACACATGCTCAATACATGTTGGTTCTTAGGGAATACTGAGAAGATACCCAGTCTAATTTTTTTGCTATCTAAGAATCCTTTTAATACACTTCTGACCATCTACTTCCCAGTGGGTCCTAAGTTTTGAAAGATTTTGCCTATTGATCTGCACTCATTAAATAATTATTACCTCTTCCACCCTTTTAAAAATAAAAGACACGAAGCTGTCAACTGTAGGTTTGGATTATCATTTGATAACCAGTCTTGTTATTACACTGAATTAATAGGGTGCTAGCCCAAAGTTATGTTTTAGTTTTACTTTGCAGCCTTATTGTAACGGATTCTTTTTATGTTTGGATAACTCTCCTGGTCTAGGGATCTCAGACTGAGAATTAATGATGTAACATTTCATAAACTCTTAACACTTCCCGTGGTCCATTTCATTGTCCAATTGATATTTTCCTTTTCACATCTATTATACATGAATTCATTTGAAAACATTTTGAGCCCTATTTATAAACATTTTACAAAATGCAGTCATTAATATATAATAATGATAATAGTTGTATAAAGATGAGTTCATCGAGGAATTATTCCAATTTATATGCACTGCTTAGAATCGTTATTTTACTAACAGTAGAAAAATGTGAGGTCACCATTTGTTTACCTGTAGCAATAAGTAATTTTAGAAGAATTTGCCAACCCCAATCTTGAGGTATAAAGTAACCTCAAGAATGTTATTCAGTAAAACATATAATATGAAATAGTAGTAGAAAAATAACGCCTTTGGTTCCCTTTGTTAGGGCATTAAAGATGTTGAAAGAATCATTTTAGTTGACTGCTATATCTAAAGTTACTATTCAGTAATTTGCTATATTTCTATTTGTCTAAGCATTTTGACTAAGAATGAAATGTTTTTCTCATTTTACAGTGATCTCAATAGCCCGATCTTTCTCAAAGTGGAAATGTGGTTTATACATTACAATTGAAAATTTATCTGATACCGTGTGTCATCTTTTTTGCTGAAGCATTGTGTATTGTACAGGCTTTTTGCCTGTCTCCCTCATCTTACCTGCTCCCATCCTCCTACTCCTGTTAAATGTTCAATTAATTATATGATTCCTTTTACATTATTTTTATAGATAATTAGTCCCAACATAAAAAGTATGTAGACTCTCAGCTCAGCCGTCTCCTCTGCTTCCTTTCTCTAGTGAATCTGACACACATTTTAAAGGGAACTTTTGGAAAAAGGCTAGGAAATGTGACTTATTAGGTGGTAAGGTTATATATCATTCTTACCATTTTTAATCATCCATTATCTTCTTACAATTTCTATCCATCTGACTGTCCTCATGAACAAATACATATCCTTGTTCCACTAATGATGTAACCTGAGCATAATTATGCTCCACGAGTTTCCCTTCCTAGTCCCGGCTATGTATTGGCCTCTGGCTGAGCACTTTAGGTTAAATCTCTTGTCTAGTCCCAAAATACTGTGTTTGCACAGTCACATGTGCCTGCCCATTGCTGACTTTTAACTCCTGGATTCTTCTTTCTCATTACTTTTATTAGAAGCTGTAATACCCAGTCAGTATTGCTTGCCTTTACTTTACAGTGCCTGGTCAAGATTACGAGAGGTCTTCCTGTTTAGGCAAAAATGGGCAAGGGATAATAGGAGCTGAGCCCAGGAAAGCTAAGAGTGAGGCAGCTGGCCTGAAAATGAAAGTACATTAGTTGGTGAGAGGAGACCTAAATTGAGAGGTGATGTGGAAGGAGAAAAGAGAGGGTGACTAGGCTAAGAAATAAAGGTCTTCAAAAGTGCCAGCCAAAGGAGAGTAAAGAGGAGAAAAAGAGCTTCTGTTCTGGTATTCAGTCTGCCACTAAGTGAAAAACCTTAAGCTAGTCACTTAAACCTCCTAGGTCTCAGTTTCTCCATTTGTAAAATGAAGCAGTAGTGCTATGTGATCGCTAAAGCCCTTTCCAGCACTAATAGTCTATGATTCCATGGTGAGATTGGTGTGGAAAAAGGGAAACATGCCAATAACATGGAGCCTGGAATTGGTGTTTCCTTTACTGATGGCATTTTGCTTGCCTATTGTTTCTTCTGATAAGAACAACAAAGAAAGAAAACCCAGCATAAAAAAACATGGGTCTAGCATAATGGCCATACCTATGTCACAGTCAGAAGCTTCCACCATTTCAGTGGCCCCTGTAGGGAGCTATGGCCAAGTGCCCTGATGTTCTCACCCACAGAGGAATTAGCTGAGTCTCACAGCTTGAGCTCCTGCTGCGCCAGCTCCTCTATGTCTGTGTGCCAGACAAGTGTCTGACAGTTGGGGCTCCTGCCTGTTGCTCCCCAATGAGGTATTTAAAACAGGACATAATTTCCCAAGTATGTGGATAGGCAAATTAACAGAGAAAGCGGGGTGGGGTGGTGAGGAGCCCAAGCCTTCTCTCTCTCTCTCTCTCTCTCTCTCTGATTAGAAGCAAGAAAAATTAATTTAATTTCTGTTGATCTCATTTTTTAACATTTCTTCCCCAGTTATTAAAGCCTTGACTTTTTTCTTCCCTTCATGCTATTCAGCTAGTTTTGAAAAGAGCTAAAATCCTGTCAAGGAGTTGGGCAAATTCTGAGGGCTTTTGGACTACTTTGGGGCCCTGCTGTGGGGAGCATTGCCATCTTCCACACTAGTATTCTTTTGTAGTTTTCCATTGGCAATAATTGCTGCTTTTCATTTCTCTGAATATTGTTTATACTTGGTTAGCATTTTTAAAATTTAGGTTTGGTGGCAGAAAAATTGTGTCTTTTAGTCCAGAGGTATGCATTTTCATGACTTAAAAAATTTTTATTGGAGTATAGTTGATTCACAATGATGTGTTACTTTCAGGTATACTGTAGAGTGAATCAGTTATACATATATCCACTCTTTTTAGATTCTTTTCCCATATAGGTCATTACAGAATATTGAGTAGAGTTCCCTGTGCTATACAGTAGGTCGTTATTAGTTATCTGTTTTATATATAGTAGTGTGTATATGTCAATCCCAGTCTCCCAATTTCCCCCCCCCCCTTTTCCCCACTGGTAACCATAAGTTTGTTTTCTACATTGGTGGCTCTATTTCTATTTTGTAAATGAGTTCATTTGTACCATTGTTTTTAGATTCCACATATAAGCAATATCTTGTGGTATTTGTCTTTCTCTGTCTGACTTACTTTGCTCGGTACTTTAATGTTAATTTGAGAAGTGCACTTACAAGATTTTAGAGGATTGCATGCTGTGAAAGGAAGTATTTTTGCATTAGTTCAAGATAAGTCTTATATTCTGCTCTATCTCACCTCACCTCTTTTACCAGTTTAATAAGGAGTGTATGAAAGATTAATAGATTGTAATTGTTGCTTTTAAAATTATTTTTGAATGCTATTTTTATTGATAGAATCGTATTCAAGTTTCTGAACTACAGATCTGAATGATTGATGGCTTTATACATTTCAGTATAAAACTATCATCCTTAAAAATGCATCTGGCCCTCTTCAGTCTCAATCAGCATAGTTTATCTTAATGTGCAAAACCATTTCAGAAACCCTTTGCTAGTCACTTAAATTTCTTTCTTCCATGCTTTACTTTTGGGGGTGGTGAGGGAGGGTTGCTGGAGAGGGGCAGGAAGAGGGAGATACATTTAGAAATCATATCCTGTTTCCATTGTTGAATACTCGTGCATTGCATACTCTATCCAGTTTGTTTTCCTGGACTGTGACGTTTTGGTGGAAATAGAGGTTGGGGTGGGGATTGCAGGGCATGGGGAGGGGAGAAACAGAAATGACTCAGGTGATCCAGTATGTCTTCCAGATCTATTTCCTTTCCTGTTGTAGTATTATGCAGAGTACACACACTTTTGTGAGGATAGGCATTTTATTACTTCGTATTTGTCTGTGATTCCTTTTCTCCTAAAGATTGACTGTATCTGTATATGTCTATCCCTTAGTATATTGGTGTGCAATAATATCTTTCTCTTTTAAAGAGCGTATATTGTGATTTAGTCATGCACAGATTTAGAAAGGTAGAAGACAGTGGTGAGAAAATCTAGTTTGTGTGCTAGATAACAGAAATGATGCTTTAAATCCACCTCTCTACATTTTGCTTTGGGTGGATTGTTTTCTGGATATATTTTTTGCAATAGAACTTAGGTTTTTCCCCTATTCCTATTGAGGCTGACATTTTAAAGAACCAAAGAGTGTAACCTGTCACATCAGGCTTTCACTGATTGACATCTGGTTATATCTGATGACAATCTTGGAGATGAGTTTTAATGAAGTGTCAGCATAAGGGTCATTAAAAAAAACACATGAAAAGATATATTAGTGATCTGAAAATCACTTTTACCATCTTAAATATACAATATGCATGTTTTGATGTACCACGATGAGAGCCCAACATGAAATATTGATATACAGGCACCAGATAAAGTTAGATTCTTTGTTTCGATCATGTAACATAATCACACTGCATGCTTCTAAAGGACATTTCAAAACATGTTTTGTTTAAAACGTCACTTTATATTTTTAGAGTGTACTTATATTAAGAAAAATGGATTTTATCTTATATATAGTGTTTTGTGTATATGTGTGTGTTTGTGCATAGACCTTTAGAAAGTCATTTTAATTGGTACTTCAGAACTTCTGTCAAAACTGCTTTTGCTCACTGGTTTCCGCATTCTACATATCTAGGAACTACTCCAGTGCTATTTGGTTGAGGCAAAGAAAATTAGGGGAAATGTTTGACTTAAGTTCTTTGAATGACCTTCCTGTGATTTGGGGAACGATTTTTAATGGTGTCTCACATTATACGGAGATATTTAGAGGCTACCTTTAGTTAACAAAGGCCATGAACGCTGAAATTGAATTAAGTTATTAAAGGCAAAAATTGTAATTCTGATTGTAGTAGGTTAAGATATTGTGCTGCTGGATCAACATTTGATCTATGCTTTTATTTTTAGAAGTCTGCCGAGTTTTGAAATTTAAAACCTTTTAAATAATGTTGAATGAGTGGAGCTGTATAATAGATGTGGATTTATATTTCACCAGAGGTTTGAGAGCCATATGGTTTGGAAGTAAGTGGGTTTTATCTTTGAAATTGGGGGGTGATGTATTTTAATATTTTGATTGGGTTAGATTTACTTGAGTATTTACTGGTCTTTTTAGAAATGCCAGTGCCCATGGAATGGAGATGAAGATCAAAGTCATTTGTGGGAGGAGGTCATTATAGTGATCCTGATACGTTACTCACCTGCAGTCATGCTGTCCTTGATAAACTTTAAAATAAAGGCATCTTTCTTGGATAATATAAACCTCTCTATGATATTGCATTTTTGTTAATTTACACAGCTGTCTGGAATTTCCTAAATCCTGTAGCACAGTCCTGTGTAATGCATTGTCCGTGAGCTTTGGAAGCTCCAGCTTACCCTTTGGTTTACAAACCTTAGAAAGAATGCTAATAGATGACACCGCATGCCTAGAACAACACCTTAATCTGAAGGAATGGGGTAAGATGAGGGTAAATTGGGGCAGGAACATATAGTTGGAAAAATTAGAGTACGAATAATGGTTAGTACAGTATAGAGAAAAAGAAGGGTGATGTTAGGGTCTACATAAGAAATTCAGTTTGCCACATTAAGTATACTTAATAATATTACCACTACAGTTAATAACATTATTTCTAATATTTTATTCAAAAACATTCTAGCAGAGACATAAGAAATAATTGGATATGTTAGTCTATAATCTTGTAGTTTAACATCATTGTTCTTTAGCTTTACTTTTGAATGAGGAATTAAAGGATTTATATCAATGTGTATTTAGTGCCAGTACTATTTTGGTTAACTTAGGAATCCTGAAATGGCTCAGCTTTCTATTGGGTTTTAAGGACTATTTTGAAAGAAAAGAGAGAAATTAGGTATTTGATACGAAATTATATATTCTCAGCTATGTGGACGTATTTTTTAAGATTTCAGATTTTAGAAGGCAGAAATGATGGAGATGATATTTAGGAATCAAGGGTGAAAACAAAGGATAGGAGGAGACATTGAAAATGCAGTTAGATGAAATTAGAAAATTTTGAAGTAAAGATTAAAAATAAGGTGAGATGGATAAATCAAAGTATGAATGGTGAGATAATTTGTTGGGTGAATAATCATTTACTTTTTTGCCTTACTTGATTTTAACGAATAGGGGAAGCTGAGAAACAGATTATACTTAAGTTTCTTATGGACACTACATTACTTTTTTTGTCTGAAATATTTACAGTAAAGCTCTGGGACTTTTGACTATTATTGTATGTGATTTCACTATTAATGTTGTATATAGAAAAGAATTAAACTGAGATGTATCAGAGTTTTCTTGTAATTATTTTATTGTTACAAAGTTATATATTACTATAGAAAGTTAATATATTCAATTAGAATATCTGATTAGCTTATCTGATATCTAAAGCAGTTTACATATGGGAAGCCAATATATAGTGAAAATCTGTGTACCATAAATGTTTATAATCTTAAAACTTTCTTTTTTAAAAACTTTTAAAACTAACAGTGAAGAATATAGAATAGTATAGTGAACCCTCATGTGTCCATCACACAGACCTAAGGATTATTACGTTCTGTTGTTCTTAAACCTATATAATTTGAAATAATTTGTTTATTGAAATAAACTTGAATCCTATTTTGTTCTACATTGTTTTGAAAAAATTTAAGTCTTATGTTAAGAACAGACTCAATGTAGCCTTGAAACAGTGCTTACGTTATATTTAAAACAAAGTATTTAAGAGTGGTTGATCTTCATGTTGTTTCTTCTCAGCACAGCATTTGTAAATCAGGAAGTTTGTTCTCATTTGTTGGTCAAGTCTTTTGTTTAGTAATTCCAGGGTCTTCTACTTGAAATCTGACCTATCATTAAAAAAGGGATCAAGCACAAGTGCTGCAGCCCTTGTTTGCAGGATGCAGGAAAACAACTCTCTTGATATTTACCTCCCAGAGGTGAAAGGGATTAATATTTTGTACGTCATTCTTTTAATTTGTTTGTGGGTAGATTATATTGCTCTACTTATTCTGTATTGGAGTAACTCCCCAACAGCAAACAACTTAATGTTCTAATTTGGAAGAACACCATGTGAAGGAAAGCTTTATCAAATAATTGACTTGTATTTTAGAACCTGACCCTGTTTGCATGGCAGCTAAGCTTTTGAGTCTGAAGCTGGAGCTGGAGCCTCAAGCCACCTATAGTGAGTGTCTTCTTTCCTTAGGGGCCCAACTTCAGGCTTTATCCCTGTTTCTACTTAAATATTCTACGGCCATATTCTTCTGCCCCTTTACTGTGTCTGATCTGCACAGCTGACCAAAAGGGGTAGCCAGGATGCTGGAGTAGAGATTAAAGAGGTAAAAAGGTCTGTTGCTAGAGTTAAACATGCTTCCAAATGGCGCAAATATATAGATTCCAGTAGAGACATCATTAGGATGTTTTATTTTAGAAACAGAATTTTTAAGTTGGAACAGACTTTGGAGGTTATCTCGTTTAACTCCCCCAACCCCCATTTATGTGAAAGAAAACGGAGGTTAAGTGACTTGGACATACAGCATTTATCAGAGCTGGCGCTGTTGAGCCCTAGGCTCCTCACTCCTCGACCAGTGTTCTTATGGTATATATCATAGCTGGTGAAAACCTTTCCTTAAAGGCAGACAGCGCAAACGTGCTGCCGTAAGTATTCACTCTACTTGCTTATTTTATCTAGAGTTTGAGCTCCGTATTTTTCCTAGAAAAAGTAAAATTTTATAATTCTGTATTCAATATTTGAATAAATATCTTAATTTTTATCATCTTCCAACTATAATTTTTGTATATAGGTCATTATTTAATTGCTTTATTTTAAAATGATATAGAAATGCAATTAAATTTTATTTTCCAAAGTTTTAAATGGCTGTACATTAAGGGGAAGTACCATACTTGCTTGTTTTTTTTTTTAAGAAAGAAAATAGTAGATTTGTAATCCCTATCGTTCGTATTTCCCCTTGCTGTGTGTTAGTGATAATATGTCATAATTTGATGAGGGTAAGGACGATTCTAATCCTTCTAAAAATTGTAAAAATTCATTGAATTTTTAATTATAAAAATTGAAATATTTGTTCCTGTAGGTCACTCTCTTGAGGAGCAAAAGTAAAATTACTGGCAGCTGTTATTGGTCATACAAGCTGAGACTTGCCTGGCTGGGATTTAAAGGTGCTGCAGCACTCTTAAGTAAGAGAACCAACGAATGAGAATATGAAGGGACTGCCCTTTATTCCATAGCAACCAGAAGCAATACCAGCAGTCATGCTATTATATGACTTCTTATTTTCTTCATCTGAGTTTTTGGAAGGATATATTGTTTACTGATTACTAGTATGAGACTGTGGCAGGAATAAGTAATTACCAAGATTTTGTCTTATTTTTCTGTGTGTGTGTGTGTGTGTTAGAATTGGAAGTAAACCTATGAGGTCAGGCTTGAACTTAGTTTTGGTGTCCTGTTTTGTGATAAAGATGACCTTTATCATTTGAGCACTAACCCTGTTGATTATTTGAAATAATCCACCTCAGAGAGACCAAGAAAATGACAAATAACTGAACTTTCTAGCAGTAATCTGATGCTCTTACCAGCTTCATTTGTAGTACCAAAGGATACATTTATATAAAACAAGAGTAGGTTTCCTATAGGGGAAAACCATTTGTCTTTCGCTCTTAACAAGGTAAATCCCCATGGACAAACCTTTCTTGTAAAACTGTTCTCCTTGGATTTCTCCTCACCTTCAATAAAAAAGGAACTATGATAAACAAAGGCATGATGAAATATTAGTTAGCTCTTGCATTTTTGCCTAGAAGTTACTCATTCTTAATCTTAACTTTTGTTTGTTTGTTTGTGTTTTATTTATTTGCCTGCGATGGGTCTTAGCTGTGGCATGCGGGATCTTTCGTTGCGGCGCACGGGCTTCTCTCTAGTTGTGGTGCACGGGCTCCAGAGCATGCGGGCTCAGTAGTTGTGGCACGCTCGGGCTTAGCTGCCCCAGGGCATGTGGGATCTTCCTTCCCTGATCAAGGATCGAACTGGCATCCCCCGCATTGGAAGATGGATTCTTAACCACTGTACCACCAGGGAAGTCCCAATCTTAATGGTTTTATTTTTTTAATTTAACGAGAGTTAAGAGAGAATCAGAATGCAGTGCATTAAATCAATTTTGCTTTCTGTTAACTAAAGAAAAGGGGTTTTGTTTTTGGGCGTGGGTGGGGAGGAATCTGAATCACTTACTTTTAGACTTAACTATATTCCTGATTTGCCAACACACCTACTGGCCCATAAAGTGGAACAGAAAATACAAATAATTCAGATGAAAAGAAAATGCTAAATACTTGGAAGTCTAAACTGAGGTTTGAATATAGAGGTTGAGTTACCAGTTACTAAATACTAGACTGCTGTATTTGTTGGATATAAAGAGGAAGAATCTAAAACATGGTGTGTGGTCTTAATATCTTATGAATTTATAATCTGGATAAATTTTTACTAGAACCGTTTCTTAATATGGATTAGTAGAATCCTCTAAAAAGGAGGTACTTTGGATGTTTTCAAATAGCCCAGAGTTTTATGTTTTGGGGGTCACAATCTTGCAGGATTCCTTATTGCGTATTCATCAGAATTATTTAAGAAATATTTATTGAGTGACCATAGCCTTTGTTGTTAGGAAGCTTATAGTCTAGGGTACATTTTCAAATTTATATTTCACCATTCTGCTCTGTAACTTCTCTTTTCTGGCCAGCCTGGCTTTTGATATTGTGTAATTGATTAAAAGCATGAACTTCAGAATGAACAACCCTGGGTTTGAATTCCAGTTCTGCTACTGATTAGTAGTTTAACCTTAGGCAGATAACTTAAAATACTGTTTCAAAAAATTAAATTAGATAACATAGGCAAATAGCACTGTGTCTGACATCCAAGTGCTTAGTCAGTGGCAGTTGCTGTTACTTCTCTATAGTCACCTGAATTATGCCTTGTCCTTTCTCTTCTCTATTACTTGGGTCTCATCGTTTATTCTATTTAAAATGTGTTCCCCACCCTGCTTAAATTCATCTCTCCTAAACTTAGAGTGGTCCCTAACTTGATGGGTTTACTTTTAATGAATTTGTTATTAACACAGCTATTGATAGCTAATTGTGATTTAGATTTATGGCTGTAAATGTTTGATCTTTCCAAATTGTTTGTAAGCTTCCAAAGGGCAAATGACTACACAATAGGTTTTTGAACTCAACACAAAACCCAGTGGCCTTTCCTAGTAGAAGCAGTCAATGAATAATTATTGATTAAGCCTCAGATTGTTTATCTCTAATCAAATTATAGAAAACACATTTAACCATTTTATAACTTTGTCTAGACCTGATTTTATAATGACCATTTGAGCAATGCAGTTCTGTTATTCCAAATGAATTTTTTAACTTTCTGTTTTTTAAAATGGATTTAATGGAATGAATTAAATGATTTCATGAGTTTTTGATATTTCTTCAAATTAACATCATCTAGCAGGGAGTAGATTTGGGCTGACCTAATCAGGGACTGTTTTCCTCTTACCTTTCAAAAGACATATTGTTACCTAACTCTGTTTCTGTATATGCATTTTATACATACACACACACACGTGCGTGTGTGTGTGTGTGTGTATGAAATTTCAGACTTGCCTGGAATTTCCTTAGTGTCTGACAAGACTAATTTCTTAGTTTCAGAACTTGGAGAGTCCCTTTTAGGATTCAGTACCTTCTTCCTGTTTTCTGGTTGTGGCAGAGTGTGGAAATTCCTAATGCTACTTAATATGGGAGAGACATGGGGGGCATTATGAGAACTTTTTTGGGAGGGGGCTACTTCAGATACCCCCAAACTCTTTAGTTTTTCCTTTTGTTGCCTACCTTCACTGTTCCTACTGGGATGTCCACAAAGTGCAGAATTAGGGCATGAGTTCCAAGGTTATACCAAGGCACTTAGTGGTATCAGAGTGGAATTGTTACAGTAGTCAAATCTGTGGTTGCACTTGCGCTAGTCCACCAAGGGTTGCACTGTGGAAAGGTAGCACTTGCTTTGATGTCTACTACAGACTTTACCCTGAAGAATGTTTTTTTTTTTTTTAATATGGAGCTGTCATCCATAAATCCATAATCTCTTATTTATTTATTAAAAAAGTTTTTTAAACATCTTTATTGGAGTATAATTGCTTTACAATGGTGTGTTAGTTTTTGCTGTATAACAAAGTGAATCAGCTATGCATATACATACATCCCCATATCTCCTCCCTCTTTTTTTTTTTAACATCTTTATTGGAGTATAATTGCTTTACAATCGTGTGTTACTTTCTGCTTTACAACAAAGTGAATCAGTTATACGTATACATACATCCCCATATCTCCTCCCTCTTGTATCTCCCTCTCACCCTCCCTATCCCACTCCTCTAGGTGGACACAAAGCACTGAGCTGATCTCCCTGTGCTATGCAGCTGCTTCCCACTAGCTATCTATTTTACGTTTGGTAGTGGATATACGTCCATGCCACTTTCTCAGTTCGTCCATGCCACTTTCTCACTTCGTCCCAACTTACCCTTCCCCCTCCCCATGTCCTAAGTCCATTCTCTATGTCTTCGTCTTTATTCCTGTCCTGCCCCTAGGTTCTTCAGAACCTTTTTATTTTTTTTCTAGATTCCATATATATGTGTTAACATGCAGTATTTGTTTTTCTCTTTCTGACTTCACTCTGTATAACAGATTCTAGGTCCATCCACCTCACTACCAGTAACTCAATTTCATTTCTTTTTATGGCTGAGTAGTATTCCATTGTATATATGTGCCACATCTCCTTTATCCACTCATCTGTCGATGGACACTTAGGTTGCTTCCATGTCCTGGCTATTGTAAATTGAGCTGCAGTGAACGTTGTGGTACATGACTCCTTTTGAATTATGGTTTTCTCAGGGTATATGCCCAGTAGTGGGATTGCTGGGTCGTATGGTAGTTCTATTTTTAGTTTTTTGGGAACCTCCATACTGTTCTCCATAGGGGCTGTATCAATTTACATTCCCACCGACAGTGCAAGAAGGTTCCCTTTTCTCCACACCCTCTTCCGCGTTTATTGTTTGTAGATTTTTTGATGATGGCCATTCTGACCGGTGTGAGGTGGTACCTCACTGTAGTTTTGATTTGCATTTCTCTAATAATTAGTGAAGTTGAGCATCCTTTCACGTGTTTGTTGGCAATCTGTATATCTTCTTTGGAGAAATGTCTATTTAGGTCTTCTGCCCATTTTTGGATTGGGTTGTTTGTTTTTTTGATATTGAGCTGTGCGAACTGCTTATATATTTTGGAGGTTAATCCTTTGTCAGTTGCTTCGTTTGCAAATATTTTCTCCCATTCTGAGGGTTGTCTTTTCGTCTTGCTCCTTGGCTATGCAAAAGTTTTAAGTTTCATTAGGTCCCATTTGTTTATTTTTGTTTTTATTTCCATTTCTCTAGGAGGTGGGTCAAAAAGGATCTTGCTGTGATTTATGTCATAGAGTGTTCTGCCTATGTTTTCCTCTAAGAGTTTGATAGTGTCTGGCCTTACATTTAGGCCTTTAATCCATTTTATTTTTGTGTATGGTGTTAGGAAGTGTTCTAATTTCATTCTTTTACATATAGCTGTCCAGTTTTCCCAGCACCACTTATTGAAGAGGCTGTCTTTTCTTCACTGTATATTCCTGCCTCCTTTATCAAATGTAAGGTGACCATATGTGTGTGGGTTTTTCTCTGGGCTTTCTATCCTGTTCCATTGATCTATATTTCTGTTTTTGTGCCAGTACCTTACTGTCTTGATTACTGTAGCTTCGTAGTATAGTCTTAAGTCAGGGAGCTTGATTCCTCCAGCTCTGTTTTTCCTTCTCAAGATTGCATAAGCTCTTTTTAAAATCAATGTATTTTCATTCTGTACCATCTCTTTTGATGAAGTTTGGTGAATTTACTACCAGTTATGAAGTCATCTTGACCTCTCTTCAGACTTAGGGGATTCCCTTCAGTTTCTAGAATCAGTTTAGGTGTACAAGTTCGTTATTACTTTTTGTAATAATCTTCAATTATTTATTGAGCCAATATTGGCGCCTACAATACGGGCCAAGCAGTGGAATGCTGTGGAGGATACAACAGTGAACGAAATTGATCAGGTCTCTGCTCTAGAGGAGTATACATTGAAGCAATTGGAGATGAGGGAGAGAGAAAGTAAATGAGTATTATAATAGATGGTTATAAATGCTATGGAGAAAAATAAAGAAAGAAGGGGTATAGAGAGTGTAGGTGATGAGGGTGGAGGAAATTCTAATTTTAAATAGGATAATTAGGAAGAACTTAAAGAGAAGGTGACATTTGAACAAAGTCTGACAGAGGTAAGTTTTGTATATTTCTTCAAATGTGGGTTTATGTATTTATCTTGATGCCTTGATTGGTGCTAGCCTTCCTTCTGTACTAAAGAGTCCTAATTGTTTACATCTGTCCTTATTTTTCTTTCTGCCTTTCTCTTTGCTGCCTTTTATCATTTTTCTGTGCCTTTGAAAATAGAGCCTTTTCGTTTATATATTCTTTTTAAATGTATTGACTAAAACTATGGTTTTCTATAAGGAAATAGGCAGATTATGAATCTCTTTCGAAAACTTTTAGCTTAGTTTTGTGTTTTTGTTTTTTTGAGAGGAGAGGGGATATTCATTTCTTCAAGTTCACCCTATCTGCTTACAATTGAAGGTTCTTCTGAAACACCTGTAACTATCACTAAAATATATCCTAAAAAATTGGAAAGAACTGATGCATGAAGTGTTAAAAGTAAAAAAAGTCATAATTAATAGACAAATAGAAATTACACTAGCCGAACTGCTGGTTTGTTGGTTATGCTCTCAGTTTGCTTATATGGCTGATTTAAACTGGAGAAAGAATCTTTGCATTTGGTGGTTTCTGTGATCAAAATGCCCTTCAGTGTCTTAGATGTGAAACTAGAATGTCATTGTTTATATAGCATAGATATCTATCATTATCTAGTCATCTTTAATCGTAACTTATCATGGATTTATGAATTGAATTTTTTGTAAAATTTTGTATATGCAAAAAGACAAGTGAGAGATTATTTAGATAAATAAAAGTTACTAATGGAGGCAGTGGAGGTCTTGAATTCTGTTATTTTGACAAATAGATTGTCATGCTGATATTTTTAGAATGAGGTTTTCAGTGTACTAATGTCAAAATTGTATTTTCCATTTCACTTCAGTGTCAGATATTCAACACTATGTGTCTGTCATCCATTATGCAATGTACAGTTTGACAGTATTTGAGGGTATTGTACTGTATTGGAATACTAAAAAAATGGTACAAAATATGTAATATATATAATATGGGTATGTTTTTAACATGTTTAAGGAAATAGAAATTTCTGTGGAATCTTTAACTACATTTCTGTGTTTGAATTTATGTAACTATATATAGAATATTTATTTCTAATCGTGTTCTTCCTTGAAGGCTGGTTAAGTGATTATACTTGAAAATTTGCCCCGGCATTTGTGTCTGAAGTGAGTCAGATGTTTCCACATTTTAGCAACCTGTAGTCCGGAGTTTTGTTTTGTTTTGTTTTGTTTTGTTTTTGCTGTACGCGGGCCTCTCACTGTTGTGGCCTCTCCCATTGCGGAGTACAGGCTCCGGACGCGCAGGCTCAGTGGCCATGGCTCACGGGCCCAGCCGCTCCGCGGGATGTGGGATCCTCCCGGACCGGGGCACGAACCTGCGTCCCCTGCGTCGGCAGGTGGACTCTCAACCACTGCGCCACCAGGGAAGCCCTGTAGTCCAGAGTTTATTGAACTTGAGTACCTGCTATTTTTGCCATTGAAAGTATAAATTAAAAAATTAAAGAAGCCAAATTTAGTATCACCACTTTTTTGTACCATCACTGTGTTTATGAAAAAATATGTGAGCTATATAAAAGACTTCGGAGAGCAAGTCTGCCCTCATATTTTACCCCCTAGCTTTTTCATTAAGGAAAAATTTAAAGATATACAAAAATAGAACTGTGCGATGAAATAATGAAATGAATTCCTGTGTATCCATCTCTCTGCTTTAATGGTTAGCTTGTGGTTAATCTTATTTCAGCCAAACCCCTTCACTCCCCAAACACTCCATTATTGTTCCCCTCACTCTTTACCTATGGAAAGAGATCCAACACAGCTGAGTTGGGCTTGTGCTCAGACTGCCAGTCCTTTACTCTGCTTGGCGGTGTTGTGTCATCTTCCCACCTCCCGGGAATAGAGGGATGGATGAAGAAAAAAATCATGCAAAGAATAAAGGTTAGTTTCCAGACAAGTATCATTTAAAATTTTGAATTGTGAACTTTCATATTTCTGATTTCAGATTTTGAGTTGGAATTAAATACTATCTTTCAAATTTAGCATAGACTCTACAAAGATAGTTTGTTAGTGCTTTGTGAGAAAGTAACATTTATCTCTTTATAAAGATGGTTTCTTTTATTGTTTTCTAAAGATTTTCTGTATATTTGCTTTCACAAAAAAATTGTGAAATATATGTCTTTGAGGTTTTTGGCATTTATAATATGATGCGACTGAAATTGTCCCTCAGATTTATAGAATGTACTTCAAGATGCTTTTTTCATTATCCTCAGTTATGCATTTCAAAATTCAGTCGATCCAGTTACTTTTTTTCCATTTATTCAATACCTTTTTCAAGTTTTTAAATGGTAAAAGTGAGTAGTAGTTAAAAAGTAAAAGTTTTTAAGAGGCTTTAAAACAAGTTTTTAACTGATAGCACCCTTCCAATCAGGTGTTGTATCACGTTCCTGTTACAGATTTTAATATTAAAAAAACTCTCCCTTTGTACACCAACATCCTTTTGAACTTGGCTAAACAAATTATAGAAAAATTTTGAAAAAACATATTTTGGGAAGTATTCTGTCAGTAGGAAGGAGCTGGTAGAAGCAGGAAGAGCCATATATTTAGAGCTCTCATAATGATTTTTTTTCTCTTTATAATTAGTAAGATATGACTACTAAAAAGAATTCTAACCTGTGAGACATTGGCTACCAACCCTAGACGTGATTTATTAAAGAGCCTATAATTCTTGATACGTGCTTATGAAATTTTTAAAAATTCAGAATCAGTTTTATTCAGCAACTTTTGTTGAGGATCTTTGATTTTGGTGGGGGGTGGTATGTGGAAATGAATGAAGTGTGACAGGGTGTTGCAAATCCAAGCAAACTGGAATGTGCAAAAGAGAGGCCAAATTCCATAGATAAATACATGATTCTCTGTACCTACATGCTCCTGGTTTCTTGTCATGAAGCCACATTTTATAATTACTGCAGCTTTGTAACTTTAAAGACACAAGACCCCAGTAAACAACAACACTTCTACTAAAATATCTATCCTCATTTAAAAAAAAATTTTATTCTTTATTTTGCCCCATTGACTTTTAGTTAATAGTGCCTGACAGGATCCTAAATATTAACGTAGCCAGTTTAGAACTTTGATTCTTTCAGAGCAGATTCTTTTGGCATTATGTAATACATACTAGTAATTGACCAACTATTAAATAACTGCTTTAAAATTAACACATTTGCCTGACACAGGCCCTGTGAATGGTATTCTCGTAAGTAGAAGCTGACTTTAATGACTTTATTGACTACCCTGTGTATATATATGTAGTGTGTGTGTTTTAATGTTTTGTTCTTGTTTGCAAAAATCAATTTTCATTACTTAAAAAAGGTTTTCATATATTAGGTCCTGCAGTTTTAGAATTAAGTTAAATTTTTCTTATCCTAAATGAGAATTGGAAAGTTTTCAAAGTACTTTATTGGAAAATTGTTGAATCTTAAAGTTACTAATCACTTGGTTTTTTACATCACAGTTGTTACTGATAATCACTGCATCTTTAAAGAACATTTTCTTTTCTAAGTTGTTGCATGGATTCTTAAGAAGTAAGGATGGATCAAGGAAAATACAATTATTGAATATAAAATTTTCATATTTGTGTTTCTTCCTTTTTTTCTCATCTGTAAAATGAATCCTCATGTTTCTTTCTGCAGATTTTCTTTCAAATCTTCTCTTTCTGTATTCTTGTCTCTCTTTATTATCCTTTCTGTCCACTTTCCCCTTTTGCTCTGTTCTGCTCTGCTTGGCTTTACTTACAGGCTGTTTCAGTTCTAAACCTTCTTAGCCAACCCATTCTCTTCCTGCCTCAACCTCAGTTCTTTGCTCAGATGCTGCCTTTGCACCTCTCAGCGTGCTTCAGCTCTCCTATTATTGAATTCTTTGTCTTTCTTTTTGGGATAGTTGTTCCGCATTCCTCTGTTTATTGTTTCTTGGTACTTTTAGAGAAATAACTAATTTCCTTTATTCTGCTGTCTATGGTATGTAATGCGAAGAAGAAGTAAAAACAACAACTGAAGGACAGATAGATGCTCATGGCTCTTTAAAAAAGAATAAGGTAATGCAGTTGACAGATTATTTAAAAAAGTGCTCCCAGTTCAGAGTAGTTAGATAGATAGAGGGGCTAAACGTTGCTGTGAATGTAAAGATGTTGTTTGGCTTTTAAAAAAACTTTATTTTTAACTTTCAGAAGTTATGGGCAATATTAGTATAGCCAAAATATCCTTGGAAAGTTCTGGATAAGATGGTTATTGTAAAATCATATATTATTTTTATTTATCTGTATAGTCTTTGGTATTTTATGGTAGGCCAACATCTATTTTTGTCTTTAAGTACTTTATGAAAAAGGCCTATCATACATAGCTAAATAAAAGTCAATACAATGTCTTCTTTTAAAGAAGGTGGAAGTCCTCTTTTCTGCCCACTTTTCAAATTCAGTTTCACATAATTTGTTTAGCAGTATTTTATTGATAGACCACTATTTTTCTCTTTTGTTCTCATTTGCATTCGAGTAGTACTAATTGTAATGAATGTATGTAAGTAACTTGTTGAGTGTTAATCTTTAAAGTTATAGAATATGCATCTGATAGGATAGAATAGATTTTAGAATAAACATAAAATTATTACTGACCAAAAGGGATGAAAAAAAATCATCTGGTTTTATAATAAAATGAAATTTAGAATTTCTACAGTTTCTCAGTGATTTTTGTGTGTGTGTAGTGGTGGGCGGGTGCTTTTAGTTTTGCTAACTTCATGACTTCTGGGTTCCTAGGTTTAATTTATTTTTCTACTACTGGAGTTTAGATAAGTACCACAGTCTTTTTTTAAATCAAATTAAAAAAAAGTGCTTTTTAAAAGTGCAAATTTAATAGTGCTTTTTTTTCTTTCTTGAAACTTTCTCAGTTCATTTATATCCATTATAACCTATTAGGAGACTATGTGGAAATAAAATCTTGGGGATGGTAGGTGGTGTAATTGAAATGTAGGTCATAATCTGTTCTTTGTTTGTTTTACCAAATTAGTTAGGGATTCTGAGGATACATTTTGAATATTTGTGTATGTTTAGCATTTTGTCCCTTTGTTAGAAATCTCTCAGTGTGACTTGTTTTTAATAGGATGTGTCTTGAATTGTAGTCCAATCACTCTTGAAAAGTATTAAGCCCTTTAAACACACTGGTCAGACCCATAGAGGGAAGCCTACAGGTTTATTAGCACTCCTTAGCCTGAAAGCACAGCATACCCTTCTAGGTTGCACAGCAACAGACTCCTAGCAACCATAATAGATTGAATTTCTAAGAGTGACCAGGCCGGATGTAATAATAAAGCAGGAGGTACAAACAGTTGTCATGGTTTTCTTTTCACAGTAAGCTAGTTTGATTTGGGGAAGCTTAGCCTTTCAAAAATGGGCAAACTTCTTATAAAACTACTACTGTTTGTACCTAGGACTTCTGGTATTAAAATAGCAATAATAGTACCAAATTTAAAAAGCTACCGATTAAAAAAACAGTATGCTCAAAATAAAACAAAACAAAAAAGTAATTACATTGTCATGTAAAGGAGTTTTCAGGGAAGTATGTTTTAAAAATACTTCTTTTAAATCATAAAACTGAACTGTAGCAAAATAGTCGTAATGAATGTTTTTTAAAAATAAAAATCATAATATTTGTGCTTTCTCTCTGGGGATCCTCTATTTTAATTTTGCAGCAACTCTGTAGTTTTACCTATGCAGTTTAAGTGGATGTGCGTATAAAACTGATGCTTATAATAAACTTAAAAATGTATCTAAGAAAACACACTATTTGAACTATATATAAACAGTGTTTTTTGAAATTATGAACTAATAACCGGTGGAGCAGAGAATTTATTGAAGAAGAAAGAATAAAGTAGTAAACTGTACAATCCTACACGGTGACAGTGAAAGTGTTTGTGATATTCCTAAAGGTGTAGTATTGTGTTATAACTTTGTTAACATTTCTTCTGTGTATCTTTTAGTATGTGTTTGCTTACATAGCCATGAAAAAGAGATTAATTCAGATAACATTCACAACCTGAAACAGGATGCCTCCATCAAAAGAAACAGATCCTCATATAGCTGCTGGAGTTGGAGTGGAGCTATAGCCTTTGACAGCAATAAGCTGTAAATATACACACATGCTAATACCCTTGATTTGTTCATCTTTTGTGTCAGCATTTGGAAAAGATTGTTAAAGTGGCAGTTGTAGTACATACTGGCAATTACAGTAAAGAGCAGAAATTAGGTATTTGTGACCTATTATATTTCATTAAAAGACTTCCTTATTAAAATGGCACTGCTTACCCTGATTACTTGACAGCTGCCCTAAAAGATTAGAAAATACACAGTTGTAGCTAAAGGTAAAATCAACTGCTTAAGCACATGACATAGAACAAGTAAATGGTACAGTATAAACTATTTCTTAACAATAACTTTTCTCTGGGTAGAAATGTTTATCAGTGGTTAAGTGCCCTGCATTTTTTGCATTTCTATAATAATAGCTTACCCACAGGGGCATTTTCCCATTGAGATATTTTGTTTAATACACCCACCTAATATTATACTAGCTTCCTATTAGAGGAGGTTATTATGAGGTGTCATAGATCCAGGGATCAGCATGGCATCACCAGAGAAAATTTTTCTGCTAACTGATGAATTAGCATCCTAATTCAATGTAAATACTACCTTTACCAAGCAGAACTAGAATGTTTGGAAATTTTATCACTAGATTATCAGTATCTGAAATATTAGTAACCCACTAGAGCCACAGTGAGTTTAATACTTGAATTTAGGCATCACTTGTACAACATTGAATTGTCTCCTTTTCTAGAGAATAATTCATTATGTGGTCCTTTTTACTGTCAATGATATTTCTGAAGTTACTATCTCTATTTTAACATGGTGACTGTATAGCACTTTATAGAACAGTCCTGCCTAAATTCTGAATTGTCGTTGAGCAGTTAGGTAGCCTGCCCTGCCCCACATTGTAATAGTTAACGACCAGCCTATGAGTATGAAATCACAGCTCACTCTTGAAGACACAAAAAACAGGTTCAGTATGAAGCAAATCTGTGGGATGATCACCTCTCTCAGCTTATCTTGAATATAGATTTTTGTCAGGATTGTCCCAGTATTAGTAGAAGTCTGTTGTAGTACTTGAATGGAACTGTAAAATTTCCACAAAGACCCAAATTATGTTATGTGAGACACTCACATGAATTCCACATACACAAATATCCATGACTACTTATGTCTTTAGCTAAAAAAAAAATCTGTTGCATGTTGCATGAGCTTTTTCAACTTGCAAAATTGTTAGGGAAAGATGTGAGTCCTAGTCTTTTGAAAAGTAAAATAGACCTGAGTTCACATCCTGGCTTTATCATTTGCTAGCTAATTATCCTTAAATTCTTTAACTGTTTTGAGCTCAGATTTTTAATGTAAATATGGGGATATTATATACTCAGTTGTGTTATAAAATGAAAATATGGTGAAAGATAAAACAAGATATACCTATAGAGAATGTAGCATGAAAGTCTAGAATTAGCATTCATACTGGTAGCTAGTATTGTCATCTTTCTGGCTAACTCCTTGTGGTAGAATGTGATGAGGGTTTTGCTGGAGAGGGTGGCAGCTGAAAATAGTAACATGGAACTAGATATAATCAGAAACAAAATGGTTTTCAAAAAGGGATATTATGTACTATATATTTTATTAAGTCATTTTCAGTATTAGAAGGAATTCTTTAGAGTAAACTTCTAAAGTAATCCCTCTTGTTCACAGATTCAAATATTTGGGCAGGATCTTTAAAGATTACAGAGCAATAATTGATAAGAGAAATATACACTAAAACAGATGAAATACTAATTACCCTGACAAAGGGCAGAATGTAAAGAAGGCAAATTTATTTATTTTAGTAAATATGTATGGTGATCCTTATATTATTTAAACATTTGACCTCTCTCCAAATTTTTCTTCCATGTAAAAAACTGTAAGAGCAGAAGTGAGTAAACTGCCCAGCCTTGTGTTAGCACCTAACACTGTTGATAAAAGAAAACTGAAAATGAGTATCAGTAGCTTCTGCTGAAAAGTAAAGCAACAGTGGAGTCCTATAAAAATCTGATTACCTTTGGTACTTTTTGGCCTGCCCTTGAAAAAATGTTCAATACACTCACCCTTGACTTACAAAAATATAGTTCAAATTTTAATATACACTGTTGTTGCTAAAGGGATCACAAAGGCATTTAATTTAATGAGAAGATAATATTTGCAAAAGAATAGACATGGTTTGAAATATAATAGTTTGAAGTAGCTAGTGGGATTAAACTGGTTTAGGCAATAGCTATCCTATTTCAGTTCTTTGAAGAAGGTAATTCCAGCCTAAGCTTAAGTAAAGGAGGAGGTACAGAACATACTTAACTTTGCCTTGATATTTTTAAAAGGGAAAAGAATACCAGGCTACAGTGATACTTAGAGCCAAGGGAAAATAGCGCTTACTGTTAAGAATATAGTTTGTCAGATAAAACCACGGGCTATTACCTGTAGTTCTGTAAATTTTAAATTAACAAATTTTTTCTTGAGTATGACTTATATGCTTATATTGTTAAACTGTTTAACAATATCAATTTGAAGAAGTATTGCTAAAAACATTAAATTGGGAAATCTAAAATTTAAGAGTTAACCAAAATATAATTCTCTTTTCACAGAAGCTATTTTTTTAAAATCAATGAATATGTAACTCTGATTTATCATCTTGTACATATGCTACCATTGTCCACTTGTGAAAATGTAGAAGATAATTTTACCTTTTATGCTTAATTGAAGATTATGTCCAGCTCAGTGAAGATTCATACATGAGCTTCATAAATATTCTCTGCATAAAATTTTTTCTCTTGCAAATGAAGTTTTTACTTTATAGTTATCATTTTTTCCTTGATATTCTTAGCACTTTGAGTTGTTGAATTGGGAAATATAATATGTATGCATATATGTATGTAAATACACACACAAAATAGCATAAACTTTCTTTTCAGTGCAGTCTAAAGTTAGAATTCTTTATATTGAGATAATTGCTAGGTGAGAAAAACTAATTAAACTACCAAACTAGTCCAGACTCTCACTATTGGTAGGGTCTTTTCGCACTAGGGCCTTCTGTGCATAATGTATACTGTATATGAATGCTGCTCGAAGTGTGAGTGGAGGTCCCCAGGGGTCACCAGGAAGTCCTGGTGAAGTTTCAACTGTAAAACCGTGCCACTCTTCTCATAAAATTGTTTTTTTTGGAAAATTTAGATATATTTCATAAAATTATGACTATTATAAGATGCAGTGGTTTTATTTCTGTCATTTTCAACTTAGTAAATATTTATTATATTATTTGTTCACGTATAATCGACAACTAACATATTAGTTTTAGGTGTACAATATAATGATTTGATATTTGTATACACTGCAAAATTATCAGGACAGTAAGTCTGGTTACCATTCGTCCCATACAAAGTTACAAAAATTTTTTTTCTTTTTTCTCCTTGTGATGAGAACTTTTAAGATTTACTCTCTTGGCAACCTTCAAATATGCACTACTGCAATGGTGACTATAGTCACCATTTGTACATTACATTCCCATGACTTATATATTCTTTAATTGCAAGTTTATACGTCTTGGCCACTTCACCCATTTGTCCACCTCCAATCCCCCTCCCCTTTGGCAACCAACCATCCTGTTTTTTGTATGAGTTTTGCTTGTTCATTTGTTTTGTTTTTTAAATTCCACATATGAGGTCATACAGTATGTCTCTTTCTCTGTCAGACTTATTTCACTTAGCATAATACCCTCAAGGTCCATCCATGTTCTTGCAAATGGCAAGATTTCATTCTTTTTATGGGCAAGTAGTATTCCACTGTTTATACATACAACATTTTCTTTATCCATTTATCCACTGATGGACACTTAGGTTGTTTCTGAATCTTGGCTATTGTAAATAACGCTGCAATAAAAATAGGGTGTGTATATCTTTTCAAATTAGTGTTTTTGTTTTTCTCAGATTAAATACTCAGAAGTAGAATTGTTGCATCATATGGTAGTTCTATTTTTAATTTTTTGAGGAACCTCCATACTGTTTTTTATAGTGGCTGCACCCATTTACATTCCCACTAAGAGTACATAAGAGTCCACTTTCGTCCACATCCTTGCCAACAGTTGTTATCTCTTGTCTCTTCGGTAATAGCCATTCTAACAGGTGTGAGGTGATATCTCACTGTGGGTTTGATTTGCATTTCCCTGATGATTAGCAATGTTGAGCATCTTTTCATGTGCCTCTTGGCCATCTGTATGTCTTCTCTGGAAAAATGTATATTCAACCTCTGCCCATTTTAACATTGGATTGATTGTTTTCTGTTTTGTTTTGTTTTTTTTAAGCTGTTGTATGAGTGGTTTATATATTTTGGACATTAACCCCTTATTGGATATATGATTTACAGATATTTTCTCCCATTCTGTAGGTTGCCTTTTCGTTTTGTTGATGGTTTCCTTTGCTGTGCAGAATCCTTCTTGTTTATGTAGTCCCTCTTGCTTATTTGTGCTTTTGTTGCCTTTGCTTTTGGCGTCAGATCCAAAAAATCATCACCAAGACTGATGTCAAGGAACATATTGTCCATGTTTTCTTCTAAAAGTTTTATGGTTTCAGGTCTACATTTAAGTTTTTAATCCATTTTGAGTTACTATTTATGTATGGTGTAAGATAGTAGTCTAGTTTTTGTTCTTTTGCATGTGGCTGTCCAGATTTCCCAACACAGTTTATTAAAGAGACTGTCCTTTCCCCACTGTATATTCTTGCATCCTTTGTTGTAAATTAATTATACGTGGGTGGGTTTGTTTCTGGGCTCTCTATTCTGTTCCATTAAACGATATGTTTGTTTTTATGACAATACCATACTGTTTGGATTACTGTGGCTTTGTAATATCGTTTGAAATCAGGGAGCATGATGCCTCCAGCTTTGGTCTTCTTTCTGTAGATTGCTTTGGCTATTCAGGGTCTTTTGTGGTTTCATACAAATTTTCAGATTGTTGTGTTTCTGCTAGAAATGCCTTTGGTATTTTGATAGGGATTGCATTGAATCTGTACATTGCTTTAGGTAATATGGACATTTTAACAATATTATTATTAATAATAAGCATGAAATATCCTTCCATTTATTTGTACTTCATTCAACTTCTTTCATCACTATCTTATATTGATAGTTATCAGTGTACAGGCCTTTCAGTTCCTTTCTTGAATTTATTCCTAGGTATTTTATTCTTCTTAATACAATTGTAAAGTTTTTGTTTTCTTAATTTTCTTTCAGATAGCTCATTGTTAACGTATGGAAATGCAGCACATTTTTGTATGTTGATTTTGTACCCTGCCACTTTACTGAATTCTTTAAAAAATTATAACAATGTTTTGGTGGAGTCTTTAGACCATATATATATCATGCTGTCCTCAAATAATGACAGTTTTACTTCTTCCTTTTCAACTTGGATGACTTTTATTTATTTTTTTCTTGCCTTAATTGCTCTGGCTAGGACTTCTAATACTATGTTGAATGAAAGTGGTGAGAGTGGGCATCCTTGTCTTGTTCACTAGAGGAAAAGCTTTCAGCTTTTCCCCCCTGAGTGTGATTTTAGCTGCAGGCTTGTTATATATGGCTTTTATTATGTTGAGATACACTTCTTGTGTACAACCTTGTTGAGACTTTTTTATCATAAATGGATGTTAAATATTTTCAAAAGCTTTCTTCTGCATCTATGGGATGTTCATATATTTTTATCCTTCATTTTGTTAACGTGGTGTATCACATTGACTGATTTTCAGAAGTTGAACCATCCTTGCATCCCTGGAATCCCACTTGATAGTGGTGTATGATCTTTTTAATGCATTGTTGAATTCGTTTTGGTAAATTTTGTTGAGGATTTTTGCATCTATATTCATCAGGAATATTGGCTTATAATTTTCTTTTTTTGTTGTGTCCTTGTTTGGTTTTGGTATCAGGGTAACATTGGCCTCGTGAATTGAGTTTGGAAGGGTTTTTCTTAAGTTTTTTTAAAAGAGTTTGAGGAAGATAGTTATTGAATCTTCTTTAAATGATTGATAGAATTCAGCACAGAAGCCATCTAGTCCTGGACTTTTGTTTGTTGGGGGATTTTTTATTACTGATTCAATCTTCTTACTAGAAATTGGTCTATTCAGATTTTTTATTTCTTCCTGATTCAGTCTTGGAAGATTCTATGTTTCAAGGAATTTATCCATTTCTTCTAGGTTGTCCAGTTTATTGACGTATAATTGTTCTTAGTAGTCTCTTATGATTTTTTGTATTTCTGTTTATCAGTTGTATAATTTCCCTTTTTATTTCTGACTCTATTTATTTAAGCTGTCTCTTTTTAAAAAAAATATTTATTTATTTATTTGGTTGCGTTGGGTCTTAGTTGCAGCAGGCAGGCTCCGTAGTTGTGAGCCCTCTTTATCTTTCTTGGTAAAGAGAATTCAGCTAACGGTTTGTCAATTTTGGTTATTTTTTCAAAAAACCAGTTTTCAGTTTCATCATTCCCTTTTACTGGCTTTTTAGCTTCTATTTTGTTTATTTTTGCTCTGATCACTGTTATTTCCTTCTTTCAACTCACTCTGGACTTTGTTTGTTCTTCTTTTTCTAGTTCTTTTAGGTATAAAGTTAGCTTGTTTGAAATTTTTCTTTTTTCTTGAGCTAGACTTGTATCACCATACATCCCTCTTAGAACTGCTTTTGCTGCATCCCATATATTTTGGTAAGTTGTGTTTCAATTCTTTTTGTCTCAAGGTATTTTTTTTTTAGATTTTTTTAAATAGATCTTTATTGGAGTATAATTGCTTCACAATACTGTGTTAGTTTCTGTTGTACACCAAAGTGAATCAGCCATATGCATACATATGTCCCCATATCCCCTCCCTCTTGAGCCTCTCTTCCACCCTCCCTATCCCACCCCTCTAGGTCATTGTAAAGCATTGTAAAGCACCAAGCTGATCTCCCTGTGCTATGCTGCTGCTTCCCACTAGCTAACTATTTTACATTCGGTAGTGTATATATGTCGATGCTACTCTCACTTCGCCCCAGCTTCCCCCTCCCACCCAGTGTCCTCAAGTCCATTCTCTATGTCTACCTCTTTATTCCTGCCCTGCAACTAGGTTCATCAGTACCATTTTTTTTTCAGATTCCATATATATGCATTAGCATATGGTATTTGTTTTTCTCTTTCTGACATGCTTCACTCTGTGTGACAGACTCTAGGTCCATCCACCTCACTATAAATAACTCAATTTCATTTCTTATTATGGCTGAGTAGTATTCCATTGTATATATGTGCCACATCTTCTTTATTCATTCATCTGTTGATGGACATTTAGGTTGGTTTCATGTCCTGGATATTGTAAATAGTGTTTCAGTGAACATTGTGATACATGTCTCATTTTGAATTTTGGTTTTCTCAGGTATATGCCCAGTAGTGGGATTACTGGGTCATATGGTAGTTCTATTTGTAGTTTTTTAAGGAACCTCCATACTGTTCTCCATAGGGGCTGTATCAATTTACATTCCTACCAACAGTGCAGGAGGGTTCCCTTTTCCCCACACCCTTTCCAGTGTTTATTGTTTCTAGATTTTTTGATAATGGCCATTCTGACTGGTGTGAGGTGATACCTCATTGTAGTTTTGATTTGCATTTCTCTAATTATTAGTGATGTTGAGCATCTTTTCATGTGCCTCTTGGCCATCTGTATGTCTTCCTTGGCGAAATGTCTATTTAGGTCTTCTGCCCATTTTTTAATTGGATTGTTTTAAAAATAAACAAATGGGACTTAATTAAAGTTAAAAGCTTTTGCACAACAAAGGAAACCGTGAACAAAACAAAAAGACAACCTTGAGAGTGGGAGAAAATATTTGCAAAAGATTAATCTCCAAAATATACAAATGTCTCAAGGTATTTTTTGATTTCTTTTTTGATTTCTTCATTGACCCATTGGTTGTTTAGTATCATGGTGTTTAATCTTCACATATTTATGATTTTTTCAGTTTTCTTCCTGTAATGTTCATTGATTTTCTGTGTGGATGAAGTATTCATTTATGTAAGTGGGTTATGAGGGTTCTGCACTATTATTGTATTTCCATCACTTTCACCCTTTAGGTCTGTTAATAATTCGTGTTGTATTTTGATGCTCTTATGTTGGGCGTTTGGATTGACCCCTTTATTATTATCCAGTGCCCTTTTATTGTAGTAGCTGTTTTAAAATCTATTTTTTTCTGGTGTAAGTATAGCTTTCCCAGCTTTCTTTGGTTTCCATTTGCATGGAATATCTTTTTCCATCCCTTCACTTTCTTAGTGTGTGTGTCCTTATATCTGAAGTGAGTCTCTTGTAGGCAGCAGATAGATGGGTCTTGTTTATGTATCCATTCAGCCACTCTACATCTTTTGACTGGAGCGTTTAGTTTATTTACATTTTAAGTAGTTATTCATAGGTATGTACTTACTGCCTTCCTGTTAATTATTTTATAGCTGTTTTGTAGTTCTTCTCTGTTCCTTTCTTTTTCTCTTGCTTTCTTCTCTCTTGAGGTTTGATGACTTTCTTTAGTGTTTTGTTTAGATTCCTTTCTCATTATTTTTTGGTATCTACCATAGGCTTTTGCTTTGTGGCTAGTATGTGGCTCACAAATAACAGCCTATGTAAATAACATTCTATTTTAACTTCATAACAACTTTAAGTTTGGATGCATTTTAAAATTACATTTTTTACCCTCTCCCCCACATTTTATGTTTTTGATGGCACATTTTACATCTTTTTATTTTGTGTTCGTCTTACCATATTATTATAGTTATATTTATTTTTACTTTTGTTTGTCTTTTAATCTTCATATTAGCTTTATAAGTGATTAATCCACTATCTTTATAATAGATTTACCTTTACCAGTGAGATTTATACTTTCATATATTATTGTTGTAGTTATTGTTACTAATTAATGCCCTTTTTTGCAGTCTAACATTCCTTGGAAGGCTGGTTTAGTGGTGATAAACTCCTTTAGCTTTCACTTAGCTGGAAAACATTTCTTCTTCAATTCTGAATGGTAATCTTGCCACACAGAGTATTCTTGGTTGGAAGTTTTTTCCTTTCAGCACTTTAAATATATTGTGCTACTCCTGGTCTGCAGAGTTTCTGCTGAAAATGTGCCGATAGTCTTATGCGGGTTCCTTTCTACATAAAAAGTTGTTTTTCTCTTGCTGCTTTTAAGATTTCCTCTTTAACTTTTGACATTTTAATTGTAATGTGTCTTGGTGTGGATCTTTTTGGGTTCAACTTTTTTGGAACTCTAGGCTTCTTGGACCTGGATTTCTGATTCCTTCCCCAGGTTAAGGAAGTTTTCAACCTTTTTTTTTTTTTTTTTGCGGTACGCGGGGCTCTCACTGTTGTGGCCTCTCCCATTGTGGAGCACAGGCTCCGGACGCGCAGGCTCAGCGGCCATGGCTCAAGGGACCAGCCGCTCCGCGGCATGTGGGATCTTCCCTGACCGGGGCACGAACCCGTGTCCCCTGCATTGGCAGGCAGACTCTCAACCACTGCGCCACCAGGGAAGCCCTCAACCTTTTTTTTTTTAAATATAAATTTTCTGCCTCTTTCTCTCTTCTCCTTCTGGGATCCCTATAATGCAAATGGTAGTCTGTTTGATGGTGTCCCATTGGTCCCGTAAGCTATTTTCACTTTTTGAAATTCTTTTTCCTTTTTGTTGTTCTGTGTGAGTTCCACTGACCTTTCTTCTAGATCACTCATTCTTTCTTTGCTTCACCTAGTCTGTTTGAACCCCTCTAGTATATTTTTCAGTTCAGTTACCCTATTCTTCAGCTCTTTGACTTCTGTTAGGTATTTTCTTATATTTTCCATTTCTTTGTTGAAGTTCTTAATGTGTTTGTCCATTCTCCCAAGTTCAGTGGACATCTTTATGACCATTATCTTTTACTCTTTATCAAGCAAATTACTTATCTCCATTTCATTAAGGTTTTTTTTTTGAGGTTTTATGTTGTTCTTTCCTTTCGAACATGTTCCTCTGTGTCCTCATTATGCTCGACTCTGTGTTTGTTTCTGTATATTAGGTGAAACGGCTACCTTCCCAGTCTTGAAGGAGTGGCATTGTGTTAGGAGAGGAACCATGTCTTTCAACCTCACCCTAGGTCTTGGTTGTCTGTTGAACCTTTGTGATTGTCCAAGCAGCCTGATTTATTCCTGATAGTTCCCAGTTGTTGACGGTGTACCCATTATCTATCAGTGTTCCAAAGGGAAGTATCTCAGTCAGTACCTTGCTTCAGGCTGACGGGAAGCCAGACCCTCAGACAGCTTTTAAAGTCCTGTGGGACTGCAATCATAAACCCTGCTGGAGACCTGGACTTGTCTTTTGGGCAAAAGTTGCAAGAATTGGGGCTTCAGTCATGTGTATAAGCTGTTTTCTGTGAGGTAGTAGAGAGCTGTAGCACAGCCAAGGGACAGTACAAATATGGTGTTTCCCAGCCTGTGTTCCCTGAGAGCAGTTTTGTAGTCTCTAGCTCTGTGTAGCAAGCCTCAATTCTGCCCCTCAAGATAAAATTATAGGACAAGTAAATTGTCCTTTTTCACAGAAAGATCTGGGGTATGTTTCAGTCTGCTACCTGTTGGTGCCTTGGGGATGGTAGCCTGCCACAACTGTCTTTCCTATTGTTACAGTCCTGTGGGACCCAAGAATGCAAGCCCCTTGGCCACCAGAGCCAGATACATGATCAAGGAGTGTCCCCCGTGTATACTGCCCATGGCTGCCAGCTTTAATGAGGCAGCAGGAGAGCTCAGGGCTGGGGTGTGCCCACCAGCTTTTGCAGGGCCGCAGGAGAGCACAGGGTCAGGGCATACCTGCTAGCATTATCACGGTAGAGGGAGAGCAGAAAACTAACCAGCTCCTCCGCCCCCCCTAGAGAGTTCCAACAGGCTCTGTCCCTCTGGTGGTTGCTCTAAGACGAGCAAATGAATCTTCTTCACATGTAGTCTAGGCATTTTCATACTGCTGCTTTTGTGCCGGTGTCCAGGGTGAGTGAATCTGCACTCAAGCCCTTTAAGAGAAGTATCTCAGCTCCCTGCAGCCCTATGGGTCTCCTGGATGTGAGCCTCATTGTTTTCAAAGCCAGATGTTTTGGAGGCTTGTCTCTTTGTTGCAGGTCCTAAGGGTTGGGGTGCCTGATACAGGGCATGAACCCCTCGCTCTTCAGGGAGAAGCTCTGAATTTGTGAGATCCCTCCCAGTTGCAGGTTGCCACACTGTGATGAGGTTTTTGGTGAGACTGCCTCTGCTGTCTATCTTGACGTGGCCTTTTTACTGTTTGCCCTTTTACTGTTTGCTGTGCAGAAGTTGTTTGGCTAATTTTTAGGTCTTTTTCATAGGGAATTGTTCCGTATGTAGCTGTAGCATTGGTTTATCCACGGGAGGAGGTGAGTTTAGGATCTTTCTATGCCACCATCTTGGACTTTCTCCTTCCATTTTGTTTTCTAATATGGTTAAATGGATAGATATAAGTAGTGACCTACTGAAGCCTGTTCTTACCAGCTCGAGAGAGCCAGTGTTGTTAATCTCTTCTTAAATCTTTATTCAGATATCACATTGCTAGCTTGAAACTAGCCACATTGGGAGTATTTACATCATGGAAATGAGTTGAAACTACAAATTTGGCATTTTTGATGGTAAAGGAGGGAAAGCTGGCTGTTGAATATATGCCATTGCACAACTAGATATAATACACATAAACAAAAGTTCTTTGGTGTTCTCAAAAAATTTAAGATCAAAATGGGCTCAGGGACCAAAAAGTCTGCTAATCATAAATGAACTGCTGGTAGTTACTTTACTGTACAAGTTCAACAGCAAAGTCTGTGCTAATATATGATGAAGGCGGATTATCAGCCAGGTGCTTTGTCTTTAGAGCCACTTTACCAGTTTCCCCTATGGTGTCTTCCAACAAGAGGAACTCCATAAAGTGACATGAAGTCATAAGGTATGTCATATCCTTCGTGGTTGACACCCTAAGTTCATAGCTTACTTACTTGTTGAGCGATCAGAGACTCTCAGTATTATGCGAATATAGAAAATTGGGGATGAGAAAAGATTCTGGGCTTGAGTAGTTAGAGAAGTCTTTAGGGAGGAGGTAAAGCATGAGATGGATCTTAAAAGTTTTTAGGGAGGTGTATTGGCTGAGGGATGTGGAAAAGGGGTTAAGCTTGTGGGAGGTAGAGGCAAGGTATGATTTTGCTGTGAAGAATTTGAAGAGTTGTTTTAGGAAATAATGAAGCAGATGGGGTTGAAAGAAAAATCAGGCTAAGAATTTGGAACTTAACTGGATAGAGCATAACCAGTAGTGGATATTTTAAAAACTGGATCAAATGTTAAGGTGAAAGAGGTCTTTTACAGAGATTAATCTGGCAGATCTGTGTAGATCAGCAGGGAGTGGTCTGAAGCCAGGTAAACCTGTTTTAATCATCAGAAAGGAAGGATAGGGTGAAGAACCTGGGCTACTAATTCAGAAAGACTTTGGTTAAGATCCTTCTTCTGCCACTCTGTTATTTTCAGCTCATGGATAAGATGAAGATAACTAGCTAGTTGGGTTGTAAGTAACACAAAGGCATGAAAGAGTTTAGTAAAGGTTAGGTGCCTGGTACTATGCTAGGACCTTCAGTGGGAGGTATTATCAGTGCTACTTTTGCTACTACTACTTCTACTGCCACTACTTTTATAATAATATTTGATGTGCTATAATGAAGATTGAAACTGGTGAACCATAAGTAGAAATAGGATGTAGAAACCAGGCCCATCCTTAACACTAATGGGTGCAAGAGTATAAATGAAAGTTCACTCATTATATTTCTGAATATTTAAATGCTACAAATCAGTTAACTGTTAAATAAAATGTGCTCTACCTCCTAATTTGACTGATATAGCTTTGTAATGAGGTGGATGATCATTTAGAATTTACAGCTTTTTTTAGGAGTTCTGTTCTAGAATATAGTGGCCAAAGGAGAATTGGCCTTCTGTCACCTTGTTCTTCTCCTGTAGTCTACCTCCTTTTGCCCATATCCTAGGTTCTTTGCCATAGCATGTCCCCATGCCTATTTCCCAGGCAACCTTGCCTCACCCCTTGCAAGCTATCTCTTGACTGCCCCTTGGGCCTAGAGGTGGGTTTGCCTGCATCCCTGTCTGCCCTGGGGACGATACTTCAGGGCTCTGTATGTAAATTTGGGATCCTGGGAATCTGCTGTGGTAGAGTGCTGAGGAGTCAGAGAGCATGCCCTGAACTCTGCAGACTTCTCACTTCAAGAAGAAGTACCTGGCCAGGGGGCCAAAGTGGGGGCCAAAGTGGGTTCTCTAAAGTGTAAGGCCCAGGGCAGTGACTCTTTTTGCCTGGGTCTCAGGATGGTGCTGGAAGGGATCACCTGACATGGGTGACAGATCAGCAGGATTTGTTTACTATTAGTTGTGGAGTATGAGAAAATGAGCGTGCAAAAAATGAATACCAGGAGAATTATAAAGCCACTGAGAGAGTTAGCATAGTATGTGGGAGCAGATGAGGTGGGACCTGAATACAAAAAACTGTGTTTTGCTTGGCATTGAATACCTAATCAACTTCTAGCATATTGCCAAGCACATACTATTGAGTCAATAAATGTTGAAGGGCAAGATGAAGATACTTGGATTATTTGTGCCAGAGATGAGAAGAAAGTCATTGTAGAATATAGAAAGAAACAAGAAAATAAGTTCTTCTGGGGCCAGTGCAGAGTTTTGAGGGAGGGTGCATCTTGCTGTGATTGGCATGGTAGTGAGTGAGCTACTTGTGTGTGTGGACCGTGTATATTTAATATTTGTATGTGTGGCGCCTAGCATAGTTGCAATTCTTTTTTAAATAAGTGATTGAATAATATTATATGAGAACAGACTTTAAGAAATTAATTGGATCTTAAAGTTAAAATGATTAATGGCAAAGACAATTTGTATTATTAGTGATCTGATATGGAGTCTGAGAAACTTGTAATAATTCAAGACATGAAGAGATCCTGAGCAGTTGTGTTAGTTTCAGAATGAGGTGGCGAAAGATGTCTTCAAAGAGGAGATTTTACTTGTAACCTGTTTGGAGAGGAGTAGAGGACACACATAACTGTAGATTAGCTTGAATTTTCTTACTTGATAGTCACTCAAATTAAGTACAGGTGAGGGTGGTTGGAGAAAAGAATCCAAGCTAAAGGACTTGGTAGAATTATCTTAGAAACATCTGATTATGGGTATGTATAACTCATAGTCATTTTGCTCAAAGTTGTTATGAAGTATTTAGTCACTTAATTTATAATAAATATGTACAGTAATATCTCATGTCAGAAAATATATGTCATAATGATAATAAGGTAACAGGAAAATCTGATAATAGGGTTAAAATTGCCGAGTTCTTTCTGAGAACTCTGGTGTGTTAATTAGTGTAGATTATTGCATTTTTGCTGTATCTGACTTGTAATCGCCTAAATACACAGCAAACACCTGTGATTACTTTAGTGATCCTTGTCTTGTCATGTTCAAGTCACCCCGAAAATGTGTATTTAGACTGTTCCCTGTTCATATATACTCAGCTGTGCCTGTTTGCTTTGTTATTTTTCTGAGTTTAATGGACCGACATAAAAATTTATGGCAACTGTCACTTAATGTCACCTTTACCTTTAAAGAAAAAAAGAAAACAAACAAAACTAAATCACGCCAGGCAGCTATGATGCTGTTTACAGTTGACTAAATTATCAGAATACTTTGGACTAAATTTATCTCTGACATCATGGGCCAAATTTAGGGCAAAAACGGTATGAACATATATAAACAATATACTTACTTACATTTTTATATGTAAGTGTTACCCTAAATTTAATTTATTAGCCAGTAAAAATCATTAGTTTTAAAATAACATTGCCCATTTGTCTTTCAACCAAAGATTTCTTTTTAAAATTTCCATAAAACTGAATAATCATGTATATCTTATTAATTTCTCTGGTTTGTGACCTGTTTGTATGTTGTTTCTGCTTGTTTATTTTTAAGAAATAAATCTTATTTAATTATTTTTAAGGAATGAGCAAAGTTATGTCAGCTGCTAATCCATTCTCACTTTTGCCTCTCTATATCAGGCTGTTCTCAAAACTGGCTGGTCTCTCATCTTCACAATTTAAAAGCATAGGTTTTTTCAGAGAATTCTTCTCTTCATTATTTTCCCTCACTTAAATTTTTCCTGATTATTAGATTAATATGTTTACTTGAATTCTGATTCTTTGAAAAGTAAAAGTTCTCCTTTTCTGTAAAATCAATATAACATTTTTTTTTTGGCTAAATAGGAAACTTTAAAAAATATAGTTATACAAAGAAATACTTTAAAAATAATTCATTTGTATGGTAATTAGTATTTATCCACAAATTCAATAATTTAAAATAATCATATATCTTCTAGATATCAAAGAATTCATTTTTAATGTTAACCTAATTCTTCTTGCTTTTAACATTTTAGGCCACTTGGTCATTCTGGCATTTTATGGTAGAGAATACATTGAGTTTGGCTCATGGAAAGAATATGAGGTAATTGATCCATGTTCTCTATAAATTATGAATGTACACAAAACATAGAGTATTTTAATATGTCAAATATGGCGTCTCATGTCTGAATTTTTTCAGTAACTTTTTAAAATGTGAGATTTTGAGATAGGTTTTTCCTTTCTTGATGGTTGACAATAGCTAATATGGTAAGGAACTTTTCTTTTACTACTTGTATATGTTTAAGACAAAGTATTGGAGCTGTTCCTCACATTATACGGTTACAGTTAATATTTTTAAATGCTTCAGATAGCTTATTAGGTCTCTGTGGGGCTAAGAAAACCTCAAGAGAATGCGTCCTTCCTATCCACCTCCCCAGCCCACCCGAAGTAGGATTAAAGGCATGCTGCATTGAAAAGTACTAGCAGCTAGTGCAGGAAATAGTGTGAAAGGGCATTGAGGCTCCTATAATGTGAAATTTCTAGGCACTTCTCAGGGTGGTCTAATGAAAACAAATATGAGCCTCATATGTTAGTCTTTTGCTGTCCCTTTGGTACTCTTGTGTCACCCTACATGATGCCTGACTTTGGCATTCTAAAATGGCACTCAGCTAAGTGCATATGCCACATTCATATCCATAGTTGTTTCATGGATTACCAAGCATCAATCCTGTATCAGAATTAGTTCAAATTAAAGATAGTAAAATATAGCAGCTATCCTTATGAAATTCAGCCAATGACACAGGAGTGTGAGAATCAGTGGGTACTAACTATTGAGTAGAGTAATTGGCTAACATACTGCTGATGTCATAATTCCCCTACTCAATAATGGGTTGGTTATGTAAGAAGGTGCAGCAGTTTGGTGTGTGAACTTCTGCTTCCACTACAGCAGTACTTTAAAGAGGCTTTCCGTTGGCATTCAGAAAGGTGAAAAGTGCAGAGGTGGTAGTGGGAGGGGCATCAGAGGGATAGGCATAGAGTCTGAGTAAGCTGTTCATCATTATTGGTTTTTGAGATTATGCTTGTACCCGAATTGAATTACTTTCTTACCTTCCCACACAGTTGGAATGCAATTGAAATGCAGCCCATTCAAGGTGGTAAAACATTGCTCTTTTAACATTTCTTCAGTCTGCAGCTTCTGTGGGACGATAACCATACAGTTTGCTGGTTAAGAGACTTAACCAAGACTCAAGAGAAATAAACTGGAGCTATTTCCTCCATTTCAAACCTGTGGTTTTATAAAAGTCCACCAAAGTGTGCAAAAAAAATTCCCCTAACCACTTTTCAAAATTTTTTATAGATATAAGGTTGCAGGAAAGATAAAGTAAATAGTTTGATGTGTAAGACCTTTGTAACATGATTTATAACAAAAACTATGCATTTATGTATAGGTGTTATAATTAAAGAGCTATAATCTTTATCACTGATAGTATATTTAAAGAGACTCAGTGCCAACTCTTTCAAATAGTTTTCCTAAGAAGTTTTGCAGCTTTATCATATTTATTAAATCATTTGAGTTGTCTGTATCTAACAAATGAATGATATTCTTTTTCCTTATCATTCATTTTTCATGATTGAGGGTATCTGGTATGGGCATCGATAACATACCTAATAATTGTGAAAGCTCATGTGGGCCTAGAGAAAAGAGTGTCCATAGTGTACTTCGATTAAAAATGCTTGCAAATAATGTTTATTAAAAATAGGTTAGTGGGGCTTCCCTGGTGGCACAGTGGTTGAGAGTCCGCCTGCCGATGCAGGGGACATGGGTTCGTGCCCGGGTCCGGGAGGATCCCACATGCCGCGGAACGGCTGGGCCCGTGAGCCATGGCCGCTGAGCCTGTGCGTCCGGAGCCTGTGCTCCGCAATGGGAGAGGCCACAACAGTGAGAGGCCTGCGTACCGCAAAAAAAAAAAAAAAAAAAAAAAATAGGTTAGTGGAAATTTAAAATAAAAAACCAGTGGATATTTTGGTGGAGTCCTTCTTTTGGGTAAGTTGTAGGAGATGAACTCAACTTGAATTATCCTGAAAAGCCATAGAAAACAAATCTATATGTGCTGCCCTTCCCACTTTTTCCTTTTAATCTGACTTTTGGGCTTTCATTTTGATAGCCTTAAACTCCTTTGTTATATGTGAAATAAGTAAGTTGTCTTGGGAAGGGGAGGGGTAGGGAGGGAAAAGTGTTTTTACTTATTGCATGGCATATGGGCCGTTAATTATAATATACTTTATATTTACATTGTAGATCACACTTTATAAGGTTCTTTTGTATGTACAGCACCTTATCTAACTTTCTTCCTGACTAGTTATATGGGACCATATAATGGATGGGAAAGCCGAGTGCAAGAGAGGTTAAGAAACACCTTTGAGGGCTTCCCTGGTGGCGCAGTGGTTGAGAGTCCGCCTGCCAATGCAGGGGACACGGGTTCGTGCCCCGGTCTGGGAGGATCCCACATGCCGCGGAGCGACTGGGCCTGTGAGCCATGGCCACTGAGCCTGTGCGTCCGGGGACTGTGCGTCTGGAGCCTGTGCTCCGCAACGGGAGAGGCCACAGCAGTGAGAGACCCGCGTACCACAAAAAAAAAAAAAAGAAACACCTTTGAAAACTGTTGCACAGCAAGTAGTTGGAAGATCTAGCATGTGCACCCAGGTCTTGTGACTCTTAATCCAGTGTTCCTGTCCACTATATTAGTAATTTTCAAATTGTATTTTCCAGTCAAAGAAGTTCTTCAGGAGCCACCTTGGGTAATGTTGGTGGCTGCAGAGCATGTCCATTTTTGTCTCTTTTTCTTTTGAGGCTCTGAGTAGTATTTCATCAGAAGTAAGCTTTTAGAGCCATTGCTCTGTACTATTTTTCTTTGTGCAAGGACTAAAGAGAAGCAAACTATATCCCTCTAAGTGACAATCAAGGCTGTATACCTCTTGTCCTACTGGCATTGTGGATCTAGAAATAAGAATTAGACTGTTGGCATTTTCTTTACTTCTGCTCCTTGTCAACTAAGTACTTACTGAATATGTACTGAACACAGTATGCAGGATACACAAGTTACTAGCTTTTTAGCAGGGCCAATGACAATTGGTTTTAAAATAGTAATATAGTTTTTTTAAAAATTAAAATAGAAACTTCATATTAAACATATCTTGGTCATAAAGTGACATTAATAAGCATCACCATTTCTATATAATTTAAAATATTGCTTGTACTTAATAATCCCAAGGCCGGTAGTTAAGCATATTTGTTCTTAGAAGTAATTTTCACAAGCTATTATCTATGTATAGAGTCTTGAAAATGCTAGATTATAGTAGCATTTATGAGTATTGCTAATAGTGTCACAGAATGGTTCCTTCATCATATTATAGAATTCTAGAGTCTTTGGTAATAATGGATTCCAAAATATGTTTTCACCTTACCCAAGTATGCATTTAAGCCTTAATGTATTGTAACAATCTATGAAATTACATATGTGCAAATAGAAAATAAATTCCATCAGTGGTCAACAAAAACATCATGAAATTTAATAATGGTTAAGAGTTTATCACACAAATTCAAGATAAGAGTAATTGTTATGGAAGCAACCTAAGTGTCCATTGACAGATGAATGGATAAAGAAGATGTGGCACATATATACAATGGAATATTGCTCAGGCATAAAAAGAAACGAAACTGAGTTATTTGTAGTGAAGTGGATGGACCTAGCGTCTGTCGTATGGAGTGAAGTAAGTCAGAAAGAGAAACACAAATACCATATGCTAACACACATATATGGAATCTAAAAAAAAGGGTTCTGAAGAACCTAGGGACAGGACAGGAATAAAGACACAGACGTAGAGAATGGACTTGAGGACCTGGGGAGGGGGAAGTGTAACCTGGGACGAAGTGAGAGTGTCATGGACATATCTACACTACCAAATGTAAAATAGATAGCTAGTGGGAAGCAGCCACATAGCACAGGGAGATCAGCTTGGTGCTTTGTGACCACCTAGAGGGGTGGGATAGGGAGGGTAGGAGGGAGACGCAAGAGGGAGAGGATATGGGGATATATGTATATGTATAGCTGATTCACTTTGTTATAAAGCAGAAGCTAACACACCATTATAAAGCAATTTTACTCCAATAAAGATGCTAAAAAAAAAAGAATAATTGTTAGACTCAAATCATAGCATTGTACACATTTAATGTGTCAACAGTTTTGTACTTTTTATTTAAAACTTTTTTTATTGAGATATAGTTGATGTACAATATTATATAAGTAACAGGTGTACAACATTATGATTCACAATTTTTAAAGGTTATACTCCATTTATAGTTATTATAAAATATTGGCTGTATGCCCTATGTTGCACAATATATCCTTGTAGCTTATTTATTTTATACATAATAGTTTGTACCTTTTAACACCCTTACCCCATTTTGTCCCTCCCCTTCCCTCTCCCCACTGGTAACCATTAGTTTGTTCTCTGTATCTGTGAGTCTGTTTCCTTTTTGTTATATTCACTAGTTGCATATTTTAGATTCCACATAGAGTGACATCATACAATATTTGTCTTTCTCTGTCTGACTGACATCACTTAGCATAATGCCCTCCAAGTCCACTGCTGTTGCAAATGGCAAAACTTCATTCTTTTTTCTGGAGTACTACTTTTCTTAAACTTAGCCATTGAGCTCTTAGTTTAGAGTACTAAACTAAACACTCTAAACTAGTAATGTTTGTTTTCTCCACAGTTCATTCTGAACATGGAACAATTAGAGAGGCACTGAAAAGGGCAGTAAAAATGGATATATTGGCAGGAGTGAGGAAGGATTCAAGAAGCATGGGGGGAATCTGTTTTCAAATTTACTTGTATTTCTCTTTATTTTTTATTACAGAATTTCAGCTAAAAATCAATAAAGCAACAAAATGACAGGTATGTTAGATCCTTAAGTTATCTCCTTGAAAGACAGACCTAAGTAGAATGAGCTTGAATTATAGGAAGGACGATTTTAATTTGTCATAAAGAAGATATTCCCTAAAAGTGAGTGGCAATAGAGGGATATTTGGGATGTCATACTCTATAAAGATCTTTAAGACTGGAATAGTTATCTATTCAACTAAATATATGTTTTATCCTTGAAGTCTCTACCAAGCTGAAGGTTCTTTTAGCTGAAGCTGCTAATTGCTAATTGCTGGAAATTAGCTAATTAATTAGCTAATTAATTAGCTAATTAAGCTGCTAATTGCTTGGAAATGTATGCAATATGTATATAATTCTCTTATAACTAAATATGATATATGTAGTTTATGGAGATCCTTATATTATTTTTCAGAGATAAATTAAGATAAAAATTGCAAGTACATTGCAAATTTGGGATTATAGAAAGAACTAAAGTACCCTTAATCTGAGAGATAATATATATTCCATATTATTATGTGTGATTTAAAAATACTTGATAAAAAATGCAGAGGAAGGCAGCCATTAGTCAAAAATGTGAGAATGAAGCTATGTCCTTTGGCAAGGTGGTTTAGTGCAAACAGCTAATGCATTTATGAGTTAGTCAATGCATTTATGAGTTAGTCAAACCTGAGGTCAAATCATGGTTCACCCACTTATTAATTCAATATTCTTATGTAATATGAGGATAATAACTGTTGCCTTGCAGCCTTGTGAAAACTAAATAAGGGATATATGTGAAGTACATAATGCAGTGCTTGGTACATAGTAGTGCTTAATAAATGATACAGGCATACCTTGGAGATATTGCAGGTTCAGTTCCAGACCATTACAATAAAGTGAACCTTGCAGTAAACTGAGTCATACGAATTTTTTGGTTTTTCAGTGCATATAGAAGTTATATTTACAGTATTCTGTAGTCTATTAAGTATGCAATAGCATTATGTCTAAAAAAAATAATGCATACCTTAATTTTAAAAAATACTTCATTGCTAAAAAATGCTAACCTTCAGTGAGTCATAATCTTTTTGCTGGTAGAACGTAGAGGGTCTTGCCTCTATGTTGATTGCTGCTACTGGTCAGGATGTTGGTTACTAAAGGTTGCAGTGGCTGTGGCCGTTTTTTTTTTTTTTTTTTTTTTGTGGTACGCGGGCCTCTCACTGTTGCGGCCTTTCCCGTTGCGGAGCACAGGCTCCGGACGCGCAGGCTCAGCGGCCGTGGCTCATGGGCCCAGCCGCTCCGCGGCATGTGGGATCTTCCCGGACCAGGGCACGAACCCGTGTCCCCTGCATCGGCAGGCGGACTCTCAACCACTGCGCCACCAGGGAAGCCCTGGCCATTTCTTAAAATAAGACAACAATGAAGTTTACCATCATTGATTGACTCTTCCTTAAACAAAGGATTTCTCTGTAGCATACAAGGCTGTTGGATAGCATTTTACCCATAGTAGAACTTCTTCCAAAATTGGAGTCATTCCTTTCAAAACCTGCCATTATTTTATCAACTAAGTTTACGTACTGGTCTAAATCCTTAGTTGTCATTTCAACTATTTTCATAGTGTCTTCACCAGGAGTAGATTCCATCTCAAGAAACTACATTCTTTGCTTATCCATAAGAAGCAACTCCTCATCTGTGCAACTTTTATCATGAGATTGCAGCAATTCAGCCACATCTTCAGGCATCACTTCTAGTTCTCTTGCTATTTCTGCCACATCTACATTTAATTCCTCTACTGAAATCTTGAACCCCTCAAAGTCATCCATGAGGGTTGGGATCAACTTCTTCTAAATTCCTGTCAGTGTTGATATTTTGACCTCTTCCCATGAATCATGAATGTTCTTAATGGCATCTAGGATTGTTAGTCCTTTCCAGAAGGTTTTCAGTTGACTTGGACCACATCCATCAGAGGAATCACTATCTATGACAGCTATAGCCTTATGAAATACATTTCTTAAATAATAAAACTTGAACGTTGAAATTACTCTTTTGATTCATGGGCTGCACAATGGATGTTGTGTTAGGAGGCATGGAAACAACCTTAATCTTGTTGTATATCTCCATGAGAGGTCTTGGGTGAGCAGGTGCATTATCAATGAGCAGTCATATTTTGAAAAGTATTTTTTTCCTGAGCAGTAGGCCACCACAGTTGGCTTAAAATATTCAGTAAACCATGTTGTAAACAGATATGCTGTCATCCAGGCTTTGTTCCATTTATAGAGCACAGGCAGAGGAGATTTAGCAGAATTCTTAAGGGCTAGGATTTTCAGAATGGTAAATGAGCATTGGCTTCAACAAAGTCACCAGCTGCATTAGCCCCTAACAAGAGAGTCAGCCTGTCCTTTGAAGCTTTGAAGACAGGCATTGACTTCTCTTCTCTACCTATGAAAGTCCTAGATGGCATCATCTTTCATCATAAGGCTGTTTTGTCTACATTGAAAATTTTTTGTTTAGTGTAGCCACCCTCTTGAATTATCTTAGCTAGATCTTCTGGATAACCTAATGCAGCTTCCACATCAGCACTTGCTGCTTTATTGACCTTGTGCTTTTATGTTACTGAGATGGCTTCTTTCCTTAGGCTTCAGGAGCCAACCTCTGCTAGCTTCAAACTTCTCTTCTGCTGCTTCTTCACCTCTCAACTTTCATAGAATTGAAGAGAGTTAGAGCCTTATTCTGGATTAGGCTTTGGCTTAAAGGAATCTTATAGCTGGTTGATTTTCTCTCCAGACCACTAAAACTTTTTCCATATTAGCATGAAGGCTGTTTCACTTTTCATTTGTGTGTTCCCTTTTAATTTGTGTGTTCACTTTTAATTTCCTTCAGGAACTTTTCCTTTGTATTTACCACTTGGCTACTTGTTTGGTACAAGAGGCCTAGTTTTCGGCCTGTCTTGGCTTTTGACATTCCTTCCGCACTAAGCTTAATCATTTCTAGCTTTTGATTTATTTATTTTTTTAATGACTTTTGTTTTTTTTTTTGATGAGGACCATTTTTTTAAAGTCTATTGAATTTGTTACAATATTGCTTCTGTATTATGTTTTGGTTTTTTGGCCTCGAGGCATGTGGGATCTTGGCTCCCCAACCAGGGATCGAACCCACACCCCTTACATTGGATGGTTAAGTCTCAACCACTGGTCCGCCAGGGAAGTCCTGCTAGCTTTTGATTTAAAGTGAGAGATGTGTGACTCTTCCTTTCACATGAATACTTAGAGGCCATTGTAGGGTTATTAATTGGCCTAATTTCAGTATTGTTGTGTCTCAAGAAATAGGGAGGCCCGAGGAGAGGGAGAGAAAGAGATGGCGGAACGGCTGGCTGGTGGAGCAGCCAGAACACACACAAAATTTGTCAGTTAAGTTCACCATCTTGTATGGGTGTGGTTCATGGTGCCCCAAACAATTACAACAGTAACATCAAAGATCAGTGATTGCAGATCACCATAACAATATAATAATAAAAAAGTTTGAAATATTGTAAGAATTACCAAAATGTGACACAGAGACACAAAATGAGCACGTACTGTTGGAAAAATAGCGCCAATAGCCTTGCTTGACGCAGGGTTGCCTCAAACCTTCAATTAGTAAAAAGCGCGGTATCTCCACGTGCAGTAAAGCAAAGCACAATAAAACAAGGTATGCCTGTAGTTCCCTTCATTCCTCCATAAGTCTTAATGTTTGTTTAGGAGTTTGGATCAGGAAAACCAATAGAACAGGGAGGGGATGAAGGGGAAAATTGAACTTCAGTCTTTTGGGATATAAGATTCAACATACTTCTTGCATTTACTATTTAATTTCTCAAATTTCACTTTGTCCTGCAGTGGTCAACAAGAATTTAATTGCTTATTATATTAAGGAGACACCAGTTTTGGTCCTACCTTGAGCAAAAACTTCAATATCAGACTCACTCTTAGGAAGAAAGCCATATGGAGTTGTAAGTAGGAAACCACAGGTGAAGCAGAAAATATTAAATGTCTTCAGATTTTAACTTCTGGAAAACTCACTTTTATTGAAAGGAAGTAACTGTTTACTTAAAAGTTCAGTGTGACAGATGCATTAGTTTCTTGGAATTTATGGTCAGTCAACTCTCATTTTGTTTTAATTAGCATAATTATCTTAGGTTCCCTTCTGACTGCTATTCACCCCTATCCTTCCTGCTCCACCCCCTACTCCCCAGCTATCCTACATTATCGTCACTTCTGAATTTCTAAAGGCTCTTCAAATAGCTAGTTTCCCTAAGTTTGTGGTAAAACTAATTTAACTGCAAAACCTGAACAAAATGACGTGAGGTACTTAAGGGTCTTTCTTTACCCCACTCTTTGAACATTCATTCATTTAGCTACAGAAGTGTTAATGTGAATGGTTATGGGTTGCTGCCCCAGATCCATCTGCAGTGTTGTGTATGGTATTGCTTTCTAAAATTAAAAAAATTCTGAGTCATGTGACATATCTGAGCCAGTGGCTTCCAGTAGGGGGTTGTGAATCTGTTTCATTTTTCCATTTTATAGATGAGAAGACTATGCTAGAAGAAAGTAAATTACCAAGGTTTGAATGATATATTAAGATGTTAAGTAAATTATTCAGATAATGCATAGTAAAGCCAAATTTAAACCCAGCAGTCTTATACCAGAGCCCATACTCTTTTTTTTTTTTTTTTTTGCGATATGCAGGCCGCACAGGCTCAGCGGCCATGGCTCACGGGCCCAGCCGCTCCGCGGCATGTGGGATCTTCCCAGACCGGGGCACGAACCCGTGTCCCCTGCATCGGCAGGCGGACTCTCAACCACTGTGCCAACGGGGAAGCCCCAGAGCCCATACTCTTAAACTATAAGGACAAGTGGGCAGCTTGGCCACCCAGTTGCCAAGGCAAGATTGAGCTTAGTTGGCACCAGTATTCATGTCTTGAGTTGACATAATTACTAATCTTTACTAATATAAGGAGGCATATACCTAAATATCTGTAATGGAAGATAATCTCCTTATAATTTGGATGTGGGTATGGACTATTAAGCTTTTCTACATATTTGGGTATACATATGTCTGATCATAGATTTCCCCTAGGTATATTGGAGCCCAGCCACAAAGGCTTGTCTCAGGTTGAGGTAGAAAACTGTCTAGTTTCTCCATTGTCCGTCCTCATTATTTTATATTATCTATATCTCACTAAGTGCTAGAAATTGTTGTTTTGACTTTTTTCAACAAATTATTAATGCCTCTATGTTGTAGGCTAGAAATACAATGTTGAACAAGAAAATCATGGTCCCTTTTTCAGCAGGGGACAGTTGTCATTGTGGATGGGACAGTTCTTGGTGGGTTATCCTATGTTGTAGCATGTTTTAGCGACTATGGGCCAAAATGGCATTAGAACCACTTCCTCTCCCCAATCACTGTGACAACAGAATGACCCCAAAGGTTTCCAAAGTCATCAGGTAAGGGATGGTGGGGTGGTGTAGTGGTCTATCTTGATGTTATTCATACTCAGCCTTGAGGATAGTAGCTGCCCACTTGTCCATGCGCTTTGTCCACACACTATCCAAGTTGAATAATTGACTTTAAGCATTTCTTTTTCTAGAATACAGGCTTCCTGCAAGTAAATAGAGCTGAGAGAGCTACAAAGCAAATAACTAAACTGGTTACACTCCGGGTACAATGGCTAAACTGAAAAGCAAGATTAGTTGTGGATAATGTTACCAATGGCTAATTGAGAATTCTCCTTATACTGTAAATAATGAGCATAAGTTAATAAACTCCCAAGTTAACATACCAAGATGATGCTATATTTTTTTAAGCTATAGAATCTAAGTCTCTAGGACTTTATATATGCAAATTATTTCTTAAAGACATACAGCACATTTATGCTAATTATATTTTATAGCACAAACATTTCTGCTTTGCTTTTATATTTTTAAGAGAAATTTTTAACAAAATTACAAATTTAAATAATTTGTAAATAGAAACAACTATGAAGGATTTATGACTTGAATTTGTCATTTGAAAGAGGAATAAAAATAAATTTTCATTCAGTATCCATATTAACTGCCTTTTAATCAGTATTTTATATTAAAAGTAATAACATTTGGAAGTTTACAGAGCCTCAGGCTTATGACAGTTGCTGTTTAAATTACAATAATTTTATTGTATTATGATTACCAAATTTATTTATATGCTATAAAACATTCAGAAAATCCAGAAAGGTACAAAGAAGGGAGTAAAAAGAAATTATCATTCATTATAATAAGACCATTATAACTCATGATTCAGTAGATGGATTCAAGATTAGATCTTTTAAAAAATGAAGGTACTTTTCTGATTGGAAACCATTTTGCGGATGAGGAAGGTGATGAATTGCTCATGTTAATTAGATATGTTTGCTGTAATTCCAGTTTCAGCTGCATATAAAAAAAGAATTGTGAGAGAGATTTATTTTTCTTTAATTTAGATGAGAAATACTTATCAAGCACCTAGTATACATTAAACATTCAAAATGGATTTTCCACTTATTAGCTGTGTGACTGTTGGCAAGTTACTCTAAGTAGTCAATTTCTTGACTCAGTTTATTTATTTGTAAAAGAGGGATAATAACTACTTTGTTGAGTTATTGTAAGGGTTAGTTATAGTTTAGTTGAAGTATTTAGCAGCACCTGACATATAATTAGACAACAATGAATCATTAGTATTATTGTTTTTATTCTTTATAGTAACAATACATAATTTTAGCCCATTACTATATAAAATATCATTGCTGTGGTAGTAATTTAGCATATGAGGTAATTAACTGTGATTATTATAATTTTATTAATAGAGAGAATGGAGCCTAGCTAGACTGACTATACTTAGGATCTTGTCAGGTAAATATTACTTCCTTATATTTGTATAGCAGTTTCGTTTTCAGAGCTCTTTCTCATTTCTTGTTTTATTTGCTCTGTACAGTCTTCCAGTAAGAAAAGCAGGGCCTGTATAATTTTCCATTTTGCAATTGAGGAGCTGAGGCTTGTAGAGAATGACAGACTTGCCAAGGTCATATGGCTTATAAGTGGTTAATCAGGTTCATTTCCTTCCACCTATAATTAAGATTCTCACTGAACCTAGATTGACCTTCAGTATGGGAAAGAACAGAGAATAGAATCTGACTATAATTGATGAGTCTTCATTTAACTTTAGCCATTTTATAGTTTCTTGTGTTTGCTCCCATTCCAGTCATCTGAACACTGGCTTTAATGTTTTAGTAGTCTATTATGTTGATGGTGGTTACAATGAACCACATCTCTGGATATTCACACGCTTGTGAAGTCTCTTTCCTTTCAATCTGGACTGGGCCTGTAGCTTATTTTAACAAACAGAATGCAGCAGAATTAGAGCTGTCTGAAGTCTGGGCATAAGCCTTAAGAAAGCCAGGTAGCTTTTGCTTTTATGTTTCTGGGAGACCTGAACCATTATGTCAGAAATCTGGCTACCTTCCTAGAGAGACCATGTGGAAATGAGGCCACAAGGAGAGAGGGAGAGGGAGAGAGGAAGAGAGGGAGAGAGAGAGGGAGAGGCGGGGAGAGAGAGAGAGGCTCTGAGGTTACATGGAGACAGAAGCCCAGTCACCCTAATCCTAGTATTCTAGCTGAGCCCAGTTCCTACCTGCTAGCTGAAAGCAATTGTGTGAGTGACCATCAGCAAGATGAGCAGAAGAACTAGCTGAGCCCAGCCCAGGTTGCAGAATTATGAGCAAAAAAAATAGTTTTTGTTTTTGTTTTTCTGAGCAATAAGTTTTGTGGTGGTTTGTTACACAGTAATAGAAAAGCCAGAGAAGCATGGCAGTTTACTTGAAAATAAAAGTCTTGCTAAAGGGTGTTACCCTTTCTTGGCCTATTTTGACAGTTTTGGTCTTTTTCTGGTTTGCTAATGTCAGGCAGTGTTGAAGAGAGAGAATAGTAATGAATAATTTTTCCTTTCCAGACGCTCATCTTACTGAACCTTTAAGTACACAGGTTTGGCCGATACTTGGGTAAACCTGAGGTAAACCCAGTCTCTCTGTGCTGAGTCTCTTCAGAGAAATCTCAGGAGATTGGGCTGCTTCCTATTTTCAGGTCTCTGATTCTTCTTCTCTGTTGAATTTCCTACTCCCAGTCTTTTGTGACTCTCTTTATCCCTGTCAGAGTTGAAATGGATTTGGCCTAGGTTAGCCAGCTAAGAAAAGATGGCATAGTTTTCCTTCCTCTCTTGAACTTGTTTCTGTTGTCCACAAAGACTTGGGAAGACTTTTGGGACTCAGAGTAAAACTAAGACATGGACTCACCTCAGTTTCTGATCACTTACATATTACTTAACAGGAAAGATATGCTGCAGTGAAACATTACTCATGCAATTTATCTTTTCCCTCTCATAGATCAGTTTCTTCCTATTTAACTATAAATACTGCATATTTTATTTTCCCGTATAATTAAAGTTATAAAATTATAAAAATAAAAAAAATTGCAAAATGTTTTATAAGTTTCTGCCAGAGATGAGAACCAGTGATCTAAACGCTTATTAAGAATAATTGTTCAAAAACAATTTTGTTGTTGTTTATGCTTTGTTTTAAAAAAATACATGAAGATAGATTTAAAATATTACAAAGCTTGATTGGCTTCCAAATTGTTGGAGTGAGGGCCTCAGTGTACTCCCTCTCCAACACAACAAAAATGCAAAACAACTAAAATCAACCATTTCGGAGTTCTGGCAATTGATCAAAGCCAGAGAATGAACTGAAACTTGTCTATCCAAGAGAAGACTACTGAACCTTGAGATGACAGTGGCATCTAACTTGTGCCCACTCCCATTCTCCCTCCTTCCCCAGCTTGTGGTATAGTAGAAACTGGCAGCATTGCAGACAGTGGAGAGATCTGACCACTTTTGGAGATCCATGAAAAGCACCATCCCTAGATCACAGTTAATATTTTGTCCGAACTTGTATCTCCCTGGGAAAACTCAGTTCTCAGAGAGTGATTGGCTATTGATTTGACTTAGAGCTCAGCTCAGTTGGGGGGAAGAAAATGCCTACCCCCTGGGCTTTACTGAAACAATAGCAACTGTTGGCAACATCTCCACTGTTTAAGGCTGTGATTTCACGTGCGGCAAACAAGAGCCTGGCCAGGAATGTAGAAGGAAATCCTGGAGGATTAGCCAACCATAGGGAACTTTGAAAAGCTCCAACATATTTCTAGATATCTAAAAGATTGCAGATGTGCAAGGCTGTGCATATGCCCAGGAAAGACCTGGGAAAGGAGAGGATCCACCTCTGGCTGACCTTGAGGCTCTGTGCAAGAAGGAAGTGAAAGCTAGGGCTGTCTTACAAGCTAACTGAAGTTTGAAGTTGTGGCTTCTCACGAAGTTTCCTTTAGCTTTGGCAAAGGGTGGAAGATATACAGGCAAGACATTTAAGGAAATCTTCTGACCAATCACTGGTTGACCACTAAATTATACTGATGCAGGAAGCCAGGCTTAAAAACGAAAAGAAGAATACTCAGTGGCCACATAATACAGGGACTACAGAATTAGTTCATGGAAGTGCTAAACAAATAAGCAGCACCAAGAAAAAGAAGAGAACTAGCGAGAAAAAAATCTTAGTGGGGCAGTGTAGAAGATTCTGCCACCAGAATTGTTAAAATACATTATCTAGATAGCTTGATAACTATCTAGTTAAATAGATAGTTTCAGATACCTATTTAGATATCCAAATAGATATCTAAAACTATCCAAAATGTCTAGTTTTCAACACAAAAATTATGAGAAATAGAAAAGTATGCTACATACATGGGAAAAAAGTGAAAAACTAGCTAACAGAAAAGTGTCCCTGTGGGCCTAGATTTGGACTTAATAGGCAAAGACTTTAAGTCAGCTATTGTAAATATGTTTAAAGAACTAAATGAAACCATGTCTAAAGAATTAAAGGAAAGTGTGAAATATCTTACCAAAGAGAATAGCAATAAGCATAGAAATTATTTTAAAAGAACCATATAGAAATTTTGGAGTTTAAAAGTATGATAACTAGAGTGAAAATTTTACCAGAGGGGCTCAATAACTGATATGAGTTGGTAGAAGAAAATATTAGTCAACTTGAATGTAACTTAATAGAGATTATCCAGTGTGAGGAGTAGAAAGAAAATGAAAATGAACAGAGCTTCAAGAGACCTATGGGACACCTCAAGTGCACCAACACACACATAATGGGAAAATGGGAGTCCCAGAAGAAGAGCAAAAAAAAAAAAAAAAACCACAAAAAGCAGAAAGGATGTTAAAAGAAATGACAGAAAACCTCCCAAACTTGCTAAAAAAATACTAATTTACGCATTAAAGAAACTTAGTGTACTCCAAGTAGAATAAACCCATCATAGTCAAATCATAGTCGAATTTAGACATCATAGTTAAATTTACGAAAATGAAAGACAAAGAAATCTTGAAAATATGAAGAGAAAAATAAGATCAATAGCTGACTTCTTATCAGAAACCACGGATGCTGGAAGACATTTTCAAAGTTGAAGGAAAAAAGCTGTCAACCAGGAATTCTGTATCTAGCTAAAATCTCCTTCAAAGGTGAAGGAGAAATTAAGACACTTAGAAATAAACAAAAACTGAGAGAGTCTGTTACTAGCAAATGTGCCCTATAAGAAGTATTAAAGGGAGTCCTTCAAGTTGAAACAAAAAGACACTAGTCAGTAAACTTAAATCCACATGAGATAAAGAGCAATGGTAAAGGTAACTACATAGGTATTATGAAAGACATACATATAAAAATACATATAGATGCATTTTTCTTTGTAACTTATGTTTTAAAAGACAACTGCATAAAGCAATAATAATAAAACTGTTGATGGGTTTATAACACATAGAGATGTAGTTTGACAATAAAAAGGAAGGCAAGGGAACAGAGGCATATTGGAGGAAAGTTTTAAGTTATTATTGAAATTAGGTTAGTATATATCCAGACTAGAATGTTTTAAATTAAAATTCTAATTGTAATTTCCAGAGCAACCACTAAGAAAATAAGTCAAAAAATTATAGTGAAAGGGACAACAAGGGAATGAAAAAGATACACTAGAAAGTATCTGTTTAACACAAAAGAAGGCAGGAGATGAGAAAAAAAAGATATTACAGAGCTCAAATATACCCTTAAAGAGTAGAAGTTATAATGTGTAATTTCCATGTAAAATAATATGTTTTTGTAACCTTTAAGGAATGTTACCAGTAGAGAATATTGGTCAATGGATCCTCTTTGGGGCTTAATTTTTTGATACTATTGGATACTTATCGATAGATTTTAAAAATATGGTATTTTTACCATAGTGAAAAATGCACCAAAGTGAGATCAATGTGAAAAGATTCCATTAACCCTGAGTTCTTAAAATGTAGCTTTGTTTCCCGGGAAATGAAACAGTAATGTATGGAAATGAGAGATTCTCTTTACTTTGTTTGTGAAAGTTTGGGTATGGAAAATTTAGTTCTTCCCCTTCCTCTAAATTTGGAAAAGAAACGATGAGAAAAATGCTTTGGAGAAGAGAGGAGATCATGGGAAAAAGGCTTCTGGAGATAAATGCACGTAGGAAAGGGTTGTCAAAAAGAAAAATGTTCTGGACAGAATATTTTAGAAGTCTTGAGAGGTATTTCTGCCTGCATTTTCCATATATTGTTGATTCTGTTCTCCATGGGTACCCAGCCCAAATGTATATGTGATCTCATAACAAGGATTGTTCATTGTTCAAGCAGCCACGCTTATAATGTCTTACATATGCCTTCAGAAAATAAAACCCATGTTTAGCTTTATAGTGTGAAGAAAGTTTAATTATATCAAACAATACCTGTAATCTCCTTATTATAGGAAAAGTGATTAAATTGAATTTTCTTATTACTGATTTAAACTATCATTTAAAAATGCAATTCTCAATCTGTTTTCAGTCCCAGCACAGTTGAAGAATGTAGCACAGTTGCATCAGTAATGATGGCTCACTCAACTGGGAGCATCTCTCTGGGTGAGAATAAGTAATATTTTAAAAGTCCTCCAAGTAATTCTGTTATGGTGTACCTCCTTTCCATTATAAGTAACAAATTTAAATCATAGATTCCTAGAATTTGATAGAAATTAGTGTTATTAAGAGGTTATGATGATTAAAATTGAATCTAGTAAGATTATTTTGTTTCTTAAGCAAGTTACAGTGAACCTTTTTAGTACTTTTTCTATAAGCTTACCAAAGTTTTCAAGACATTTTTATTCCTATGTTTTTTTCTCTAACCAGATTAACCATTTTTTAACTGTACAGTACAACACGTTAACTATTTGCCCATTGTTGTGCAACAGAACCCTAGAACTTTTTCAGCTTGCAAAACTGAAACTTTATACCTGTGAAGAATAATTCTCCTTTCTCCCCTCCCCTCAGCCTCTGGTAACCACCATTCCACTTTCTAGGACTTTTACTATTTTAGATATCTTGTAAACGTAGAATCATGCAGTGTTTGTGTTTTTGTGACTGTCTTATTTCGCTTAGCATAATGTTGTCAAGGTTTATCCATGTTGTAGAATATGACAGGACTGCCTTGTTTTTTAAGGCTGAATAATGTTCCATTGTACAGGCATACCTCATTTTATTGTGCTTTGCTTTATTGTGCTTCTCAGATATTGCTTTTTTTTTTTTTTTTTAACAAATTTGAAGGTTTGTGGCAACCCTGCATTAAACAAGTCTGTCGGTGCCATTTTTCCAACAGTATTTGCTCACTTCCTGTCTTTGCATCACATTTTGGTAATTCTCCCAATATTTCAAGCTTTTTCATTATTATTATATTTGTTATGGTGACTTGATTTTCCTATTGCAAAAGGTTATGACTTGCTGAAGGCTCAGACGATGGTTAGCATTTTTTAGCAATGAAGTTTTTTAATTGAGGTTTATGCATTTTTTTAGACATAATACTGTTGCACAGTTAATAGACTGTAGTATACTGTAAATGTAACTTTTATATGCATTGGAAAACCAAACATTCATGTGACTCACTTTGTTGCAGTATTCGATTTATTGAGGTGGTCTGGAACCAAACCCTCAATACCTCCCAGGTATACTATTTATCCATTTATTTATTTATTTAAAATTCATTTTATTGAAGTATAGTTTTTTTCAGTTCTCTTTTATTGAAGTATAGTTGATTTATAATGTGTTAATTTCTGCTGTACAGCAAAGCGATTCAGCTATACATATATATTCTTTTTCATATTCCTTTCTATTTTGGTTTATTACAAGATATTGAATATAGTTCTCAGTAGGACCTTATTGTTTATTCATTCTATATATAATAGTTTGCGTCTGCTAATCCCAAACTCCCAATCCATGCTATCCATTTATTTATTGATGGGCATTTAAGTTGCTTCCACTTCTTGACTATTTTGAATAATGCTGTATTGAACATGGGTGTACAAATATCTCTTCAAGATCCTGTTTTCAATTCTTTTGGATATATACCCAGAAGTGGGATTGCTGGATCATTTGGTAGTTCTATTTTTAATTTTTTGAGCAACCTCCATACTACTTTTCTTAACAACTGCACCATTTTACATTCCCACCAGCAGTGGACAAAGGTTCCCATTTCCCTGCATCCTCACTGACACTTGTTATTTTATGTTTTTTGTTTTGTTTTGTTTTGTTTTATAGTGGCCACCCTAACCACTCCTAGGTTATGTTAGGTCTTTATTTACTCCTAAATCACTTTCTAAAGAACAGAATAGCTACTTTAGGAGATTTCCTATAATTATTACAAATCTTCACACTGCTCCCTGATCTCAAATACTAGAATACTACTTGGGGCTAGTGTTTTAAACATATTAGATTGAATGTGTAAAACTGGACATTTGAATTACTTCATATTTTACCAGATATGATCCTCTTTGCTTTTGGAATTCATATGATACTATGTTAGACATCACCACGTTATAAGGCGACGATAAAATGCTTTTGTCACTACCTGTAGTTTCTAAAATGGTAAGTGTGCTTTAATGGCATCATCATAGTGGTGATTGCTGTCACTGGGTGGCTTGTCTGCTCTTGTTTCCAAGCAGTCCATAAATGCCGTATCTTTGGATGCTTTTCTTCAGCGTATACCTAATGTGCTTCTTTGACGCTCTCTGAACATGGTTTTCTCCATTTCACTTACCCTGTTGTATCTGCGTATGAATCTTTCTGTCATCCATTCTCCACAGATTTCTTGCCTAAGTGGGGTTGTGTTGCCAAAAACTTTGCTTCAGTGATGGTAGAGCAGCTCTCTTCCAGTGCCCTATATTTGATGAGCTAGCCATTTAATAGTAAGTACAGCTTATGGATGATGCTTACGATCATATTCAAAAGAGAAGATACAATGCTCATGATCCATCTAGTCCTCACAGCTGAATAAATTGGGGCATTTTCTATTTTGTGGACATGTAGATTGATTGGGAGCTCAGCGTTGTTTCTAACTTGTCTGTGACTCTTCCAAAGATCATACTGCAATGTTATAAGTTTGGGGAAAAAAAAGCCACTTTGAATTTGGGGGCAGATCTGTATTCAAGTCTTGACTCTGCGGCTTGGTTGACTGCCTTAAGATATGTTTCTTATCCTCTCCGACTCAGAAATCTCATATGTAAATTGCAGACAGTGATACGCAAACTTTTATTTTAAATGCTTCATTGATATAGTAAGCTTGTGTTTTTAGGAAGTTTTTTTTTTTTTTTTTTTTTTTTTGCCCCGTTGCGGAGCACAGGCTCCAGACGCGCAGGCTCAGCGGCCATGGCTCACGGGCCCAGCCGCTCCGCGGCATGTGGGATCTTCCCGGACCGGGGCGCGAACCCGTGTCCCCTGCATTGGCAGGCGGACTCTCAACCACTGCGCCACCAGGGAAGCCCCAGGAAGTTTTTTAACCAATTCTACCACGTTAGAATTTTCCTCTTAAAAATAGTGAAGGTGAAGGGATTTTTAGACTGGTAATACTTTTATAACCAGTATCTGACAGGAGATCTCTTCTGATGAGTTTGGTTCTCATAGTTTGTCCATTAATTGAAAAAAGTCAGTTAATACAGATCATAAAAGATGATGCATACATCCCACTAACATTTTAATTCAAAGCCTATAAATAGACTGTCTTTTGATTAGGGCCAAGGCCTTTCCTTATAGTATGGGTTTGCTGACTGGAACAATAAGTCTTTCTTAAATCTATATTTATAACAAATCATTTCCAGTTTACATTTTGTTTCTCTAGATTAAAACTATAGAGAGTTGAAAAGCAATGGTTCTCAAAGTGTGGTTCCCAGACCAGCATCATCAGTATCACATAGGAGTTTCTTAGCATGCAAATTCTTTGGTTTTGCCCCCAACCTACTGAATCACGCTAGGAAGATGGAGATCTGCAATCTGTTTTCTCAAGGCCTCCATGCTAAAGTTTGAGAGCCACTATTCTATATTTTATGATTTCCACCAGTTTTTATATTTCTCTTACCCATGCCTATGTCAACAGCACTGTTCTGTAGTGATTTGCCTTTATCAAGTCTTTCAAAGCTTTTTTTTTGACTTAGTTTTTAAAGATACATTAGCTTTTGTTTTTGCTTTCATTGTTTATCTAATATGTAATTAAATTTGTTAATTACAATAACAATAAAACTCCCCTAATCAGCAAATACTACTGATTTGGGGAGAAGATATACTCAGCATTAGGGAGCAGAAGTGAGGGGCATACCAGAGAGTAGTCTGCATGCCGTGAGTTTTCAGCACACCACGGGCATCTGTCCGTGTGGTTGCAGAGGAAGTGGAGAGTGTGGGTTCAATTAGCAAGTTGGGTAAATGAAGCTGGTCAAGAGAGCTTCTCATATTTATTTTTCTGTGTAAACTTACAAATTTCTCTGATCCTTCCCTTTATAGCCCTTAATTCAGTACTTCTATGTTAGACTTCTGTCTGTTGATCTGTAAGTAGTCTTCTTGCTTAGAACCTGGAGTTTGAAATGTGTTTTTGATAACTCATAAATCTCTTCGGTTGATGTGGAGGAAGCAGAGAACCCACCCAGCAGCTCACATGGAAGATGTGTACCTATTTTCATTGACACCGAGCAGGAAACTGCAAAACAGCTAATACTTGAAGTAGAAAACAGATAGAAATGTTGTTTCCTAGCCTGAGACAGTAACTTTTGCTCCAGTTTTTAGTGCTTACTTTGATTTGGGAGAAAGCAGTCATGTGTGGGGATAGTTCAATTCAATACATCACGATGGCCATTCCTGCCGAAGTGCAGGTGAAATATTTGCCCACCATTGAGATACAAAAGGGGTTATGTAAGTCAGTCTGGAATCTGGCCTGCTGAACTGAAAACAGTGCTGTTTGGCAACATTCTGGATGGCGTTTTGATTGAGCTGCTTTTCTAACTGTACGTTTTAATTATTTTTATATTTTTAGCCACATTGCTGATTTCACAAAGAGAAAGGGGGTAAATAGCCTGTCCGTATCACCTCTGGATCGTATTGTTGCTGCAACAGTTGGGTCATAGTACTTCTATGAAACACGATTAGAAAACTACCTAATACAAAGAAAATAACTGTCGTATAGCAATATCAGGATACTGTGACAGTGGTCCAGTAAAGCAGCAGTACTAGTCCCACTGAAGTTCAGATGCAGATTTGATATTTGCTTAGTATTCATTCTTGAGTGACACAGTGACCCAGTCATTCCACTAACAAAACAATAGCTGTTATAAATCTGATTAAAAAAAGAAGTGACTGTTGCTTAAGATAGACTGAAGTTTTGTTAAAGATAGGCTCTAAATCCATATATTTTATGTGCGTAGCATAAATTGTGAGTCTCTATTTAAATTCCACTTTGTTGTCTGGAGAAGGGTTTAATAAAAGCAATGAAACTTTAGTTTCATGCCAAACTAAAGTAAAAGGAGAACAAAAATTAACATAATAATTATCGAATAAGTTTTGAATGGTAACTGTAGACTAATGACGTATAACTGTTACATAATTTTATTGTTACAAATATTCCTCTAGAATGTTATTATCTAAGTTTTATAGATGGGTAAAATGGATTAAGAAAACTGGTGCCTTGCCCAAGGCCATGAGCTAGGATTTGAACTGTGGCAAAGCCCAAGCTTTTAAATACTACTTTACACCTTAATATCCGGTGCTTTAATATTCCTGGCCTGCTTTCAAAAACTTCTCTCTTCCTGTCAATTCCAGAGATAACATTCAATAACTTGACAACAGTGACCTTTCTAAACAAATATAGAGTGTTACAGAACCAGGTGGCCCAAGATTATATTTTATTTTTCTGGCTCAAAATAAATTCCCTGCTCTTGGAATGATAAAGTCCAAAAAAGACCCTTCTGTGTCCCAGGACTTCATCAGGCCACATGGCCAGCTAGTGCCCTTTTTCATGAGCCAGTCACGAATACAGAGCCTTATGTCTTTATACTGTAATTTAGATTAGGGCCTAATGAAAGGGCAAGAAGCTGCTTTACTAAATGAGATCATTCTGGCTTTCAGAAATGGCAGTGCATTTGGTTAGAAAGATTCTGAGGAATTAATGACAGAAAGGCAGTACTACTGTCTGGCCTATTAAGTGGATGTAAGCAAGGAGAAGGCTGATTCATAATTTAAACTCTCAAATTAGGCATCTTTTTTTCCATTGAGATTCAAGTAGAATTTTTTTCAAGTAGGATCAAGAAACCTTGTTCTTGATCAATCAAAATCTGGGTGGAAATCTTTTTGACAGTCGTAGACAAATATCTTTGGAAAATAAATTCTGTATTGGAAACATAAGTTATGTCATATGGAAGCATAAACGTGATGCTTTTATGAGCTCACTTACATTTAGTAGATTTCAGATTTAGAGAGACCAAGTTACACAGGGTAAGCATAGAAATGTTTCAAAGATATATTAAAGCCAACTTGTAATTGACAGTAAAAATTACAGTGACAGACACTGGACGTGGAGTCAGGAGGCCTGTGTTTGAGACTTTGCCATTACTCTGAAGGATCCTAAAGCAAGTGGTTTAAATTCTCTGTGAGTCTCAGTTTTCTCATTTGTAAAATGAGGCCAGAATAATATTACCTGCCTGCCTTGTTTCATTACAGGGTTGTTCCGAGGACCAAGTGAGGGGGCACGTAACAAAGTTATGGCGATGTATAAAGTTACGGTGGCATCTAGTACATAATGGGAAGTGTCCTCAGTTGTGAGTAGGGCAGGCCTGCATTTGGAATTGCTCTATTAGTAGTTTGGTAATTTGTGCCAAGTCACTACAATCTTTTTTTTTTTTTTTTTTGGGTACGCAGGCCTCTCACTGTTGTGGCCTCTCCCGTTGCGGAGCACAGGCTCCAGATGCGCAGGCTCAGCGGCCATGGCTCACGGGCCTAGCCGCTCCACGGCATGTGGGATCTTTCTGGACCGGGGCACGAACCCGTGTCCCCTGCATCGGCAGGCGGACTCTCAACCACTGTGCCACCAGGGAAGCCCCGTCACCACAATCTTGAACCTTATTTCTCTCACCTGTGTACAATAATAATCCGTCTCACAGAGTTATGAGAGTTACATTAGTTGTAGATGCTATTTTTATGTTTTTATAAAATAGTGATCAACTGGGAATTATTATCTTGAACAGATTTCAGAAAGTTAGAAAAGAAATAGCCACAGGCTTCTTATCTGTTCCCAAATATCTTAGCAATATAAATAATACAAAGAATATTAGAATGATTGCCTCCTAATCATATTTTTGTCATTTCTGCTGTGTATGTGCATTTGGATAACACTGTCACCAGCATCATCAATTGTAAAGGATGGCAACCATCACTCAATCTTGATAGATACAGATTTCTAAAAATGTAAAGCCAGAGAAGAATTCTGCTTGGAGGTAGTATTATGTTACGAAAAGAACCTGGGCTTTGTTGTCCAAAGTTAGGATGGAATCTTGATCCTGTCAATTACTAGTTTGGGGACAGTGGAAAATTTACTTAATGTTTGGCGTAGCGTAGCTCCTTAACTATATTATTTCTTTACCTATCGCACAGGCCATGTCTGTGTCTATACCTTAGCCATTTCCCCATGTGATTCTTGGATCTGAGATGAGTTTGCTTTTTATGCTGTTATCGCTTCTTGACCTTTTTCTTCCTTGTCTCCTACAAATACAATAGTGATTCCTTCAGATGGAAGGGAGGAATTGTAGCAAATCAGAATCTTGGAACTGTGGGTTAGGTGTAGTTAGAAAAGACTTCTCCTTAAGGCTGGTTTAGGAACTTAAACATGAAGCTATTATTTTTAAAACTATAATTCTGTTAGGCCATTTGTCAAATTTTTTCTTACGTGATTGAGTTTCAATTTATCTTTGTTGGTCTTGCTTATGTTAGGGGTACATGTGTTTAAAAAATTCATTAGACAGCTAAATGGGCAGTGTTTTAATATGGAATTTTAAAATACTATTAAGTGTATTCCTGTGAGAAGAGCTCTTCAAAAGAAATAGCAAGAAAATAATGTTTTATCACTGAAAACTCAGTAAGAGCAAATGTAGAGAATGTTTATGTTCATAATTAAGAATAATGACCTTTGAAAACTTTTAAGAACACACTGTTAAGAGATTCCATAGTTTATATATTGATGATAATAAGCTTGGGTTTTTTTTCACTTATTAAGAGTGTTCTTTTCATTCTTATTTGATATCCAGGAAATATACAAGTTGATCCTTAAATTTAGAAAAAGAAAATTCAAAACCAATTAGCTGTTCAGTTCTAGATTCTAATGGACTAGATTGAAAAATGGAAGATTGGTAGATAAAGACAATATTATACAACATAGAAGCTGGTGATTCAGTGTGAATTTTCTGTCATTTATCAGCATTTTAACTTTGGAACGTGTTTTTCTTTCTTTCCTTTTGTTAATTAAATAAATGGCTAAAATGTCTCCTTTGATCATCTTAATGAAATTTCATTGCAACCACTAGTCTGGGGTTTCAGTTGAATTTTTTTAATATGAATTTATATAGAGAGGCTTTATATCTGTCTAAATTTTGGCTACGCTAATTAGAGGATGGATATTACAAAAAATTGGCAGTCAGTTTTTTTAAGTATTAAAATGAATTGGTTAAGAAAAGGGATACAAATGTTTAGTGTTACATTTTTCAGCTTGTTTTTACATTGTCCTTCAGAATGTTTAATATTTTGTAATGAGATTTCTTCTTGCAAAAAGAAAACAATTGGGCAAAAATATGAGAAATGTTTTCAGTTTTTCAAGGCTAATGTTGACTTAAATAGGTCTAGGTCTTCATGGTTGACAGCTGCAGATAATTAGCTTTTCTTTCTTAACAAAGAAAGCAAATGGAGCTGCGAGACATTCATTGCCTTTTCTGTCATCATCATAATAATGTATGTATTTAACTTCTGCAGTTCCTTAAATTGATTTAGTGCTAAGCTGCCTACATTACATACAATAGGAGTGACAAGTGAAAGCTGCAGCACATATTTGCGTGGCAAAAGGGAGCAGTGATTGACAGCAAAGTTCCTCTCTACAAGAATTAGCAGTGTTTTGGAGCTCAGAAAGGACCAGATACACAAATTCTTAAAACTGTAGAGCAGATTCACGAAGTGAATTTTAAGAAGTGATTGCCACTTGGTGCATTTGAGTGTCTGTGTGCTTGGCTCTGGGTGAGGGGCACAGACGGACAGAATCTCACCTGACTGCCAAATGTGAGGAAGTTCTTTTTAAGCATATTAGTATTTGTAATTTAAGATTGATACTTCCAAATTATAGATCAAATTGTGACTCTGTATTCAGTAACTGAAAATTTCCTTCAACTCTAACTGATTCACCTTATTTGAAGAAGTCAAATAATACATCTATTCAAATGAGGATTTTAAGACTGTAAATCAAGCTGTTCTTCAGCGAAAATATCCATTTTCACATGTTTCTAAAACTTGAGGGATCATTTTTGGAAAGGTAATTGTGTAACGCTTTGTGGTTTCTTTTGACCAGAGAGTGGCTAAGTGTGATCATCTTTCAAAAGTACTCAAAATATCCTGCAGTTCCTTTGTTTGTTCGACAGCAGCCCAGAAGCTGCGGTTGAAAAGACAGTTGGTGATTGCTGTTGAATAATGGTCTGTGAGGAGCCCAGAATGCTGGGCTTCATACAATACCATGGAAATGCTTTTTGTTTTGGTGACAACACCTTGTATGCCTGTGAGGTGGAGGTACATGTCTTTGTACATTGGCAGCCTCTACTGGCCATTGCAAAGTGTAGCATTGACCTCTGTTCTTTCCACTTCGGGTTGCATATGGTTTTATTTGGGCTCAGCTCTCACTTTCTTGTTAATCTTTTTTAAAAACTAGTTTATCTGTTGGATCTCGAGTTATAGTTATTTTAAGAGCTACTAGTCCAATATTGTTGTCTGTAAACTAATATAAAGAATGGAAATTTTTAGAATTTTGGGAGAAGTTATGAATATAGCCCTGCCCTGCGAAATAACTTCCATCTAAGAAGTAAGATAGATTTTAAAATACTTTCTCGGTTGCACGCCTTTGATTAGGGATTTACTTGTTACTGGCAAATAACTCTGATCCCCTGAAAGAAAGCCTTGACTCAATGATAGATTTAATTAAACACATGTTCATTTCTTCTTTAGTTTTAGGTGTACCAACTATTTTAGAGGTTTACAGAAAGTGGGTGTACACTCTTACTGGGCTTTATGATTGTAGGTACCTCTGGGGATTGGTGGAGGGTCTAGACTGTTAAGTGTAGACAATTACAAATGTCTGTAAATAAAGTATCCAATTGCAGTAAACCCTGGGTTATTCTGGTTTTAGCAGTAAAGACTTATATTTTGTTTGACCCAATAGCTTTGTGTTTGGGGAATAATTTGACCACACTAGGTGATTTCCTCAACAAAACAGATCTGTTTATTGATATTTCAGTTTTATGAGTGGTTCTACTGGTCTCCTAATTAATTTTTTTGAAAGACATTCTTTATATGCTCTTTTTAAAAATTTTTTATAAATTTATTTTATTTATTTTTGGCTTTCTTGGGTCTTCGTTGTTGCACACAGGCATTTGCTAATTGCGGCGAGCAGGGCCTACTCTTTGTTGCGGTGCGCGGGCTTCTCATTGTGGTGGCTTCTCTTGTTGCGCAGCACGGGCTCTAGGCATGTGGGCTTCAGTAGTTGCAGCACACGGGCTCAATAGTTGTGGCTCGCGGGCTCTAGAGCACAGGCTCAGTAGTAGTGGTGCACGGGCTTAGTTGTTCCGCGGCATGTGGGATCTTCCTGGACCAGGGCTCGAACCCGTGTCCCCTGCATTGGCAGGCGGATTCTCAACCACTGCGCCGCCAAGGAAGCCCTCTCCTAGTTATTTTTGAGTCTCTTGGCATTTTCAAATAAGACACCTCGTTGAACCTTTTTATATAGTCTCATAGATACTGACTTTCATTCCTATTGCTCCCACTTATTCCTGGATTATTATAGTAGAGTACTAGTTGATCTCCTTGCTTCCATGTTCTTTGCCTTCTAATTCAACTGATACAACATGGGCATATGTATTTGATTAAAGTACTGCTTTTATCACATCATGCTTTAAAAAAAATGATTTAGTGTTTTCCTTAGAAAAAGAGCTTAATAGTATAGAGAACAGAGCAAGAAAGGAGCACTGGGCTAGGAGTAGGAAGATCTAGGGTTTTTTTTTTTTTTTTTTCCTCCTCGTCTCTTGCTGTACTACTTAAGCATAAAAATATACCTTCCTAAGCCTCTGTTTCCCCATTCTATAAAATCATTTGTTGTGAAGATTGGTTGAGATAATGTATGTGAAATTGCCATGAGCTCTGTATAACTCTATTACTTTCATTGCTACAGAGTAAAAAGACCAAATTCCTAAGACTGGAATTTCTTTCCAAACAGCTCCATTTCTGTACTGTGCCTGACATATAACAGGTACTCAATAAATGTTACTTGGGTAAATGAATCCTATCTTTCCAACCTTATCTTGTACTTCTCTCTAATCTTCCAATTCGGGTAGGTAGTCTCTACTTTCTCCATCGAAAATATTGTTCACATAGTCACATCTGTGTCAGCCTCATGTTCACTCATCTTTTTCAAACCCATTTTTCAGGAATGATCAAGTCCCTCATACCTCATTCTAGTCCATGTTTGCTTTCTTTTCTACCCTAGCAGTCTTCCTGTCTTTATCACTCATCACTCTATTTTGGCATCTATATTATCTTGTATTATTACTAAAAGTGTCCTGTGTGTATGCCTTCTCTTCCCAGGTGTACTATAAGCTGCTGCAATACAGGAATGTTAGCTTTGATTTTGTAGTTACTCTTTCAGGATATTTTAATGTGACTTTTAATATATTCAGATTGATATATTGATAAGTATTGGTTTATATTGTATTTGCCAGGAGATAAAGCTTAGGACTGGCAGGATTGGCAGGTTGTTAGAAGTGAGACACTAAGATGCTGGCAGACCACTGATACTCTGATTTATAGAGTAAAGACTTCAGATTGTGAGGGCTTTGGGAAGGTTCCCCTATGGGGAACATAATGACCTACATGTTATTAGTTAGAGTCTTCTATTTTAATAAAGTGTCCTTTAAAATATAGATGTCTTGGGGCTTTCCTGGTGGTGCAGTGGTTGAGAATCCACCTGCCAATGCAGGGGACACGGGTTTGATCCCTGGTCCGGGAAGATCCCACATGCCGTGGAGCAACTAAGCCTGTGCACCACAACTACTGAGCCTGTGCTCTAGAGCCTATGAGCCACAACTACTGAGCCTGAGTGCCGCAACTACTGAAGCCCGCGCACCTAGAGCCCATACTCTGCAACAAAAGAATCCACCAGAACTACAGAAAGCCGCATACAGCAACGAAGACCCAATGCAGCCAAAAATAAATAAATAAATTTATTTAAAAAAATATATAGATGTCTTAATTAGTAAGCAGGTCCTTGTGTACTTATATAGTTACTTTGCAGATATAAATGAAGTGAAAAAAGGCATAGAAATCATAGGGATGATAGAGTGACTGACTTTTCCACTGGTAACCTTTTGGGTTTTTTATTAGCATTTGCATTTTTACTTATTCAAATCAAACAAATTGCATTTATTTCTTGGATAGGTAAGTTACCAGACATTCTCACCAATGTATGTCTTCAGCATATATTTGATTGCTTTTATTTTAATTGGTTTTATTGAGGCATAATTTACATACAATATAATTTACCAATTTTTAGTGTACAATTTGATGAGTTTTGACAAATGTATATGGTGATGTACCACTATCACATCAATATGTAGAACATTTACATCACCTTAGAAAGCTTGTTCATGACCTTTTATAGTCAATCCTTTACCTTGTCCTCAGGCTCCTGGCAACCATACCTCTGCTCAATGTCATTATTGTCTTGTCTTTTCTAGAATGGAATCATACAGTATGTAGTTTTTGTACCTGTTTTTTTGTTTTTAGACTGTACTTGTATCATGTAGTTTGTTCCTTTTTTTTTTTGCGGTACGCGGGCCTCTAACTGTTGTGGCCTCTCCCGTTGCGGAGCACAGGCTCCGGACGCGCAGGCTCAGCGGCCATGGCTCACGGGCCTAGCCGCTCCGCGGCATGTGGGATCTTCCCGGACCGGGGCGCGAACCCGTGTCCCCTGCATCGGCAGGCGGACTCTCAACCACTGCGCCACCAGGGAAGCCCTAGTTTGTTTCTTTTTATTGCTGAGATGTAGTTCATTGTATGGCTATGCCACAATTTGTTTATTCTCTATACTAGTTGATGGGTATTTGGAGTGTTTCTAGTTTTTGGCTATCATGAATAAAGCTATTATGTACGTTTGGTATAAGTGTTTGTATAAGCATATGTTTTTGTTTTACTTGGGTAAGTGAGTAGGAGAAAGATTGCTGAGTCATATGATAAGGAAATACTTTAACGTTGTAAGTAACTGCCAAACTATTTTCTAAATGTACCATTTTGCATCTCCACTGGTAATGCATGAGTTCCAGTTGCTCTGGATCCTTGCTAACACATAATATTGATGGTGTTTTTAATTTTAGCTCTAGTTCCAGTGAGTATGTAGTAGTAATTTATTGTAGTTTTAATTTGTATTGCACTAGAATGACTAATGATGTTGAGCATCTTTGCATATGCTTATTGGTCATTTGCATATCCTCTTTTGTAAAGTGTCCAGACCGTTTACCTACTTCTAAAAAATCATGTTTTTTGTCTCCTTATTGAGTTCTTTTTAGATATTTACATATTTTGGATACAAACCCTTTATCAAAAATATGTTTTGCAAATTTTCCCCCTCACATTGATGTGCTTGCATATTCATTTTCTTAAGGGTGTCTTTTCAAAGAACAAAGGTCTTATTTTGATGAAGTTAATTTATCATTTTTTTCCTTTGGGCTTTTTGTGGAGTATTAAAATTTTTGTCTAACCTAATGTCATTTAATTTGTCTGTTTTCTTCTAGGAGTTTATAATCTTCTCTTTAGGTTGTCAATACATTTTGAGTTAATTTTTAAATATGGTGTAAAGTAAGTTTCATATCTTACCATATGAGTAATCCAATTTTTTCAGCACCATTTGTTGAAAAGACTATAATTTTTTCATTGAATTACCTTGGCATCTTTATTGAAAATCAGTTGATGATATTTGTGTGGGTGTACTTGAATTCCAATTTTTAAATTATCTTTATGTCAGTACCTTATGTTCTTGTTTACTGTAGCTTCATAGTCTTAAAGTTGGGTAGTATATGATTCCTCTCATTTTGTCTTGTGTTTCAAAATTGTTCTGGTTATTTTAGGTCCTTTGAATTTGCATATAAATTTTAGAATTAGCTTGTCAAATTCCACCAAAAAATTCCTGGGATTTTGATTGGAATTGTAGTAACTCTGTAGATTGATTTCAGGAAAATTAATATCTTAACCATATTGGGTATTATGATCCATGGACATGACATATGTCTATTTAGGTCTTCTTTAATTTCTCTTACCAGTGATTTTTAGTTTTCAATGTATAATTCTTGCATATCTTTTTTTCTTAAGTTTGTCTCTAGGTGTATCATATATTTGATACTTTTATACTAGCATTGCTAGTACTGAAGTATAATATGGCTGGTATTGAAATATATTTGACTTTTTATGTATTGACCATATTGCCTTATAATGTTACTAAATGTACTTGTTATTCCTAATCGCCTTTTAAAAAAAATCTTTAGGATTTTCTGCATAAGCAATCATGTTGTTGGCAAATACAGTTTTACTCCTACCTTTCCAATTTGTCTGCCTTTTATTAACACATTATTGACTGGGGGATTTTTGCAGAAACTAATGCCTGTGGCCAGAGATTTGTTATGTAAGTGAATATTGAAATGTCTCCGGTCAATAATGTTCAGGTAACAAAAGACGTATTGAGATGTCTCTGGTCAATAAATTGTTAATCTTTCTTGGCTTATTACATTGATTAGAACCTACAATGTTGAATGGAAATGGCAAGGGAAAATATCCTCGTCCTCTTCCTGATCTTAGAAAGAGAATGTTTTGTCTTTGACCATTAAATATGCTGTTAGCTATAGGTTCTTTTTAGATGCCCTTTATCGCCTTGAGGAAGTTCCCTTCTATTCCCAGTTTGCAGAGAGATTTTACATATGAGTGAAGGTTAAATTGAGGTGATTTTATGCTTTTTTTCTTTTAGCCTCTTAATCTGGTAAACTACACTGATTGATACTGTAATATGAGGCAACATTTGAATTCTGGGATAAATCCCATTTTATCATGATTTATTACACTTTTTATATGTTACTGGTTTGATTTGTTAGGATTTTGTTACATTCTTCTGTTTTCTTGAACTTTGGTAGTGGTTAAATTTTCTTGTAATATTTTGGTCATCTTTTTAAAAAACTGGAGTAATGCTGGCCTCATAAAATAAGTTGGTGAAGTTCCCCCCTTTTATTTTTGGAAATAGTAATAAACACCAATTGATTTATGAATTGGGTGATACAAAAGGTCACTTATGTTACTCTAACAACCTATTTCTTGTCACTGAAATAAGAAATATTTTAATATATGCTATAGGGCATGTTCTTCCTTTCAGATATTCTCCAAATGGTTATTTGTACCTAAAACCAAAATAAAACACAAAATAAAATAGCTTATGCAGGTATGTTAATGCAGGTATTTGTAAAGTTTGATATGCAAAATAAAAATGTAATAAATTTGGATGTGAATTTAATTTCAATAACCATATGATAGTATATTTCATAGAGATGTTAATACTTGCATTTTTTGTTGTTGTTTCATTGAAAACATTTTGTAAAGTCTTTTGTACATTCTCATTAAGTCACACTTTATATATACTTCAACTTCTTAAGACTTGTCAGTGATAATTGTTGCATTGCAGTGAATTTGTGAAAAAACTTTGATCTAGCATTATATTGTTCTAACTGTACTTCTTCCTAGCAAGAACCTATTCCTTGAAAGGGCAGTAGTTCTATTTTGTCTTTTTAGATGAGAAGACTGGTAGATGTATTCCAATTGCTTAGTCATCGATTTGACTTGACCTTGTTGGATGGATGGCTTTTTACATGTTGGTGTTAAAATCATTCTACCTTCATCTAAAGCACATTCTATGAACTTTAGAATGAGGATGACAAATGCAGTTTTACTGACTAACACAGTATCTTTTAAAATTGTTTTGGAGGATTCGGAAGTTGGATTAAATGAATAAAAATGATGAACCATATTGTTTAATAAAGAAACAGGGCTTCCCTGGTGGCGCAGTGGTTGAGAGTCCGCCTGCCGATGCAGGGGACGTGGGTTCGTGCCCCGGTCCGGGAAGATCCCACATGCCGCGGAGCAGCTAGGCCCGTGAGCCATGGCCGCTGAGCCTGAGCGTCCGGAGCCTGTGCTCTGCAACGGGAGAGGCCACAACAGTGAGAGGCCCACGTACCGCAAAAAAAATAAAAATAAAAAAATAAATAAATAAAGAAACACAAAACTCAATTTATGTTTTCATGTGATGAAAACAGTTTGTTGCTCTCTTATGTACTTTCAAGAGTATTAAAAATTTAACATTGCTACAAGGTTTAAAAACATTTGCTACTTATATTTGCTATCTAGCTTAGACTGTAAATCCCCTGAGGAGAAACCCTATGCTCTGTAAATCATCTAGCATATTCTTGCCTTTATAAATACCATATAACGTTTATTAGAATGATGAGATTTCAAAACTACCTGAAAAGTTCAAATTATATGAACAGAATTTCCTAAGGTGCTTAAATAGATCCTTTTCCATTTTTTCTCTTACAACCATCATGAACTTGAAATTTTTCTCCTGTGTAAATTTGCTAAATGCTTACTTTGCAGTAAATACCACCCATATAATGATATAAGAATCAATAGCTATAACTAAATTATTAAGCATATTGTTGATACTTCGCATGATTATATTTTATGAAGTATTCACCCCGTGAGTTGCATTTACACTTATTTACTGTATAGAATGAGATAAAAAGCCACGTTACAAATTACTCTGTTAAAGGCAGCTGTGGTATTACTACTATACCATATATTTTAAGTATTAGTGAAAGAAAGAAAATAAGAAAGAAATAGTAAATCTCAAGGATGTTATAACTCACTGGGAAAAGTTGTATTTTGTAGATTATAATAACCTGTCATTTTACAAGAAAAATATTTTTCTGTGGGAACATTAAATATGTCAAAGTAAGAATATAAAGAAGCATTGATAGGCGTGTGTAGTTCTCTGTTGTACATACAGTAAAATATGTTGCTATTAGGAAATTGATTGGTTAAGTGGTCATCTAAGTATCATTCTTTCTCACTGTAGAAACAGAGGTATGTGTACTTGGAATGGCAAGAAAATAGCAGTGTTTTGGAGCTTTTTTGATAGTGGACATGTGTAGCTTAAAACTAACTACTATCATGTCTTAATGTAATTAGTGATATTGCTTTAAGGGCTTTTTTAGCCCCTAATATTCCTCTCAAGCCTGGAAGGGTGAGAGGTAGTGTACTAGCTCTGAGATTCTATGAAATCTCACCTCAGTTTAGGTGTACAAATAATGAGATGACTAAGTGATATGAATAAACAAGTTTATAAATTTCAAGTTTAATGTTAAGAAAAGTAAAACTGAACATTAAATGTTACATTGTTGTTTTTTAAATGTTGATTTATCTTATGAGTGTGTAAGATAGAGGAAAGCTTGGCAAGTATCAGGACAATAATAGTTTTATTGAACAAGGACTTTTTCCTAACCGTAATGTTAAAATTATTATGTGACATTGTTAATATTAGGTTATTTCATTTCATGCATGGGTAGATTGAGGTGCAAGAGTTTATTCAGCATAAATTGTTGAGGTACTCACTTAATGTGTCTCATTATAAAAAAAATTGACATTTTCGTATAATAGAATTTAATTTTAGGGTCCAGAGAGATTTAGTATCTTTTCTAAGTACCTGATATGTAACTTTTAGATTTTCTCAGTCCTTGCCTTCCACTGTTCAGTTTTTCACAGACCCTTTGACAAAGCTAATGACTATGCATCCATATCTAAAGTTGGGTTTAGTAAGCCAGGAAACTGAGAGAAGGCAAAAGGAAGATCCTAGACCAAGGTCCTTTGATATATATAACCATCTTTTGAAATTGAGAACTTGTTATAATAGTTTTCCCTCATCATGTCACTACCTAGTTATTTGAAATCGTTTTTCTTGTTTATAAAAGGAACACATTTTGGGGGCTTCCCTGGTGGCGCAGTGGTTGAGAGTCCACCTGCCGATGCAGGGGACATGGGTTTGTGCCCTGGTCCGGGAAGATCCCACATGCCACGGAGTGGCTGGGCCCGTGAGCCATGGCCGCTGAGCCTGCGCGTCCAGAGCCTGTGCTCCACAACGGGAGAGGCCACAGCAGTGAGAGGCCTGTGTACCGCAAAAAAAAAAAGAAAAAAAAAAAGGAACACATTTTCTAAAGAAGAAAGGAACTAGTGCCCATATCTCATTACCCATAGATGATATATTTACCTTCCTTAGGTAATAATATTTAAAAGTAAAATTGTATTAGAGTCAGTATTGAAGATGCCCTCCTTTAAATTCCGCCTTTTATTGAAGTATACCTTATTCTGAATAGAATGGGTGAGAAGATAGTAGGATGAGATGCTGGATAATTAAGCAGGGGCTGAAATGATACTTGTTGAGAAGGTTCATAGGGGAAGGAATCCCTGTCAAATTACTGAAGCACAGACCAAATGGAAAAACAAACATTTGACTGTCATGAACATGTCTGTGGAAATGTAAGGTTATATATAGAGTATTGTTAACCATGTTATATATTATTTATATATATCATTTATAACTTTTAAAATATATTTTGATTCTGGTTGCTTTTTAGTTAGCTTTCTGCCTTCAAATGAAAAACAATGTCTTCACGATAGAGGAACGCCCAATAAGGCTGCCAATTTTGTTTTTAAGTTCTTTATTCTCAAAATTTAATCAGTAGGATCTTGTCCTGGAACTTCCCAGGTGTGTTTTCCACTTTTCACAGATGTGATTAGAGTAGAAATCATTCCTGTTTATCTGAATGAGAACCCTTTCGTAAAATTCCTTTGATTCTAAGATAACTAGATGAAATGTGTTACATAAATCATGTCACAGCAAACAGTTTTCACCTGGCACTAGAGCTTGATGGAATTTTAAAATGTTGGCTCGTTGCCTGTAGGGTTCAGTTATAGTTCTATAGAAAGTCTGTTTGTACAGATGAAGCAGTTCTTGGTAATGCAAGATTCATCTCTCAAGTGGTAGGGCCTGTATGAGTTTATTACAGAGATCCCTACTCTGAGCTGCCAAGACATATTCAGCAAAGCTTTGTTTTAATTTCTCATTGCTCTCCCTTTGGCACACTTATAAGAAAATGGAACAGACCTTCAGCTTGGTGAAACCCTTAGTATTTATGTAGTTCATTATCTACACAGTGCAGGAATGTTTTCAGTAAAATTTCCAGAAGATAGTCAAAAAATTTGGGCTTTAAGATACTGCTTTTATTTGCAGCTATGGACTCCCTGTCAAACCTAGTGTTCAGTTTCATCTTTTACCAAGAGTTCTACATTCCTCTTTACTTATTGGCAGTTTAGTCTGATACCTAGCCTTTTCTAACAGAATGATAAAGATCTACTCAGTATGTGCAGAAAAAGGGTGATGAACCCATGCTCTTTGACTCCAGAATAAACTATAGCTACAGGGCTGTATACTTCACACTGGGCCAAACTTTCTTCCTAAAAACCCTATTAGATTTTGCCATTCCCAGACTTTAAAACTTCTGTCACTTGTTAAGTTTTTTCATGTCTTTGGATGTCAAACAGATGCATACACACTTTAAAAAAATTCTTTTGTTTCCATTTCCCACCTTCATTACATTCTCTCTCCATAGGTAACTATTGTCATATTTTTTTCTGAATCCTTTTATTTGTATAAACATGTAGCTTTATTTTGTGTGCATATAATACTCAATGTGCATGTATTTTAATTTTGCATTGCAGGTATTATGCTCTAGACATTATTTAGTTTGCCCTCAGCACTATTTTAAAGATCTGTACATCTTGAATTCTTTTTTTTTTTTTTTTTTTTTTTTTTGTGGTACGCGGCCTCTCACCCTTGTGGCCTCTCCCGTTGCGGAACACTGGCTCCAGACACGCAGGCTCAGCGGCCAAGCCGCTCCGCGGCATGTGGGATCTTCCCGGACCGGGGCACGAACCCGTGTCCCCCGCATCGGCAGGCGGACTCTAAACCACTGCGCCACCAGGGAAGCCCCATCTTGATTTCTTTTAATCGCTGCCATAGTATTCTGTAGAGATAATTTGCTTCTTTTTATTTATCCTATGTGTTGGACACCTAAATCACAAGGCCTTTTTATAACTGACTTTATATTTTCAGACTATTTCTTGCACTCTATGCAACTTAAATCCCAGCTACTTGAAGTTAATCACTCTTGTATGAAAACAAGGTATTTTTTATATTACCCTACCTTCACACATACTTCTAGTGTTTAACGGACTACTTCCTCGCCTCAAGACTCAACTCAGATATCATTTCCTTGATGAAGACTTTAACAGCTATTTCATACTTGAGCTAGTTGCTCTGTACTCTGCTTACACAGCACTTACTTTTATCTTGGTATATAGAAGCCTATTTTTCTTCCCCAAAGTCTGTTTTTTCCCTCTGGATTCCTTAAAGGCAGGGATAAGCTCTTAGGTCTCTTTGTATCCTTTGCTCTAGTTTGGTGACTTGCCTATATTTGGCAAGCAATAAAACATTAACTGAATGCATGAAATGTCTGTGGTGAAATACTGGCAACATAAGCACAGGTGATCCTCCTACGTAAGAAAGGGTTGGAACACAAATAGAAAAGTAATTTAAAAGAAGAGCATACAGGAGGCTGAATCCTAAAATGTTTTGAGGTCTGTAAAGATGCTAAGGAACACAACATATTCTGTTCAGATCGTGAAGGAAAACAAGAAAAAGGATAAATTATTGCTTGGGTCAGATGGTGTGTAATAATACTAGATGTTACAGTTAAGGCAGAGCTGTGGTACTCCTGGGTTGGTTTCAACTTCTCTATCAAAAGAAAATGATATTCAGGTTCAGTAAAGGAGACTAATGATGGTAGCAAGGGAATTAAAGTTTAAGGAAGGTGAGACAGTGATAAGAAAGCACTCAATACTCTCAACTAGTTAACGTTCTGAGATTAAATGACTTGCATAAATGAATGGTTTGGTGTTCTTTGAGCAATTTATGGTCAGTACCAGAGGTGCCAAAAGACTTCAGATCCTGCAGATACTGCTTTTATTTTTAAAAAAGGGGGGTAAAAATAGGATTTTGAAACTGTGAGATTAGTGGGTTTCATGTCTATCTTTGGGACAGTTCTTTAATTGATCATTAGACAAATGGTTTGTGAAGACTTAACTAGAAAAGAAGCAGTCCTCTGGAGACTACATGGGTTCACTTGGAATATGTCTTATTAAACTAGTGTAATTCTTTTTCCTGTGTAGGTGGAGTAAGTTGATTTTGGCAAGGCTTTGGACAAAGTGTCTCATGATATGTTTATGAAATAGGTGGTCAAATTAGGTACTGTTTAATGACGACAGGTAGATTCATAGATGTTTGAAAAAATTTGATGAATGGATTGATATCAGCTTGGAGAGAGGTATTTCTAGTGACATGACCTGGCTCTTTCTTTCACTCTGTTCTATTAATCATTTTTATCACTGACTTGGATGAAACAGGCCCATCACATTTGCATATCACATAAAGCTGGAGCGAAAGCTAATAGTTTGGATGAGGGAATCAGGATTGCAAAAAAGCTTAGCCATCTGAAATGATTGGCTAAAACGAAAATGGTCTATAATAGTGATTAATGTAAAATTCTGCATATAGGTTTGTCAAATTATCACACTAGTAAGAATCAAATAGACATGCTTTAAGAGCAATTCTTATGAAGAAGACCTGGGAATTTGTGATATAACTATCACTGTCTCAGGTGTAGATTGTTTTAATAGAAGCGCAGTGTTTGGAACAGAAAAGGTGCAGAGTCTCTGGACTGGTGAGAAAATGCCATTGTGTTCCTTCATAGCTTCTGGGTTTTAAGAAGTGTCTCGGAACTTTGTCATAAAAGGAATATTTTAAAGAATCAGAGTGCTTTCCTTAGTAAACCTTAACTTTTGTGCGTATATGTATAGAGTGAGGGGTCATCAGAATAATAGCTGTTTTCAAATATTTAAAGACTAAAAGAAATATTTGTTCAGCTTTTAAAAGAAAGTACCTACTATAGGGCTGGAAATTGTGCTGGGGCATTGGGGATATAATAGTGACTAAAAACAGAAAAAATGACTTCATCTTTACCCTTTGTGGCACTGACAGTCTGGTGGAAAAGTCAGACATTAAGCAAATAATTATATGAGTAAATGTAATTGGAGCTATGATAACTGCAGTGAAGTAGAGGTACATGGCACCCCGGGAGTGTACAGTATGGGCATTTAATTTGCTTTTAAGGGAAGCCTTGCTTGAGGAAGTGATGCTTGAGGTAACAGAGAGTATACATTAAGTAGGTGAAAAGGGGAGGAGAGAGGGACCCAAAATGAGTGAGCATGGTGATTATGAAGGATGGAAAGTCTGTCCGATTGACGGAGAATACATTCCAAACCTGAAAATGAAGAAGCAGTCAAGCCCCTCAGACCTTGAAGACCTTACCAAGAAGTTTATTCTGTATCTGGAAACACTGAAAAGCATTTGCTGGTCTTACCTCAAAGACTATCTGATTTAAATTTGGGAAGATGTCTATGGCTACAGACTGGCATGAGACCAGAGGGGCCGTGGTAAACCATCTGAGGAAGGATTTCAGGGAGGTGGACAGGGGGCGTTGTGCTTCAAGAAATGGGGCCAGTCAGTGAAAGTGGAATTCACCTGTGGATATCAGCTGGGAGAGAGTGGAGAGAGCACTGTATTTAGGGTCAGAGGTCTTGGGTATGAATCCCACTTTTGCCGCTTACTAGCTTGGTGGCCTTGTGCAAATCACACTGTCTATCCCTGATTGAATGAACTGCACAACATTTGCTTGCAGGTTTTGTAAGGATTCTATGATTTGACATACATGTGAATGACTTACAAACTGTGAAGTGTTACATAAAATGGAAGATTTGAGAAAGAAAAAAATCAGTCAACAATGGCCATTATTGGACTGGGTGGTAGAGTAATGGAATGGAATTTCTTAAGTATTTCCTAGCCTAACCATTTGGAATAGATGGTTCTTTAAGATTTCTATCATTATGTTTTCAGATTTTCATTCCTCTTCCCTTTGTTTTGGAGAATTCACTGATAGGTACAGTCTAAAAATTTATAGTGACTTTCTAGTTAACACATTATTGACCGGAGATGTATTATTGCCACAGGCGTTAGTTTCTGCAAAAATCCTCCGGTCAATAATGTGTTAACAGTCAAGTTGCTAGAGGTGGTTTCAAGTCTGAGATACATGAGCTGTTTTTCTTATGTGTGATCTCAAAAACAAGAAGGAGTTTTAAGGAATCTTGTAGCAAAACTCTAAAAAAAAATTAGGAAGTATAAAAAATTCCTCAAATATATCTTTTGGTAAGGTAGTACTTTTCTATCTTAAGTTACGTTCAAGTACATAGAGATACATCTACTCTAGAGTGTTGCCCGTGTACATGTATGTAGATGTGTGAATCCACACAAATACACAGAAGGTCCTGTGAATGGAAATATACCTATAGTTTTTGAAATGCTTTAATTTAAAACCCATGGTAAAATAGAAATCAGTGTAAAATATGTTGTTTAGCTACTTTTTTGAGACAGATAGGAAAGGAATGGTATTTCTAATTACTCATGGGAAGGAAGATGCATTGGTAACATTATTTATTCGCATATTTATACACTCAAAATTCACTCAACAAATATTCATTGAGCACATAAGATGTTTACATGCATTGCTCTAACATGTATTTTTATTAAAGTTATTTATATATGTTACCACTAGTCTCAAAAATCTGTTTCTAGGTAATATACGACATGCCCCTTTGCAAGTAAACTAAAGCAAAAAGCCAGAATGCAAATATAACCTAAAATTTAAAACTTATGCAATTCTTTGGCAGAATTCCAAAGACGACTTCCAACTGTAGCATTCTGCACATTTAATCAAGTTTTATGTTATTGTCCTTGATTATTATTTTTTTTTTTATGGTTCAAAAGAATTATTCAATTCTAAGCATGTTACCTATAGTGTGTGACTCCTGCATGTTTCTTATGATTGGAGACATTTCTGTGCAGAGAAGGAAATACTGTTCATTCTCGTTATTTAATGCTTTTTCTTTAGGGAACTGGAAATAGTAATTGCTGAAAGCCAATTGCATTTTAGGGGTGTTAAAACTTGGAAGTTGCTTCTGGATCCATAGCTGAGTAGAAGACACGTCTGAGTGAGAAATCAAATCTTCCCACAGACTTCCGTTTATACTGATAATGGCTGTAATAGATGGACGAGGCACCCTGCTAAGGACTTTACATGTATTTTTGTTTAATCTTTCCAACAACCCTGTGAAGTGTGGGTATTGTTATTCCAGTTTTACAGATGAGGACACTGGGGTTTAGTGAGGTTAAATAACTAGTACATAGGCAGGTCTAGGTTCTATCTCAAGTCACTTTTGATTCCAAGACTGCTATGCCAGTTGAAACAGCTGATTTGGTACAAAAATAAGTTGATTGAAATCATTTTAGACTAATCTCCTGGAGCCATGCTTCTTGATTTTTGCTATGGTACTGTATTAAAAGGAGATAACAGACAGCAGATACAAAGGTAGAAACAAGAAACTTACAGTAATCCCTGAGTAGTAATGGATTTCTTGTTGTTGCTTTTGTAATAAGTTTTTAAAATATCTAGTGCTTATGCATAGTAAAAATTAATTCAGGTAGCCCAAGAGTATATACAGTTAAATCATGTCTCCCACTCCAGCATCCACATAGAGGCAACTGCTATATCTAATTTCTGGTTTTTCTTCCAGAGATAGAATTAACATGGATTGATTTTTGTTTTTTTTTTAAAGAATGACATTTGAGCATCCAGTCTAAAGAAACAAACTGGAAGCACCCAGGTCTGGGGCCTGGTTAACATATGAGTGGGCCAAACCAGAGATGGATGCAGATGAGACTCAGCGTTGAGAATGCAGACAGGCCATCGCATTAACCCCCTCCCCCTCGGGGTAACAGAAAGCTCACCAAGCAGGCTTGCTCCGTTTTAAAGATGAGAAAATTGGTTATTTCTGTCAAGTGGATAGTTACGTATAGAGCCAAAATCAAATGCAGGACTATGACCCTCATCTTTCCATTCTGCTGCAGTGCAAGTGACCTCTGGATTTTAGAGTGTTGTGAAGAATTGTACAATTGAAGTGGTCTAAAATTGACTAGAATTTCTACAGGTAAGCCAGATAGCAAACTTCAGACAGACAAAGGCTGTAGAAGATCTTTCTTTTTTTAACTTTTAAGATACATTCTTAATTTTACAGTAGATTCAGGTTTACAGCAAGCTTGTGAAGGTAGCACAGAGAGTTCCCTTATATCTTACATACAGTTTCCTCTCTTATTAACAGATTTCACCATTCTAAAGTTACTCTTTATCCCCTTTCCATACTATACTCTTTGAAAGGAGGTTACTACGTGGAGCCCACACTTAAGAAGTCAGGAGTTATGTTGCACCTCTTTGAGGGTAGAGTAGCTTCATAAATTATTTAGAATACTTCTGCACAAGAGATTTGTTTCTCCTCCCTCAGTCTGTTTATTTATTTAGCCAATCATTTATTTATGTTAAGTATGGACTCATAGATACTTATTTTATACTTTGGGTTAAAATCCAATACTGTTTTATTTTATTGCTCAAATTGTTCCAGTTTTGGCCATTGGGAACTTTTAAGTTGTTCTATGTTAACTCCTGTGTTTTTTTGACTTACCCTCATCATTGTGCGTGTGTGTGTGTGTGTGTTTTTTTTTTTTTTTTTTTTCTTTTTTGAGCCCTTCCTTTCTGGCATCTCAGGATGCATGAGGCTTACCTTTACGTTTCCTGCTTCACTCCTAGAATCAGTCATTTTTTTCCGGAGAGCCCTGGTTCCTTTTTTTTTTCTTTTTTTTTTTTTTTTTTCCGGTACGCGGGCCTCTCACTGTTGTGGCCTCTCCCGTTGCGGAGCACAGGCTCCGGAAACGCAGGCTCAGCAGCCATGGCTCACGGGCCCAGCCGCTCTGCGGCATGTGGGATCTTCCCGGACCAGGGCACGAACCCGCGTCCCCCACATCGTCAGGCGGACTCACAACCACTGCGCCACCAGGGAAGCCCAGCCCTGGTTCCTTTTACTTCAAAATGATTTTAGAAACCATGATCTGGATGACAGATAGCAGCTCTTTTAAAACCAAATCTCGAGTAGAAAAGAAAATTTTAGCCATTGTTCCATGAAGCACTAAATTAGGTCATTGCAGTAATTTGTTTGTTAATATTGTTAGAATATAAAATTTGCCTGAGTGAATTGAATAGAATGATCCTAAGAGTTTTTAAGGTAAAATTCTAAGAAAGACAATTATTATATTACTCTTTTCTGTTACTTAGGAAAAAAAAACCTGTCCTTGATGGCACTTTATTTGATATATTTTTTTTGTCCTTTACCGGAACCTGAGGCAAAACTTCAAAACATGGTAATTTGAAACAGGTTGGGATTCACACTGGGATTTGGGAAGACTTTATACTCCATTAGGAAAATTACCAAGCATAGAGTCTATGAAAGACATATAATTCATATTTATCTAAAGAATAATGTGTCACTAAGCATTTTAAATCTGTGTATCCATCAGGGAGAGAATATTAAGGAAAAGAAAAAAAAAAGAAAAAAATGACCATTGAGCATAGTTATAGTATCTAGACAGTGTGTCCTTACTGATTTAAGTTATTACAGAGGAATATTCCCTATTAGAGATCTGGTCTTTCTAACTCTAGCATTGAGGTTTTTCTTAATCTGAGATATTTGTAGATAGATCAGACAACTCTTTAGGTGGGGACAGTTTAAAGGGATTTGTGTGTGTGTATATTTGCAATCTTAGTAGTACTGATGAACATTTCTTAAAAGCTTATTTCTGAATTTTATTGTTTGACCTGCCTTACTAGGCAAGTATTCTCTTTTGCTCTTCAGCATCTACCATTTTAGTAAGCAAGTTGAATTTTTACAGCTCATCAAACAACCAGGTCAGAAGAATCACAGGATCTGATAGGTGAAATGCATATAGTGTATGTTGATTGTAAAAAAAAAAAAATTATTTTCCTAGAATTAACCAAATGTTTTTTCCTGGGCTATAGTCATCACTATTTATCCTAATCTATTATATTTTAATTTGCTGTCTCTTAGTTTAACTGTGAGGAGTAGTCTTTTGAGTCAATGAAAATAGAAAAGCGTCGAATTAAACTGATGGTGTGCAATTGCAATTAGTAAGAAGCATAGCACTAATGAGGAAAAGAACCAGGCAGGTCAAAACTGTAGCAAAGGTAAATGAAGCACTCTCTAATGAATAAGCAAACGTGACTCAGTGCACAGAAAAACTGAGTGAGGCAGAGATGCCCAGGGAGCCCTAGAATGAAAATAGCTGGCAAACCTCAAAAGGGATAGAGCTGAGTGTAGAGATGGGGAAATAAAAAAGGGTCTGAGTAAGGGTTACTGGTGAGTCCTGAGGCTGGCAAAGATTGCCAGGGAGAATGTGAGAAACTGAGTATCTTCTTGGTGGTTCTGACAGAAATGCTAAAGATTATGCTTGAAGGGCCCAGAAACACTGATCTGGGACTTAAGGGAAACTTAAATGTATTAAGTGTGCAGAGTGTGCCAGGTGTATTATGTCATTTAATCCTTACATCAACTCTTTTATTTATTATGTCATTTTATTCTTACATCAACTCTTTAAGGGAGTGTATTGTTAATTACAGTATTACAGATGAAAGAAATGAGGCACAGAGGGGGTTGAGAATATGCTACAAACCACACAGCAACTAATCAGGTAAACTATGATCAGCGTTTACAATTTTGAATTTTTAATTTCAAAGCAGTTTGGGAGATCAAGATAGAGAAAATCAATTCAGTGTAGCATACACGCCGACACTTAGGATCAGGGCAACCATCAATACATTTTTGGAGTTTATGGGTTGTATTGATTAAGAGAAAGGAGTTTAAAATGGCGGCTCTTAGGTTTAGGTAGTTTAGAGCAGTTGAAAAATGAAGGTTGGGGTAGGCTGCTGTACTGAAAGGGCCTCAGAATGGACTGAGGACTGGAGATAGCTAAAGGAGCAAGTGCACTTGGGGATCAACTAAAAGGTGGATATGGGGTTATTTTTGGTCCTTCTAATTATCATTTCACATTCATTTTGATCTTGTCAGGAGTCTTATAGACTAAAGAGAGTGATTGTGGCTCTCCTTTTGGGTGGAAGAGATACATTTTAGGGGTTATTCTTAGAGTCTGGCAAACTGGTTGTTAGTATAATAGTCCATTTGTGAATGGGAAAGGAGAAAAATGAAAAACCACTGTGAGTTGTAAGGATGTAATATGTTTTAAATGGTGTGTTTATGTTTACAGAGTAAATCTCAAGAGCAAATTAATTACATGTCTGTAGTTCTTAAGTAGGCTGAGTGGGGAAAAAGGATGATTTAATCTTTATTGCTGGCCAAATCTCTAGGCTGGCCATTTTTTCCTTTTAATAAAAATCCTTGTGGTTCCTTGTCTTCCCATTAGCTCATAGTTGAGAGCTCTGGTAAGTTGTCTGTGAGACGGAGTGCATTAGGCTTGCCTGATTAAAATTGTTCATGAGAGATCAAGCAGACAAGGGACTTTTAGCATAATTAAAAAAGCACTGCTAGCCTTTAAAGATGAGATTTCAGAGATTTCTGAACTTATATCCACCTGTAGGGAAGTGTGTTTGTGTAACTAGATTCCAGTTCTCTCATGAACCCTTCTTACTTAATTCACACATGGTGTTCTTTCCTTTTATGGAATATCATATTCTCATGTAGGAGACAAGAAATATTGAAAGGAGCCAGAACTTGAATGAACTGAAACATTTCCCTTGAAAGATCACATGTGATAAGTTAAGCAATCAGTTACCTCCTTATGTTAACCTGTTTATTTATAAAAGGAAACTCAGGAACAAAGTTGAAGATAGCAAAGGGAAAAATCAAAACAAATTGCATATCTTGTGTTTGCCGCCTAATCTGAGAAAATTTACACCAGCTTTTGGAAAATATTCTCCTTTTGTTTAATGGACAGCTTAGCCCAAAGTTTTGTTTTTGTCTTTTCATTTTATAGTCCAAATTTTTCAGTGCTGGGATCTGAAATCATTCAGTTATTATCCCCATTTTACTATCATGTTTCAGAAAAAAAAGACGATTACAGTTAATGTGGTTTAAAATGGCTTCTTTTGTCCTTTTAAAGCAAAGCTGACTGCTATATACTGTTTGAGTACTTTATAGAGCACCACAGTTTTCTTCCTATGTGTTTTTTAAAATACATTTTAATTTTTCAGAAAGGAACCCTTTCTAGCATAAATCAAAATGTTATTGCTATAATGAGGCAGCATTTTAGAAGAAAATTACCAAGGTGTGAATTTTTTTTTACCTACCTGTATAAGGCGTTTATTTCATAGACTAAGGATTTCTGCACATGTGAATATTTCTTTAGGAAAAGCATTTTCCTCAGCCGATAACTAATGCTTTGTTTTCACCTGGAAGATTGCTTTCGAACATTTCTCTTGTAATTAAAATAATTTTTCCATTAGCTGAGAGTGGTTCTCAAAGCTTCTTGACTTTTTTTTAGTTCCATCTTATTTTGCATTTTTAAAAAGAATTAGGTCTAGCCTGATTATAACATAAAACACCAGTGTCCAACAGGAAACTAAGCTATTTCCATGTCAGCTCTGTACAAGTGAATAAGATGAAAAAAGAAGCCCCCCAAAATGTACCTTAAATTATCCCCCTTATATATTAAGACTGATTTTAGGAACTTAATCAAAGATACATTGGCCAGGCATCAAAATATTTTAATTTTAAATCATGAAGAATGGAAGCAAGGAACCTGAAATTTTAAATGGTGGGAGGTTTTTTGATGTCGTATTATCTGCAGGAGAACTCTAAACAAGGTTGTATCTTGAAATGGTAAAATCTGTGAATAGTTTTGTTTCTGGGAGGAGGTCACAAAAAGTTTATTTCTCTGGCTTTCTCCTTGACAAGTAATCAGAGTAGTTCACAGATCCCCTGGTTTCCAACCATTTTATATAGTCTTGAGAATTAATTTTTGCATCAAATTATATATACCCTTAGTTTTGATTGAATAAACTGTTTTAATAGGGCTGCACGATCAAATAGGCTAGGTAATAATAGTTGCTTCAATTAAGGCATAATTTAGGATGAACTCATGTAGAATTAACAAGGTGTAGTGTGTCTGTTATAATTGTGTCAACTAGTATATCTCTGTCATAGGCAGTACAATTTCTTTTGTATATCAATAAAAAGGGAAAACCCTTATGTTTTCCTTATTCTTGTTTAATTCAAGTTTAGTTTAATTCTTGTTACTGGTTACCATAGCCATCTAATTCCTTATTCATCCACCTGTCCATCATCCATTCATTTAGTCAATAAACATTTATTGAACCTTTCCCGTATGTCAGGAATTGGGCTTGGGTACTGGTGATTTAGAGATGAATAACTGTTTTTGAGATTTTTTTTTTGCAAGAAACAAAATCGCAAATAATTATTAGTATGAATAGAGTGATGTACATGTAAAACAAGGTACTCTAATTGTTGCTGGAATGTCAATGAAGATTTCAATAGAGGAGACAATATTTAAAGTGAGTCTGGAAGGATAAAAGTTTCTTCACCAGGCTGAAAATAAGAGGAAGGGCATTCAGGGAAGTGAAAACAGAAAGTACAGATGTATTGCATTTCATAAGACTTGCCAGTATTTTAGTATATCTGGAATATACAGGAGAAATAAATGGAAGTGGTGTTGGAAAAGTGGACAGGAAGGTCTCTCATTCACCATGTTGATGAGTTTAGACTTGTAAGGAGAGGAGTTACAAGGCACTGAGGGAAATGAAGCTGGATGAATAACATGAGAAAATTTGTATTTTTGAAAAATAAATTGGGCAGGATTATAGGAAATATTTGGATAGGGAGGAAAGAGATTACACAGTGACCATCAGATGGTCCCTATTTCTTCAGTGAACTAGGAGGCAATCTTATATCATTGGGCTTTGGAGCCAGACTTGACTTCAGATCCTCAATGTGAAGGTCCCCTTAACTTCCCTCAGCCTATGATTTTTCATTTGTAAAATGGGGATAATAGCTATCTTGCAGTATTGTAAAGTTCATGTGTTCAAAATGCTTTGCTCAAATTTCTAGGCTTGTAATATATATTCAATAAATGGCAGCAATTATTATTAGTTATTGACTTATAAGTACTTAGAATTACATGGTAAACATTATAAGTGCTCCTTTCCCTCAAGAAATTTATAAAAATTTAGTATGTGCAAAAACAGATGAACAAGATAAATACATATTTTACAAACTATGTTTATTTTTGAAGCCTTCTTTATTGCTTTCCCTGTGTGGATGACCCAGTTGACGATTGACAAGTGTGTTCATTGACCTTGCTCATATATTCCCGAATACTGTAAACCATTCAAAATATTTGGTGTCGGTGGCTTTATGGTCTGATGAATATGATTAAATAAATTTCTCCCCAAGTGGAAACTATTCTGTTTTTATAACTAGTACCTTTAAAGATGAAGAAATACTGTCTCCTATCTCAAGTGGGAATTTCTTCTAGGACCTCACTTAACAGGTGATTGTTTGAGTTTCTGCTTAAACTCCTTTGCAAGGGTGCTTTACCCTACAGAGAAATCCATGTTTGGACAGCTCGAATTGGAATTGTAGAATATTCTTCTCGTGTATCTGACGCAGCTTCTTTTTCATTTCTACTGCGTGGGTACTAGTTCTCTCTTGAAGCCACATAGACCAAGTTTAATCAATCTTTCACTTGCTGTGCCATCAGCTGTTTGTCAAAAGCCATCATCCCTTTTTTCAAGCTTCTCATTTCCAGGCTTAGTGTATTTTCAGGTTTTCCAGGTTTTGTGGTTGTTGATTTTTTTAAAAAAACAGGTTTGTTGAAGTATATGTGACATAAAATAAACTGCACATATGTAAAGTATACAACTTTGATATATGCACATATCTGTGAAACCATAACTGCAATCAAAGTAATGGCTATGCAGTCACCCCAATAGTTTCCTTGTGTCTTTTTATATTCTCTTTGTTCCACCACTCCCTGTCCCATCAAGCCCGGTCCCACCCTCCCAACCCCTGCAATTACTCCTCTGTTTCTGTCAATATAAATTAGTTTACATTTCCTGAAGTTTATATAAATGAAATCATACAGTATGCATTCTTTTTTTTTGTCTGGCTTCTTTCAGTCAGCATACTTATTTTGAGATTTATCCATATTGTTGCAGGTAACAATATTTTATTTCCTTTTATTGATGAGTATTGTCCCATTATAAGGATATACCACAGTTAGTTTATCCATTCACCTGTTGATGGACAATTGGATTATGTCCAGTTATTGAGTATTACGATTAAAGTAATTATGACCATTGATGTTATAAGACCTTGTATGGACATAGGCTTTCTTTTTGGGGGAGGAGGGTAAATACCTAGGAGTAGAATAGTTGGGTTATATGACGGTAATATGTTTAAATGGGTAATATGTTTAAATGGGTAATATCATGGGTAATATGTTTAAATATTTAAGAAACTTCCAAACTTTTCAAACTGATGGTACGTTTTTACATCCCCACCAGCATAGTAAGAGAGTTCTAGTTCCTCTGCATCCTTACCAATGCTTGGTAAACCAAGCTCATTCTAAAGTGTGTGTAGTGGTTTTTCCTTGTGGTATTAATTTGCATCATCCTAAGGTTAATGATTTTGAACATGTGCTCATTTATTATCTTTATATCTTCTCTGGTGTCTGTTCAGATCTTTTGTCCATTTTAAATCAGGTTATTATTGAATTTTAAGAGTTCTTTATACATTATTGATACAAGTCTTGTACTGGATATATGATTTGCAGATATTTTCTCCTAGTCAGCTTGTCTTTTCATTCCCAAACAGTGTCTTTCAAATAGCAGAAGGTTTAATTTTGGTAAAATCTAATTTATCAATTTTACCTTTTCTGGATTATACTGTTGGCATCTTTTCTAAAAAATCTTTACCTAACTCAAAGTCTAAAATATTTTATTACATATTTTGTTATAGAAGTTTTATGGTTTTACTTTTTACACTTATGTCTATAATCCATTTTTATAATAAAATTTTTACTTTGGAATAGTTTTAGACTTGCAGAAAAGTTGCAAAGGTAGTATATAGAGTTCCTGTATACCACTCATCCACTTTGTCTTATTATTAACATCTTATATACCCATGGTAAATTTGTCGAAACTAGGCAGTCAATATAGGTACATTACTATTAACTACACTTAAGACTTTATTTAGATTTCACCAGTTTTGGGGTTTTTTTTTTTGCGGTACGCGGGCCTCTCACTGTTGCGGCCTCTCCCATTGCGGAGCACAGGCTCTGGAAACGCAGGCTCAGCGGCCATGGCTCACGGGCCCAGCCGCTCCGTGGCATGTGGGATTTTCCCGGACCGGGGCACGAACCCGTGTCCCCTGCATCGGCAGGCGGACTCTCAACCACTGCGCCACCAGGGAAGCCCTCACCAGTTTATTTTAACTGTTTTCTGTTCCAGAATTCAGTCCAGAATTTCTTATTGTGTTTAGGGCTCATGCCCCCTTAGTCTTCTCTGATCCTTGACAGTTTCTTAGTCTTTCCTTATTTTTAATGACCATGACCATCTTGAGCAGTACAGGTCAGATATTTTGTAGAATGTCCCTCAATTTGGGGTTGTCTGATGTTTCTCTTCATTAGATTGGGATGATTTTTGGGAGAAGTGGGCGTGGGTGGACACATGCTATCAACATGCTTTATCACCGGTGCTGCTTAACCATGATCACCCAGCCAAAGTGATATTTGCCAGGTTTCTCCACTGTAAAGTTAATCTTTTTGTTTTTTCTTACCCTTTCCATGCTAAAGCATGGAAGCAAGTCACTTCCACTTTTTTGGAAGCAAGTCACTAAGTATAGCCCATGCTCCAGGGAGGTGGGGGGAGGAATTATGCTTTACTTCCTGGAGATGAGTATCTACATAAATTATTTGGAATCCTTTTGTAAGATCAGTACTATAAATGGTATTTATTATTTGTCTCTTCTTCTCCACTTATTTATTTCTTCAATAATTTATTATGCCAGTATGGATTCATGTATATTAGTTTTATACTTTAAGTTATAATCAAGTACTATGTTTTTATTTTGCCACTCAACTTATTCTAGTTCTGGCCATTCCAGCTCCTGTAGGTTGACTCCTGTGTCCCTTGGACTTACTCTTTTCCTTTTTTTTTTTCTCTTCTCAGCACTTTGTTTCCTGACACTACAAGATGCCTAAGGTCATCGTATATTTTCAGTGCTCCAGCCTTAGAATCAGCCATTTCTCAAAGGAGCCCTAGATACTTTTCTGGGGGTATGTTATTTAGGAACCAAGATGTGGGCACTGGATATGCTGGTTTCTGCTACTGGGGTGTCACTATGTCTAGGTTCTCTCAGCAAGCAGAGCCAGGAAATATATGTATGTATGTTAACTGATGGATATACACATCTATAATTACTTCTGCATCTATCCATTTTTATCTGTATTAAGCTAAATGTGAATCATACTGATGTTGCTCTTTTCCATTACCACATAATGTTTTTCCATAATGTCTTTCTCCAGCAGTGAGAAACATGGTTCTCACCATCCATTTAGTACTTATTTGTTCAACCCCAGTATACATGTAAAGCAGTTTCAGAGTTGTTAACCTGTACCCTGCAATCCATTTTGAGTTAGTTTTTGTATATGTTGTGAGATGGATGAGGGTTCACTTTTTAAAAATATGAATATCCAACTGTTCCAGCAATATTTGTTTAAAAGGCTGTCCTTTCTCCACTGAAAAGCCTTTGCATCTTTGTTGAAAACTGGTTGTCCATTTAGGTATGGGTCAGTTTTGGAACTGTATTCTATTTGTTGGTGTGTTTGTCTATTTTTACTCCAATAACTTATTGTCTTGATTATTGTAGATTCATAGTAAAGTTTGAAATCAGGTAATTTTGTTAGCCCTCTTTTCTTCTTTTTCAAAGTTGTTTGTCTATTCTATGTCATTTGCTTTTTTTTATGAATTTTAGAATCACTTTGTCAATTTCTACCAAAAAAAAGCCTATTGGGATTTGGATTTGAATTGTATAGAATCTTTAGAACAATTTGGGAAGAACTTAACAATATTGAGTCATATAATCCGTGACTAAATAATACCTCTCCATTTATTTATGTCTTTAACTTCTTTCAGAAATGTTTTGTAGTTGTCAGTGTACAGGTCTTACACATCTTTTGTCAGATTTATTCCTAAGTGTTTCATATGTATTGATGCTATTGTAAATGGTATTGCTTTTTAATTGTAACTTCCAATGTTTGTTTATTAGTAAATAGACATATGATTGATTTTTTAAATATTATCACTTAACTTATTCCAGCTCTGGCCTTTGGGAGCTCTTCTAGGTTGGGTCTTGTGTCCCTTGGACTTACTTCCATCTTTTTTGTGTGTCTTTTTTTCCTTTTCTCAGCACTTTCTTGTTTTTTCACACTACAAGATGCCTAAGGCTCATCTTATATTTTCCGTGCCCAAGCCTTAGAATTAGCAATTTCTCAAAGGAGCCCTGGTGTCTTGAAACTGTTTAAAACTTAATAGTTCTTGTAGCTATTTTATAGATTCTGTCTGAGTTTCTACATAGAAGATCATGTTGTTTGTGAATAAAGAAAGTTTTACATCTTCCTTTCTCAATACCTTTCATTTCTTTTTCTTGCCCAGTTGCACTGGCTAGAACCTCCAGCATAACAAAGAACAGAAGTGATAGGAGCAACCATTTCTATCTTGTTCCTGCTCATAGAGGAGAAGCAGTCAGTCTTTCACCATTAAGTACGATGTTAACTGTAGGTTTGTCATAGATGCACTTTATCAGGCTAAATAATTGTTCTTTTGTTGTCTCCTCTGCAGAGGGTTTTTATCAGAAATGGATATTGGATTTTGTCAAATACGTTTTTGGTACCTTTTTTTTTTCTATTTTTTATTTATTTATTTTAAAAATACCTTTATTGGAGTATAATTGCTTTAAATGTTGTGTTAGTTTCTGCTGTACAACAAAGTGAATCAGCTATATGTATACATATATCCCCATATCCCCTGCCTCTTGAGCCTTGCTATCCCACCCTTCTAGGTTGTCACAAAGCATTGAGCTGATCTCCCTGTGCTATGCAGCAGCTTCTCACTAGCCGTCCATTTTACATTTGGCAGTGTATATATGTCAGTGCTACTCTCTCAGTTCGTCCCAGCTTCCCCTTACCCCCCGTGTCCTCAAGTCCATTCGCTACGTCTGCGTCTTTATTCCTGCCTTGCCACTAGGTTCATCACTACCATTTTTTTCAGATTCCGTATGTATGCGTTAGCATCCCGTATGTGTTTTTCTCTTTCTGACTTCACTTTGTATAACAGACTCTAGGTCCATCTACCTCACTACAAATGACTCAATTTCATTTCCTTTTATGGCTGAGTAATATTCCATTGTATATATGTGCCACATCTTCTCTATCCATTCATCTGTTGATGGACACTTAGGTTGCTTCCATGTCCTGGCTATTGTAAATAATGCTGCAGTGAACATTGTGGTACATGACTCTTTTTGAATTATGATTTTCTCAGGGTATATGCCCAGTAGTGGGATTGCTGGGTCATATGGTAGTTCAATTTTTTAAAGAACCTCCATACTGTGCTCCGTAGTGGCTGTATCAATGTACATTCCCACCAACATTGCAAGAGGGTTCCCTTTTCTCCACACCCTCTCCAGCATTTATTGTTTGTAGATTTTTTATCATGGCCATTCTGAGTGGTGTGAGGTGATGCTTCATTGCAGTTTTGATTTGCAGTTCTCTAATGATTAGTGACATTGAGTATCTTTTCATATGTTTGTTGGCAATTTGTATGTCTTCTTTGGAGGAATGTCTATTTAGGTCTTCCGCCCATTTTTGGATTCGGTTTATTTTTTTGATATTGCACTGCATGAGCTGCTTGTGTATTTTGGAGATTAATCCTTTGTCAGTTGCTTCGTTTGCAAATATTTTCTCCCATTCTGAGGGTTGTCCTTTCATCTTGTTTATGGTTTCCTTTGCTGTGCGAAAGATTTTTTTTTTCTTTTTTGCTGTACACGGGCCTCTCACTGTTGTGGCCTCTCCCATTGCAGAGCACAGGCTCCGGACGCGCAGGCTCAGCAGCCATGGCTCACGGGCCTCACTGCTGCACGGCATGTGGGATCTTCCTGGACCGGGGCACGAACCTGTGTCCCCTGAATCGGCAGGCGGACTATCAACCACTGTGCCACCAGGGAAGCCCTGTGCAAAAGATTTTAAGTTTCATTAGGTCCCATTTGTTTATTTTTGTTTTTATTTCCATTGCTGTAGGATAATCTCAATAGATGCAGAAAAAGCTTTTGACAAAATTCAGCACCCATTTATGATAAAAACTTTCCAGAAAGTGGGCATAGAGGGAACCTACCTCAGCATAGTAAAAGCCATATTGACAAACCCACAGCCAACATCATTCTCAAAGGTGAAAAACTGAAAGCATTTCCTCTAAGATCAGGAAAAAGACAAGGGTGCCCACTCTCACCACTGTTATTCAGCATAGTTTGGGGAGTTTTAGCCATGGCAATCAGAGAAGAAAAAGAAATAAAAAGAATCCAAATTGGAAAAGAAGAAGTAAAACTGTCACTGTTTGCAGATGACATGATACTCTACGTAGGTAATCCTAAAGATGCCATTAGAAAACTACTAGAGCTAATCAATGAATTTGGTAATGTAGCAGGATACAAAATTAATGCACAGAAATCTCTTGCATTCCTATACACTAACAACAAAAAATCAGAAAGATAGATCAAGGAAACACTCGCATTTACCATTGCAACAAAAAGAATAAAATACCTAGGAATAAACCTACCTAAGGAGAGAAAAGACCTGTATGCAGAAAACTATGAGACACTGATGAAAGAAATTAAAGACGATACAAACAGATGGAGAAATATACCACATTCTTGGATTGGAAGAATCAACATTGTGAAAATGACTATACTACCCAAAGCAATCTACAGATTCAATGCAATCCCTATCAAACTACCACTGGCATTTTTCACAGAACTAGAACAAAAAATTTTACAGTATGTATGGAAACACAAAAGACCCCGAATGGCCAAAGCAATCTTGAGAAAGAAAAGCAGAGCTGGAGGAATCAGGCTCCCTGACTTCAGACTCTACTACAAAGCTACAGTAATCAAGGCAGTTTGGTACTGGTACAAAAACAGAAATATAGATCAATGGAACAGGGTAGAAAGCCCAGAGATAAACCCACGCACATATGGTCACCTTATCTTTGGTAACGGAGGCAAGAATATACAGTGGAGAAAAGCAGCCTCTTCAATAAGTGGTGCTGGGAAAACTGGACAGCTACATGTAAAAGAATGAAATCAGAACACTTCCTAACACCATACACAAAAATAAGCTCAAAATGGATCAAAGACCTAAATGTAAGGCCAGACACTATAAAACTCTCAGAGGAAAACATAGGCAGAACACTCTATGACGTAAATCACAGCAAGATCCTTTTTGGTACCTATTTAGGTGATCCTAAGGTATTCTTTTTTTAGTTTCTTGACATGGTGAATTACATTTAATTCACCATCCCTGAAACCCTGAACTACCTTTGAAACCAATGATTGACTCCACTTGGTCTTGATATATTATCTTTTATGGATATTGTTAGATTTAGCTTTTTAGAATTTTTATTTATGTTTATGGGGAATATTGGTCTCTAGTTTCCTTTAAAAAATATCTACGTCGGGGCTTCCCTGGTGGTGTAGTGGTTGGGAGTCCGCCTGCCGATGCAGGGGACGCTGCTTCGTGCCCCAGTCTGGGAGGATCCCACATGCCGCGGAGCGGCTGGGCCCGTGAGCCATGGCCACTGAGCTTGCGCGTCCGGAGCCTGTGCTCCTCAACGGGAGAGGCCAAGACAGTGAGAGGCCCGCGTACCGCAAAAAAAAAAAAAAAAAATCTATGTCTGGTTTTGGTATCAGAGTAATGCTGGTCTCAGAGTATAGATTGGAAAGTATTCTTTCCTCTGTAATTTTTGGGAAAACTGTTAGGATTATTCTTCAGTGAAGCCATCTGGGCCTGCAATTTTTCTTGTGGGAATGTTTTTAACTATAAATTCAATTTCTGTAGTAGGTAGAGGTGTACTCACATTATCTATTTCTTCTTGAATGAGCTTTGGTAATTTGTGTCTTTCAAGGAATTGATTATTTTTTCTAAGTTGTCAAGGTTATTGGTATAAAGTTGTTATATTCCCATATGATCTGTCGATTAGTGATGTCACTTCTGTCATTCCTGACATCTTTAACTTCTGATCAGACATGTCTGTCTAGACATCTATCAATTTGTTGACCGTTTTAAAGAGTAAGCTTTCTGTTTCATTTACTTTTCCTGTTTTACTATTTTCTACCTCACTGAATTCTGCTATGATCTTTATTATTTACTCTCTTCTGCTTACTTTGGGTTTTAGATGCCCTGCTTTTTCCTGGTCTTAGGGTAGAAGCTGAAGTCATTGAGTTGAGACCTTTCCTTTTTTCTAATATAGATGTTGTGTACTACAGATCTCCCTCTAAAAACTGCTTTAGCAGCATCCCATAAAGTTTAATGTGGTGTGTTTTCATTTTTATTCAGTTGGAAATACTTTCTAACTCCACTTTTTGTTTCTTCTTTGACTCTTTGGTTATTTAGAAATGTCTTATTTAATTCTAAAATACTTGGGAGCTTTCCAGAGATCTTTCTGTTATTGTTTTCTAATTTAGTCCATTTGTGAGCAGAGAATATACTTTGTATGACTTGAATTCTTTTAAATTTGAGACTTGTATTATGGCCAGAATATTCTATATCTTGGTTTCTATCAGTTTTTGTTTCATGTATTTTAAAGCTCTTTATTAGGTGCATAAGCATTTAGGATTATTATGTTCTCTTGATGAATCGACCAGTTTATTATTATGAAATTATCCTCTGTATTCCTGGTAATAGTTCTTTTCTGAAGTCAACTTTTTCTGATATTGGTATAGCCACTCCAGTTTTCTTTTGACTAGTGTTAGTATGGTGTGTCTTTTTCTATCCTTTTGCTTTTACCCTGTTTGTGTCTATATTTAAGGTACATTTTTCAAAGACAACATATTGTTGGGTCTTGCTTTTTTAGGAGTGTGATAATATGTGTCTTTTAACTGGAGTGTTTAGATCATTTATATTTACTGTGGTTGTTGATATGGTTCATTGTAAGTGTGTCATCTTACTGTTTGTTCTCTGCCCCATCTGTTCTTTGTTCCCTGTTTCTCTTTTTCTACCTTCTTTTGTTTATTTGTATACTGTTTCTCCGATGGTTTCTAGACCCTTTAAGCATCCTGGTTGTCATTGTGTGTTACCTTCAATTTTTTAAAAGATATATGTAGATTAATTATGTCAAGGTCTCAAAGCCTGAATGTTTAATGTTTTCTAAATGTTTTTGACTAGGAATTTAAGGGTTTTTTCTTAATCCTAAAAAAAAATTGCTTACTAATTTTACATTTGCCATAATACTTAGATGTTAATGTACATCAATGTTTTAGTTGATGTTGAATGACCTTTTTTAGGATCAACTATTGGCTTCTGTGTTCTTTCCATTCCTTGATGCAAGACTTTTTATAAGGAGGTGACATACTTGGAGGCCGAGGGTGCTTACTTGTGAGGACCAGATGAAGCGGATCTTAGAGAAGCCAGCTTGTATTCCTAGGTTTATCAGTGTTCATCTGTCTTGATTCAGGATGTTTTCTTCCATTTTATTTAGAAAGAGGAGAAAAAGAAGAGAGAGAAATTATTAGTTATTTTCTATATCAGTCTACTCCTCCTCTCCCAAATAAAAGGACTAATGGAATGTACTTTTCAAAAAAAATGAGAAACATATTCCTATTTAATTTCAAAGAAGCACATCCAATATGTCATCCAGCATAGAGAACGCATTTCATGTCTTGTAATTTCAGTAGAGAAGAGAATGGCATGATGAAGAGAGAAAGGAGAGATGTGCTTAGGTTTAAGTAGTGATATGGTTATTTTATCAGGTTGGGAAGTAGGCAGATCAGCACCTGTCTGTCTTGGATCCTAGGAAGTGACAAATTATGAGCTCTATATGTAGGTTCCCAAGAGGCCTGTGTTTGAAATAGGCCATTCACTCTGGCCTGGAACTGAGAAAAAAGAATTTCTGCAAATTCCTCCTTTCCTGAAGTTGCCTTATCCCTAGAGGTTTTCCTTGAAGTAGCTTTGTCACTAGAGGATTTTTGTTGAAGTAGCTCTAGTTTCTAGAAGATATATAAATCAGGGTATATTTGTTCATTTTGTATTTTAAGTCTAGCTCTTAAAATTTCAAAGAAGCAGAATGTGGTACATCCCTATTAAATGCAGGTGCTTTCTGCCCTGTTTACTTCAGACAGTTGAGTGTCTATAGTGGTTAGAACTGATGATTTGTAAGCCAATGAATGGATGCCAAAAACTAAATGTCTTTCGAATACAGTGGAGCCTATAGTCTAGTCTCCATGAATATTAGGGCAGTGTGCCAACTACAGCTGGCTTAATTCTGCAAGCAGGAGCCCTTTGCAGAAGGACTCGTGGTAATTAACCAATTCAAAGTGCAATATTTTCCTTTCATTAATTTGGCAGAAAACAACTAAATATCTACAGCAAGAATGTTTTTGACATTTTCATTTGCTGCTTGGAAAGTAATGGATACTTTGAATTGTGCTGTAAAAGAAAACTGCTAGGATTTTGTCATTTTCATTTTAACTTCTAAATGTGGATTACTCAATTGGGAACATTTTTTTTTTTAATTAAGTAGGAATAGTTGGCTGCAGGGGTGACCAGAATTGACTCATATTTTGAGGTGATTGGTTTGTTGGAGATTCCTAGGGAGTTTATTGGCTTGGACCCATTACTTTTTACATCTCCTTTCTTATATGTCTGAGTAATAGAATTCCCCTTGGGTGTAATAATTTCCTATCCTTTCCCTCTTCTAAAGTTTATTTCTTTTTTTTTTCTTCCTCATGTTTATTTCTATTTCAAATATGACTTAGAATTTCTCTCTGTTCTGTTTCTTTTGGATTAAAGAAATATTTGTTATCTCAATCAGCTTATTCCAATAATTGTTCATTTTTTACTTTAAAAAAATGTAGTTAGGACCAGCCACCTGGAATGAAGTATTTTGAATAATTTTGGAACTAAGGGTCCAGTGATAGCGTATTTTTCCCTGGAGGAATTATTGAAATATTTACTTGTTTCAGGATATGTTAATCTTCTTAATATTAATCTGTTATCTTTTGAGAGCATTTATCTTTTTACTAAAAATAAAATCTGTTTAATAATGTTACTCATACCTTTGATTACTGGGGTCTGGTTATTGAAAACTTTATTTTAGTTATTTATTATTTTTATTTATTTGGTTTATTCCTCAATTTAACATTTTCTCCTTGTGCAATTTTGACACATATTAGATATTGGCATAACTCTTGAAATCCCAAAGAATAGCCTGGCCTCACAAGGAACTGGACCTCCTCATCAGTAAAGCCATTAGGAACCTAGCTACTAGTAATATTCTCCTCACCTTTTATGTTTGCTTTTATCTACATGTCTTATCGTTCTTCACAGTCTATAAATTTACTTTCACATGACCAAATATATTGTCACTTTTATGTTTTATTACCACAGTGTTCAATATACAATGAAAATTATTAGACATGCAAAAAACAAACAAATAAATAACCCAGGAAAATTTTATTCCCTAGTGAAGAAAAAAATAAATAAAACAGACCTTGAGATGGCCTAGATATTGGATTTAGTTGACAAAGACTTAAGTATGCACACCCATATCAGGACTTAAAAAAAACAAAAAACAGTTACTGTGGTCTTAATGAGTGAATAGATAGGATATCTTGGCAAAGAAATGAAAACTATAAAAAGGAGCTAAATGGAAATTCTAGAACTGGAAAGAACAGTAACTATAATTAAAATTTTATTGGTTGAGCTTAACAGCATATTGGAGATAGTAGAAAAATCAGTGAACTTGAAGCATATCAATAAAATTTATTCAATATGAAGAACCTAGAAAGAAAAGATTGAAGAAAGATGAACAGAGACTCAGGGACTTAAGGGACAACATCTAATGATTTAGCATATGTGTAATTGGAGTCACAAAAGAAGAGCATGAGAATGGGGCATAAAAATTATTTCAGAAATAATGGTTGAAAATTTTCTGTATTTAAAAAAACATCAATTTACACATCTAGGAAGCTAGGCACATTATAGTTAAACTGCTGAAATATCCAGTGGTTAATATGGTGGTGATAAGGAGACTGTCAAGTGGCTTTAAGTATTCCACCATCATTTTGGATGGAGCAGTTAACTTTATCTCACATAGGGAAGGATGTGGTGCAGGAAGGTAAAGCTGTTTTATACGCTTAAAAATATGGAATCATAAGGTCTTTCTACATGCCCAGATCCATTTTAAAATACAGGATTTTGCTTTTCATATTATAAAAATAATGCATGCTCATTAGAGGAAATATATGATAATATAGAAATAGAATATAATCTGCCTGTGATCAAATGGCTTTTGGCCCTTTTATTCTACCATGTTTCCTTTTCTTTCTTTTCTTTGTTTTTGCCAAGCAGTAGGAAACCATTTTTAAAAATACAGAAGTTTCTTATTTAAGACATATTCCTTTTTAAAACAATCCTAAAGTCTGATCTCTAAAGTTTTAACCTTAAATTAAGTTGGGACTGATATTCTTTCTGTGAGAAAAGCTTAGGTTGAATTCAATCCTCTCTCCTCTCTTTCTCTCTCTCAATTTCTCTCTCTGCCCCACTGTCTCTCTCTCTGTTTTAGAGATTAACTGATTGTGGATGAGAAATTATTCACAAAATTGTAGACCATGAAAATCTGCCATAATTTCTGTATTAGGAAGCCTGAATACATTTTTTTTCAATTAATAAGACAGTCAACTATGTGACTGAACTTTATCTTTTCTCCTCCCACATCTTGGGGAAGATATTGTCCACTAAAAACTGTCTATAGACACCTATGAATATTTTTTTTTCTCAATCAAGTGATATGTGGACAAAATGAAATTGATTTTTTACCTGAATGTCACCAAAGACAGCTTCCTGTTTCTTGTTTATTTAGATATTTTTTATCAGAGGAACATAGATCGGAATCTGCAGTGTTTCTCAAAATTCCAAAGTGGTAAGTGAGACCATTTAAGTCTTTTCTTACCAGTATTTAATTACTATTTTTTTCTGTATAGTTCTTAACAAATATTTTAAATGATGAGTCACATTAATACTGGGGTCCTTTGCTTTTAACAGCAGCTTTCTTTTTAGCAATTTTACCATCTGGTAGCTTTGTACTCTCGTTATTAAAAGTTCTATATCTGTATCCTCAGGGCTATGATTTATTTGGAACCTGAAACAGGGTTCGAGAGGAATAGTGAGAAGCTTTGTGGAGCAGAGGCTACCTTCATGTTGTCCACATTTCCCTCATCCGTTTGGAGCTGAATTCCAGAAGTTGATGGCTCTTTGACCCAACTTCTAGTTGATTGTGGCAGATTGAGAATAGAGATGGCACCATCTTGTTTTCACCCCACCAATTCAAGAAATGTAGCCCAGACCCTTTAAGTCTGAGGCTCATGTGGAGGAGGAAGTTAAAATGAATCTAAAAACATTTACAAGTTTTAAAATACGTACTAATACGAAATATCCACATAGGACAAATAAAAGCTGCTCAACAAATGGGGACTTAGATTATGTTTGTATTTAACACCAGAATTACTTTAGTAATGAATTTGGCTGTAAATTGAAAAACCAGTTTTAAAGTCTTATAGATACCTTGTGCATTCTAGTCTTTTCCTTTGCATGAAGTTCCTGCCTTCTCAGTTTTTGTTGCAAGTAATAAAAACGATATTTTTTTTTAAAAAAATGACTCAATGAATATTGGCCACAAATGAAATACATTAGCTGATGTAACTCAAAAATCCAAAGATAGGGCTACTTTGGGAATGATCCGGTGGCTCCATGACTTCCTTTCTTTATTCTGGCTTCCTGGTGTTGGCTTCATTCTGATATTGCTGTCTTGGTTCTGATTTGGCTCCTAAGGCTTATTGCTCCCATATTTACCTCCACTCGAAAAAAGAGTATTTGTCTCAGTATTTCTAACAAAAGTCCTGATATTTATTCTGATTCAGCCTGTGTAGGTCATATTTCACCTCAGAACCAATCACGGTGGCCACGATAGTTGAAAGTTGTAATTGTTGAATTGTGCTGGACTGTGTGTTCCATCCCTGAAGTAAAGGGTTGAATTAACTTCTTTGGAACCCTTGGATCCCCAAATTAAAGTTCTGTCTTCTGGGAAAAGAAAAGAGGAGAGTAAATGTGAAGGGAGGTGATTAATGTTCACCACATATGCCATCATACTTTACATCTGCCTCACAGTTAAGATGTATTTTAAACTAACCTTTCTCATTTCCAACATTAGGGAGCTTTTTTTCCCCCTGAAAAGCAGGAAAAACAATTTTCCTGGTCAATTATTTTCCATTTATAGGACAGCTTGTTATCTTTTTCTGTGTCAACAGTTTTTGGATCATTAGGTAATTCTTGAAATTTCATCAGAAAGTGAATCATTCTAAAGTGTATTTTATTTTCCCATACTGTGGAATTTTACCATTAGGTGGCTTATACCAACCAGGAAATCTGCATTGAGTATGTTAGTGATGAACAACAATATATTTTAAAAAGCAAAGCACAATTTAAAAAATGTATTAAATACCAAAATATGAAAGGCATGGTACTAGTAGCAAGTATAAAGTTCAGTAATTTGAAATCATAAAATTCAGTTCAAGTTTTATAAAAGGGGTAAAATATATTCTAAAAGAAGACTCTTAGAGGGCATCTAATATGTCACACTAATTCCCTTTCCAGTAAGCCTGACAGGAAGAGTTTAGCAATGAGAATTCAATAACTACTTTCTTAGAAGCTTCACATTCCATTGTATCTGGAATATAGTGAATATTCAACAAATGTGATTTGATTTTTAATTTGAGCTCCCATTAAAGTAATTATTATCTTCTGTATATTGAGGGCAAAATCCCTGTGTTTATAACTTTCACCCAGTAGGTGTCTGTTTCTTCCCCTTAGAGAGTAGTGCTTCATACATATGAGGGCAACTATAGGTCCCTATTTCATCTTGTCACCAGACAAAACATTCATTCATGTCTCATGTATGATAACATTGCCAACACACTCACCATTCAACTTACCTTCCTCTTAAATTTTTTTCATTTTTAGTTTGCTTTAAGATGTTCACAGAAGTAGACACCATACCCTTGATATGATCTGAACAGTACAGTTCATATAGTGGGGATATTTATTTCCTTGTTCTAAATATGTTACTTCCAGAATGTTTTTAAATCGCCTTAGTTGAAGTACATGTATTATAAAATGCACAATATATACATTAAAATATACTCTTTAAAAGTGCTCAATTGAGTTTTTAAAATTTTATATCCATGTAATCACCACCACCACAATTGATATAGAACATTTCTATACCCCTCAAAACTTCCTGTGCCCACATCTGACTCTCAGCTCCAGGCAATCACTGATCTGCTTTCTAGAATTCCACATAAGAAATGGAATCGTACAACGTGCACTCGTTTGTGTCTGGCTTATTTTGCTCAGCATAATGTTGCGATTCATCCATCTTGTCGTATGAATAGTTCTTTTCTTTTATTGCTGATTAATATTCCATTTAATGACTATCATGACAGGTCCATTCACCTATTGATGGGCATTTGATTGTTTTCAGTTTTTGACTATAACGAACAAAGTTGCTATGAACATTTGTGTACAAGTCTTTGTTCAGACAAATGTTTTCATTTTTCTTGGATAAATACCTGTGAGTGGAATTGCTGGGTCATATGGTTAGTGTATGTTTAACTTTAGAAGAAACTTCCAAAGTACTTTGTGAAGTGATTGTACGTACCGTTTTACATTCCCATTGTCAGTGTAATAATAGCTCCAGTTCATACACATCCACTCATTGTTTTAAAGGTGAGTAGAATTCTTAGCATATGTTTGGATAGTTTTAAATTGATGTTAGGAAAGCAGTCTGTAGGCATCCAGAGTCTCCATTTAGTCTGACTAGTCTGTAGTATAGTCCTAAAATTAGGAAGTAACTTGTTTTCATCTTTTATCCTCTTAGGATTGCCAGTTTTCTCTCAGATCTTTAGCTCTCTGACAAAAAGTACTATTTTTGTAGAGCTTCTTTTTCTGTATGTTTGTTTTTTTAAATATAGCTCCATTGTGACAGTCCAGTCAGGCATTATACTGAAATCATATTTCTGAAATACTTTTCTCCTTTTGAAGTTATTCATGTTTATAAAACCCCTTGCTTCTCAATGTGTCTTATATGTAGCAGATCTTTACACATAGCAGGTGCTCAGTCAATGTCTCCTTGTTTCTTGAATACTATGTTTTCACTCCATAATATGTATTATTTGCCTCCTAAGCGAGTAGCTAAATTGGGCAGAACTGTAAATAAATCTGACTTTTTATTGAACCTTCTTAACTAGAATAATGAGTGATTCAAATAGTTGAATTTGATCTGTAAATCAATTCGAAGATCTTTTATTCCCCATAGCATCCAAGGGTAGAGAAGAGGTGCTTCTGATAAAGCAGTGGTCAATGGGTTTCTCCTTTGCTGTCTAACAATTCCAAATTCATTTATATTGTAGACTCTAAATCCTGTAAGCTGGGACAGATCCACTCTATGCCAGGGCAGAAGAATCATAGTGTTTTTGCCTTTGACTTTAGGTCATTCCTTTTTTAAAATACAAATACACACACATGCACCACCATCACCATTAACAACACAGAAAACCCAAATTTGCTTCAGGATCAGTTTGGTAATGTAGGGAAACGTTTATAAGGCTGAAACAAGACCAGCTTTCCTCTCACATGAGAGGTACATATGTGAGGATGGTTTAGCTAAAGATCTTTCACCTGGAGTAAATTCCGTGAATTGACTTTTGTTCTCCAACTTCCCGTTTTGCTGGTCCTTTCTATAGCCACTTCTGCCCTTTCTTAGGCACCTTTTCTATTCTAAAGAACAAATCAGGTCTCTTTTTCCAAATGCCTCATGCCCTCCCATTGTTTTTCTTTTCTTTCCTGAAAATTCACTTATAACAAAACATAGTATTTTTGGCTTTTGGAGTGAATAGTTCCCATCGACAGGGCTGTAGACCCTGTTAATGGACTCAAGTTACCTGTTGGAGTTAACATTGTGATAGGCTTTCATGTCCATTGTGTTGGGGAGAGTAGAGCAGAGAGGCAGAGAAAGAGAAACTGTGTAGAAGGAAATGTTTAAAGGAGACAGCATCATTCTACCAGGGTTACTTTCTATATTTCATTTATGTCATATCGCATCCCTACAACTACCATAAACAAGTCCCATGCCTTGATTTCCTCCCCTGTGAAATAGGGATGATATCCTTTTTTCCTATGTCATTGGGTTAGTGGGATGCTCAGATGATTTCATATAGGTGAAGGACTTGGAATGCTAAGAGTTTTTAATCACCTGCTATTCTGTACAATAATAAGTACTGGATAGTATTTGTTTTAAAAACGCACACTCCTCCTGTCATATGCTTTCATAAAATAGACTAGAAAAATGTTAACAGTGGTTATCTCTGTGGAGTTGGATGTCTGTAGAGTTAAATATTCATTTTATTTTAAGTTTTAGATGAAAGGCAGATATTCAGCTCTTTAGCAACTCCATTTAATCACTAGAGGTTTCTTTTCCATTGTTTTTGCTGGCATTTTCCACTTACTTCGTTTTGACATGCTCCTCAAGACCTTGTAAGCTTTGAGTTCAGAAAGATTGTAAACACTTAATATGATGATCTAGGTAGTTCTTTAGAGGTTCATTAGTATATTATTTTGCTGCTTATTGTGGCCTAGTTTATTATTCTCAGTGTTTTTTTTCTAGGTCAGTCACTGAGTGAGGCCAGCCTGCAGGGAACAGGAGATACCGTATTGGTCCACTAGATACTATATTCATTATTTATTGCCTGCCTGCTTTTTATGGCATGTTGTAGAAATATTTACGTCTGAGATTTCCACAAATTTCATTATTCCTTAGGTCAGTTTCTGTTATAGCCAGAGAACGTAATAGAAGGGAATCCATAGTTACTGGTTGCAGGTTTGTCCTAGGGATATCTTTGGTTGTGCAGATCAGGATCTAAGGGATTTAAATGGACAAAATGGTTTCTGTCCATTGGGTCCTCTAAATGAAAGAACCAGGAATGAAGGGAGGTAAGGAGCAAAGGAAGGAATGGAACTGATGATTAAAAGTAGGTAGGGAAAAATAGTGGTTTATAAGAATAATTGCTCACTTTGTCCAGTATGGAACCTGCTTCCTTCAATTTGCCCCTTTTCCTTTATCTGTGTGGGATACAGCAATGTATAGCTGGAAGACGGAAATATGCAGTTAGTTTTTGGAAATAATAGAAGTTAAGTTCCTGCTCACTTAATAGTTAAAGTGACCTTAGGGAAGTCTCAATTGAACTTCTTCAATTTCTTCACCTGCAAAATATAGTTATTAATAAAAATATCTATACTATATCTTCATATGACTATTGTGAGGATCAAATAAAATAATGTATATAAAAATACTTTGTAAGTGGTAAAGCTTAGGTAATTTTTTTTTAACATCTTTATTGGAGTATAATTGCTTTACAATGGTGTGTTAGTTTCTGCTTTATAACAAGGTGAATCAGTTATACATATACATATGTTCCCATATCTCTTCCCTCTTGCGTCTCTCTCCCTCCCACCCTCCCTATCCCACCCCTCTAGGTGGTCACAAACCACCTAGCTGATCTCCTTGTGCTATGCGGCTGCTTCCCACTAGCTATCTATTTTACGTTTGGTAGCGTATATATGTCCATGCCACTCTCTCACTTTGTCCCAGCTTACCCTTCCCCCTCCCCATATCCTCAAGTTCATGCTCTAGTAGGTTTGTATCTTTATTCCTGTCTTACCCCTAGGTTCTTCATGACCTTTTTTTTTTTTTCTTATGTTAGCATACAGTATTTGTTTTTCTCTTTCTGACTTACTTCACTCTGTATAACAGACTCTAGGTCCATCCACCTCACTACAAATAACTCAATTTCGTTTCTTTTTATGGCTGAGTAATATTCCATTGTATATATGTGCCACATCTTCTTTATCCATTCATCTGTTGATGGACACGTAGGTTGCTTCCATGTCCTGGCTATTGTAAATAGAGCTGCAATGAACATTTTGGTACATGACTCTTTTTGAATTATGGTTTTCTCAGGGTATATGCCCAGCAGTGGGATTGCTGGGTCATATGGTAGTTCTATTTGTAGTTTTTTAAGGAACCTCCATACTGTTCTCCATAGCGGCTATATCAATTTACATTCCCGCCAACAGTGCAAGAGTGTTCCCTTTTCTCCACACCCTCTCCAGCATTTATTGTTTCTAGATTTTTTGATGATGGCCATTCTGACTGGTGTGAGATGATATCTCACTGTAGTTTTGATTTACATTCCTCTAATGATTAGAGCTAATCAATGAATTTGGTAAAGTAGCAGGATACAAAATTAATGCACAGAAATCTCTGGCATTTTTATACACTAATGATGAAAAATCTGAAAGTGAAATTAAGAAAACACTCCCATTTACCATTGCAACAAAAAGAATAAAGTATCTAGGAATAAACCTACCTAAGGAGACAAAAGACCTGTATGCAGAAAATTATAAGACACTGATGAAAGAAATTAAAGATGATACAAATAGATGGAGAGATATCCAATGTTCTTGAATTGGAAGAATCAACATTGTGAAAATGACTATACTACCCAAAGCAATCTACAGATTCAATGCAATCCCTATCAAACTACCACTGGCATTCTTCACAGAACTAGAACAAAAAATTTCACAATTTGTATGGAAACACAAAAGACCCCGAATAACCAAAGCAATCTTGAGAACAAAAAATGGAGCTGGAGGAATCAGGCTCCCTGACTTCAGACTATACTACAAAGCTACAGTAATCAAGACAGCATGGTACTGGCACAAAAATAAATATAGATCAATGGAACAGGATAGAAGAGCCAGAGATAAACCCATGCACATATGGTCACCTTATCGTTGATAAAGGAGGCAAGCATATACAGTGGAGAAAAGACAGCCTCTTCAATAAGTGGTGCTGGGAAAGCTGGACAGGTACATGTTAAAGTATGAAATTAGAACACTCCCTAACGCCATACACAAAAATAAACTCAAAATGGATTAAAAACCTAAATGTAAGGCCAGACACTATCAAACTCTTAGAGGAAAACATAGGCCGAACACTCTATGACATAAATCAGAGCAAGATCCTTTTTGCCCCACCTCCTAGAGAAATGGAAATAAAAACAAAAATAAACAAATGGCACCTATGAAACTTCAAAGCTTTTGCACAGCAAAGGAAACCATAAACAAGACCAGAAGACAACCCTCAGAATGGGAGAAAATATTTGCAAATGAAGCAACTGACAAAGGATTAATCTCCAAAATTTATAAGCAGCTCATGCAGCTCAATAACAAAAAAACAAACAACCCAATCCAAAAGTGGGCAGAAGACCTAAATAGACATTTCTCCAAAGAAGACATACAGATTGCCAACAAACACATGAAAGAATGGTCAACATCATTAATCATTAGAGAAATGCAAATCAAAACTACAATGAGATATCATCTCACACCGGTTAGGTAAGTATTTGATGATGATAATAATTGATGACCTCGAACAGCCTTCAAAGCCATCTTAGACTTCTTTCTTTGCTCTGGGCTTCTGTCTTTAGGTTTCTGTTATCTTCTTGGTAGGCATTACGCTCAGTGAACCACAGAATGTTCCATTAATACTAGTACATGAGTGTTTTCCTGGCCTCGATCCTTCTCCCAGTGATGAAAGCTACTGGTTGATAATAGTTACAAAAAGTTTGAGGAAGGCAGCGCACATGCCGAGAGTTTTAATCTACATCTGGGTGGCTGAAGGATGGATAGAGGCTGAGAGGCAGCTTGAAGGACAAGCAGCACCGTAGGCATCCACATGCTTTCTGCATCATCCAGCTAGTCTCACTCACTGCTTTTCTGTGCCATCGTGAGAAGCTTCCTCATAATTTTGAGTGTGAAGAAAAAGTGCCTGTGTGGTATGAGGAGAGGAGAAAGGTGTTTTACAAATGCTAAAGTTATGGGTGAAATTTTAGTTTTGTTATTAAAGGTATAGAAAGCCTTCTCACCTACTTCTCAAAACAGTAGAATAGAATAAGTCAGACTTTATTTGGTATCTTATTACCATATTGATTCAGGCACATGCTCATTCAGCCCAGCTGAGGAGGCTTTGGTGTCATCGTCAGAAAGACGAAGCACCTATTATAAATAGTAGTTGTTATTAAAACATGAAAATTTGGAGCTACTTAGTAAAAATATACCTGTTTTACCTGATTCTGTAGAACACATAAGAGACACATGAAATTAATTAAGAAAAAAAAACTTGTCCTTTTGATATTTGGAAGAAATTATAAAGTATAATTATATCAATTTGGTATTCTTTACAATTTGATAGTACAGCATCTATTTTTGTGCTTTTAGTAATATATGCAGCATTGAAAGCATTGAAGTTGCATAAAATAAAAAATGTGAAATGTGTTCCACATTTATTTTGTTTTCACCAAATGGAATTTGTTCAAATAAATACACTGCTGAATGCTGCCTTTTATCCATTTTAAAACAAACTTAGAAATGAATGTTTTGTCATTTTAAAAATATAATATTTAAATCCATAAATTCTAGTTGAATGGAGCCCATTAGAAGGAATAGATGAAGGCAACAGGATAGCCCTTTTGTGTAACTTTAGTATCATCTCATATGTTGATAGTATTACATTTGTTGGTTGGTCCAAAAACACTCCATGTAATAATTTTTCATTGGATCATTGTCTCTTGCCTTGAAAAGAAATTGCCCCAGCTTTGTTTTGACATTGGCTTTCAATTAACTTCTGAGCTTTTTTTTTTAACACTTATGAATTGGAAGCAACCCATTTTTCTGTGCTGATATCCTATTTCAATTGATGTCACCTAATTAAAAATAAAGTCATTGTCTTGACTAATAAGCCTCAAGTAATTATAAGTCAGTACTATATAATAATAGTTGTCATTTATTGAGCTCTTACTATGCATCAGGCACTATTTGAAGCCCACAAAAGCTGTTAGCTTATTGAATCCTTATCACTTTGGGAGGTAGGAACTTATTCTCATTTTACGGTTTATTCCTGTTTTACAGTTGAAAAAACTGAGGCATGGGTGGTTAAATAACTGGCTTGATATCATGGTTACTAGTTGTGGTAAAGCCAGAGTATGAATTCAGGCAATGTGGACTGAGAATTTAGTACCCTTAATTATTATACTGTGTGTGCAAGTATAGAAAATTTACATATAAAGCACAAAATACATTAATCAGACATAGGCACAGAAATGTGCACATCTGTTTTATGAAAACTTTATCTGCTTTTATTAGATGAAAATAGGCATTTAAAGTATTCAGACATTTGTGTAATGTAGCTACTAGCAGAGACTGCTCATTTTAAAGTATTTACTATTATAAACCCTATTAAACAAATTGTATGCTCTTCCTGGAACCATTTCCTCTATAAATTTTGTGAATTTACACATTTTAGAAAGATTTCTAAAATCCTTCCAGTTTCAATATTTTATGAGTTCATGATCCTCGTTCTTTTATTCTTAATTCCTGGTTTTGCTTACTTGAAAATCTGACGACTGATTGATTTAACTCTTTTTTCCTTCACATTTATTGAGGGCGTAAGTCATCTCATAAATGTTGTATTTTCATTTTCATTCAGTTCAAAATACTTCTAATTTGCCTTTTTATTTCTTCTTGGACCCATTGGTTATTTAGAAATATATTACTTAGTTTCAAAGTATTTGGTATTTTTCCTAATATTTTTGTTATTGATTCTAATTCTGTTGTGATCAGGCAACTTACTTTCTAAGATTTGAATCCTTTGAAATGTACAGAGACTTGTTTTGTGATCAGAATATAGTCCGTCTTGTTAATTGTTCTGTATGTACTTGAGAAGGATGTATATTCTGCTATTGGGTGGAGTATTCTATAAATGTCAGTTAGGTCAAGTTGCTTGATGGTGTTGTTCAAGTTTTCTATATCCTTACTGATTTTCTGTCTACTTGTTATATCAAGAATTGAAGGATGGGTTTTAAAATTTCCATCTATGATAGTAGTGCATTTTACTATTTTTTGTTTTTCAGTTCGGTCAGGTTTGGTTTGTGTGTTTTGATGTTCTGATAATAGGTGCATAAACATTTAGCATTGTATCAATAAGTTCTCTTGATGAATTGATTCCTTTATCATTATGAAATGTCCCATTTATTCCTGGTAATATTTCCTGCTTTGAAATCTACTTTGTCTGGTGTTGATATAGCATTGTATATCTTTTTCAGTCCTTACTTTTAACCTATCTGTGACATTATATTTAAAATGGATTTCTTATAAACAACATTTAGCTTGGTCTTTGTTCGTTAAATGATTTGACAATCTCTACCTTTCCATTGGTGTGTTTAAAGTACATTTTATGTGATTATTGATAGGTTAGGTTTGAATCTACTATGTTGCTATTGGTTTTCTATTTGTCCTAGCTAATCTTTGGTTTCTTTTTCTTCTTTTCTTGCTTTGTTTTGGATTACTCGAGTAATTTTATGATTCCATCTTATCTTCTTTATTGGCTATTGCCATACCTCTTTGTTTTATACTTTCAGTAGTTACTGTATGGTTTACAGTATGCTTCCTTAACTTGTCATACTGTACCATCATGTAATATTATACCACCTCCTGTACAGTATAAGAAAAGCCAGTGGTTCTCAGCAGCAGCTGGGGCAATGGGTTGGAGGACCATACTAGAATCATGTTTGGTGCATATGTGAGGACTTTGAAAAGTGCCTCACTTCAGATGCCCTCCTACTGGCTTGTTGCTCCTCCCATAAGAACATTAATAACACCCTTCCTTTTTGTGGATGAACAAAATGAGGCTCAGTTTAAAGTGACTGCAGTAAATGGCAAAAATAGGCCCAACATAGCATAATGTAAGGAATAGTGGTCTTGAAGTCAGCTAGACCTAGATTTGAATTCTAGCACTATTGCTTGCTAGATATATGACCCTGGATGAATTATTTAACCACTCTAATTTTTATGCCCTAAAATATAGATAATAATCACCTCATAGCGTTGTTGTCCTATGTGCTCATATAATATTTGTTTTCTATCTTGATTGTCAAAATTAAATGGAGTAGCATTTATAAAGTACCTAGTTAATTAAATTGCTTGGCACACTGTAGGACTTCAAATATACTTGCCATGTAAGGATCATGGAAGTTATTGCCTGACTCCGAAGTAAGTGCTTTTAGTTTACTTTCACAGTCAAGTATCTCTTCAAACTTTATTCTGTCCTTTAGACCTGGAAACATTTGTTATGTGTGTCAGGGAAGATAAAGTTAATGTAGATGAGGTTACCATGAATGGGTGTGATAATTAAACGAAATAGGTTCAGAGTTCAGGGGAGATCTAAGTTGTGAATAAAGCTTCAGGAAGGCTAGAGGCTAGGGCAATCAGAGACATTAGCCTCTAAATCCTAGCAGTGGACAGAGAGAGGTGTGGTATGAGAGAGAATATCATCTTGCGTCGCATTGTACAGCATTTGCAAAGAGGCAGTTCCCTATTAGAATTTAGGTCGATGAGAAGAAGAAGGACAGTAGATTTGAAAGTCATCATAATATACAAGTGAATATTAAGGCTGCAATATTATTCAGGGGACAGTGTGTGCATAGTGGAACACAGAAGGACAAGAACGTATCTTCAGGGAATAGTCTTTGTTAGAGAATAAAATAGGAGGCAGCCAGGAAAGTTAAGGCTTCCCTAATCTTGCCATTTTTCCAGTATCTAAAGGCAGTGACCTACATTCTACAAGTGAATTTTGAATTTATGGTGTACATAGGTTGTGAGCATAATTTATTAGTTTATTACTGTACCTATTAAAATGATATATGTGCTTTTTTGGTAAAACCCCAAATATTTCTGGGGGACTTTCAAACTGGCATGTGTAATGAACACTAAAGAAGGCCATGATGTTTTTAAATTTTTCACTGACTTTGCAGGACCATGATTTTATTCTTAAGAGTGCCATTCTCATAACAGTGAAAATTTCAAATGTGAAACCCAAATTTTGTTTCTATTAACTTGGAATATGAAAAACAAGCAAAAAATTTCAAGCAGACTGGAGTATGGCAAGAACATAGATTTTATAGTCAGATGGAGTTCCATGTGGGTCCTGGTGTCTTTTATTGGTGGTAAAACTTTGAAAAAGTATTTCTGGACCTCAGTGTCCATTTTTATAAAGTAGAGAACAACATACATTTTTACAAGGTTGTAATGAGAATTAAAGTATTAAATTTAGTGGTAGGCACTCAATAATAAATGGTGGCTTTTTTTAAAAAAATTGAATATAACTGAGGAGCTGAGGTTGGAAGAGAGCAATTCTGATTTATTGGTAGAATCTTTTGGGTACAAAACACCAGACTTAACTTTCTTCATGTTATCTAGGTGGAGGGTATAATTTTTTTTCTGTTTCCTGATTTATTACTTAGTATTCATCCTCCCACACTGAGATACCATGCAACAAAGCTTAAAAGGTTTTTCGCTTGCAGCCTTACTCACAGTTGCCAGAAGAACTGCTGTATTACAGAACTTAGCTTATGTTTGTTCCAACTATCTTGACTCTAAAGGTGTTAAAAAGCAGTGAGCTAGTAGGTTAAATTCCACATTCAGGAAGCACTGGTTTCTTGTCTTCAAAGCAAGGAGAAAAGGAAGCAGGGACGAATTCTTCAAAAAATAGTGTCCAGTCTAAAAAAAAAAAAAATAGTGTCCAGTCTCTGCAGTAGATAATTTTTTCTATTGAGGTGGGTTTTTTTCCCCCTCAAGTTAAACCTATACATAAAAAAAGCATAATCTAAATGATGAACGTGGGCCATTTAAAAATAAAATAGAAGGAAAAGAGTTCACTTCTGAGCAAATCAAAGAAATCATAAACTATAATAAAATATCCCTAAAATATTAAATTTAACTCATGTATAAAAATAACTTGATTATATAGTCTTGGGAAGGAACATAAATCACTTAAATTATGAATTGTTAATTATTGTTGAGTGTTATTCATAATATTTAACAAAATAATTTTGGGGTACATTGAGTACACTTAAAAAGTTCTACTTGCTGTGTGTTATGTTATGCTTTAACAAATATTTTAATAATGTTCTAAGAATAGGTAGATGTTGGGCAAGTTCTCTTTAGGAGAACAGGTTGTAACTGAAAAAAAATTAGATGTTGCTATAAAGTGACAAAGTTTGTAGAAACTTATGTATTCTATGTATTTCCCAAGGAAAGAGCTTTTTGGATTTTTTGTTTTTTCTTGTTAAATGGAGATAAATTTTCATGTATATAAAGCCTGTGCTTTAAGAACCGACTTCAGATGTGCCATTCTTAGACTCATCAATATACAACACATTGGAATCTTATTTTTTGATTGCTCTGTTATCTTTGTTGATTTTTATCAACTCATATTAAACAATAAATAGATTTTTAGCATTGGTGGTAGCTTTATTAATATTCAATTTGGAAGAAAAATGAATTTAACACTAGAATTGCCAGCAACAATAAGTTAAAAAGTAAGAAATTTGTAATTTTTTCCTGGAAGTTCAAATATAGTCATACATTTCCCTCTCTTTGTAAAAATAACTTTGTAATGGGGTTGGCATGAGTAAACAATGGACAGCCTCCTGTGTTTTGGAACCAGGTGATAGCTTTTGTTGCAGTCATGTTGCATCTCTGGAAGCCACCTCAGGGACTTGGGTTTCAGTGACATACATGGGTTTGGAGCAACAGCTGTTGAACTTCAGAAATGTCAGCTTCACCCTTTGCACCTTTCTTTTATGACTTTTTACTCAATATTTTTACCCTAAGAAAATGGTATTTTTGTTTAGAGTCTTCTCAGGAAGAAAAAAAGCAAAATGAATTAATAAATATTTCCTTATTCAGTTGTTGGAAGCCTTTGCTTCTACTGCTAATTACTATTTATATACTTAAAAATAAAGTGGAGTTACCTTGAAGTCACCTTAAGAGCTAAATTCTATAATTCATAATATCCCTGGTCAAGTGGTATGGTAGAGCTTCATTGTGGAGGTTGAAACAGAGAGACTATGGCCTAGACTATGACTCAAGGTCTTACCTTGAAGGGCCTGTCTGACCTTAGAGTTCTCTGAGCCTACATTGCTCTAAACATAACCACTTAAAGAGGTACAATGTGACTAGTGTTGACTGTTATGGTCTTATTATAAAGTGGTTCTACTGTAGTCTGGAAAGTACAAGCCAGGAATATTCAGCACTGGTGATCTAATTTCACTGTAAGCTTTGTTTTGAGATACCAAATACTTTGGACATGTGGCTTATCTGTAAGTACTGAAAAATAGTTTAGCTGTTATTTTTGATGTCTATAATGATTGAAATGATGTGACTGTAAGATCAAGCCTCTGGAAAATGTCAAAATTAGTTGTTAAGATGTACAAGGACAATTTCAAAAAAAAAAAGATTGACGTAATTAAGCTACATTGCTGACTCAGCTTTAGAGCAATTGGGAGGCGTTAGTTATTGTGTGGCTACTATTTAACTATGGGCCTAACTAGGTCCTTATACTTGGGAAAGTAGAGCAGAATGGGTAAAAGGGAAAGAGGCAAGGGAGAAAAGACAAGGAGAAAGGGACATGGGGAGAGAGAGGGAAAGGAAAAGAAAGGGTGAGGAAGAATGATTGTTTCATTAGCCTACATTAAAAAAAATTCTACTGTTGTCTTAATGAAAAACAATATATCATTCAGTGTTGAGTAAACCTTGTAAGGAAAGAGAATGGAGTTTTCATTGTAAATAACCTTTCAGTTGCACTGAGAAAAAAACCATCCTTGTAAATCTGGTTTGTATGAAAAATGACTCCGCAGAACCATGAGAAGTAATCAGCCCATATTTGTATATGGTTTTGAATATAATATGTACGTATTAGCTTACTATTTTGGTACAACAAGAAAATCATTTATATTACCTTCATAAGAAAGGTGACATAAAAAAATGCAGTTTTTGAGCAGGTTATATTGGGAGGTGTTTGCTTTCACCCAGCTTTAATGTCCTTCGATATTGCAGAAGTACTACTGTGTAAATTAGTTGTGGACAATTTATGAGGTCATAAAAACCAACAGGATGTATCAAAATGTACTTTACTCAGTATGTGAGTAAAGAATTCAAGCAATATGGTTGGTTTTGGAGTTACATTTGTACAAAACAATTTTAAATTTTTTTTAAAAGAAAGCATGAACATAATATGTAAAGAAGTAATTGCAAAACATTTTAACATGAATAAATAGTACAAGTTGTGGAAAGCTTGTAAACGTGCCATCCAAAACTGATTACCCTTATGAGCATTTCTTGCTGTTTGACAGTGGAAAGTGCACCTTGTAAAAGCTGTTACACAAGCCATTACATTTAAAAGGTTTCCGTCTCACACCCCAAAATTACAGTTATTTGCTGCAAGTGAAAGTTCAGAATTTGTTCCTTGTTTATTTTGATGGCAATTACCGTGGTGTTGAATTTTGTTTCTCCCCCTTCTTCCTGGAAAACTAGAAATTAGCCTTTATTGGTTTCCTTATTTCAGTGTAAACGCAGTTAGTCAGTTTATGTATTGTAGGTTACATACAGAGATATTGTAATAATAAAATTCAGAGCCTAAAACACTCAGATACTCCATGTAATAATACAATAGTGAGCCTAGGTCACCAAGATGCTCCATGTATCTGAGAAAAAAACAATTTTGCAAGATGATTCAGAGTCTCTACAGAATATAAAATCCAGTGAACCATTTTAGTTGGTATCTCTATACACACACAAAGTTTGCCTTACTTGAAATCTTGTTAAATATCCTGAAAGAGTACCTTAATCATTTATGTGAGAAAGAAACTTGAAAATGTCTGAGACCCTCTTATTTTGGGGTTTCATTCTCCATGTCACAAGTATTTCTTTCACTGTGTAATAAGCAGTTTGAGCTTTTGGCAGGCCTTCCTACTTCTTTTTGAGTGCCTTCCTTCTTTCTTCTCTTATACACCATAGTCTGTTACAAAGAGCTATTAACTGGGAATTGGGAATTCTGAGTTCTAATGCCAACTCTGATACTAATGGATCCATTTGATTTATTGGTCTCAGATTCTCTGTGAAATGGGGACCTGAACTAGATCTCCTGGATACTTTTTAAGTTTTAAATGCTGTGATTTGAGAAGTAGGGCATTTATCTGAAAACCTGTTACACCCCCTTCCCCAATTATTTTTACTGAGTGATCATTTACTGAATGGATATTTCTCCTAAAAGCAGTTTGCTGAAACATAAATTCACTGAGTGGCAATTTTGTTAAATTTACCAAGTACTCTGGTTTATTAGTTGCCTAAAACTAGTTTTCCAAGTTATCAACTGCCTAAAATATGTTTTTATTAACTACATATAACATTTATCACAAATCACACTGCATTAGTCACAAAATCTTTTGAAATTTTTGGTGGGAAGTATTAATTAGTTTTAATTTGGTTTTAATTTTTCCACAGCAATTTCACCACAGACATTTTGCAACAGAAATATTATCAGTATAGCCCAGCTGAGTGCCAAATTTGTCATTGATATTTTATATACGGAATTCTTTACAGTTGCTTAAAAGTGAAGCTATATATTTATTCAGTTGTAGTGGTTAACAAATGTGTGAATTAAGAGAAGTATAGAATGCATTTAATGGGTGAAAAATGTGTTAAAAGAAATAAACCGTCCCTGTTCTCATTTATAAACTCCATGACATTCAAGACATGCACAGCCCTTTAATTTAAAATAAATGCTCATTCTCAAACGTCATTGGCCCAGAAAATGGTGAAATTCCAGAATATAGTTATGGGTAGGCTATAGTGTGCTGGCTCATAGCAAAATTTCAGATAAATTTAAACTTTGAATTCATCAATGTAAGTGTCAAAGAAATCTTCAAAGGCCCTGTAAAACTTTTATTCAATACAAATTATGTCCACAGGATAAATGGTTAAAAGAAACAAATTTTGAATGAATTGGTCAATTTGTCAAATTGGCCATTAGGCAAAATGATCCTTAGCAAGTTGATTTTTGGAAAAGTAAACTTAGTGTTATCATACCCCCATCACCATCTCTACCAGGGGTGGGGGACAGTGAAACTGTAATGGAAGAGTACTACTGCCTTTAGAATTAGAGTGTTTTTTCCTCAACCATGCCCTATAGCCAAAGTTGGAACTGTTTGGAAGGTCTTCTGCCTCTGTGTGTATATGCATGTGTGTAATGTACTTACTATGTGTCCAGCATAACTTTTGATGCTAAATATCCATATTGTGTGTGTGTGTGTGTGTGTGTGTGTGTGTAGCACGCACACGCGTGCGCCATGGCCACCACAACACAGGCTTTCTGAGACATTGAAGAAGTACAATAAAACGTCTGGGTGAGAACTGAGAAATTTTTATTTTTCTCTGCTGTTATGATGACCATAGCAAAATATGTCCCATAGGAATATTTGACTGAAGTAACAAAACAAATAATCAATGTATATGATGAATCACTTGGCGTATGCCAAGGAAAGGTGGTCCTGTGCTCAAGCAGGAATAGAGATGTTAGCTGGACTAGAGGACTATTTTAGAACATTGGTATGGGGGCTTAGTATTTCTGAACACTGCCTTTGGTCTGTAACCTTCCTTAAAACTCTGTTTGCTTTCCATTTACTACCCTTGATTGCAGTGCCATTAGGTAGTAGCGTTAAATATATTTTTCTTGGACTTGCTGAAGGTCATTTGTGAATGTAAAGATCAGGGAACAACAACTCCTGGCGCTTGTGCCAAAGACCTTTTGGTTTCACCAAAAATCAGTTTTTTTGTGAATTAACTAGTTGAGACAGTCCCTTCTTTTGGCATCTAAGAAGCTGCAGCCAGTCATTCTTACTAATTTAGAAGTGGAATTGATGGTGGGCACCTGGGAGCTCAACTCTTAAGATTTTAGAAGAAAAGATATTGTACTTTTTTTGAACATTTTCTGAGCCCTGATGCAAATTCCAACAAGCCTATTTGTGTTAATGCTTCAGCAGAAGTGATATAGAACCCACGACTCAGCATTTTTATTAGTGTTTGCTGAGATCTACAAAATAGAATAGACAGCCATCTTGTCAGGTACTCAGTATTGCTGGAAATGAAATTAATGGGTTTTGGAGGATAACATATGGAACATTAGTAACTGGGTTAACAAATTACAGCATGTCCAATTTCTATATTGTAGAAGATTAAAAATATGGAAAAGACTGCTATTTAGACAGGACTACATAGTAGTTGGTCTGTAGAACATTTAAATTATCATATTATAAGCCTAATACAGCATATTGCTAGGTTAAAAAAAGAAAGAAAGAAAAAACAATTTTTGCTACCGGAACCTAATAGATGGTATGGTATATTCAAGTCCTCACTCTGCCCATTTCTAGCTATGTGATCTTGGCACTCATAGAGTTATTTAAGCTTTGGGCCTAAGTTTTATCATCCATAAAAGTGGGATAATAATAGTACCTACCTCACAGGATTTCTGGTTAGATTAAATAAAGCATGTAAAATCCTTATATAAATGTGTTAACTAATTTTAACTAGAGGATTCTTGAAATACCCTTTTTTTGTGAAAAGTTTCAATGACTGTTAAGAGAACATAGAAGAATGTCAGTTGAATGTTGCCAAGCTCAAATAAATTTCAAGTTGTTAATTAATGATGAAGTTAGAACAATTACTATTAGGCTAATTACTTATTCTTAGCATTTCAGCTATGAAAATTAAAGATCTCTGAGTGCTTCTGTCTCATAAAAACAAAGGAAGCATACCAGGCTGCTTTTTCTAAGATGACATGATTAGAGCATTGGATCTGAATCCACAGTTCAGTGAATCAGGTGTACTTATTAAAACAGTAATTGATGTGTCAGGAGGTTCAGAGCAATAGCTGAAGACTTAATTTGCTTATTTGAGTTTATTTAATCCTTATCTTGTTTCTTTATAAAAAAATTATACACAAAATCTGTTAAGGCTTACAAATATTAGAATATGGGGGTTGTTATAAAATTTTGCCATAATGGGAATTGAAAGTGAAGTCACATTAGAAAATTACGAGAAAACATTCTTAATGAATAAATTGATTGGAACTGCCTCTAGTAGAAAACTATTTTTACACAATTTTTAAGTGTTAAATGCATCTGATATAGCATACTTTAATAGTAATGTTTCAGCAGGGTCTTAAACTCATCCTCTTTGTAGATTCATCTGTTCATTCAACAAATTGAAGATCCTCTGTGTGTTAGGCACTGTTGCATATTTGTAGGTGAAAAAGATAAGCATGGTCCATGTGCTCAGGGTGTTTATAATCTGGTTGGAGAGACAGTTACACTACAATATGATAATTGCTGCTGGCTGAGTAAAAATAAGATGCTGTAGGAACACTCAGACAAACACCAGACCCAGACTTATTTAGAAGCAGGGCGGGGCAGGGAGAGGGAAGAGTGGTGGTGGTTTGGGAGACTATCTGGGGGAAGTGGAATTTATCCTGAGATCTGAAAGATGAAGAGGAGAAGAGGTGGGAAGGAAAAATTGTTTGAGTCAGCGGGAACTTCTTGTTTCTCATCCATTAAAGTGGGATTGGGGAACTTCCCCTTCCAGGATTGGGGAACTGAGAGTAGTTCCATATGGCTGGATTGTATATAGTACTCTTTGGAAAATGGTAGGCAGGAGCTATATTCTAAAGAGCCTTAAAAGCCCTGTTGAGGGCTTTGCAGTTTATCCTGAGGACACTGGGAACCTGTTGTAGGGAGTGGCCTCAACTCTACGGAGCCAGAGAGATGAAGATATGTGAAGAGATTTTTAGAGAGATTAGGAAGCAGAAGCATTGGCCTCAGTGATTGACTAGATTTGGGAATTGAGAGGAGAAAGTTTGGTGATAAAAGAAATGATAGGACAGTTACTTTTAATGTATTTTAAGGGATAACGGAAGAGTTCTCCCCTCTCTTTTAACCCCCTTGGAAGACCATCAAAGGTTAGGAGGGGGAGGAAGTGTGGAAATAAAACTTATTATGTGAAATTTCACACTTACATAAAACATTACATAATGAGAATAGCTTTTAATAATAAAGAACTTATAGGTGATTTTAAGCATATTAATAATCCTAGCTAAGGGGTATTAACCATAGATTTATGAGATAGCCTAAGATAACCCACTTGAGAAGGAACTATTGTTTTTGGAGCCAAGAAAACGCTTTAGAGTGAGTTGGAAGGACAGCCATGTTCAGAGTGTATCACCAATTTCATAAAAGAAGCTCCGAAGGAAGTGTTTTTGGTTCAGTGTAATTGACTTATTTCAACTTTTACTGATTTTTAGAGAGAAATAAATTTTCTGTTAAGTTTGAGAATGCACAGAGTTAGCTAGAATCTTCAATCTGTTTTAATTTTCATCTTTTAGCCAAACTTTTTTTCCAAGTGTCTACATATGCATTTTATAATGAAAGTCAGTGTAAAAATTTCACTTGATTAATAGCATTATGTTTTAGAGCAATTATTTCCAGAATTTATGTATGTGTGAATATATAGATTTTTTTTTCAAGTCCACCCACTCCCATGTTCACTACATTTGCCAAAAAAATGTAAGTAATGAGAATTCAGTTCTTTAAGATACTGTACGTTCAAAGTGGGGTATATTATTTCCATTATTAGCAATGTTATTATACAGTATTGTTTTCCCCTTTTAGATGTGTTGATCTCTTTGAGCCTGTCATTGGAATAGTTAGGAACTGCAAAAGGCTCTATTCTTTACTCTTATAAAAAGGAAAAGAAATAAGGTAGAAAAAAACAGAAAAATTTTTTACGTGGGGTAGAGAATCCAAGAAGAAAGTTGTTATTGGAGCCTTTTTTGGTGTGAAGGAAATTAAGAACTCGTGTTTTACTTCATTCCCTGTAAAATCCAAAGAAAACCCTGCTTGGAAACATTACCTGCTTGTTTTCTTTTGTGGCTCTTTAAGTAATGCTGCCTTTTAAGCCAATCTTTGCCCTCTCTTTGCAAAAAATAGTATGGATACTTCCATGTGTGTGGCTAAGACCCCACTAGTAAGTGTAGAGGAAAAAAGATAAAACTTGTGTGTAAAGTTTAGGGTATGTAGAAAGAATAAACAGATGTTACTAGGGGTCGTTTAAAAAGGGGGTACCTGTTTCCTTGGTGGGACTAAACACTTAGATTCACCACCTATATCCTCTTCCAGTTTGAGATCTATGGAAGAGGCGCCACTGCTCTTATGAGTTTGAATACAAGGGAGCAGAAATGAAATTCATGTCTTTATTCTAGATTAGACAATAGGTTCTGGCGAGTGTCATAAGGAAAGGATCATATTTGACATTTGGGAATGTGTATTACTGTAGATTTCCTTCTTTCAGCAGAAAATGACACAGATCATGGAACTAGCAATGAGTGGCTCTGTAGATATAATCCCCAGATAAATTTTTTAAATAGACTATTCCATTAGAAACATTGAAAATGTTGTGTTTTAGAGCCCTTTGAGAGTTTTGAGCCACTCAGTGGGAAGGGAGACAGAGCTCTTACCCAGCTACTGAACAGATCAAATACTATATAGGTATTTTGGGGATTAAAAGGGCTGTTTTACAGAATCTAAGACTGACTTTTTTGGATGGCTCCGGGGTGAGATGGGTCTCTGGAGCTCATGTTGTTTTTGACCAGCAAGCCCAAGGTTAGCTTGAGGCCACCCAAAGTTATGATCATTGTTTTGGGAAGGCCCATATTTCAGGAGTTCTTAGGAGTTACACTGATGTTACTGTATACCCTTAAGAATTTTACCAAATCATGCAATTTTATATCTGTGAATAAAATTACACTGTAGGCTGCATATTATTTGGCAACCTGCTTTTTATGCTTACAATATTATGAACATCTTTCCATGCTGACCTTTATAGATCTGTATAGTATTCCGCTATAGGGATATAGAATTTATTAGGGATAATTATAGGGATATAGTTTATTAGCTCCCCAATTACAGACATTTCAGTTGCTTATTATTGGCTGTCATAAGTAATGCTTGAGTGAACATCTTTGTGTTTGTGTATAATATTATGTATAGGTACTAACCTAAATGGACCCTCATTTGACTGTTTATTTTTAAGACAAATTTAAATTCTTGAAAATAAATGAATCTCATATTATTTCCTCTTCCTTCCATAAAATATTCTGTGAACACAAGGTTAGTGCAGATCTCTTTTAACCCATGATATGCTTTTCTGTATCATAAGCATTATAGCTTTGATGGCATCATAATGATCACATACTAGGTACAGTACGTATTTGCCATTCATGTGATATTTGTGTCTATTTGTTCAAATTTAGAATTCTTTCTTAGTGCCCAAAGTCTCTATAGACTACTTTATTTCTTTTAAAGTTGATTTCACTAAAATAGCCTCACTGCTGTTGCTGTTTGTGTAGCTGACTAGGATCCAGTGTCAGGGTGCCATTATTGGAGTGAGACAGACCTGGGCTTGAATCCTGGCTTTATCTCTTAATAGTTCTGTGATCCTGGGCAAGTTACTTAATCTCTAAACCTTACTTTTCTCTGCTATAAAATGGGAATATCTACTTCATGGTTGAAATTAGGGTTAAATGTATGCAAAGATGTAAAGCATCTATCACATAGTAAATGCTCAGTATATGGTAGCTATTCTTATTACTGTAATGAAATGATTGATTTATGATAAAACGCTCTTTGTTCATCATTTTTCAGTTCTAAGTGCTATTATCATTAAATACTCCATCTCATAGGTTCTAGTCACTGTCAGGATTGGATTGACGAATAGTAAGAAACATTTATAGGTTTGCCTCATAGATTTTGGTAAGAATCTTTCTGTATGTTACATCATTTTGTTCTCAGACTCTTCTTCCAGTAAGCAAAATGTAGGATACTCAGAAATTTTTGTTTGTTGGTTTTCTTTTTCTTTTCCTTTAGCTTTTATGTGAGCACTCCCAGTTTTTAGCTTATGTCATCTAGGTGAGACGAATTTGCCTATTAATTCATGAATGTGAGTGAGAGAAAATGCCAGGATGGCATCAGCAATAGACTGGACAAGCACCTGGTGGTCTTTTCCCCAGAATTACTTCTGTGCCTGATAACAGCTTCTCTTGATGACTAGAAACAACACATAACAAAATTCTTACATCATTTCAGCAGTGTGGCTTCAGTAATATGTTAATAGATTGTTTTATTTTTTAATTAATTCATTAAGATAAAAACTGTTAAAGTAATTTGATTTGTCTTCTCCAAAGAAACAGTTTTTCATTATCTATTCTGAGTCAAAGGAAGAATTAGTTAAGAAAAAACCTTTGTGTGAAAAGTGAAAAAAGTTACCCAGGCAACCTGTATATGTTACTAGTGTGCTGATTAATCATCGCCAACATTAATCTCTGTCATCAGTTATCACAGGAAGATGACTGCCGAACAGTCTACACTATTATCATTCCATCATTTTCCTACAGATCAATTTAGTATAAAAGATTAATTGTACATAGTCGGGAGGATTACAACATCAGACCTAAATAAAGAAGCAGAGCTTTTATAATATAGAAAATCATGAATTTTCCTTTTACATCTCTTCAGTTACCTGATATATTGATTTGATAAAGCCCTGTGTTTTACAATGAATAAACTTTTCACAGAGGTATATTTTAAGTAAAAAAGGCTGACTGTAGTTTATAGCTTAACCAGTTTCTTTCATTTGTACTCAGTGAAGTGGAAAAAAAGCAAAGTCATAGAGTTTTACATTTGTAGGTAAATTAATCAGCTCAATATATTTTTGTCAATTTCAAAAAAACTTATCACATTATTTTTAACCATATATATATAAATTCTAATATGCCCCATTTTACATTATATTGTTGACTTTGAAAGATGCTTAATATTCTTAATTTTTTTCTAAAGAATTAGAATAATCTTAATATTTTCATCATCTACTCCAGAATAGTCAGAAATGTATACATTTCATCCTGATTTTATGTTCAGGAAAGTACATATCAGCTATTTTTTCCCAAAAACCATGACTTATTTTAGTTGTCTAATTTTAATAAATAGAGGTTTCAATTGCTGTGAGTATTATATATGCTAGTATTTATTTTCTAACATTTATTCAAGAATGCTGATGCTTAATCAGAGTATTAGTAATAAAATCTTATGCTGTAAAACTTCTATTATGATTTGGGATCTTTCTCTGTGAAAGCACACTGATGTTAAACTCCTTGTGTATTTTAAAAGTAGTAATTTTAGATTATGACAATTTTTTTCTGTAAATAGCGTTCCTCTGCTCTTACGTTGAACCAGGTTTCTAAGTAAATAATTTATTCTTTAATGTCACATTTTAGGTGTGATTTATTTTCACTATACAAATAAGTGACTATCATAATAATACTGGTTAATTTGGTTCAAATAGGAATTGGAATTACCATCTTTTGTTTTTCTGTACTAAGGAAAAAGGAAGGAAGTTCTCTGTTGTACTTGAAAATTAAATTACAGGTTTTTATTTTCTATACTGGATTAAAACCTGTTACATTCCTCAGTGTAAAAAAACAATTATCGTCAGTCAGTGGAGTGGAACCAAACTTTGCAGACTCTGCTTTTTTTTAGAAAGCAAATTATTTCAGGAAGAAAAACACCAATAAAAATCAGATGATACTACCTATGTTTAAGCGAGCCCAGTTACATAGTTCTGTTTGATAAGTAATTGATTAGGTCAGACTATTTAAGCATTTAATCTGGCATGTACAGTGTGTGATGAAAGGAATCCAGCTGTGAATTTGAGTGTATTAAATAATCTTCAGGAAGTTTCACAAAGAACATTTGAATGCCTTGAAACTTGCAATAATGCATGTTTGTTCCAAACACATTTGCTTTGCCTAGGTTTTGCCCATCAGGTTGAAGAAACGGTAATCTTTTTGCATTCAGCAGCTGGGTTTTTGCAATATTCTTTTCCTTCTTCTAGGGGTTAATTAGCCTTCTTTCAAAACGTGGCCTATTTAGCTGTAGATTCGCATGATTCAGCCAGCCAGAGCTGGCTATACAAAGCAGAACCGTTAACAGGCGGGTGTGTCCAACTGCTTAATTAGCCAGAATAAAAAGGTCCTTTGTCAAACAAGCATCTGTTGCTCTTGACATACCTGACAGCCACATTAGGCAAGGATGACTAGACTGAAATCGTGCATGTCTCTCCTGCAAGAATATACAACTCATTTACATATAGGTTGCATCATGGACAAACTGCAGGGGTTTATTTAGCTTATCAAAATGGATTAATGTGACTGCATTTGTGGCTGATAAACAAATATCACTTGAAAGGAGGCTGTGAAGGAACTAAACTAACCAGATTACTCCCAAACATAAACAAAGCACCAGAAACCACTGCTAGATGAATGGGAACACCCCACATGTACACACAAACCTTTATACTGGATCTAAAACAAAACCTACAAATGAAGCATGCTAAGACACTGCCCTCATGTGATGATCCCTGCTTTGAAGAAATTTTGGAAAGCTACCAGAATACTCTAAATGTGTCCGTGGGTTTAAATGATCTGTTTAGGAAAATTTGGCAGGAAGGTTACACTCCTCAACATGCTTTAATATTCAAATTGATCTGCTATTAATCAGGTCTTTGGAATTAATCAGTTAAAATGCCTCTGGAAAAAATACTTACTAGTTGGGTTTTATTATGGCCTCAGTAGAAAGAGAGAGAATACTTGCTAATTTCAATGTCAGAGAGAGAAGAGATGTCTGTCTCACTTCGATTGTTATTCGAAGTGTAGATCAAAGAGGATAGATTGAGAATCCCAAAGATTTGCTGTTCAGGCCAACAATCTCTAGCTTTCCATTTGGAAGCCTTTCATCATGATTTTGCAAAGTAATATACATAGTGGTAACATCATGGGCTTTAGAGTCAGGCAAACCTGGATTTGAATTTAGGCTCTTACTCTTACCATCTGTGTGGCTTTTAGCAAGTTATTTAATCCGTTTGTGCTTCAGTTTCCTCATTCGTTAAGTGGAAATAACAACATTTCCATTATGGTTTTTTTTGAGGATTAAATGAAAAGATATATTTCAAGCACTTAGCATATTGTGTGGCACCTGGAAAAGACTTGTTAAATGAGAGACCTAATTATGGTTGTGACTTTTTTTTTGGTTATGACTTTTTAGCCAGTCTCTGGCAGGCATGTGATTGAGATCCTCTCAAGGCCTGAGGCCTAGGCAAAGAGAGCCTTTACTTCAAACCTCAGGAAGACAATGAAATCAGAGGAGAAGGAAGTTGTGTCTATTAAGGAAAGATGGAGACCAAACTGAGAGGCTACGTTCTTATCCCATTTGGCATGACCCTGTAATCCAGGGGCCAAGGAGATTGGATGATGAGCAGTAACTTGGAACTAAATAAGTTGTTCTGCGACAATTGTTGGTTGTTCTGGATTAGGCTTTCTGTGCTGGTTTTTATGTGGTATGTACATAGAGCCAGAGGTTGGATGGAAAATTCTCTGTGACTCTCTAAGTTATATAAGCCATCATTTTCTATCCATCTGCTTTTCCCCACTCTATTCTGTAAAGGTTGCTCCTATTAAATAGTTGGGATCTTTTTCCTCCTTTCTGATTCTAAAAGTTCACCAGTTTGCTTTTCTTTACTCCCTTCACGTCTGTCTATTCAGTATCTCTGATGAAACTCAAAGACTTTCGTCTGGTAGTTTAGTGCATGCGCTTTAGTGTTATGTCCAAACCCTCTTTTCCCACTTTCCTATTTCCCATAGTTTGACCTTGGTTAAGCGACTTAACATCTCTGGGCCTCAGTTGACAATCTGTAAAATGAGGAAGATCTTAGTTCCGATCATCTAGTTACACGTTTCTATTAGTAAAGTAGTCAAAGCTTAGGTATTGCTCTTATGCCTCAAATGCCTATAAAGGCCAAGCCAGTGAATATGTATTGTCATCTAAATAATTTGTGTATAAAACACATAATATGGGCTCACCTTTTCTAGATTTTCAGATTTTTCACAAGAATCTGGAAATTTGGTTTTTAACACAAAATCTTCGATTTTTAAAGGTTGACGATTAAGAATTTTAATTTGTAGTTACTCTGTGCCAAAGCCTATCGATCGAGTCTAATATGGTCCATAGGAAGCCAGTTTCCAAATCTATGCCTTTTATCTTCAGATAAGCCCTCTCGGGTGATTTATTGAGGAATTGCTTTAAAAGTACATTTAATTTTTTAGACATTCATTATGTGTATTCTTATGTGTATTTGGTCTAAAACAGTGGATGTCATATTATGGGTCATATACCAAAAAAGGTGTGTAGGCTGGTCTGCAGTACAGACCCCTGGACACACGAGAGAGCCTCGATAAAGTTCTCAGCCAACCCTGGGATAAACAGGAGGGTGTTTTAGTTTGAGTGACTTAACTGTAAGAATCTCATCCACCCCTTGACTGAACAGCTTAAACAAGAACCCATAATTGGCAACTCTGTGTTCCTCATTTGTGTACTAAACTGACAAAGGCCTGTCTTGGAGTTGGGAAGAGAAGCTAAGAAAAACTCACTGAAGATGATATCTAAAATCTGGTTTGGTCCTCATTCCCTGCAGAAAGGCATCACCTCATTCTCACTAATAGCCCTCTGCTGTAGCACAAATGGCATCAATTGTCTATAAGCATAACATGTAATGAATCGAAGGACACTGGCATTTGCTTTCTTTTGGGGGAGGGTAGTTTTTTCCCTCTACAATGGAATAAAGAAGAAGAGGCACAGATAGGGTTCCTATTGTGTGTATCCCCTCTCCCAATTTCGAGAACTGTTAGTCCTCCAGTAATCTTAATTAGGCAAGAATTTTATATAGTGAATACTGTCATTTTCAAACATTTTCAGGCATATCCGTGGTCTTAATACTAGTACAAAGGGCTGTGTGTGTTTGTGTGTGTGTGTGTGTGTATCTTTGGAGATCAGTGCTACATTTTTTATTAATTAGCCACCATCTTGAGAGATTTCACATAAAAATCTTCTTTTGGAAAATTGGAAAAACTGGCAGCTATAGTTTAGCCTTCCCATAAATTAACAATTTCCTTGAACTAAACATTAGCTGGCCCAAATAAGTGGGGTGATAGCCACAGTCTCCATCACTTTCCTTGTTTTTTAAGCCCCTAGCTACCTTCAGTCTTTCTGCCTGAGGTTCCTCATCTGTAAATGTAGATTATAATCATACAGACCACATTGGGTTGTTACATGGAGTGATTTATTTATGAATTAACATGTAAAGCATTTAGAAGAGGACATAGCATGTGTTAAATACTCTATCCATGTTAGCTTTACTGCTGTATATTTTGTATGCTCTAAGTTTTATTGTGCTGCTTTAGGGGTTTGACTAACAAAGGAATAAGAATAGTCAATCACGTAAAGTGATACCAATGTCAAGGTCTAGAAAGTAAAGAAAGCATAGATTGAAAAGGCCTAGTCCTTTCTCTAGTCCTGTCACCTTGAGTGAGTCTCTTAACCTCTCTGGGCTTTAGTTTTCTCATTTATGAAATAAGTGTAGATTAGATATCTTCAGAGGTCTGTTTCTAAAATTGAATGAGATGATAGAAAAGGTTTGGGGAAAAAATTGGAAGAGGTCATGCTGTGACAAAAGATGTTGAGAGGGGTTAATTTTCTGCTTGAAAGACCTGAATACTCTTTCAGAATTTTCTTAGGGAAAATTAATGTTCACCATACTGTTCACAGATTTAAACCATGATACAGTAGTTTTCTTAGGCTACCAATTAAATATTGTTTCCCCCCCCCAAGGATCCCTGCTCAGTAGCAAAGAAATTAACATTTATTATATTGACTGCATAAGTAACAAAAGGGAATATCAAGGTCTAAGAAACCATACTTGTTAGAGTGCACACTGTAAAATTTAATCGTGTGTTAGTAGGACAGGCACATGAGAACTGAAAAATGTACCATGTTGAACTGTGAATGAGAGAAGGTAAAATTTCATGTCTTTGTTTACAAATCTCACTTATACAATAGTGATCCTTCTTACCTTTCAAAATATTAAACATTATTGCTGTTTGGCTGTCTTTGGGTAGAGTATAATTAAACTTTAATTTTAGTACCATATCATCTCACAGCCAAGAAAATTAGTGAGCTTGATCCTTTGGCTAAATTTAGGGTATATCAGCTGGTTTTTGGATATACATTAATTTTTAAAAATCAGTGAATAGTAAGTTTGAAAGTTGGAAAGGACCTTAGAAACAATTTATTCTAAATTGTACACCTCCAGTGACGTCCTGTAGTTTATAAAAGTGTCTAGAAAGTACAGTTTATGACGTATTTGCATCCAGTTAGGATTGTGTTCTGAGAATTGTGTCTTGACATAATTTATAATATGACTAGTTTATATTGTGCTTGAGACAATTTATAACAGATGAGGCCTAAGGAAGGTAGATTTCAATGAAGTTCAACCTTTATAGCCTCAAAATAAGAGGTACTAATGGAGATTTTTAAAATGTAGATTAGTAATTTTCTGTATTTATTTTAAAAGTGGGCAACATGACTCTAAACATGCGTGGAATATCATGAGTATGTTGGGTGGAGTAAGAGGTATTCTGGGAGTGGAAAGTTCGTCTCAGTATAGGATATTAAGAACAAATGTAATGCAGCTAGTCATATAAGGAGAGCATTTTAAACTTTCTTTCTATTTTAATAAATTTCAGAGACCATCATGCAGACATCAGAGACCGGGTCGGACACAGGTTCGACAGTGACTTTACAGACATCTGTGGCTAGTCAAGCAGCAGTGCCTACACAGGTGGTACAGCAAGTACCAGTACAACAACAGGTAAGGAACTGCTGTTTCCAGAGAAGATGCTGTGCCTTTCCTTGTGCTGCCTCTCCAACATAGCTGTGTCTAAAAAATGATTCGGATAATACTTTCTGGCACAATGGATGCCCAAATAGGCCTCGTTCGATTCTTAGATTAAGTCAGCAAATGTTTCTTGAGCATTTCCTGGGTGTGCCACGTTCTTTCTGTGCTAGGCTGTAGGGATAAAAAGATAAATACTCAAACTATAACCCTTATTCCAAAAGAGCCTCTTAAGTCCTAAAGAGAGCATTTGTTTCTAACTTGGCCACCCTAACTGGGTTTTCTTCTCCGCTTCTCCCCTCCTTATTCTTTATCACATCTTCCTATTTCTTTCGTATTGAAATGTCGGCAATCATATTTTTATATAATTGGCTCACAGTAGTACTTAATAAAGGAGAGGATGTGTGTACCTTACAGGCAGGGATTTTGCCTTTGTGACATTTTGGAAAGTGCTTGGGCGTTATGGTGACTGATAAATAGTGTTTAATGAAAATTAAATTATCTTAAAGGTCTGAAAATCTGACTCATCCCATTTAAAAAATAGAGAATGAATTCATCATCACATGTTTACTACAGGGCTTATTCATACTTGGGACGCTTAGCTTGTTTTGGAAAGATACTGACAAAATAGTGCAATTTTGTGCCAGTTAATAGTCCTCCTTTGGATTGTGAACACATTGGCCTGTCATTTCTTCTAAGGAGTGGTGAGAAAGTATGTGAGAATAATCATGTCATAAAGCATTATCTTGAGACTTGAGATTTACCTGTAATTTGTCAGTATCAGAGAAAATGTTGCTTTTACAGTTTAGCAAATGTTGCTTTTACAATTATAAATAAGTCATTAGGGAGAGGGAATAACTTTTCCTAAATTATAGACAGAGGGACTCAAGGTTATATTCTTAGGAGATAGAAGTGGGATGGGCAGGGAGAGTGCTAGAATCATGGAGAAGGGTCTTTGACTCTCAGAGTAAATAAAGACATCTGAAAGAATTATTTCTTTTATAATTAAATCTTAGCATACTCTTCTTTCTGTTCTCTACAACACACTGGTATTACTGATCACCAATTTCATTACCAATTTCAAGACTGAACATTATTCAGAAAAGGGTAGTTTATGGCATATCATCCAGAGAGCAAGTAGAGAACTATTGGGACAGTGTTATATATAATTTTAAAAAGATAACTCAACAATCGAACAATATAAGCACATATTGAACAGTTACGCTCACTCTGGTTTGGTTTTTGTCTCATTTGTGGAAGAAGAATGGCCTTGAGAGTGCCTGTCTCTAACAGGAGTGCAGTGGAGATCCTGTTCCTGTCTCCACAAAGTGCCCCCTTGAGACCTTAAAATGTCTGTGTTAAGTGCATCTGGCCCTCTCTCATGGACTCTGTGTCTTTTCTTACTCCCTCCTTCCTTTCCTTTCCCTTTCTTCCTTTTTGCCTTCCTTCCTTCTTTTCTTTTTAAAAAACATTTTCTTTTTATTGAATTTATATGTCATTAGATGTCTACTACAGGTCTTATATAGTGTATATAGTAGTGTAAAGAGTCAAATAGTTCAGCAAGTTTGTTATTTAAAAAAAAAAAGTAGTTCTCATCCTCTCTGTACTCCTTCTCAGAGGCAACTAATTTTGCCTCTGTTTACCTATTATTTTGATATTTACCTCTGTGTCTTCACAAACGGTGTGTATTTTCTTTTTTTAAAAAATTTTTATTGGCGTATAGTTGATTTACAATGTTGTGTTAGTTTCAGGTGTACAGCACAGTGAATCAGTTATGCATATATACACTCTTTTTTTTTTTTTTTAGATTCTTTTCCCATATAGGCCATTACAGAGTATTGAGTAGAGTTCCCTGTGCTATACAGCAGGTTCTTATTAGTCATATATTTTATATATAGTAGTATTTTCTTGATTTTTTTAGTTTTAAGCATTTTCTTACCACACTCCTCTTTCTAGCTCTTAATATGTGCATGCATGTGCATGCACGCACGCACACACACACACTTTTTCCATGCCATATACTTCTGATATACTAGGTTGAACTATATGCATTTTTTTCCCTTTGCCATCATTCTGGGATTTCCCTCTTTTATGTTGGCTTTCCTGTTTCTCGGATCAGTGTCTTAAACTCTTTCTTGATTTGCTCAAGCACAACTTGCAGTAACTTCCTAAGAACTGGTAGATTTTGAGCTCTTGTGTGTCTGAGAGGGAATTTATTCTACTACCTTCACAGTTGTTTGGTAGTTGGATGAGTACAGAGTTTGGGGTTGGATATCATTTTCTTCAGAATTTTGAAGGAATTGCTCCATTGTTTTCCAGTTTGCAGAATTGCTATGGAAAAGTCAAACACTGTTCTGATTTCTGATCCTTTGTATGTGATCTATGTGATTATTTTTTCCTCTCATGTTCTAAATCCCAGTTTCTTGAAATTTCATGTTCATCAAGGAAGGCCAGTCACCTCATTGCACAGAGTTGGTAGAGGAGATCTGATTGCTTCTTAAATAGAATCACTTTTTATATTAAATATATATAAAACCAAAAAAACTAAGTTCCTATTAGAAGTGGAAAATCAAGTATCACCAGCCATAGACAGAAAATTACACATACACATACACACACTGTGTTCATGTCCTTATAAAAAATAATCTCATGTACACACGTAACACACTTTGGAAAACTTTGTGGTATGCCACATGGTTTGTTTCCCAACAGGACGTTCAAGGCAGTCGACGACTTGGTCCCCTTTCACCAAGCAAAGAAGTTGAGAATTTTCATTTTCTTTTTGTCAACTAAGTGTTTTATTTCACAGAGTGGATTAGTGTGATATATGCCTGGATAAATGCCTGTTATGTTGTCCTTCCAGGCTTATCTTATTTGGAAGGATTTTTTCTCTTCTGTCATTTTCTTCCTTCCTAGCTTCCTTCCTCCATTCCTCCCTTCCTTCCTTCCTCCCCTCCCTTTTCCTCTCCTCTTCTCCCCCTCCTCCCCTCCCTTCCCCTCTCCTTTCCTCTCCTCTAGAACGGTGACATATTTGAAGATTTCTAACAGTGTCCCTGTGGATATAGATTGTCTATAACTGATAAGATAGGTGCTATAGTAACTTCTTATTGCTCTAACATACCTGTAATCTTTGTATTGTTAATATGCTGATGTCATCTTGAGTTTTCAAACTTTGGTAGGATGCCTTTAAAATCTTGCAGCTCTTGTCACTGACCCATGATAGATACTGAAATCATGGCATTGACATCAAAGATAGTTACTTCTATTGATTCAACTTTTCATTGTGTCCTTGCTCTGACCATTTTGATGTAAAAAGAAAGCCTATAGGGCTTCCCTGGTGGTGCAGTGGTTGAGAGTCTGCCTGCCGATGCAGGGGACACGGGTTCGTGCCCCGGTCTGGGAAGATCCCACATGCCTCGGAGCGGCTGGGCCCGTGAGCCATGGCCGCTGAGCCTGCGCGTCCGGAGCCTGTGCTCTGCAATGGGAGAGGCCACAACAGTGAGAGGCCCGCGTACTGCAAAAAAAAAAACAAGCCTATAGCTAAATTTTTAAATTTTGAGACATATAATATTGTATGTATTGGCCTGTTGAGAAACCAGAAAATTTTAAGATCGTAATATATATTTTTATTTCTTCAAAGCCCTAAGGGTTCTGATTTCCCTATTTCACTATGTAATAAGTACCAAAAAAAATATTGTTTCTAAAATTATTTCTGTGGTTTTTCATTTATTCTGTATGATCTCAAGAATCAATTTGTCACCTTTCCTTGAACAATCTGATTCAAGAATGGAGAATTCTGAGCAAAGATTGCAAGATCTTATTATATAATTCTTTATCAAATTTCCTATCTTTTGCAATTTTTCATTATTTCACAAAACACCAGAGTCTCAGCTTACAAATACAGAAATAGTTGCCCAATTCAGTAAAATCTATAAAAACATTCAAGTTCAGTATCTTGATTAGAAACTAAAAAATTATTATTTATTCTTATCATATTTGTAAAAAGACTTTTTGCACTGATGAGTCTCTATCGAATATGCCTAGAACTGTGCTGTTCTCCCTTCCCCTCCCCCTTCCTTGAGTGATTTGTTAGAGTTTCTTGTAGATAATTCTTCAAGTTGGTCATTTTATGCCTAAATCTGAGAGGTCTTCTAACCCTGCTTGCCTAGAACTGAATTAAAAACCCAGGATAGGGGAAAAGGAAAATGTATTCCTACTATTCCATTCTCCTCCATAGCCAGCTAGTTTAGATTCTTTTCAAGGTAGAACCTAGTCAAAAGTCAGAACTTTTATTCCTGTTTTAATCTTGGGATCCAGGTATTTCACAAATGCTGCTGACATCGAGGATAATTCCTAAATCATCCTAAATCTTGAATCAGGGCTCTAAGAATATTTTCTCCCATTCAAGCTTCCCAAGTTTTAACTGGTCTCCCAACTATATTTCTTCCTGTCTCTACTGTCTCTGTCTTTCCTTTTCCTTAGAAAGGGACATACATCTTTTCTCTCACAGTGGGCAAGTGTGTTGTCTCTGTATTGCTCCTTCTAAATGTAACATCCCAGGTACAACTGAGCCCTGGGGTTGAGGGGCTTCTATTTGAGGTCAAAGACATACATTTTTTTTTTTCAAAGATGCTGTCAACTTTGTTCAGATTCTTTTTTTATCAAAGAATGTGGGTCTTGACCTTTTTCTGCCCAGGGACTATTTGTTTCTTGTGGGTCTTTGGTATGTAACTGTGACACTGAAACTTCTTTTTATGTGATAAAAGCTCACTTCAAGATTACATTCAGATAAGGACATATATATTCTTACAAATACATATTTTTAAAAATACGTGTAGAAATAAATCACCTATTTAGGCACCGACTCTTTGTTTGTAATTTGAGTTATCAAAATGAATGTAATAGCTATGTGGCTATATTGTTTCTTTCTGGTTAGTATCAATATATCACATATTTAGCATTTCTACATAAATTATGGTACATCCTGGAGAGTAAGTGTATTATCCCTGTGGTCAAAAAGATAAATGACATTTTGTGTGAGAAACAGATCCAACCGGAACTGTCAATTAGGTTTTAGGCGAAGGGCAATCTTCAAGAAGGATAAGTTTTAAATGAATCTTCTCCAATAGATCTGTTTATTATGGATATCTTTAAAATGATGCCTCAACCTTTAGGAGATGGATTTTAGGAATTGAAATTAGATATGAATGCTCCTGACTTCCCCACATTAGGCCATAGCTTAAACAGTAGGTTATTTTTGTCCTCACTTCTGTTTGCCATATTCCTGTGTGTAGTAAATAATCATCACAACCAGAAGGAAGCTGTGATAATTAGCAATATACCCATGAGAAAGTTCTTCTGGTGGAAGCAATAAATAGTGATTAAGGGGAAGAAATGATTGCCTATGGAATGTTAAACATAACAGAATGTTCTATTGGATCAAAACTTGATCAGTAGTATTTTAAATGGGACCCTGTGCTAGCTTGGAGAGCTAAGCCTGAGGTAGTGCACTCCATCGCTCTTGTCTTTATCTTTCCTCTGCTCAGGGTCCAGAGGTTTGCTTCTTGTGCATCCTAGCTTCGATGGACATGAATGGAATTCTTTTCATTTCAGACCATTATCTGATATAATCAACAGAAACAGAGACATTTTTCTCTGGTTTGCTCTTATTCGGGACGAGATTCTCACTGGCTTAGTTCCCTAAGGGAACGGTGTTTTCATAATTAAGACTGTGGCAGACATCCTAAAAGATGGGGTTATATTTTTAAATGAATTCCAGTTGAATGTCTTTTGTGAAAATAATTTTTTTAAAAGACAATAATTTTAGTTCTTGAAGAACATATTTATTTTTGGAATCAGAACTGCTAATTTTTAGTATCCAATATAAAAAAGTAAGGTGTTTTGAAGGAACATGCTGATTTACAATCGAAATAAATTTTACTGTGCCAATCCAATATGAAGGCTCTTTAGTTGACCATCTGTATATTTTTAAAAATAAGAACTACTGTTTAAATAGTTGGGTAGTAATAGTCTTTGATTCTCTTTTAAGTGATTTTTAAAATATTTTCTCAACTAGAGTTAAAAAATTATGATCAGTTCTGGATACTATATTTTAAGAGGAATATGCCAGGCACTGTGTTAAATACTGCGGTTTCAAAGGTAATTCTGTTTGGTACCCGACTGTAGAAAACCAACTTTTGATGGAGATAGACTTGTTATAGAATTAGATACAAAGTTCCTTAGGTGTAAAGATGGAAATTGTTCTTGGAATGAGGGTCAGTGATGTCTTCACCAAGAATGTGACCTTTGAGCTGTGTGCTGAAGGAAAAGTTGGAGTTCACAAGGAAAGCAAACTGGAAAAGGGCATTTCTTGTAGAGAGAAGCATGGAAGAGCTCAAGTGAAATCAAGGAATTGTACAAGGAGGTGAGGGGCTAGGAATTGAGGGCTGTGGAACAATGCTGCATAAAAACCTTGTGGGAGGTTGAGTCTGATGACCTATTTATGGTGTCTTTACATGTATCCCCTCCCTAGTATTTTCCCTCTTCAGTTGACATATTTCTTTACGTATTCCCTCACTGCTGATTTTCTTGAAAGAGACATCTGCAGTTATCTAAGCACTTCTTAATCCTATGAAATTGGGGTGCCACCATACAACTATGGATACTGTGCATTTTGGACAGAGCCAAATCCAGTAATTTTCTCTAGGGTGTTTCTGGATTTTCCTTTGACATTTGATACTGTTGACTATCACATATTTCTTTTTTTGCATGGATTTTGGTTTTCCCCTTTTATTTCTTTGAGGGCTATTTCATCAAGTAAATCAGGTTTCGTAGAGCTTAAGAGAGTGAGATTCATACTTAGAAGGGATGGATTTAAATCCTGGCCTTAGCTCTTTCTAGTTATATGACTTTGGACAAATAAAATTAAGTTTCTGGAGACTCAATATCCTAATGTATAAATTAAGAATAATAATGTCTAGCTTATACTTAAAGTATTAAATAACATTTATTAAATAATTTAGAATAGTACCTGAAGTATAATAAACCTTTAATAAATTTTCTATTTTTACTATTATTATTTTCATTGTTGTTATCATTATCAGTAGTACTGGTAATGTTATCTGACTCGTTTAATGGAAAATTGGAGTGGGGGGATTTGACCTCCTTTTCTATAAGAGTTGGTCTTTGGCTCTCTCTCTTTGCCCTCACTGTCAAGTAACTTATCCTCTGCAGCTATTTTAGTCTTAAAACCAGCTGCTTCCATTTTCTTTACTAAGCAAGAACCTCTGGTCCTTCCTTGTACTGCTCTGGATTGTGAATTATGGAATCTCAGGCTCTAGGTCAGAATGGACACCAGCTTGGTCTGAGGCAGGATCAGTAATGGTGTCCTTCACCCTGGATGGCCTGTCACCCAATGCAGTCACCAAAGTGATTAGAGAAATGCCAGATTTTTCAATAGAATTCAGGAACACCTCCAGTATTTTATTCAGTTCATAAAATATAATAATTTTGAACCAAGTTTGTTGCTGTGGTATGATATAAGACTTTAAAAGATTAAGGTGAGAACAATATATTAATATTCTAGCTAGCTTGACTAGAATTTGGTTTTCTAGTTAGAAGAGGCTTACACCATTCATTTAATGCAACTATTCCAAAGGACCTCCCAAAGTTGAATTGCAGAAAATTTTCTTTTTCAACAAATCACTTAGTTATAGACTTATTTTAGTCGATTCCATAATTTTGTTCTTAGAGATATATAATGTTTCCTACGAATATTGAATTTGCTTATCAAATTATCAATTTCAACATCAGTACTTTTTGTTTGTTTGGAAAGTTCAATTTGTCCTATAAAATTTTTCATACGAGTAGAAAGTAGAAAACTTTACAATAACTGGCACTTCTGTTTACATATAATTTGAACAAATTGAAACACAATTTAAACAGAGCACGTGCCCTCTTTGCAAAGTAAATCAGAGGAATTCTTTACGTGTGCTAAAAATACATTGTCAGTATAATAGATCTCAATATATAGCTGAGCCTCTTCGACATCAGTATCTGAAAGAAAAGAAACGTTAAGGTCCAAATAAAAATTGTTATTTGTAGTCTCAGCTGGTCAAGGAGGTCTTTCTAGAGGAAGTGATGTTTAAGCTAAGATTTAAAGAATAGAGATGACCAGTGAGGGAATAAAAACAAGTGTTTTCTGAGGGAAGTGTGTTTGTGAAGAGCTGGCGTGAACGTGGTAGGTTTGTGGAACTGAATCAGGGTTGAAATGGGTGGAGGAGAGAGTGGGAGAGCTGAGCGGTGAGAGGTGAGGTGGAGCACTAGGTATCTACTGGTTGAGTAGTATAAGCTATTTAGGTTTTCAATAATAACTCCCATTTTGAAGTCATCCACCATTCTGCTTTGTCAGAAACCCATTTGCAACAATGTATCATAATGATAGTGTGCCATCTATTGAGCACCTATTGTGTGCTGTTCCCTGTGCTTGATGCTTGGCTCATTATTTCTAAAGCTTGTAACAACTCCGCAAGGTAGGTGGTATTATTACAGGTGAGGAAACTGAGGCTCAAAGAATTTAAAATAATTTGCTTTGGATTACAGTTATTTGCCCTTGACAGCCTGTGCTTACATTTGAGAAGTATACTCTGAGATAGTAATTACAAAATGTATGTGTGTGGGATTGATGTTATATTTCTTTCGAGAGTGGGATATATTTGTATCGTCATTTAACAAATAATTATTTTTGAAAGTCTTCTTTCATGGGAACTGTAAATGCTGAGCAAGTAGGTACTCAGTTTGTATTGAAGGAATATACTAAATAGTACAATAGCTTGAGCTCTTCAGACTGAATCCTTGTGTGTGGAGGGGAAAGGACTTGGGTCTTGTCTACATCTCCTGCCCCTAACAGCAGCTCCTGAGATGCCTTTGTGGAACCTCTAGGGATATATGGTACACAAGTTGAGCATCATCTCCTCTCCTGGACTCTTTTATAGCCAGATGGATTGTCCATTAAAGTTCTTCAAGCTCGATGCCTGTATTAAACCAGCATACCATAAGGTTAATTCCATGGAGCACTTAACATACCTTTTCTATCCACGAAAAATGATCGTTCTCCCCTTTCTTTTATCCAGGGCTGATTTTAGAAATAGACACACATTGAATGGCTCTTTATTTTCTTTAAAAACTTGTATTGATATCAGTCAAAGCCATTTCTGCTGAGACACTGATGTTTCATTTTTCTTACAGCCCTTACAAACTGATAGACTTCCTACTGAGGAAATCGCAGCCACCTTCTTTGTCCTGGCTGCCTAGTAGCTCAGTGCTAAATCCTAAACCTGACGTTTAACTAATATACCATCCTTCAGCCATGATATTTTTAGCTGAGAGTCAAACCCAAGATATCTGACTTCAGAACCTGAGCTCCTAAGCCCCACACTACAGAAGTAAAGCAGTCAGATGAGTTATAACAAGATAAATGGTATAAGCCCACTGACATAGCAGTACTAAACATGGGCAGTCTCATGGTGAAGAACATGATACACTTTATGTCAAGAAGGATTTTTAATACTATGAATCAATCACAGAACATTTTTGAAGATCCCACAAGCAAAGCTAGTGAAACAGGTGCATCCGGAGTATAAAGGGCTGCTTGAGCAAGATAACTAGCAAATAAAAAAATTATAAACCTTGGGAATTCCCTGGTGGTGCAGTGGTTAAGAATCCACCTGCTAATGCAGAGGACACAGGTTCGATCCCTGGTCCAGGAAGACCCCACACGCCGCCGAGCAACTAAGCCCGTGCGCCACAACTACTGAGCCTGTGCTCTAGAGCCCGGGAGCCACAACTACTGAGCCCATGTGCTGCAACTACTGCAATATGCCTACTGCAATACTACATGCAACTACTGCATGCCTAGAGCCCATGCTCCACAACAAGAGAAGCCACTGCAATGAGAAGCCTGCGCACCGCAACAAAGAGTAGCCCCTGCTTGCCGCAACTAGAGAAAGCCCGCGTGCAGCAAAGAAGACCCAACACAGCCAAAACCAAATAAATAAATAAATAAATTTATTTAAAAAAATTATAAACCTTGAACTTCTTAAAGCCCTCCCTAAACTCAGACCCTAAGTATGAACATCAGTAAATATAGTACCTTAAAAAAAAAAAGAGGGGAAACATGATAAAATCAATGTAGTAAAATGTTGTTATTTAGATAATCTGGAGAAAGGATAACTTGGGAATATTTTGTATGACTCCTGCAACTTTTCTAGCAGTGTGGAGTTATACAAAAAAATTTTGGGGCTTCCCTGGTGGCGCCGTGGTTGAGAGTCCGCCTGCAGATGCAGGGGACACGGGTTCGTGCCCCGGTCCGGGAAGATCCCACATGCCGCGGAGCGGCTGGGCCCGTGAGCCATGGCCACTGAGCCTGAGCGTCCAGAGCCTGTGCTCCGCAATGGGAGAGGCCACAACAGTGAGAGGCCCGCGTACCGGAAAACAAAAAAAAAAAATTTTTTTTTTGAAATGAATAACTTTACCAATCTGGGGTAAGTTTGGTAAGTGATAATTTGAGCTACTAATCATAATATTGTGTTCAATAGACATGGGCACTTACTATTTTATCTTTAAATAAAAAAACCTGAAAGTTTTCCTTATACATATGCTAAGCAACAAGAGTTCTTCTAAAAAGTATCCCAAATTTAAACTACTCTTGTCTCATCTCGGTGGATCAGTGTTTTAAAAGAGGAAAATCAGTTCTGAGTTTTTTGCCCAGTTCTCTCTATATTCCCCATCAACTCCCCAGTCTTGATGATTACCACCAAGAAAATAAATAAATAAATAAGCAAGCCTGAATAACACATAAAACGATCAATGAGAAACAAAATTGGTGATACTTTTTTTTTTTTTTTTTTTGTGGTACGCAGGCCTCTCACTGCTGTGGCCTCTCCCGTTGTGGAGCACAGGCTCCGGTTGCGCAGGCTCAGCGGCCATGGCTCACGGGCCCAGCCGCTCCGCGGCATGTGGGATCTTCCCGAACTGGGGCACGAACCCGTGTCGCCTGCATCAGCAGGCGGACTCTCAACCACTGCGCCACCAGGGAAGCCCGGTGATACTTTTAAGACTCTTTTAAAAACAGATGTGTATAATGAATTGGTGGTACAATTGAGCGTTGCTTTAAAAATCTGGTTGCTAGAAAATGCAAACAAAATTATTCTCAAGAAAGAAGACAAAAGTATTAGGAAGTAGTAATTAGGTACTAAACCCCCAAAAAATTTAATTAGCCAGTTTGCGGCTTTGATTTTTGTTTTATTTAGTAGCAGTATAGATATGGATAGTATGAAGGCCCAGACAGCCATTCCCATTCCAGCCTGTGAGGAAAACCAGATTCATCAAATCAATTGATTAGCAGCCTTTAAAAAAGTTAAACTCACCCAAATATATATTACAATTGATATATTAATTATTGAATAGGGGAAGAGGTAGAATATAGATTTTTTATTAAATAAAAAGGTATAATTTTTCATCTTCTTATAATTGTAATATTTAAAGATTATCTTTTATATCTGTAAGGTATAATTTTATTTTTTTGCGGTACGCGGGCCTCTCACCGCTGTGGCTTCTCCCGCTGCGGAGCACAGGCTCCGGACGCGCAGGCTCAGCGGCCATGGCTCACGGGCCCAGCCCCTCCGCGGCATGTGGGATTCTCCCGGACCGGGGCAGGAACCCGTGTCCCCTGCATCTGCAGGCGGACTCTCAACCACGGCGCCACCAGGGAAGCCCTGTAAGGTATAATTTTAATGGGTGATTAAAAGGTGGCCTCAAAACTGAAAATAATAATATGCAGAGCTTTTTATTTTTGGTTTACAAGTTGGTCAAGCTGTTTCTCACAAATCTATACAGCTAACCAAAGCCATGATTTTGTTTTTATCTGCCTACCTTTACTAGTTGGTGTTTCTGGGTTATTAAGTACTGATAACTTTGGATTCTATTAAATTTGTGCTTCCTTATTATTAGCAATCTCAGCTTTTTAAAAATAGTAGGATTAAAGAAGAGAAACCAAATAAGAAAAATTATACATTAGAAAAGAGAGCACTTGAAATGTAAGAAGAAAGGTGATTCTTAAATAAAAGTGCTTATTAGTAAAACAGGGATTAGAGAGGGAGGCACTGTCCCATTTGTAAATCTCAGAGTAACTTTGTAACTCATCACTAGCGGAAGTAAACTATAATACAGACTAACTTGAGGTTTTGTGGGGTTTTTGTAAATGGAACTATAAATGGAATAACTGAGCAAAATTATTTCTGAAGTTTGGAAGAGTGATAGTAAGCAAATTAATTTTACTTTGAATAAACCTAAACTTTAGTTCCCTGTGGTAACTTTTTTCTGAGATTCTTATGAGACTGAGCAGACCATTGATTATAGTCCTGTTTATGACCCTTGGTAACATAATTATTCTATGCAAAGCCTTTTTTACCAATAACTTTTCTTTTTTGTTATTGTGCTGATTTTCAAGGCTTTGGTTTGACATTGAGGTTCACTAAGGTGTTTGTTGCCTGTGGTTCATTGATCTGGTAGATAGTTATACAGTTAAAACTCATGATTGCTCTTAATTTTTTCCAGGGATTTCATAAATTGATTTCAGAGAAATTGTTTCTTTAGCTTATTTTAATTAGATACTAAAAATAACAAAGCAAAAGAGCATCAGGGAACTCTGTCTAGGAAAAAAAATATGACCTAGAGAAGCTAGTGTAATAAGCAAAACCCATACTCTTTTGTCAGTATAAAAATAGATTCCTGACCCTGTTAACTGATCTCAGTAGACAATTTATTTCACAGGTGGAAAATGTTTTTGATGTTTGGGCGTAAATTATATTCATATCTATGTTTTGGTTCGTAATACTTTAGCATTGAAGGAATGCAGTTTTTGTTCTTTTGCTTCCTATGAAGCAGTAATATTGCCCAAAATATTAGCGTTATGGACTAAAGGAACAGTGACTTGAATTTGATCTCAGGAGGTGTGAGTGAGTCGGAGTTCTAGGTCTGCCAAAATAAGCTACGTGGTATTGAGCTCATTTTAACCTCCCTGTCCTTTAGTCTCCATAACTGTATTACAGGAGCTCACTGGGCATTGATTGAACATCTGTTATGTGCTACTGACATATGAAGAACTTTAAGGTTAGGTCAAAGAGACGGACAGGTGAACAGAAAATGACACAGAGAATGGTGATGCCTGAAGTATAATATAGAGAGCTATGCTATAGGAGCAAAAAACACATAATATAATTCAGAGGTGAGTCAGTTGATGGGAGTGGGCAATTGTGGGAAACTTCCTGAAGAAAAACTACCTTGGGCTTCCCTGGTGGCGCAGTGGTTGAGAGTCCGCCTGTGGATGCAGGGGACACGGGTTTGTGCCCCTGTCCGGGAGGATCCCACATGCCGCGGAGCGGCTGGGCCCGTGAGCCATGGCCGCTGAGCCTGCGCATCCAGAGCCTGTGCGCCGCAATGGGAGAGGCCACAACAGTGAGAGGCCCACGTACTGTAAAAAAAAAAAAAAAGAAAAGAAAAACTACCTTGAAGAAGTACCACCCAGCCTTAGTTTCCTTATCTTTGAAATAGATAATTCACCCAGAATTGTTGTTAGGACCAAATGAGAAAATCTTTGTAATGGGCTTTGTGAACTACAAAGCATTTTGCAGATACGAGGGCAAATTACTGATACATATACCAGACATTGCTAGGAACTGGAGGTAGGAAAATGATTGTAAAGAGCAGTGTTTCTCAAAGTGTGATATATGGATGTTTTCTTAGGAATCCACTCTATGTGTGTATGTGTTTATTTAGATAATCTTTATAATGAAGCTATGAACATATTTTAGATTATCTTAATTAATGCATTAGAACTGAGACTGCCATTCAACTTCAGTGTGTGTTTAAAATAGCTTTGGTTCCAGGAGGTGGAACTACTATAATTTTGGAGGCTAATGAGGAGGAATAGAGCCAGCCTTAATATGAACTTGATCAAGGCTAAATGATACCACAGATAGATTGGATGCAAGAGAAGCTCCGTATAATAGTTGCCCCCACAGCTATCATTGTTTGCACCTTGGTTTATGTTTGCATGTTTTAATAATATTTTATTGAACCCTGAAGGTCAGTAGTCATCATCCTGGGGGAAGCATGATTGATTCCCCAAACCACTGTGAAATTAAGTCTTTCTGTTATGCACCCTCCTAGACCTGTGTACCTTTCCCTCACAGACCATTTCATTGCTGTGGTTTTAGCTGATTTATGTGATCAGTGTCTTTCCTCAAAACTATATCATAAGTTGATGATCCAGACAGCATGACTTCTTTTTTTTTTGTTGGGGGTAGGAGTTTGTTAATTAATTAATTTATTTTTGCTGTGCTGGGTCTTCGTTTCTGTGCGAGGGCTTTTCTAGTTGTGGCAGGCGGGGACCACTCTTCATCGCAGTGCACAGGCCTCTCACTATCACGGCCTCTCATTATCGTGACCTCTCTTGTTGCGGAGCACAGGCTCCAGACGCGCAGGCTCAGTTGTTGTGGCTCACGGGCCTAGTTGCTCCGTGGCATGTGGGATCCTCCCAGACCAGAGCTCGAACCCGTGTCCCCTGCATTAGCAGACAGATTCTCAACTACTGCGCCACCAGGGAAGCCCACCATGTCTTCTTTTGTTCACATTATAGTACAACCTAACAGGTGTACATAATAGATGCTCAATGAATGTTGAATTAATGAGTGAACTAGGTAATACTGAAGTGCCTTCTAAATTAATAGTGATTGAAAATAGTTAATAACAGGTTTAGTGTTAAACATGCACATGCACATACTCCATATTTTTAAACCCTATAATTTTTGAACAGTACAAATGATCACTCTCAGATGTCTCCAAAGCAGAACTTCTACAGCCTATATTTGTGCAAGATTTATTAGAGTAAGAAAAAGATATGTTAGAATATCTATTTATATTTTTTATTAAAAATGGGAAATATAGCAAAGATATAATTACTTATATATCACATGTATAAATGAGGCATACTGAAGGAAGAGGGGTTAATGGTAGCCCCCTCACTTTTGAAAAATGTTTTATTTATTTTTATTTAAATTTCCTTGAAGTATAGTTCATGTGCAATATTATGCTATTTTCAGGTGTACAACATAGTGACTTGACATTTAAGTACATTACAAAATGATCACCATAATAAATCTAGTAGCCATCTGTCACCATACAAAGTTATTATCATATTATACACTATACTCGCTAAGCTGTATGTTACATCCCCAATGCCTTATTTATTTTGTAACTGGAAGTTTGCCCCTCTTAATCTCCTTCACCTATTTCATCCATCTACCCACCCCCCTTTTGCAACCACCATTTTTTCTCTGTATCTATGAGTCTGTTTCTGTTTTGTTTGTTTGTTTGCTTTGTGTTTTATATTGATTTTATTCATTCATTCATTTATATATTAAGGCCGTGCAGTGCACATGTGAGATCTTAGTTCCCTGATCAGGGACCAGGGATCAAACCCATGCCCCATGTAGTGGAAGCACAAAGTTCCACTTAGCATAATACCCTATAGATAGATCCATGTTGTTGCAAATGTCAAGATTTCATTCGTTTTATGGCTAATATACCATTTTATAAATATAGATAGATAGATATACACATATATACATATATACACATCACATCTTCTTTATCCACTCATTTATCAATGGACACTTAGGTTGCTTCCATATCTTGGCTACTGTAAATAATGCTGCAGTTAGCATAGGAGTTTTTGTTTTCTTCATATAAATGCCCAGAAGTAGAATTGCTAGATCATATGGTAGTTCTATCTTTGATTTTTTGAGGAACCTCCATACTATTTCCCATTGTGGCTGCACCAGTTTACATTCCCACCAACAGTGCACCACCATTCCTTTTCTCTACAGCCTCACCAACGTTTGTTATTTGTTGTCTTTTTGATGATAACCATTCTAACAGGCGTGAGGTGATATCTCATTGTGGTTTTGATTTGAATTTCCCTGGAGATTAGTGATGTTGAGCCTCCTTTCATGTTATTGGCCATCTGTATGCTTTCTTTAGAAAAATGTCTATTCAGATCCTCTGCTAATTTTTTTTATTGGATTTTTTTTATATTGAGCTACAGCTCAATACATGAGTTCTTTTTATATTTTGGATATTAACTTTTTATGGGATATATCATTTGAAAATATCTTCTCCCATTTAGTAGGTTGCCTTTTCATTTTGTTGATGGTTTCCTTCACCGTGCAAAACCTTTTTTGTTTGTTATAGTCCCATTTGTTTAATTTTGCTTTTGTTGCTCTTGCCTGAAGAGGCAGATCCAAAAAAATGTTACAAAGACTGATGTCAGAGAGTTTACTGCCTGTATTTTCTTCTAGGAGTTTTATGGTTTCAGGTCTTACATTTAAATCTTTAATCCATTTTGAGTTTATTATTGTATATGGTGTGGGAAAATAGTCCAGTTTGATTCTTCTGCATGGTGCTGTCCAGTTTTTCCCAACACCATTTATTGAACAGGCTGTTCTTTCCCTATTGTGTATTCTTGGTTGCTCTTGTCAAGGATTAGGTGACCATATAAGCATGGATTTATTTCTGGGCTCTGTTCCATTGATCTATGTGTCTGTTTTTGTGCCAGTACCATACTATTTTGATTACTATAGATTTATAGTATAGATTTGAATCAGGGAGCATGATACCTCCAGCTTTGTTTTCTTTCTCAAGATTGCTTTGGCTATTCGGGGTCTTTTGTGGTTCCATACAAAATTTAAGAATATTTGTTCCATTTCTATGAAAAATGCCATTGGTATTTTGATAGGGATTGCATTGAATCTTTGGGTGGTATGGACATTTTAACAGTGTTAATTCTTCCATTTCGTTAGATGATATATCCTTCCATTTCTTTGTGTCTTCTTTAGTTTCTCTCATCAGTGTCTTATAGATTCCAGAGTATAGGTCTTTCACCATCTTGGTTAAGTTTATTTTTAGAAATTTTATTCTTTTTGATGCAACTGTAAGTGGGGTTGTTTTCTTACTTTTTCTGACAGATTATTGTTGATATATAGACATGCAACAGATTTCTGTATATTAATTTTATATCCTGCAACTTTACTGAATACATCTATTAGTTCCAATAGTTTATTGGTGGAGTCTTTTGGGTTTTCTAGTTAAGTTTCTATATATAGTATCCATGACAGGAGGCAAGCCCAGGATCTTCCTACTCTACCACCTTGTCCCCCTCTCACCGCCCCCTCACTTATTTTTTGCATTTTCTGCTTCCGGTAAGGTGGATTAATAGATTATGTAGTCTAGATTTAATTAAACTAACTTCATGATATGGAAAAGCAGCTTAAAATTTTTGTAACATATAGCCTATGGATTGAAGATAGCACTGATATTGCAAGGAGAATCAAGATGACAGAATGAGCACTCCTCTAATTCTTTCACAGTCACATAGAAAATGTCTGTTTAGACAGTCACTGTCTAAATGATAAGAAGTTAGCTTCACAAGTTCTTCATACTGAGAATATTTTTGACATACAGATTTATGTCCATTATCTTCAGTGGTGAACCTCTCACCTAAGTACATTTTATGACATAAGATTAAATAATGAAGTTGCATCAATTAACAGGACATTTCATTATTTGATCTTTAGCTCTTTATAATTCCTACTTTTCTATATGTTTTGTAGAGTATATACTTCTAAACATGTATGTAATTTGTAAGTAATTTTTTTAAGAGAGGAAAATGATTTAAAAAGTTTGCAAGCTACTGAACTAATATGCTGCTTAATTACCATGCTATCACTTTCTATGAAGAAGGTGCTATTTACATACAATAAAATCCATTTAAGTGTACCGTTTAATGAGTTTTGGCAAATGTGTATACTTGTATAAACACCATCACAATCAAAATATTGAACATTTTCATCACCCCAAATAATTTCTTCATGCCTCTTTGCTCTCAGTTCCTCCCCTCCCCTGTTTCCAGCTCCAGGAAAATACTGATTTGCTATCATTTAGTTTGTTTTGTCTTTTCTAGAGTTTCAAATAAATAAAATCATGCAACATATAGTCTTTTGTGTTGGGCTTCTTTTACTCAACATAGTGATTTGGAGGTTCATCCATGATTTTATGTCTCTCAGTGGTTCATTCCTTTTCATTTGTGAATAACATTCCATTTTAACGATATATCAGAGTTTATTTATCCACTCACCTATTGCTGAACATTTGGCTTGTTTTCAGTTTTGAACATTCATATGTTAAGTCTTTGTGTGAACATATGTTTTTATTTTTCTTACGTAAATACCTAGGGGTGGACTTGCTGGGTCATATGGTATGTGCTTGTTTAACCTTGTAGCAACTGCCATACTACTTTCCAAAGTGGTTATATCATTTTATATTCCTACCAGCACTGTATGAGAGTTCTATTTGCTTGACATCCTTACCGAACTTGGATTTATAAGTGTCTTTAATTTTAACCATGCTAGTGATTTATGTAGTGGTATCTCATTGTAGTTTTAGTTTGCATTTCTCTGATAACTAATGATGTTAAGCATCTTTTGTGCTTATTGGCCAGCAATATATATCTTAATAATTTAGTAACACTGATAGTTTAATTTTCTTCCATTTATACTTTTACTTAAATCAGTAATTTGTGTCTAATTAAATAGATTTTTAAAGTACACTTATATGAGTTCAAGTAATATTTTTAAATTTTATGTTAAAACCAAGGAGAATAAAAGAGAAAAATTTTAACTGATAAATTAACTTAGGTCAGGTTTATGTTTTCAGTAAGAAATAAATAAACTTATACAATAAAAAGACAGGAGGGGCTTCCCTGGTGGTGCAGTGGTTGAGAGTCTGCCTGCCAATGCAGGGGACACCGGTTCGTGCCCTGGTCCAGGAAGATCCCACGTGCCGCGGAGCGGCTGGGCCCATGAGCCATGGCCGCTGAGCCTGCGCGTTCGGAGCCTGTGCTTGGCAACGGGAGAGGCCACAACAGTGAGAGGCCCGTGTACCGCAAAAAAAAAAAAAGAAAAGAAAAAAGACAGGAGATCTTTAATTTAATTTAATTTATTTATTTTTTAACATCTTTATTGGAGTATAATTGCTTTACAATGTTGTGTTAGTTTCTGCTGTGTAACAAAGTGAATCAGCTGTACGTATACATATATCCCCATATCCCCTCCCTCTTGCATCTCCCTCCCACCCTCCCTATCCCAACCCTCTAGGTGGGAGATCAGGGAGCTGATCTCCCTGTGCTATGCAGCTGCTTCCCACTAGCTATCTGTTTTACGTTTGGCAGTGTATATATGTCAATGCCACTCTCTCACTTTGTCCCAGCTTACCCTTCCCCCTCCCCGTGTCCTCAAGTCCATTCTCTATATCTGTGTCTTTATTCCTGTCCTGCCCCTAGGTTCTTCAGAACCATTTTTTTTTTTTAAGATTCCATATATATGTGTTAGCGTAAGGTATTTCTCTTTCTGACTTACTTCACTCTGTATGACAGACTCTAGGTCCTTCCACCGCACTACAAATAACTTAATTCTGTTTCTTTTTATGGCTGAGTAATATTCCATTGTATATATGTGCCACATCCTCTTTATCCACTTATCTGTCAATGGACACTTAGGTTGCTTCCATGTCCTGGCTATTGTAAATAGTTCTGCAGTGAACAGTGTGGTACATGTCTCTTTTTGAATTATGGTTTTCTCAGGGTATATGCCCAGCAGTGGGATTGCTGGGTCATATGGTAGTTCTATTTGTAGTTTTTTAAGGAACCTCCATACTGTTCTCCATAGTGGCTGTATCAATTTACATTCCCACCAACAGTGCAAGAGGGTTCCCTTTTCTCCACACCCTCTCCAGCATTTATTGTTTGTAGATTTTTTGATGATGGCCATTCTGACTGGTGTGAGGTGATACCTCATTGTAGTTTTGATTTGCATTTCTCTAATGATTGGTGATGTTGAGCATTCTTTCACGTGTTTGTTGGCAATCTGTATATCTTCTTTGGAGAAATGTCTGTTTAGGTCTTCTGCCTATTTTTGGATTGGGTTATTTGTTTTTTTTTTTGATATTGAGCTGTGCGAACTGCTTATATATTTTGGAGATTAATCCTTTGTCAGTTGCTTCGTTTGCAAATATTTTCTCCCATTCTGAGGGTTGTCTTTTTGTCTTGTTTATGGTTTCCTTTGCTGTGCAAAAGCTTTTAAGTTTCATTAGGTCCCATTTGTTTATTTTTGTTTTTGTTTCCATTTCTCAAAAATATGGGACGCTTCACGAATTTGTGTGTCATCCTTGTGCAGGGGCCATGCTAATCTCCGTATCATTCCAATTTTTAGTATATGTGCTGCCAAAGCGAGCACTTATTTAATTTTAGATATCATCTTGTCAGCTTGTATTAAGAAACATTAAGAAACATGAGAACTTATGAGTAAATGGTGTGCTAATTCTAATGAGTACGGTGTGGTTGCAGTGTGCTATGGACACAGCTAGACCAGATCAGTAGGCTACTGCGTGGTGAGGTCTTACTCACTGGGACTCAGAATCAAGGTAGAATGGCAGTCATGTGCAGTTCATCCTGACACAGGATTGAGCATGAGAGTGTAGTAACGTTACGCTGTGCGAGCCCCGGAGAAACTGCCTTTCAATCTGACTGGGATTTAATGGCATTCAAAGTGGAGGTGACAGTTTTGAAGAAAGATTAATAGTAACCTTAAATTTGCAGAACTTTCTATTTGGCCATAAGATTTCTTAACATTTAGGTAATATTTTAGTGACTTTCTGTAGAGAGCATGAATAAGTATTAGTCACTGAAGCTCATTGTCTGGATCATAGAGATTAATGGTTATAATACACATACTGCAAATATTGTGGATAATATATATGGGATAAATAACTTTTTTGTTTTAATTTTGTTCATGAACCTTGTATCATGACCATGGTAAATTACATAATTGTTGTTAATGCTAATTCAAATGCTGTGGAGCTGAAAGAGATCTTAAATGTCATATAGTCCCATGGTAACCTGTATTTTTTAAAAATTTAATTCATGATAAAATAAATGTAACGTAAAATTTACCATCATAACCATTTTAAGGGTGCAGTTCAATCATGTTAAGTAGATTCACATTGTTGTGCAACCAGCCTCAAGAACTCTTTTCATCTTGCAAAACTGAAACTCTATACCCATTAAACAGCAACTCCTCATTTCCCCTGGTAACCTCTATTCTACTTTCTGTCTCTATGAATTTGACGACTCTAGGCACCTTATGTAAGTGGAATCATATACTATTTGCCTTTTTGTGGTTGGCTTATTTCACTTAGTCACTTAGCATAATGTCCTCAAGGTTCATCTATGATGTAGCATGTGTCAGAATTCCTTCCTTTTTAAGGCTAATATTCCATTGTATGTATACACATTTTGTGGATCCATTCATCTGTTGAGACACTTGAGTTGCTTTCAGCTTTTGCCTGTTGTGAATAGTGCTGCTGTGAACATGAGGATACAAGTGTTTCTCTTCAGACCCTGCTTTCAATTCCTTTTGGGTATATACCCAGGAATGAAATTGCTGGGTCATATCGTATATTCTATTTTTAACTTTTTTGAGGAACTGCCTTACTCTTTTCCACACCGGCTGCACCATTTTACATTCCCACTAACAGTACACAAAGGTTCCAGTTTCTCCACATCCTCATCAACACTTGTTATCTTCTTTTTCTTTTCAATAGTAGCCATTCTAATAAGTGGAAGGTGGTTCCTGTATTTTTAAAAGTCCATTTCCTTTCTGTTTCTTTCTCTCCTCCTAGTCTTTCTCCTCCCCCTCCCTCTGCTTCTTTCCTCTTCACCTACTCCTCCCTCTCTTTCTCTCTCCTGTCTCCTCCTGATCTTCCCAGAACTGCTTTGAAGGAATGGGATTAAGAAACCTACAGCTTCACCTTTGCTCACTCCTTTTGTAACTCTCAAGTGGCGAGGAGAACAGAAAAGAGAAAACATGGACCTATTTGACTTCTTTATTTTAAGGTTGAGGAAACTGAGGTCCAGAAAAATGAATTGACTTGGCCACAGCCACACAAAAAGTTAAGACTAGAATTCCTAACTCTCTGTTTAATAGTTTCTGAAACTATGTAGAGGTCAAAGAAATCTTGGGAGATCTCTATTAATTTTTTTCTGAGTTAAGACTGTGAATTAGCTTTCTCAGGTTTATCTATTCTGTAGTGTAATATTTTCTAAAGTGTGGAATGTATATTCCATTGGGATGTGAAGTGATTTTAAATGGTCCAAGATGATAAGATGGACTTCAGGTGGTTATGGGAAAGAGATTTAAGAAAACATTGAATCACAGAGTGAGGAAATTATTCCTTCTTCCATTCTCTGTCACTCGAAGTAATAAACATGGTCAGTTTGGTGCAACATATCTGTAATACCTCACAAATATTTGTTAATCTTCCCCTACTCCCATGTACACACTTAAAAAAAAAAGCACGATTCAGACTCAGAGATAATAGGCAGCAATAGCTGGCTAGTATTAAATAACTGTTTTGATATCATTTATTTTTAGTGTATTGTAATAATGAAAGTTGGAAGGTATTAGTTTTCTAGTTCTTGTGTTATAAAAGTTTTTCAAGAAATTTTATAATTGGGGAATTTAAAGAAACTGTTAAGTATATGAAAAGACAGGTGGTACAATGAAATGGCATGTGTGTTGTCTTAGTGTAGGTAGTTAAAAAGCAAACTTGGATATGAAGGTTTCAGTGCAAGTAATTTATTTGGGGGATGATCCCAGGAAATGCCAATAGGTTATTGGGAAAGTGAGACAGGGAAGGGATTTTATCTAACAGAGATTATATTACTATACAAGTTACAACTGTAGCTAATTAGAGATGGATCACATAGGGGCAGTCTGGGAGCCAGTGTTATGCCACATCTCAGAGTTATTTCACCTGAGGGCAAAGGAAGCCTAGGGTATTTATATAGACTCCTGTCAGTCATTGGCCACTCACAGGTGGGGGTTAATTTCCTGACATTTCTGGCTGAAATGCAGGTGGGCAAAGAGGGTGCTAAGGGTCTGATAAATCTCTCAGATGCCGTAGTGTAAAGCTAGACCAGTGTGTGTTGAAGTGGTAAGGGTGAGTGTGTATGGCCATGGGGTACACAACATTTGCTACCTAATGCTACATATGTGTTAGAGGAATGACTACCTTTGGTAATTTCTATTGTGGCCAAACATTTTCAGAGAAAATGGATTTTATAGCCATCTTTGTAATTAAGCTCTAAAATCTTGAAACTGAAAAGGAAACTTTTCTTGGTATTAAACATAGCCCTTCTTAAAGTTGCTACTTAACATTTACCTTCTTAGATCCTTTTCTCAATGGGCAGAGTACTGAAGGTCTATGTGTATAGTATTTATCTAGTTGAATAAAGACTGTTATTAATTCCACCCCAGTAGTCTGTTCCCTACTAACCCACATTATTTTAGGCTTTCTTTGTTAAGTCATTTCCCAGTCATTTAGTAATTTATATTACTTGTTCCTGGACTTTCTCCAGCTTCTCTTCATCTTACTTAAGTTGATGAGGCTATTTTCCATAACTGCTTTTTCAAGATAATACATTTATCGGAGTCTTATATAATTTACATTTCTGGCCACATGTAAAACTTCATAGTTTATTAATAATTCATCATCATTTGAATGGTAATTTAAATTTGAGTTATACAGATTACTGAAATTATCCCCAAAGCCATAGCATATCTATATCAATTATTTGATAGTTATTATAATGTATTTTGGAGCCATGTAAGTAGAAACACTGATTTAATCCTCAGTACTTTGTGCTAATATAAAGTTAAAATTAAACAATAGGAATTAACTGTGCTGCAAAAGAAATTGAATTGATTACATTATTTTGTAAGTATCTAAATTCATTTGCTTTATCTTCTTAACTCCATTGGCAGAAGAAAAAAAGTACTGTACTGCTGGCATTATAAATAGAAACGTCTGAAAAATGAAAGCCATGGTAGATTGTAAGTAGGCAACTCTGATGTTTAGAGAACTCACCCTTGATAGCAACTAACAGTGTCCCACTTCAGTGATATATATACAATAGCAAATAAATTGAATGACTTTACTTCTGATCAGTTTTTCCCTTAAGCAGAGTGAAATAATTCAGTAGTTATTTTGCTTCATTTAAAAATGGATTGGGCTTTCCTGGTGGCGCAGTGGTTGAGAGTCTGCCTGCCGATGCAGGTGACACGGGTTCATCCCCCGGTCCGGGAAGAAGGTCCCACATGCCGCGGAGCGGCTGGGCCTGTGAGCCATGGCCGCTGAGCCTGCGTGTCCGGAGCCTGTACTCCGCAAAAGGGAGAGGCCACAACAGTGAGAGGCCCGCGTACCGCAAAAAAATAAAAATAAAAATAAAAAAAATAAAATAAAAAAGGATTTATTTTATGTTAATACACAGTAATTTGAAGAATCTTTGTTTAATTATGTTCTTGATCATCAGTCCCACAGATGTTTTATGATACTGTTGTGGCCACATATTATGAAAACTTAATAAATTACTGCTTCATTTTTATGGGGGAAACACCTACTCCTCCCCCTAAATTACACACACACACACACACACACAGAGGCATCTATTCTCAGTTTGGAATTAATTACATTCTGTAATTGTATTTTCATTATACTCAAGAAGTATTTTACATACATTTATTTTTTTGCCATTTAGTTTTTGGTGAGCTGCGGTTTATTTACAGTGAAATACACGGATCTTAGGTGACACTATTCAGTGTGCTGTGAGAAGTGATTTTATCCCTATACCCATACTTTGTTCAGGATATGGGATATTTTTGTCATGCCAGAAACTTTTCTGTGCCTCTTCCCAGCCCATCTCTGCCCTCCTCTCCCCTCATTTTAATCCAATTGTGTCTTAGGCATTTCTCATTTACAGATTATATATTATTAAGTTTTGTTTCATTTTTAAAAAGCCATGTACCTCACAGAAGAATTTGAAGTTAAAGAGTTAACAATTTATTGAATACTGTTTTGAACTACTGATTAGGTAAGGACTGAATATTGATGTTATGATTCTATAAAGCTCCAAGATAGATCACATGCTAGTCCCCAAAATAAGCCTCAGCAAATTTAAGAAAATTGAAATTATATCAAGCATCTTTTCTGACCACAATGCTGTGGGACTAGAAATCAACTACAAGAGAAAAACTGCAAAAAACACAAACAGGTGGAGGCTAAACAGTTTGTTTAGCCTGAACAACCAATGGATCACTGAAAAAATCAAAGGGGAAATTAAAAAATACCTGGAAACAATGAAAATGAAAACACAATGATCCAAAACCTATAGGATGCACCAAAGCAGTACTAAGAGCAGTACTATCGTTTATAGCGATACAAGCTTACCTCAAGAAACAAGAAAAATCTCAAGTAAATAACCTAACCTTACACCTAAAGAAGCTAGAAAAATAAGAACAAACAAAACCAAAAGTTAGTAGAAAGGAAAGAAATCATGATCAGAGCAAAATTAAATGAAACAGAGACTAAAAATCAATAGGAAAGATCAATGAAACTAAGACCTGGTTCTTTAAAAAGTTACACAAAATTGATGAACCTTTAGCTAGACTTATTAAGAAAAAAAGAGAATTATTTAACATAGTTTTGGAAGTTTTAGCCACAGCAGTCAGAAAAGAAAAAGAAATAAAAGGAATCCAAATTGGAAAAGAAGAAGTAAAGCTGTCACTGTTTGCAAATGACATGATACTATACATAGAGAATCCTAAAGATGCTACCAGAAAACTACTAGAGCTAAACCATGAATTTGGTAAAGTAGCAGGATACAAAATTAATGCACAGAAATCTCTTGCATAACTATATACTAATGATGAAAAATCTGAAAGAGAAATTAAGGAAACACTCCCATTTACCATTGCAACAAAAAGAGTAAAATACCTAGGTATAAACCTACCTAAGGAGACAAAAGACCTGTATGCAGAAAACTATAAGACACTGATGAAAGAAATAAAAGATGATACAAACAGATGGAGAGATATACCATGTTCTTGGATTGGAGAATCAACATTGTGAAAATGACTATACTACCCAAAGCAATCTACAGATTCAATGCAATCCCTATCAAACTACCAAAGGCATTTTTCACAGAACTAGAACAAAAAATTTCACAATTTGTATGGAAACATAAAAGACCCCGAATAGCCAAAGCAATCTTGAGAAAGAAAAACGGAGCTGGAGGAATCAGACTATACTACAAGGCTACAGCAACCAAGACAGTATGGTACTGGCACAAAAACAGAAATATAGATCAATGGAACAGAATAGAAATCCCAGAGATAAACCCACGTACATATGGTCACCTTATCTTTGCTAAAGGAGGCAAGAGTGTACAGTGGAGAAAAGACAGCCTCTTCAGTAAGTGATACTGGGAAAACTGGACAGCTACATATTAAAGAATGAAATTAGAACACTCCCTAATACCATACACAAAAATAAACTCAAAATGGATTAAAGACCTAAATGTAAGGCCAGACACTATCAAACTCTTAGAGGAAAACGTAGGCGGAACACTCTATGACATAAATCACAGCAAGATCCTTTTTGACCCACCTCCTAGAGAAATGGAAATAAAAACAAAAATAAACAAATGGGACCTAATGAAACGTAAAAGGTTTTGCACAGCAAAGGAAACCATAAACAAGACCAAAAGACAACCCTCAGAATGGGAAAAAATATTTGCAAATGTAGCAACTGACAAAGGATTAATCTCCAAAGTATACAAGCAGCTCATGTAGCTCAATATCAAAAAAAACAAACAACCCAATCCAAAAATGGGCAGAAGACCTAAATAGACATTTCTCCAAAGAAGATATACAGATTGACAACAAACACATGAAAGAATGCTCAACATCACTCATCATTAGAGAAATGCAAATCAAAACTACAATGAGGTATCACCTCACACCAATCAGAATGGCCATCATCAAAAAATCTACATACAATAAATGCTGGAGAGCGTGTGGAGAAAAGGAATCCCTCTTGCACTGTTGGTGGGAATGTAAATTGATACAGCCGCTATGGAGAATAGTATGGAGGTTCCTCAAAAAACTAAAAATAGAACTACCATACAACCCAGCAATCCCACTGCTTGGTATATACCCTGAGAAAACCATAATTCAGAAAGAGTCATGTACCACAATGTTCATTGCAGAACTATTTACAATAGCCAGGACATGGAAGCAACCTAAGTGTCCATTGACAGATGAATGGATAAAGAAGATCTGGCACATATATACAATGGAATATTCCTCAGCCGTAAAAAGAAATGAAATTGAGTTATTTTTAGTGAGGTGGATGGATCTAGAGTCTGTCATACAAAGTGAAGTAAGTCAGAAAGAGAAAAACAAATACCATATGCTAACACATATATATGGAAACTTTAAAAAAAAAATGGTTCTGAAGAACCTGGGGCAGGACAGGAATAAAGACACAGATGTAGAGGACTTGAGGACACGGGCAGGAGGAAGGGTGAGCTGGGCTGAAGTGAGAGAGTGGCATGGACATATATACACTACCAGTGTAAAATAGATAGCTTGTGGGAAGCAGCTGCATAGCACAGGGAGATCATCTGGGTGCTTTGTGACCACCCGGAGGGGTGGGATAGGGAGAGTGGGAGGGAGATGCAAGAGGAGGTATGGGGATATATGAATATGTATACCTGATTCACTTTGTTATAAAAAATTCACTTTGTTATAAAGAAACTAACACACCATTGTAAAGCAATTATACTCCAATAAAAATTTTAAAAAAAAAGAAAAAAGAGCCCAAGTCAATAAAATCGGAAGTGAAAAAGGACAAGTTACACCTGATACCACATAAATACGAAGGATCATAAGAGACTACCACTAACAATATATGCCTATAAATTGGGCAACCTAGAAGAAATGGACAGATTTCTAGAAACATACAACCTTCCAAGACTGAACCAGGAAGAAAGAGAAAATATGAACAGACCAATTACCAGTAATGGAAAAATATGTGTAGTGTAATTTTTAAGAGTAATTTTTAATATTTGTACTTTTTGACTTTATATATATTTTACAATTTGGATTAATATGGAATTGAGCCCTATATATAGTTTACATGTACTCATTTGATAACTTTCTGGAGATCATTTAAAATGTTTTTGACTATTTCAAGTGCCCAAACTAGCCATGTTTAAAAATAAAACAAAATTATTTTTAATTAAAAAAAAAATTTGTCTATAAACCTAATTGGTCATTGATTCAGCCCCAAATTAGTCATCAACCATTTTTTTGACCCATATCTTTAGTCATTTATCTTTGGCTTCAAAACATTTTTACTTTTGCTAATATAAAAGTATTCTTCACCTAAATAGTTATCTAATGTAATATGTTGTCAGTGCTTACAAGGCCCCATCTTTTTACTTCTTTGGAAGCAGCCTTTCATGGTAGAATGTTTTTTCCTACCATTCCAATGAATTTTATTCTTTAAAATAGCATATGGGTGGAGCTATTAAATGAGTAAGTCATGAAGTAAAGAAAAATAAAATGCATTTATTTAGGAATAATATGAGCACTGAACTTTCTTACTCCCTTCACTATCACCTTCTTCTTTTTGCTGTTTTTCTCCCCTAATGTGCCATTTGCCTGTGTGGTTTTTTGGGTTTTTTTCCTTGTTCATTGGCAACTCAGAGCTATTTGTTGAATTTCAGTTTGTGCTCGCCTCCTTTCCTTCATCAAATCCTTATTGAGGGTTTACTATGTTCCAGGCATTGTGATAGAGGATAAAGAAGAAACAGGTATTGTTCCTGCCTTCATGGGGCTTACATACAAAACACAATTCTCTCTCTCTTCTCTACATCAGAACTAGCCTTGTTTTTGCAGGGAAGTTACTTGCACTAAGATGTAAATGGATGGCAAAATATGAAATTTAAATTATCAACTACAGTGCTTAGGAATGGGCAAAGCATTAGCTCAAAGGGATCATTCTCCCTTTGCATGAGGTTCCATGCAAATCATCAGGTTCCATGCAAATCATCAGGCAAATGGTAAGTAGAGTTTAGATGTGCTTTCCCAACAACTGTTAAATTGACTGCAATATGTGCTACCAACATGCAGGGACAACTTGGTGGTTAGATCAATAATACCTTTTGTTTACTGAGTGAAAAACCATGGAGACATCAAAGAAAATCAATTAAGGAAATAAGATCCCTGTCCATCGTCCTGATAAGACCATCTGTTAAAATTTCAAGAAGGATAATCGTTCCTGTCTATCACTACACTTCTGTTATTTGTATTTCATAGAAATTGGCATTTTGAGGAGAGCAGTATTAGAGAAGTCAATAATTTTAAAAATCATTTTTGACAAAGAAACAACTTTAAAATTTATTTTAGATAAATTTAGATATTTTAGATATTTTAGATAAATTTAGATAAATGCATGAGTTTTCTTTTTAATTAACTCTCATAACATTGTTTTAATAGTTCTAACAAGTAGCTAACCATTATTCCATGTTATAGTATTTTCTTTAAATTCTTTCTACTCTATTTTTACTTCCCTCTAATTTGTTTTCAGATTCTAAAACTTAATATGTTTCTCTCAATTCCATCAAAATTAAAATTGTGATCTTTCATATTCACTAAACTTTTTTCTTTTTTTATTTATTCCTTTGTTTTAAAAATTTTACCCAAGAACTATATGCAACACATTTTGTTGAAGAGGATTGAAATAGTATAGAAGCATGCAGACAGAATAAGTGAAGCTTATTTTATTGTCAGTCTTGTCATTGAGTACCATTATAATTTTCTTTCAACATATCTTCTGAAAAATTATATAATTCAGCCATATACCAGTTCAAAATTCTCTAAGCATAGCACAGGGAGATCAGCTCAGTGCTCTGTGATGACCTACAAGGGTCGGATAGGGAAGGTGGGAGGGAGACTCAAGAGAGAGGGGATATGTGGACATGTGTATGCATGTGACTGATTCACTTTGGTGTACAACAGAAACTAACACAGTATTGTGAAGCAATTATACTCCAGTAAATACCTATTAAAAAAATTCTCTAAGCTGATTTCAGAGTATGCATAATTCAGTATTTCTGAAGAGTATGAAGAGTTTTAGAAATTTAACATACTATGTAATAAAGTGCATTTCACTTAAAGGCAAAGGTAAATAGTGCAGTAATTTATACCAGTGGATTGTCAGTGTTGATTAATTACTATTTTACTAAAATATTGTATTCGCCTTTAAACATTGTAGTCACTATAGATAATTACTGAAAGAAACTTGGTTATTGTATATATCCTGGCCTCTTGTGAAATAGATTTTGGATTCTAGGGTTTGATAACAGTATTCTCCTAATTTTCATTAGGTGATTTACCCAATGACTTTTGAGGTTCTTTTTTGTCCTTTGATATTTTTGTTTTTGATTTACTGTGTACCTTAAATATTCAAACTTTTACAGGAAGAATTAGCCTTTTATTTCCCCAAAGTCTTAAAATTTAGCAGGAAATTAAAGATTTTGGTTGGCACGTATGTCTTAATTAGGGACTATTAATGCGAATACAGGTGAGGAAGGGGGAAGTGGTTCTGAGTGTATTTTCTTTTCCCTCGGAATCCTGAAAACCCATGGAGGGGGAAAGTGGTAATAACAATTGCTTTGGAGTCTATCTGGATTAGTTTCCTATTGCTGTGTAACAAATTAAAACAAATTTAGTGGCTTAAAACAACACCCATTTATTATCTCATAATTTCTATAAATCATAAGTCTGAGGGGACTCAACTGGGTTCTCTGTTCTAGGTCTGAGATGACTGAAATTAAGGTGTCTGTCACACTGGGCTTTTATGTAGTGGTCCTAGGGAAGAATTCACTTTCAAGCTCTTTCAGGTTGTTGGGGAGAATTCATTTCCTTCCTTTCAGTTATAGAGGACTGAGGTCTCTGTTTTCTTGCTGGCTGTCAGCTGGGGTGTGCTCTCTGCTCCTAGAGGCTGCCCACATCACTTCTCACGTGGCCTCTCCTTCTGCAAACGTGCATGTTGAAGCGTTCTCTGCTTTAACTCTCTGACCTCCTCTTCTGCCACCAGCCAGAGAAGCACTCTAATTTGAAAGGCTTATGAGGCTGGGTCAGTCCCAATTTTAAGCTAATCGTGCCATGTAGCACAATCACGGAAGAGATTTCTCATCACTTTCGTAGGTTACAGGGATGCAGGTTTGGAATCTGAGAGATTTTTAGAATCTGCCTACGATATCACTTCAAAAAATAGCATCAGTCTTCATAATAGGTCACTCATAACCAGTGAGCTGGGGGAAGCATATAACTCACATATGAAAGGCCATTAAGGAGGCCTAAACGTTAAAATGAGATTTTTGCTGCAAAGGATATATGGTGAGATTACTATGTTTGGGCAGTCTGGATGGGCAGACTCAGTCTTATACAGAATTCATTTCTCTCCCAAACAAATGCATAATTTCAATATAATCCAATCAAAACATCAAACAGGGTTTTCTTAAAGTTGAAAAGCTAATTCTAAAGTTCATGGAAGAGATTATAGAAAAGAAGAGCTGTGAAGGACTTGTTCTACCAATCTTATAAAATACTACAAAGCTATAGTAATAAAAACTGAGTGGTAACAGACCAGGAGTAAATAAACAGATCCATGTATAAATGAGAACTTAGTTCATGATAAATATACCCTTTCAAATTAAAAAAAAGATAATGCAGTAAATGGTGTTTATCTTAATACCCCAAATAGATTGTAGAACTAATCAGTTTTAAAACTGCAAAACCAATAGAAACAAAATCAGGAGACTATTTTTTCATAATCTTAAAAAGGGGAAGATCGTCTTACGTAGAATATAAAACATCACAAGGCTTATAGGAAAGGCGTTGATATATTTGGCCAAGTAATAGTTAATAAACACCATAGAAAGAGTTAAAGGAAAAATATATATTAAATAAATTGGAGTAAAAATTTCATCATGTTTAACAAGATCCTGTAAATCATTAAGGGAAGACAAGCAATGCAATAGATAAATGGACATAAGATATGAATAGACTATTCACACAACATGGGAAACCAATGGCCAGTAAACATATGGAGAGGATCAACTCTATAGAATGTTTGATTAAAAACTAGATCTATTCCTTCTTTATAGCACTTTTTTAATAATAGAAAAAAAGTAGCCTGAATATTCATAAATAGTGGAATGGTTAAGTAAGTTTTATCTATACTATAGCATACTATGAAACCAATAAAAATAGTTGTACATGCATGTACACACAGACACAAATACATACACACTTGAAAAGAGCTCCAAGATGTATTGTTAAGAACAGTAAGTAGCAGGAAAACACGTTATCTGTCACCTGGTTCATATATGTACTATTGAACAAAAAGGTATTTTATCAGATGCATAAAATGTTCAGCTGTGTATTTTCCCTTATATTTAGGTTGGGCCCTGTGGCATATTCTGGATAGTAGTTGGTGAGTGTATTATTTGTGAGTCAAGGCATTTAGGAGCTATGATGCCACCTCTACAATCTTTAGCTCCTCTAAGGCTGCATCAGGATGACACAACTACAAAGTGGTAGAGCCTTGTTAATCAGAGTCTCTAAAGTGACCGTGTGGATCAGGACCTCCTGTGTACCCTCCGTTAGATGAGTAACTTAGGAGTTAAAGCACTGAGATTTGGGGGCTGTTTGTTGTTGCAGTTGGTGCTAACTCTTCTGCTCCTGGCTAGCACAGAGACAAAAATGCACATGAAGGTGAATTTATTGGTAAGACGTTGGAGGACTGCGTGCTGTCCTATGGTTGGTTAATCAGGTTGGTTAGTCATTATGTCCAGGAACAGGAATAGCCGGAAGTGAGTGTGAGCATAAAGCAGGAGGCAATCACATTTTACTCTGATTTTCTTTTTGTTTGAATCATATGCAACTGTATTTATGTATAAATTTTATTATGAAAATATTAGGATAAGTAAAATAAAATATTGCTAAAAAGTAGGTGATATGCCAAGTTTGCTTCAAAATTAACTTGACCCTTGCTATGGTAGTATTACAGCTACTACTCATTTTGTTTAGGAGTTTAGGTAACTAATAAGTTGATACAATGAAGTAACTAATTGTTTCAATTCATGTATGAAATAAGTTTGCTAAAGTGGAAAGTCTTTTGGTGAGACTCTCATTATTAAAGAGTATGATTTATAGCGTATGATATGTAGTATAGTATTTTTAATTTTCAGTCCTTTGCAGACTGCTTAATGATTTTGCTTTTTCCGAAGTCCACTATATAGTTATTTTTTACTTAACCAGTTTTCTGTAAAATTACTTAAATGAATTCATTTAATAAGGAGTACCTTATATTTCTACCAGAAATGAAAAACTAGTATCCCTTGACATAAATGGAAGATAAACATAAAATTAAATACAGTAAAAATGAAATAATATTACGTGATTTGGCTAACTGCTTTTGCTTGACAACACCCAACACTGGGGCCTACTTTCCTTTAAAAAGTGAGATTGTTAGCTTCAGAGGTGGTAAAGATTGAGACCTTCTCCTGGACCTATCAGAATGCTTTAAAAATAATTGAAAATGGAACAAATTCTTAGGATATGGTTCATAGTTATTTACTCTCTTGCCTGTGTATCACCAATGTCATTAATCCCACACTTGGGGAAACACTGGTATTATAGGAAGAATTCTAGGATTGGATTCAGAATACCTAGCATCATTGCTACCTGTCACTTACCATGTCTTTGGGTTGTCACTATGTCTTTGTACTTATGTCACTGTTTATAAAATGGGGGCAAAAATGCCTACCATCTTTAATTCATCTCAGAATTTTTGTGAGGAACAAATGAAATAATATTGTATATCACTATTAATAATAGTTTTAGTAGTAGTTTTAACAATAGTATATAACTAAGGAATTCTGTTATTTTAAGTTACAGTGCTTTGACTACCAACACATAAGTTTAATAATTCATTCTCTTAGTTCCGTGTACTCCACCCCAAGGGAGTCAGCATCTCTCTTGCAAATATGCTTCATTACCATAGACACTGGGAGCACGTATGAATCTGCATCTATGCCTTCTCACCAGGGAAGACATTTAAAGTGCATACTCTGATGGTCAGTCTAGAGTTGCAAAATGTATTTTATGCATAGCTAGATCTTCTGATGTGCTGCTTACATTTATTGATATTTTAAGTTTCTATAGTTTGATTTATTACTAGAGAGACTAGAGAAGCCTCCTATTCTAAAGACTTGTCCTAATACCGCAGCAAGATTGGAATACTGAGCTCATTTGCTCTTTCTGGTAACCGGGGTGTTGTTTAGTAAATTTCTTCCCCCAGAAATTATTACTTAGTTTAGTAGAATCTTAGTATTGGTCTGTCCTGCTGGACCCCAAGGGGAATAATGTTTAAGACAGTGTTATAATCATGACAAAAAATGTCCCTCACTTGTAGGAAGTAGTTGTAACTTTGTTCTTTTTGACTCACGAAAATGGCTTTATATATATTTTATGTAATATCTATCAAATTTGTCATTGAGAAATCCTTATAAACTAAATCTATTCTGAGTCACATCCCTGCTACCAAAAACACTTCCCCTCTTGCCTTTGGAAACTTGCTTCACCTTTTCCAGTTAGCTCCTGCTCTTTGATGTTAATCAGGTATTTTTTGGGAGATAGATGGTAGGCAGGTAGGGATGATTTATTGAACTCATTCACTCCCAATTGATTCCCTCATTTTCATATGGTCAGAAGTGCAAGAAAATGAGCCAGGACCTTAATCACTACATTATTAGCCTTCATATGACTCTACTTGAAGTCCAAGTGTAGCAGTAATGTTTACACTTTCATAATAACTTCTAGTTGCCTATAGCAATCACATAGTTTTAGTAAATAATTCCTATACATTTCATGCTTACCTCTGGCCCTGTTGAAGAAGCAGAGTTTGTGATGTTTGTTGGATTTGAATGTGCTAGAAGCATCATTTATTTACATAAAGTCTACTATGAGAAAAGTATATCCAAAAATCTGAGTGTTTCTGAAAAAAAATAATGGGAGAGCTACATAGTTTATAAGTGAGAGAGTTAACTAACACAGGGACAGTGAGTGAATTTACAATGTAAATGAACAAATTCCTCTTTTACATAAAATGAACTCTGTCATTTCAATGAACAATATCCTGTTTTCCAACAGTTCACATTCATCACATTCTTTGAAGTGGAGGGCTACCAGTCTTAGAAGATTAAACAGGAATTTTGTAGTTATCACTGCATATCCCAGGAAGAACTTTGTAAATTAACATTAAAGATCTAGGGAAACGTCTTGTTCTTTCTCAGCAAACACAAGGAGAGACTTTAAGTAACATTTTTTTCTAACCTGTCCTGTCACTTAACCATGCTCTTTGTTCCCTGTGATCTTGTGATCATAATGTATAAACATCCGGTACCTGCAAATAACTTTCAGCGTTCAAAATATTTGTAGGATTCTTTGTTGGCAAGATTTATTAAAAAGTATTGTAATGTATAATTTACTTTACTTTTAACCAAGACTACAAAAATGGCTTTAGGTGTTGTTTGTTTTTTTTTTTTAAATACTTTCTTGCTTTAATCATCCAGAATATACTAGGAATAGGCTTGCTTTTTTTTTTTTTTTAACATCTTTATTGGGGTATAATTGCTTTACAGTGGTGTGTTAGTTTCTGCTTTATAACAAAGTGAATCAGTTATACGTATACATATGTTCCCATATCTCTTGCGTCTCCCTCCCTCCCACCCTCCCTATCCCACCCCTCTAGGTGGTCACAAAGCACCCAGCTGATCTCCCTGTGCTATGCGGCTGCTTCCCACTAGCTATCTACCTTACGTTTGGTAGTGTATATATGTCCATGCCTCTCTCTCGCTTTGGGCTTTAGGTTTTTGATTTCTGTTCCCATAACCGTGCCTGTAAAGGAAATTAGTTTTCCCCTTATGCTCTTTTCTTTTGTTGCATCTTTTCTTCTAGCAACGCGTACTCACACTGTACTCATTGAACTTTTTGACTTATCTTTCCTCAATCCCTTCAATTCCCTACAGTTTTACTGGTCCAGAAATATTGAATTAGTTCCGTTCCTTCTCTTTTCTCACAAGGTGGCTTTTCTAATTAACTCTCTGCTGCTACCCTGGATGTCTTACTTCCCCCCTGCCCTTTTATTAATAGCTGTTCCAGTGTAGATCCTTTTCCTTCTGCTTCACTTTTGGTCAGTCCCATAGCAGCCTCTAACATAGCTGTTCTAATATCCCATGTTTTTAATCTGCTAAGAGCTCTTTCATATCTCTTGTGAGTCTATTAAAGTCATCTTAATGCAGTTTTTGACAGTTCTCAGTACTAAGGTTTGAAATGTTTTGTGCCAGTCACGTGTGTAAGGAATGCTTTTATACAAGAAAGGCAATGAAGATCTTGACATAATAAAGACACTTTTACAAAGAGATTAGTATTGTTCTTAGCTGACTAATAAGCTTAACAATTATAAATGATTTCATTTACTATTGAAAAGGATTTCTGTTTTGAAGTGTGATTCATTTTATTTTTCTTGAAGCACATCCAAAACAACATATTGTATAAATTTGTCCTGAAAATCTACTAACTGATTCTGTTGAACTAGCACATTTTCCTGTGGTACTCAGTTTGTTTTGGTATTCACTCCTTTTTATAAATAATAAGAATTATAAAAATTCACAAAAATAAGCAAATGCATTTGTAATACTACATTTGAATAGTAATAAGAGGTGCTTCCATTTAAATATGTATTAGTAAGATAGTGTTAAGTTGCTTAATTCATCTAGTGTATGAATGTAAATACATTGTTGCATATATTTATACTGGGGGATATTTTTTTTCCTTCAGATGCCAGAGAATGGATAAATTTCTTGTACAGAATGTTGTTATGGTTTGACTTCATTACCGCCAACATTCTGATATGTACTAGGTAGCCTTTTAGAAATTAGCCCAAGGTCATTTTTATTAAATGAACAGTTAATTGTAGAAATTGTTGATTATTTCTGTTAATTCCACCTTTGTCCATCTCTTTTCAGTTCATATTTTCACCACTTTGTTGTTTATTAAAATTCAAGTGGTGAAAAATATTTGTTCATTCTCTTAGGAAACACTTCTGAGAATTTATCCTGGGAAAGACAATGAAATTAAGAGAAAATTAATTTCCTATAGAGTTTATTTAATCATCTCCTTCCTTTCCCCTGAGGACTTGGATAGGGTAAGCAGTAAAATGTGACAGTTTATAGATTTCACAAAGATGGATGGAAAATACAGTTATTGGGAATAGTAATGACATGCCTACAGGATGCTAGTTTCCCCATATCTTTCAGCATTGCTAACCTGAGCAGTTCCTGCACTGCAGCATGGCAAATCAAATAAAAAATAAACTTTTCATAGATAACTATTTAGTAAATATTTGAATAGAACTTAATATTTAACATAAGGACAGTATAGAATAATATTTGAACAAATTTGAACCACAGTTAATTATTTTAGGAAAGAGAAAATAGCATGCAACTTCCTTTTAAATTTTTACCTTTGGTCTTTAATGATACATTAAAGGCCATTAAAAGTAATCACATCAGTTCAGTTTGGAATAATAAGCATTCCTTCGTTTTTGTTTTTGGTTTTGCTTCTTAATGAATACACATCCACATTTAGAAGATACTATAAACTTCACAAATATTCACTGGGCATTTCCTTTGCTAGGTGCAGGGCACTATTTAATATTGAGCAATAAGTATAGTGTGTTTACACTATGTTGGGTCTTTGAGAATATATCACAATATAAAAAATGCTCGACGTGTGCACTTCCATCCTGTGACTGGATTTGTAAGTCTCAATAAAGTTACTCTGTATACATAGCTCTCTTCCTGGATCCGAATAATTTTAATTTGAGGTAGAAAGGAGCATTTCTGTGGCTCTCCAATGCACGTTTACTAATAATAGAGCCCTACTGTCCCCTCCCCCCCACAAAGGAAAGAAAATCAAATAACCCTCAACTAAAATCTAAATAAAAGACTGAAGGACCTTAACTTTTAATTGTTGAAATGATACATGTGTACATAAGGTAGTTATTTTTCCTTTCTCCTTTCTTTTTTACCCCTCTTTTACTTCCTTCGCTATCATTATACCCTTGAAAGAATACTTTCTCAAATTACAGGCAATTCCATCTCTCATCACTGAATTCTTTCAAAGGCCCCTTTGGCCCAGTTTCTATGATTAGTCGACAAACCATACTTACTGGATAATAATGAAAATAGTGTTACCTCCAAAATATGCTATAATTCAGTATTTTTAGTGTTTTTCTAGTTTCTATTTAAGTAAATAGGTCTTCTGTTTACTTCATCAGTTCCTTAACTTGGTAGATAATGCAAAGAATTTTGCCCTATTTTTATGCTGTACTGTAAAGTCTCAGTGTAATCAAGAGACGTATTTATATATTGATGTCCTAGATGAGTTAGCCAGCATCTATCCAGAATTCTTTTCCAAGATTCTTGACACTTTCTGAGTTTCATTTCTACTTTAATTACAGAATCTCATGATTTGAAGGAACCCTTGATGAACATTTATTGTGCATATTTATGGCTGAAGCCAAGTGGGATATAAAGATGAAAATTACACAGATGTAGAAGACAAGATTCATATTTTGAAGTATTTAAGAATGTCTCTCATTATTCAAGATGTATTATAATTATCATATATGCCTATGCCATGCTTTGTATTTATGTTTAATAGTTTTGGATTCTCACAAAAATTCTTTATGATAGAGTGGATACAATTTTTATTTTACACACAAAGAAATTATTACTTAAAGAAGTGAATTGACTATCCCAATATATAAACAGCAAGTGTCAGCATAAAGACTTAAAATCAGTTCTCCTGTTTCCAAATCAACTGAATATGCCACCACACCATATTGGCCCCCATGAAGGAAACCAATTAAGGACATTTGATTCTTTCCGTTTTTGCTTCATGTTATTTTGAAACTGTTCTTAGATGCAAAGACATATAAGATATATTATTTATTCTTGACAATTTTCTTGAAGAAATTTCCCTCTTTATCTTTGGTAATATCGGTTGTCTTGAAGTCTACTTTGACTGATGCTAATATAACCAGTCTTTCTTGTGATTGGTGTTTGCAAAAGCCTGTCTTTTTATATCCTTTTATTTTTAACCTGTCTTTGTATATTTAAAATGTGTTCTGGTGGAGAGTATATAGTTAGGGTTTACATTTTTACCCATTATGACAGTCAAGATTTAAACTGAGTATAATTATAGATATGGTTGCATTTAATTCTAGCTTCTTGTTATTTTCTGTTTGTTCCATTTGTTCTTCTTTTATTTCCTCTATTTCTGCCTTCTATTGGATATACTGAGTGTTTTCTAGTATTGCATTTTATCTCCTCTATTGACTATCCTATTTTTTAATATGGTGTTTATATCTTTAATTGATCACAGCCTGTGTTCAAGTAATACTACACTACTTAACATATAAGAATTTACAAAAGTGTGTTTTCATTTCCCTCTCCTCTCTTTTGTGCTATTTTTGTCATACATACATTTCATTTCTACATATGTGGTAAGTAAACCCTGGTATACACATATTGCTATTTTTGCTTTACATAGGCAGTTATCTTTTATAGAAATTAAAAGATGAGAAAACAAACAAAAAACCCTTTACCTACGAAGTTACCATTTCTAGTGCTCCTCATTTCTTTGTATAGGTCCAGTTTTCCATCTGGTATTATTTTTCTTCAGTCCAAAGGGCTTCCTTTGTGGCTACCTTCACTGGACATCTGCTAGAGCAGGATGAATTCTCTCAGTTTTTGTCTGAGAAAGGATTTCCTCTTCATTTTTGAAGATATTTCACTGGTTGTAGGATTCTTGATTGAAATTTTCCTCTCACTGCTTTAAATACGTTGTTTGATTGTCTTAGGCTTGCATTATTTTTGACTGGGAAGTTTTCAATCATTCTGATACCTGTTGCGTTGTACATAATGCGTCTGTTTTCTGTCTTGCTTAAAAATTTTTCTCCTTAATACGGGTTTTTAGCACTCTAATTATGATGCACTTTGGCTTGGTTTTCTTTTTCTATACATTGGCATATGTTAAGCTTCTTACAATGTTTATAGTTTTAATAAAATTTGGATGTTTCTACCACTTTTTCTTCAAATATATTTTCTGTTCTTCTTCTCCTTCTGGGACTATAGTTATACTGTTTTAGACTACTTGATATTGTTCCATAGTTCATTGGTTCTCTATTCTTCATTATTTCCTTTTTTTTCTCTGTTCTTGAGATAGTTCTTACTGCTAGGTTTTCAACTTGACTTGTCTTTTCTTCTGCATTATGTAATCTGCTCTCAATTCCATTCAGCAAATTTTTCATTTCAGATACTGTATTTTTCAACTCTACAAATTTGACTTGGTTCGTTATAGCTTCTTTTTTTCTCATCATGTTTGTGTTTTCCTTTAAATCTTAAGTCTATTTAGAACAGCTGTTTTAATGTCTCTGTCTGCCATTTCATATCTCCATTTCTAGATTTGTTTCTATTGATTGATTTTCTTCCTGGTTATATATCACATTTTTCTGCTTCTTCATGTGTCTAATAATTTTTTTTGAATGCTGGACATTATGGTTCTTATGGTTTTATATGTCTGGATTTTGATGTCTTCCTTTAAAAGTGTTAAATGTAGTTCTGTATAGGCAGTTACTTGTGGATATTATCAAGGCTTTTCTTTCAGATTTGTTAGGATGGACCTAAAGTAGTCTTTATTCTAGACCTAATTTAGCCCTTCTGCTAAGGCTCGCTCTGCCCTTCTGGTGTTTCTACAGAATGCCCTAGGTGTTCAATAAGGTCATGTCATTGTGGATGGTCAGAATTTGAGCATCTCTGCCCCCCTACACACGTGCAGCTTGTATTCAACATCAGACTCAAGGGGATCTCTGTGAACATTTCTGGATCTATTTCTCTGCTTAAGTTCCTTTCTGATACTGCCGCCAAACTTCAGGTGACTCAGCTTTCCCAAATTCAGTATCTGTCTCCTCACCTCAGTGAGATCATGATGCTCTGCTTCGTTTCTCCATTCTTGCTCTGCACTCTGATTACATCCAGGTCAAAAGCTAAGATCATTATAGGGTTCACATTACTTTTTTTCCTTCTTTTAAGGAACACAATCTTACGATACATTTTGTTGAATGACTGAAAACATTGTTTTACATATTTTGTCTACTTATCTACTTGTTTAGTTGGGGGGGAGGGCATTTCCAGTAGTATTTACTCCATCATGGCCAGAAGTGGAAATCCTTCCATATATCGAGTTATATATTTGATATAATAGATACAAGATATGAATTCATAAAGGATATTAGTCACATCATCTCTTCCATCTCATTTTTTTTAAATAAATTTATTTGTTTTTATTTTTGGCTCTGTTGGGTCTTCATTGCTATGGGAAGGCTTTCTCTAGCCACAGAGATTGGGGGCTACTCTTCGTTGTGGTGCGCGGGCTTCTCATTGTGGTGGCTTCTCTTGTTGCGGAGCATGGGCTCTAGGCACGCGGGCTCAGTAGTTGTGGCTGGTGGGCTCTAGAGCACAGGCTCAGTAGTCGTGGCATATGGGCTTAGTTGCTCCGCGGCGTGTGGGATCTTCCCAGACCAGGGATTGAACCCGTGTCCCCTGCATTGGCAGGTGGATTCTTAACCACTGCACCACCAGGGAAGCCCTCTTCCATCTCATTTAATGTCGCTCAGCAAAGTAACCATTTTTAGAGGTTTGGTGTGCCTCCTTCTATTTTCCTTTATATATTTAAGTACATTTGTATGCACATGTGCCCATGTATGCAGATATATACATAAATCAAATTACACTGTAGGTATTTTTCAGCAACATACTTTTTCACTTAGAATATGTTTTAGAGATCTTGCTATTAAAGTATGTATCAGTCTTACTTAATCTTTTAACATCAACCATGTATTCTACAGAATGGTTTCCTATATTTATTTAATTACTCTGCTTTTCACAGTCATTAAGGCTTTTCCTTCTAACTTCTTGCTCTTATAAACTGTATTTTTAAAAATAATATTGTACAGCAACTCTTCAGATGGTGAATGCTTCTGTAGAAGAAATCACAAAGATGTCAAATAGTTTGCCTGTTGCTTTCCTGAACAGTTTTTGCATATTTATATTACTCCTAAATAATAAGACCCAGGGGTTTTTAAAGAAATAGTTGATTTCAGATCTAGGACAGGAAATACAAGAGGTAGGTCTCGTCCATCTTATCATAACAGAAAGCATGGGAGTTAGAGAAAGATTACTGTAGTCATGTCAAAAGACACAGGATACAGTTTGAAGGGACTATCACTGGTCAAAGATGGGACAATTTTAGGGGAAAAAAGACTGCTGTGTTTAAAAAAATCAAATACAGTATGTTCAAAAGTTAAAAATCATAAGGATACAAGCAAAATCAAACTAAAAGCAACATTGGTCACCTTGGGGAGGGAGCTAGGGGGAAAAATCATTATTCTGAGTACTGATAAATAATGAATCATGCATTTATCCTGTTCTTCCTGTACAAACCTTATTTCAGAGTAAGCAAATACGAGTAAGAGGAATTCCTTTATAGAATTCTACTAATAAATGAAGAGGACATAACAGAATCAGATTACCATAAGATTGCAGCCTTTTATTAATTGAAATAATCCCTCTAAAAAATGATCATCAATGACTAGTGATATCCTCAGGTAAAACATGGATAGGAAACATTATAATCAGTGTATCCAACTGACAACACCTGAACCCCCTGATCAAATAATATTGCAGAATGAGAGACAACCAGCTGTTCTATGGCAACCTATATGATGCAATAAGAAGTACACAGCTTTTTAAAAATTGAATCTATTCAAGGCCCTTGATGTAACTACTCATTTATAGGAAATACGAAGATAGAGGAATTTATTAAATGACATCTCAGGGATGCTATCAGCCAAATTTAGCATTCTAGAAATTCTACTAGATAAATGATCCAGTTTTTTCAATAACTAATAGTCAAGATATAAAAAGGATGGGAAACTGTTAGAGATTAAAAGAGAAAGATAGGAAATATCAACTGGATGTAACATGTAGACCTTGTTTGGATCTGATTTGAACAAGCCAACTCTAAGAAGACATTGGAATAATTAGAGAAATTTGAACAATCACTGGGGTTTATATGATATGAAGGAATTGTTAATGTTTTATTTCTGATGTTAGTATTGTGTTCATGTTAAAAGTAGCTCTTTTCTCTTAGGAAAAAAGTGAAATATTACCAGTGAAATGATGCAAGTTCTGTACTTACTTTTAAGTAATCCTGTGAGGGGCTAAAGGGGAAGGTCTAGTGACATTTATTTATCTTGGATGATGATTACATGGGGTTTATTATAGTATTTTTTCTATGTATAAGTGTTTGAACTTTTCCATTGTGAATTTCATAATTTAAAAATACATGTAGCATTCACAAGCCAGGTGAAGAGAATTTCATAAATCATCAAAATAAGTGCGGAGCTTTCAGAATTTCACCCTAAACACTTTAAGTGTGTATGTACATGTATACCTGCAAGAATGTTACAGAATTTATTTGCATAAATGCTACAGTTGATTTGGACTCAACATGCACTTACCTTGAAATTAGCATGAACCTAACAGTTTTCATCATAAAACATTCTCATGTTTATCAACACCCTAGAGAAATCTTTGAGGTAAATCTAATGCTGTATATTCATTCTATTGTATCTGCCCCTCACCAAAGTCCTAATATTTGCTTTCCAGGTGCAGCAGGTACAGACTGTGCAGCAGGTACAGCATGTCTATCCAGCTCAGGTGCAGTACGTGGAAGGAAGCGACACTGTCTATACCAATGGAGCAATGTAAGTTTATGTATGGGAGTTGTATTCATTCTCCCGCTACCTCGGTTAGAGAAAAGTAAGGTACTTTCTGACACCTTCTACTTGTCCCAAATTGATGTTTGAGCTTAAGCCGATATATGTTTGCTAAGAACAATATTCACCAATAAGGTGAATTTTTGTGTACGTGTTTTCTGTAAACTAATATAAAATTACTATATTAGGAGGGTTTTTTGCATTTATTAAATAGGTACTTACTTTACGTAAAAGTGCCTGGTACTCAATAAATCTTATTTTCCTGTCTGAACTTCTCGTCCCCCTAAAACTCCCAACCCATCTCCTTTGCATCAACAGTAATGTCAATTTGTACATTTATTTCATTTGAGTTTTTCAGACACTTTGGGTTAAGATTCAGGATGTTATTATAAATAAAGGGACTAATAACTATTATAAGTCACCAGGTTTATTTTCATTTACCACAGATTTTTGTTTGCAATCTGTTGGATCTCTAAGTTCTAAAATGAATTCAAATTCTCTCATTGACTCTTCTGTGTGCCCTAGGTTGATAACCTCTGCTTTCTTTATTCTTACTGCACCTACTCCTTGGGTGATTTCATAGATTCCCATGACACCAACCTGTAACTCTATGAGGGCAGGGATTTTTGTCCGTTTTTTGTTGATGTTGTTTTTGTTCCACTGCAATAAATCTAACACCAGAAGAGTGTATGGTATGTAGAAAATGCATTTATTGTTACCTATTATTATAACTAAACAACTTAAAATCCTGGTTTAACTATCTATTAGTTTTATAATCATGGTCAAAGTACTTAACTATTCTGAGCTTTTTTTACTCTTCCCTGGGAAGTGGGAGGGTAATTGCCTTACTCTTTCTGGATTGTTCTGAGGATTTAAGGCTATGTATGTAAAGCAACTAGCACAGGGCCTGGTATACAGTAGATGATACAAAACTGAAAACTCTTCATTGATCTTGACTGTCTCTCTTTTCTCATTGCTTTTGGTCACTGAATCTGCCTAAATCACCACTGCCTTTAAATCTCCATTACCTATAAAATAAAGAGAAACTCTCCACCTTGGCATTCTCCCCCTTCCTACCTCTCTAGCTTCATCTTCCACCTGTTCTAGGAACAACCAACTTTGTGCTTGTTTCCCCAAGTACTCTCCTTTCACACCTCTGTATTTTTGGACCTGTGGTTTGTTTTCTCTGCTGGAATATCATTCTCTGTCTTTTCTCTTTCCTTCCAAAACCACTACCCCCAGTATAGCGATATCTTTATAGACTAACACATCACCCCCTCCCTTGAGACGTGGACCCTGGCTCTCCTCTGCAGTTAACTTATTTGTCCCCTGTACGATAAAGACAGCACTATACCCAGACTTCCACTTCCGCATGGTGCTATGAACGCTTATTGATATTTATCACACTAAGAAGAACTCTCCCTGAATGGGAACTGTTGTCATTTTGTTATTGTATTTACATCTATTTAGGTGATTGACACATAATAAAGGGTCAATACATTTCTGTTACTCTAGTGAATCTATAATACTTTACATATTTTAGACACACTGAATATTTTTTTACCTCTTTGTTGTGTAAGGCCAGGGCATCCTGGAGCCTGCTTTGGGAATCTCTACCATAAATCCAAACTCCTGTTGGCATTTATCCCGAAAAAAAATAGGGATGCCTGCCACTTGTTCCTTTATGCTATCAGGGAAAATAAATGGGTTTCTAGACACTGCTAGAGGTCACTGAATTGTATTGTCGTTTCATCCTTGCCTGTGGTAGATCTGTCACAACTACCTCAGAGTAAGGTCATTATATACTCTAACTTTGTTCAGGAAGGTACCATTTCCTACCTAGTGTGTTCTCCTAGTTCAAAGATATCCTAGGTAAAGCCTTACCAGACCCCACTGGAGGGCTAATTTATCATTCTGCCATTCCATAACATTTTATCTTACATTTATTACAGCATTCTGTCAGCTAAGAAACCAAGAAAATCTGACAAAAAGAGGTTTAAACAAATTAGGACTTTGATTTTTGTCAGGTAGTAAGAAATCCAGAGGTAGCATATTGTGCAAATAACTGACACCATGTGGTGCAGATATAAAATAAACCTTAGTGGAGAAAATCTTACAAGCTGGCATAAATCACATCCCTCTAGTTAGACTGGATTGTACCATGGAAATTGCTCCAGTAGAAGATCTCTGGCCTCACAGAGTGCTACATATTTCTAGGGATCAGGGCAGTAGACATTAACTGGTTATATAGTAGAAAAAAAATGGCTTTCTTATCTAGGGAGGAGTGGGTTGCCTCTGAAGCTCAGTTCCATCAGCCTGTTCTTCCATTAGGATTAACTTAGACCAGCTGAGCCAGCTTAGTGCTAAGCTACCCAAAGATGACAGGAAATGAGCCTGTAGAAACATCTACAATTGTACTTCCTCTTAGTCTGTGGCTGACATTAGTTTAGCAGCTCAAGGATATCAGGGCCAAGATTTGCTGGTACAGTAGTAAATTTGCTTTGGTTACAGCCATCACATCTGTATTCCAGACAGCAAGAAGAGGGAAGGTGGAAGAAGAGGATATGTCATATATGTTATATACGTACATATATATATATATGTACACACACACACACACACGCACACACACGCTTTCCCAGAAACTCCCAGGTCCATTTTGCTTATATCTCATTGGCCATAACTGTGTAACAAAGTAGTAGTTAGGGGACTTCTGTGGTGGCACAGTGGTTAAGAATCCGCCTGCCAATGCAGGGGACACAGGTTTGAGCCCTGGTCCAGGAAGATCCCACATGTCGCAGAGTAACTAAGCCTGTGCGCCACAACTACTGAGCCCACGTGTGCTGCAACTACTGAAGCCCGAGCACCTAGAGCCCATGCTCCACAACAAGAAAAGCCACAGCAATAAGAAGCCCGCGCACCACAACGAAGAGTAGCCCCCGCTCACCGCAGCTAGAGAAAGCCTGTGCGCAGCAACAAAGACCCAATGCAGCCAAAAATAATTAATTGAAAAAAAAAAGTAGTAGCTAGCTGCAGAAGAATCTAGGAATGCAGGTTTGTAGCTTTCATGTCTATATGGTAGATGGCAGCAAGGGAAAAGGATAGTTGGCATGGGTGTTGAGAGAGTTAACTCCGTAGTATCTATCACGGTCATTTATCATTGACCCAAGGTAGAAGAGAGTGATTACTAATGTGAGACTTTGTGAAAGACACACAGCCTGCTTCACTTTCTTCATTTATGAAATATGGAGATAGCTTATCAAAGGTATTTTGTGTAGCTTCTGAGAAATTGTAAACACTCAATAAACATTAGTTATCACCGTACAATTATGTGCTCTAGGTTTTTTAAAAAATATTTTCCTCTCCTATTTATGGTTCTGACTTCTGCATATTGCCTTGTGCCTTTTAAAACTACCCGACCGCTGACATTAGGGTCTTCCATATCATAGGTAAATGTGAGATTGGTGAGTTCATTCATTCACAAAACCTTAGAAAATCAGCATCTCTAAAGTTGGCTCTTTAAAATTATAGGCCCCATTTAAGTGCAGAAATAATTCAAAGTAAACATCTCATGCCAACATGAATTTTCTATGGCCCGTGAAGTCAGTTGGTTAGATCATGACTAATGAGGTCTAGGTCATGAGTTCATTTGCCACAAAGTCCAATTAGTTTTGATCCAGTCTGTGTGGGCCCAGACTGCATCCTCAACTCCAGCTAATTATGTCACAAATGTGCGCCGTTGGTCAAGATAGAGAAGATGCGTCTTTAAAAACCTTTCATTACAATTTCAATTTCAGTACAACTTTTGACTAAAGATTCTGTAGCACCATTTTCATATTTACTAAAGAAACATTGTGTTGCCATGAATTACACTCAAAATTTTAGTAGCTAGAGGACTATGAACATCTTTCTTCAAATATAACCAAAAAAAATTTTCAGCTTAAGCTATTCCAATCTTTCTGTAATTTTGTAGTGCTGACATTTAACTATGTACAATTTTTGTCTCTAAAGTTCATTTTAAAGTCTTTATACTCCCTCTTTTTATTTGATACACTTCCATGTGTGTTAGGAGAGAGTATTTCATATTCTTCTGCTCCACCATATTAAATTAATAGCCAACTAGTGTTTGGTCCCTGACTTGGATCATAGTGAGATTCCCACTTCTTTGTGATAATAAATGCTTTTTGCTAATGAAACTTGCAGAAGATAGGGATGCCGATCTTTATCATGAACTTTCAAGCACCCAGTACATGGCCCTGCAGCCTGTGCATGGTTAGTAAGTGCTGATTCACTGTTGCTCCTGTCACCAGTAGCCCCATGCCAAGTAGCCATAATGCAAGGGGTCTCACTCAAGAGGTGATGGTAGCCCTCACAGATATGTGTCATCACTTATGAAAATGTGTAATCATTATAATTTGACAATACTGAAGTATTTACTGGTTCTCTCTATGACTGTGGACGTTACTGGTAGCATAACAGGATTTAACAGTGTGAGTCAGTGAGTGAGGATGTATTTCAAGAGAACAACTGAGACTGCTTTATAGTGGTGTGTTGGAGTAGAATAGCTTTTTACTCAAGGGAGAAGGTAACCTAACTCTTGTTTCTGCTTATCATTGCTTCTGTAGGAGCCCACATTTGTGTATTTCCTTGCAATAGTTTTCCCAAGAATATTTTTTACTGGGCTGGATCATAGTCTTGTCCATTGTTATGGATTCTTACAATTTATGATATCTAATAATTTAGTAGATTGTAATTAAAACAGCTGGAAAACAGTGCATACCACGTAGAGAGAGTCCAATTCAATTGAAATTTCTTGATGTAGCCGAGAAATCAATTTTTTTAAATAATGATTTTTTTTCTTTCCCCCACTCCTTTTTTGACTCATACTTCCCCACTTATTCCTTTATCATATTAGTCAAAGTGGAAATAAAGACATCATACTATATCTTGTCCAAATTAAGAAATCTTTTTTGAAAAAACTTTTTTAATTTTAAAGGATTTTCTTATATCAAGTGGTCTTTGAAGCTTATCCGCTGTTTAGAGATGATTAGTGTTTTAGAATGTCAGGGTGTTCATTGTAATGGGTATCTATTGCAATAAGACTTGACTGGTAGAAAGCATTCTCATAATCTTCCTGTTTAAATTACAGATTTCTCATCAAACCCAATAGAGAATTTACCAAACTGTGTTTCATAAAATGTCCCATTAAAAGGTTCTGTGATTTCACAAGCAGGAAAACACTGCATGAACTTCTTTTGCGGACTCTAAATTTCTGTTAGTTTTTTTTAAAGGCTCTGAGAAATCCTCTAGGAAAGAAATGTCACGTTTTAAAAACTGACCACAGAACTCTTATCTGAATAATATTTAATAACATCACATGGTATGTGATGGGCATGATACATGATTAATATACTGACATTGACTAGATCTATTCAAAATCCATTGGACTCACCTTTATTTGAAAATCATATAAGTAGTGCGTTTTCTGAAGCCATCCAATTATCCTTTCCATGTGCTTTTTAAATAATTAATAAAAAACCTTAATAGGGATACTCTTCAAGTTTCTCTTTTGTCTTTCAGTGAAATAGTAAGTTTTAGGATTTTGCAGGTAAAATTATGCTTTATTATTATCATTTAAATGTTCTCTACTTAGAAGAAATGATTGTATGGTATTTCTGTAACTGAGATGAAGAGGCTACTTTCTTTATGCTTCTACTGATATATACGTTCAAATCGGTGTAGGATCTGGTTAATGAATCCACTTGCCGCTTGGATTTCAGTAAGTATATGTCTGATTACTTAGAAAGCTCTTGGAGAGAGAACTACCATTTTGTGTAAAAAAGAGCACTGAGGTCCTCTACATTTAGAGAAGAGCCTGTTTCATTCATCTCCAAAAATGGAAGGATATTTTTTTTAGGTTTATTTTTTGTTGTTATTCAGTTTTATTTTATTATATTTATTTTTTTAAATTTTTATTGGAGTATAGTTGATTTACAATGTTATGTTATTTTCAGGTGTACAGCAAAGTGAATCAGTTATAAATATACATATATCCACTCTTTTTTAGATTCTTTTTCCATATAGACCATTACAGAGTATTGAGTAGAGTTCCCTGTGCTATATATAGTAGGTCCTTATTCGTTACCTATTTTATATATAGTAGTGTGTATATGTCAATCCCAGTCTTCCAATTTATCCCTCCCCTCCTTACTCCCTGGTAACCATAAGTTTGTTTTCTACATCTGTAACTCTATTTCTGTTTTGTAGATAATTTTATTTGTATCCTTTTTTTAGATTCCACATATAAGTAATATCATATGACATTTGTCTTTCTCTGCCTGACTTAGACTGACTTCACTCAGTATGACGATCTCTAGGTGTATCCACATTGCTGCAGATGGCATTATTTCGTTCTTTTTTATGACTGACATTCCATTGCATATGTGTATTGCATCTTCTTTATCCATTCTTCTGTCGATGGACATTTAGATTGCTTCCATGTCCTGGCTATTGTAAATAGTGCTGCAATGAACATCTTTTCAAATTATGGTTTTCTCTGGATATATGCCAAGGAGTGGGATTGCTGGATCATTTGGTAGCTCTAGTTTTAGTTTCTTAAGGAACCTCAGTACCATTCTCCACAGTGGCTGTACCAGTTTACATTGCCACCAGCAGTGTAGGAGGGTTCTCTTTTCTCTACACCCTCTCCAGCATTTATTGTTTGTAGATTTTTTTGATGATGGCCATTCTGACCCGTCTGAGGTGATACCTCATTGTAGTTTTGATTTGTATTTCCCTAGTAATTAATGATGTTGAGCATCTTTTCATGTGCTTTTTAGCCATCTGTATGTCTTCTTTGGAGAAATGTCTATTTAGATCTTTTGCCCATTTTTTCTTTTTTTGCGGTATGCGGACCTCTCACTGTTATGGCCTCTCCCGTTGCAGAGCACAGGCTCTGGACGCGCAGGCTCAGCGGCCATGGCTCGCGGGCCCAGCCGCTCCGCGGCATGTGGGCACGAACCCATGTCCCTTGCATCGGCAGGCAGACTCTCAACCACTGCGCGACCAGGGAAGCCCGCCCAGTTTTTGATTGGGTTGTTTGTTTTTTTGATATTGAGTTTCATGAGCTGTTTGTATATTTTGGAGATTAGTCCCTTGTTGGTTGCTTCGTTTGCAAATATTTTCTTCCATTCTGAGGGTTGTCTTTTGTTTTGTTTATGGTTTCCTTTGCTGTGCAAAAGCTTTTAAGTTTAATTAGGTCCCATTTGTTTATTTTGGATAGAAAGTTCAGAGATAAACCCACACACCCATGGTCACCTAATCTATAGCAAAGGAGGCAAGAATATACAATGGAGAAAAGAGAGTCTCTTCAACAAGTGGTGCTGGGAAAACTGGACAGCTACATGTAAAAGAATGAAATTAGATCACTCCCTGACACCGTGCACAAAAATAAACTCAAAATGAATTAAAGACCTAAATGTAAACCTGGATACTGTAAAACTCTTAGAGGAAAACATAGGCAGAACACTCTGACATAAATCACAGCAAGATGTTTTTCAATCTGCCTCCTAGAGTAATGGAAGGCTTTCAAATATGGCTTCTCAGAATATCAGAGTTGTGAAGGTCATGGAGATCATTTATTCTAATCTTTCCACTTTACAGGTGGGTAAACTGAGGCCCAGAGAGGTGCAATAATTTGTACCTCTAGTTAGCTAGTATTTAGAGTTCATATTTTTTGACCTTCAACACATGTTCCTTTCCAGTGATCTGTAGGTAGAGGTCTTTTGATCATGAGTTATTTGGAGGTTTGGGGGGAAGAGTTGGCCAATCACAAAAAAAATTTTTAGTAAATTTTATACATTATGCTATTGTATTATTGTATATCTTATTGTAGATAATAAACTCGTGGGGTTTTTTATGACTGATGACTCTTTAAGACTAGGAGTGTTGTTCGTATGAATCATTGTATGTTTTTTTAATCCCATCTTATACTTTTATAGTTAAATTTATTTTGTGAATATAGGATGTTCTTTGGATATTCATAAAATATATAGAAAAGTCCATATTTACTAATTTTTCAACATCGAATATTATAGTTAAACAGCTTCCAGAAGAAAACGCTGTTATTTGACTGCCCTGGCTGTATTCCTTTTTAATATTTCTCATTCGTAGAATTAATTGATGCACATTAAGGGCAATTGCTCTGTGATATTTTCATATCCAGTAGCATAGTGTCCAGAATAATTCTGTATGATAACACTTGGAAAAGTTTAGACCTTTAAATTTTCTCTTCCTCTCCTCCTCCCTCCTTTTTTTTTTTTAAAGGTAAAAATAAAGGAAATCCACATGTGCCTTTTTAGGTTTAGAACCAACCTGTATTATTTTCTTAAATGAACACTAGAGACCCAAGTTCAAGTATCATTTCTCCTACTGACTACAGTATAACATCAGGCAAATAACACATTTGCACATAGATTTCCTAATTTGTGAAATGGGGATTAATAGTTAAAAGCATTGATTACTAACCAGGTCAGGTTCAGGATGGGGAGGGTTTAATGAGAGCAGGAAATGGGGTTATTTGTATTGTCTGAAAAAACATATTCACTTTTAGTATAGTTACTCTTATAAAACTAACTGCAAAAGAAGTTAAACTTATAAAAATCTCTGCTTGAACAAATATTTGGAAGCTAGAGTGAGAACTCTTTGTTTGGGAGTATGCATTGGAAAAGGTTGGGAAACACTGTATTGTGCTTCACAAGAGACTACAGTCTTGTAGATCCCCCAGCTATACAGAGTAGTTCCCCCAGCTATATGGAGTTGAAGGCTGGTTCACAAGGGTTGAGCTTTGTAATGGCCAGAAGGTTTTGGAGGGGAAAAATCCAACAAATCTTAGTCTGGCCCTCAGAAGGAGTCAGACGAATAGACTCGCCTCCAGGGAATGCTCTGAGGTCCCAAACTGCCCGAGTCCAGCAGTGTGCCTAACTTTGGGTATGGGGCATACCACCTGTTTGCCTGGACTTAGCACCTGGGTTGGCCTCAACAACATACACACATGCTTTAGCTGCGTTTATCCATTTTTGAAAGTCCCACTTGATAACATATCCATCTCTAACAAGTACCTGGTTTCTCTGTTCCTTTGTAGTGAATCCTCTTAGGATTAACCTCATATTCTTCACTCTCTTCCAAGCTGGCTTTTTTCTCCACATTACAATGAAATTGCTGTTATCAAAGTCATTGAAGACCTCCATTTGTTAAATCTAATAGACATTCTTCTAGATTAACTTTTGTAAATCTCTAGCAATCAACTAGTCAGCCACTCTATCCTTGATTCTTTGTCTTCTTTGACTTTATATTCTTCTGTTTTCTTCCTCTGTTATTGGATCCTCCTCAGTCTTATTATTGGCCGAACAGTTTTTTTGTGCCCTAAGTTTCCTTATTGTTTCTAACAGAGACATTTCTTCCACAACACTTACGACTATCTGTCATTCTCCACTATCTACTTTTAACTTATCTAATATCTGTCTTTTCCCCACTAGAATGTAACTGTCATGTGGGCCCAGTACCTTGTTTGTTTGCTCCCCATTCTCTCTCTCATACCTACAACAGTCGTATATGATAGGTGCTCAATCTGTATGTGTTGAATGAATTGAATAAAGAATAGCATTTGATGACAGGTGAGACACAGGAGCAGATTACTTGGTAGTTTTAAATATACAAGGAGAAATGAATGGAACTGAATTGAGATGCTGCTAACATAGTATTAACATACCTTTTTTTTCAGCTTTTTTATTCTAGTACAATTTTTTTGAGCTTATGTGTATGTATATGGTTGCTCAGTTCTTCTTTTCTTTTTTTTTCAAGTATACAATACAGTATTATTAACTATAGTCACTAAGCTGTACATTAGATCCCCAGAACGTATTCATCTTGTAACCCAAAGTTTTTACCCTTTGACCAATATCTCCCCATTTCTCCCACCTCCCAGCCCCTGCGCCATTCTGCTCTCTGTTTCAATTAATTTGATTTTTTTAAAATTGGAGTATAGTTGCTTTACAATGTTGTGTTAGTTTTTGCTGTGCAACGAAGTGAATCAGCTGTATGTATACATATATCCCCTCCCTCTTGGACCTCCCTCCCACCCCCCCACCCCCATTCCACCCCTCTAGGTCACCACAGAGCACCAAGCTGAGCTCCCTGCACTATACAGCAGGTTCCCACTAGCTATCTGTTTTACACATGGTAGTGTATTTATGTCAACCCCAATTTCTCAGTTCATCCCACCCCCCACGACCCTCCGCCCCCGTGTCCACATGTTCATTCTCTACATCTGCGTCTCTGTTCCTGCCCTGCAAATAGGTTCATCTGTACCATTTTTCTAGATTCCACATATATGCGTTAATAAACGATATTTGTTTTTCTCTTTCTGACTTGCTTCACCAATAAGTTTGATTTTTAATATTCCACATATAAGTGATATCATACAATACTTGTCTTTCTCTGTCTGACTTACTTCACTTAGCATAATGCCCTCAAGGTTCATCCATGTTGTTGCAAATGGCTGAATAAGAAGGAAGTGTTGGAGAGAATGTGGAGAAAAAGAAACTCTTGTGCACGATTGGTGGGAATGTAAGTTAGTACAGGCATTATGAAAAACAGTATGGAAGTGCTTCAAAAAATTAAAAATAGAACTACCATATGATCCAGCCTAGTTTTTCTTATTTGTAAATTTAGACCAGTAACTCTGGATCAAAATCTTTTATGATGTCATTCCTGCCAAAGTTGATTTAAGTCTATATCTACTTCCCTGACTTCTGTTGTCAGGGCAGATGACCTCTGTATGTACTTACTATGTGCACCTTTTTGGTATGCTTCAAAAACCATTATAGCAGTGAACAGAAATTTTGGTAATGCTTTCATGGATAACTGCCACAGAATATAAAACTTCTTTTATAACTGTGGACTTTGACTTTTTAAAAAACTCAAATAAACTAAAAGCACTAATAGTTGTGAAATAGCACTTTTTTTCCTTACTCCTGTGAAAGTTGGTCTTCACATTTTTATTATCCTCTAGTACAGTGGTTCTCTAAGTGTGTTCCTCAGATCAGCAGCATGTACCTCATCTGAGAAACGCCAACCTTGTTAGAAATGCCAGTTTTGGTTCCCTAGCCCTGTTCTACTGAATCAGGAATTCGGGGAATGGAGCCTAGCAATCTGTGTTTTAACAAACCCTTCAGGTGTTCTGATGTGCACTAAAGTGTGAGAACCACTACTTTACAATATACAAATGAAGAATTGAAATACACAGTAAAGTGTAAATGTCCAAATATCTTTATGTAATGATAATTTAAAGTTATGATTTCAGTACTCTGTACATTATCAACATATATAATACTAAAAATACTACATATGAATGAAAAAGCTCAATTAGTTATTGCAAGGATTATTATTGCATTTTAATAATTCATTCTTGCATTTCCTCTGTAGCTGTTGTGGCAACAACTCGATAAATGCTTTTATTTTTTACCTATTTTAGCAGTTGAAATTAGCAGAAATAAGTATGTCTTCTGAATTTAAATCAAGTGTTTCATTAGTGATTCTAGTATTTTATTACTTTATATTTAATTTATTGTTTTTGATTCTTAGGTAATAGTCTCTTATGTTACGTCACTTGAATTCCTTTCTGAATTACTGTTTTCCCCTTTGGTGTCTTGCACAAAATGGACATGTCACCACTCTGATGTACCTTCTGCCTTCAGTCTGACTTAGAGCATTCAAGAAATGATCTATGTCAAAACTCAAAAAAGTAGTGCATGTTAGACAACCAGATATTACATACCACAAGACTGCAATTTGTTGAAGATTGCAAATAATCTAGCTACTTCTCTGCAGGGCTTTGGTGACTCCCATAAAAACTTCACAATGAAAAACTCTTTTAAGAGTTCTTGGTTTCAAGCAGCAGAAACCAAGTCTGGCTTATTTAAGCAAAACAGTGAATTTATTGAAAGATATTTGTGACTCAGAATTTCTAGGAAGTCTGAAGAATCAAGCTGAAAAAAGACAGGTACAAGCATTGTTAGACAGCAGCCAGACGAAAGGCAAAAACACACCCCAGAAGTTGTCCAATAAGGACACCACACGACCACAATCATCTCAAATGCTGTTGGCCATTGCTGCCGCTATCTCTAACAACAGTTCTCCCAGTTCCCAAATTCTCCTAGCTCCCAAACTTTTTGAAAATATTTAAAACTGATTCATTGTGGCTGCCTTTAGTTACTTATATCCTCAGTCTAGTCCAATCAGACATATATTTGCTAGCACTACATGGAAACACCTTACAATAAGATTACCTCCTCTCATTATATCTAATGAACATGTTTCAGAATCATCTTACATGGCTTATCTGTAGCATTGTGCCCTGTTTGCTACTCCCTTTCCTCATGGTTTCCTGTTACCTCTCTGACCTCAGGCCTTCCTTTAGGTTGTTTCTCTGTCTGGAACATTCCCTTACCTCCCTGTACCTTAGCTTCCTTAAACTCCTATCCCAGCTTAAAATAACATCCAAACTTCTTGCCATAGTCCATAATGATGTCTTTAAGCTTTTTAAACAACCATCCACATTGAAAAAATTAGATGTACATTTTTATACTCAGATAAATATACACATGCACACACACACCATATATGCATATGACAGAAACAAAGTTTCTCAAGATAATTCTTATCCTTACTAGGTGTGATACGTTCTGATGTTGTCTGGTCTACTATAGTCTTTTTCTTTTTTTAATGCTAGTATGTGTGACCCATTAAATTGTGGATCATGACCCACAGTTTAAAAAATTTGTTTACACTACTTACATGTTTAGTTTTTATCTACTTTTTAAACCTCATTGTTTCTAATGTCCTTCTCATTCATTTTAACCAACCATTCTAGACTTCTAGTTCCTTCCTAAATACCAGGATCTTTCCTGTGTCATGGCTTTTGCACATGCCACATTATATCTTCCTGATATATTTTTCTTCCTGTTTTCCATAGGACTGACTTCTTTTTATCCTTCAGTTTCAACCTAAATATCTCTTCTTCAGAGGTAACGTTCCTTGACTAGTTGATCTAATATGCACACTTTAATATTCTATTTTTCTCTTTCATAGGTTTAAGAAAATGTCTAATGATCTTATTTCCTTTCTTATTTTTGACCACCTGCCCCTTATGTTATGCAGCCCTTATGACTGTAGAGGTCATGTTCCTTTTTTCCAGGTGCCAGAATACATGCTCAGTAAATATTTGTTAAAAGAATGTGTACAGAATAGCCTGAAAGCAATAAAACATTGTACCAATGTAAGATATTATAATGATCAACATTACTATATTCTATCTTCATAATAAATTTTATGGTGTGAAATTTGCAAGGTATTTTATTTTCTTAATTTGCCGTTTTCATACCATTGCTTGATTTTGCAGTTGACTAGCTTATTGGTGAGAGGATATTCAAGACCTAGGTAAAATACAAAACACATAATTTAGAGATATTATACATCTGGACTTGTGGATAAGACACCTGAAGATAAAGAAAACAGAAAAATTGGTTGTAACTAAAATAAATTGACATACATAACCATCCTAGCGAATAAGCAAGCAGGGAATATTCAGGGTCATGCTTAGTCAAGGTATATGCTAAGGCATGATAGGATGCAGACAGCACTAATTTACTGAATTCAATGGATCAGAGTCCTGACATTTACATAGAACCTGATAATAGAGTCAGCTATGAAGAAGCGTCTGTCAGCAAGTATGCACATATCTATGTGTTTACATTCATTACTGGATACATATGCAGAACAATGGAAAGATTTCTCTTCTGCTATAGAATAATGTGACACATTATTTTCATAACGGTCTGAGGCAATCAGTAAAGAACAAACAAAAAGAACACAGCAGCATCTTTCAACTGTGCACAGAATTGCTTGGGAATTTAGCTGTTTCAGTAGTGTACAGTGTGGAAATAGTTAGCTGCTTTCAATCTGATATGCCAAAAATTGAGTACTTTTCTCAAATGTATGTCTTGGAAATTTCTGGGGAAATAGTGTGCAAGCAATATCTCATATGTATTCATTCTAGCAGTATGAAAGACAAGTTGATCCTAGGTATCAGAATTAAAGAGTTATTATTTCTAGTACCTAGAAAGAAAGAAGGGTTTGTTTTTGTTGGTGGTGCCTTTTTTTTAAAAACAAAATCTCTCCAGTATTTACTCAGGAGCTTAGAACATTTAGAACTGAAAAGATGTTTAGGAATTATCTGTGCCTGACTCTGACTCTGGCTCCAGACAGGCCTCCAACAAATGCGTTAATACTTATCTTCTTACCCTTGAAGAACAATGACTAAGGATATTATGGTCTGCCTCTATTACCCAATCCAGTGTTTAAAAGTCTCCTCTCTTCCCCACTGCAAGTGTGTAAGTGTCAGAGACAAATTCAGCAACAATTTGTGACACTTCATTTCCTAATATAATTGTGTCTTTTTTCCCCTAGAAATTACCAGTCTTTACCCCAGTGTGTGTTTATTCAAGCCTTCTCCTCCGTCCCATGGGTTATGATTGAGTAATGAGCATAATTTATGGATTAGGCATACTCTTCAGTGACTTTCACTCTTATCCTGTTCTTTGCTCATTTTTTAGCTAATGAATCATCTCCAGCTAGGGGGAAGTATGAAAATCAAAGCTCTTTGCTGCCATATTTTTATGCTGACTTGAGGGCTATAGATACAGATTTTATATATCTGTGATACATTTGTTTACATTACTGTTGTTCACTGAGGACTAATTATATAAAGGAGTCATACCCCAAAGATGGAGTGATTTAAACCCCGTGGAATGTTTCTCTTAGAGTTGCAACTTCCATGATCATAGAACTTCTGAAATCTAAGTGTGCAATGGTAAGTATCCTCCAAAATAGTCTCGCCTTTTCCATCTCCATTTCTTTACCATTGCAAGTACATCTTCTGCAGCTTCCATTCTGAGTAAGAGAGGAGAGTAGTGGGGTGTTAGTAAACAGTTAACTAAGGTGTAAGGAACTCCCAGATAGCAACAGAAAGTCCATATGTTCCCTATACCAGCTTTTGGGACTGTTCCTCAGTAGTCATTCACACATACCATTGACATACGTAAAAAGTTAAGTTCTTTTTATGTGACAGAATGGTTGGGAGCATGGGCTAAGTGCAGATTCCAAATCTATTTTTTACCAGCTGTGTGATTTGGATAAAGCTATTTAACCTATCCAAACTTCAAGTATTCACCTTGTCTGTGGAAATAGAAATTATAACAGTACCCATCTCAGAAAGTTGTAATGAAGATTAAATGAGTTAATTCCTGAAAAGTACATAAAATGGTGCCTGTTATGTAGTAAATGATCAGTAACTATTAGCTATTAATAGCCATTATTACATGATTTATTTATAAAATCAACTTACTACTGTGGAGCATGCTTAAGCATTTTGTTTGGTCTATGGAAAGGAAAGCTGACACCATTTCCTGCACCTGTCAAAGTATTTATTGCCCTATATCTATGTGTACACCTTACTTGGTTATACTTAAATACTAACATCAGATTGTGTTATTTTAAAAACAGCTAAATAGGATCATTATCATATTTAGCAGACATAAATTAAAATGACCTCACTTTTCTTTTCATCTAAATTTGAAATCAACATGGCTGTTTTATTTTACTAAATAAATATATAATGAAAGAAATACATAAATGAGGTATCCAGCTGGGAAATACAACAATAATGAGAAGAACTGTGTATTTTAAATGGCATTTTTCTATCTATAAAAAAATGTTCTCTATGGAGTTGCTTCTGTCACCACCCCAAACTAAAATTTGTACATCGATCTGTGGTGGCTCTTCCTGGAAAGCAGTAACTTTACCCAGTGTGGAATAGTTTTGGAGCACTCTAATTATTTTACTAAAATTTACGTTAGCAATTACATTACAAATTAATTTGTAATGGGTTAAAATGACCTGTTTTAAATAATACAGAACAATCTTGGAATAGTTTAGCACAATTTCTCAATTGTGCTAACCAATTTGTTTGGTTTAACAAAACAAAAGAAGGATTTATGTTTTAGAAATTTACAGAAGTCACCATTATGTCAAATGTACTTTCAAACAGAATCATATTCTATTTGTTGGTTAGTGTGCCCACTGTGTAGCTGCAACTGTGTTAAGTGTTGAGGGTACATACGGGAATAAAACATAATTTCATGGGAGTATGAATACATGAGGAAAGTAACAGTATATGGAGAGCTGTATTTCAGGTATGCACAGGTGTTAGGAAAGTACAGAGAACAAAACATAACAGGCCTGTGAGGAGTGGCCACAGAGGGCAAAGGGTCCGGAAAAGTAATTCTGAGATAAGGTGATGCTTGAACTGAGAGTTTAAGGGTGATTTAGACAAAAGAAGAGAGCTGAAGAAAAATGTAAACGCGTTCTAGACAGAGGAAAGCATGAGATATAGCAGGGAGGCAAGAGAAGATGGCACGTTACAGGGACCAGCAAAAAGGTCAGTGTGGTGTAAGCGAAGAAAGCACTTGAAGACATGACTGGTATCAAGTCCAGAGATCATGCAGGCATCGGCTCTGATGGTTCTTATAAGGCAGGTCAAGGGTTGTGAATTACTTCCAAAGGCAAGAGAGAATCATGGAAAGGTTTTTATGAAAAGCTTTATTTTCATATTTGCATTTTAGAAAAATTCTCCTGGCAGCAAAGCGAAGATAGATTGGAAGAGAGCCCGAATAGAGGAAGGAAAACTAATTAGAAGGCAGTTATAATGGAGAACATTATGAGTTAAGGCAAGTGAGTACAAGAATGGAAAGGAGAATTGGAGAATTATTTAGAAGGTAAAATTAGTAGGATTTAGTGACTGATGTCAATCTGAGCATGGAAAGTCAGCAATAATTTCCAAAGCTGAGGGTTGTGGTGCTGCCCTCTGCTGAGAGGGGGAATATAGGAAAAAGAGCAAGAGAGAAAGAATTCCCTTTTAGGCATATGTTCAATTTTACATTTGAGACTTCCCATATATCATGGGGTTCCCTAACAGAGATAACCAGGTGGCTGTTAAAGAAACCTAGATTTAAAACTCTTAAAGTATAACTAGAAAATGGAGCTATCAACTTATGAGCATGTATATGGTCAGGTAGTATATGATAAAGGTATATGGTCCGAATAAATGTGAGAAAAAAATAAGAGCTGAAAATGGAGACCTCAGAAATTACCAGTATTTAATGTGCCAGAAAAATGGAGCCTCCAAAAGCTCTCGAAACGTAGTGGTTAAAAAAAGTAAAAGGTAAAAAAATATGTCATAGAAACTAATGAACAAGAGAGGTTAAAACAGAAAGACCTTGCACATAGAAAATGTCTGCAAATATCTACACCGAATTGTCAGTACTGCCTAGCTCTGGAGTGTGGTGTTGAAGAGAATGACCAAAAAACTGGGAATTTTAATTTGATCTTTAAGTTTTTAAATAAAGTATTTTATACCTCTTTACTATTTTTGCAACTTCTTGTGAGCTTATACTACTTGCAAGTAAAAATAAAAGTTATGTTAAAATGTAAGTTATAGTCAATTGAATATTAAAAATAAATCAGTCGAACAAGCTGCTTAATCAGAACAGAACCAGGAGGGAAAGGGCAACATGGCGTGGTCAACAATATTATACTGCAGATAGGTCAAGAAAGATGAGGACTGACAGCAGCCTTTTAGCTTGGTATTTAGATGTGCTCACAAGTGACCTTATTAAAAGCACTTTCAGTGAAAGGCTAAGGGCAGAAGCTGGACTGCAGTTGTTGGGAAGCGGAAAGTGAGGACATGAGGTGGCATAGTCATCACATCAAGGAGAACCTTGAGTGTAAAGAAAAAGAAAAAGAAAGAGTTAGGGATCTAGGGCCCATGGTAAGTGAAATCTTTGCTCGAGATCCTTATGGTGGCGAGAAAAAGATCCATGCTAGCTACCTGAGGTTTACTGCAAGTCACCCAGGAGTGTGAAGTAGCGTGAGGAGCTGACTTGCAGCCCCCAGTCATTCTGGATCCCAGCTTTCCTAAAACTGGGATTTGCAGGAAGTTTTGTAAGAAATTTAAGAAGTCACGCAGCAGGACTTCTTGGAGGGAAGAGACCTGAGCTTATTTATATGCTGGAGGTAGGCACCAGTATACAAGCAAAAGCTCTAAAGTACAGAAAAGTGTTAAGGTACTTATAAAGAAATGTACCTGGGCTTCCCTGGTGGCGCAGTGGTTGAGAGTCCGCCTGCTGATGCAGGGGACATGGGTTCGTGCCCCGGTCCGGGAAGATCCCATGTGCCGCGGAATGGCTGGGCCCGTGAGCCATGGCCGCTGAGCCTGCGCGTCCGGAGCCTGTGCTCCGCAACAGGAGAGGCCACAACAGTGAGAGGCCCTCATACCGCAAAAAAAAAAAAAAAAGAAAAGTACCTTTAGTTTGGAAAGTAAACCCAACTATTTCTGGGAATGAAGTTTCATATAAAATACAAAAACTCACCATGTTCCAAAGGCTAAGCTGATATATTTTAAACATATATTCACACTAGAAAAAAATGAATAAGATGATATAAATAAATTTCTTTCTTTTTTCTTCTTCTTCTAAAGCCGAACAACAACTTATCCTTACACAGAAACGCAGATGTACAGCCAAAACACTGGAGGGAATTACTTTGATACTCAAGGGAGTTCTGCACAGGTGACTACCGTGGTCTCATCCCACAGTATGGTGGGCACTGGTGGGATTCAGATGGGCGTCACGGGAGGACAACTCATCAGCAGCTCTGGAGGAACCTATCTGATTGGCAATTCAATGGAGAATTCTGGTCACTCAGTGACACATACCACTCGGGCTTCCCCAGCGACAGTAAGTATTTGAGTTTTTATTTGTTTAATTTAGGTTCTTGATAGACTCTATCGTACATTTTTCTCTTTAGAGAGAAAAAATCCAAAACACTGGGCTGGAGCAACAATGTGCTGTGCAGTTTTAGTGTGTAATTTTTTCTAATATATGTTAAAATCCGTACTTAAATAGTAAAATTAAAAATGTTTACCCATATGCCATATGTAAAGTCATTTTGCATTCTACCAGAGGGACACTTTTGGGAAGCACTGATCTAGGTGATTCCAATGAAAAGCATTTATATTGGCTCTGATCATAGGTATGAGCAAATAATATCTTAGGAACACAACCACATATTTGAGTTTTCAAATTTTTAATATTTAATAAATATATTTATTTTGACACAAGATATCTTAATGTGCTAAAATGCTGTAATAGAAATAGTAATAAGAACCTATGCAGAATTTGATATCCTCAAACTCTGTAACCTGGCCTTTACATTTTTACCTCAACTAAGCATAGGCAGAATAATCATTTAGAACCACCTACCTAAAGTAGAAATGGAATTGATTTTCTAGATGTTTCATATAAAAGGGGCCTGGGGATTTGAATTAAGTGCATGTACCCCTTTTCCATAATCCTACCATATAGTTTGTTCTTATAATGAAATAGAAACAAATTGAGTAGAAAATAATTATATGAGAGGCTTTACATTTTTCATTTTGTGAATTTTCTTCATGATATAATAGGTACTTGGTAAGTATTTTGTATATACTTTTTTCTGTTTGTAATGATTGCATGTGTTCATACTTTCATCATTTAGTATCTTTTCCCTAATCCATTTTTTCAAGCCCTTATTTTTAATTCACTATTTTCTGGTAACATCAGAAGAGATAACTAACCCTTCTAACTGGAGAGTTCTTTTTTTGTCATTTTTTCTTTGTATTTTTGAAGCATTTCTAATGCCCATTTCTCTCTTGCTTTTGATAACACTAAATACACCATTTCTAAACCTTTTAGTCACAGCAGTATATTTATGTAGATTAGAAACTAAATCATAGCTTCTCTGGACCTCAGTTCCCCTGTCAATAAAATAAGGGGTTAGTTAGACTAAATGATTTCCTAATATCCTCTCAGCTTTAAAATCATAATATTTACCAACAAATGGTAAAATGTTCTAGATGTAAAATAACTGTATCTTTACCATAAAAGGAAAAGGGGTATATTAGGTACCAGTACTGTATAATGCTCCTGATACAGGCCATCCAGAAAGTGATTTTCAGTGGAAAGGGAAGTACTTGCCACTTACCAAGGCCTTAGGAGAACTGGAAAAAATGGGGAGGAAGAGTCCTTTCCCACTTTCGTTTCATATACCCTCTCTCATGCTGGCTTACCAGCGCTCCATCCCCACCCCTCTCCTGCTTCACCTTCCCCACGCACTGATACTTGCCTTCACACTGAATTTTAGCTATCTGTTAAACATCCTCATGAACTAGATATGGGTTTACTAAATTTACTAGTGCTATCATTGAGTTAACTAAATTGATTATTCCAGGTCATGTATATATAGGTACAAACATTAGCAGGATGAATTTTATAGCTTGATTTTTTTGTTTGTTTTTCTGTATAGAGTGTGAAAAATGACATGACTCCTTAAGTTATCCATTACACAAATTTGGTGCAATTTTTATTATATTAATTGGTAAATTAACACAAAATAACTGACTTATAACAGCTGAGAATAGTGGGAAAACTATTTTTAAAAAATCAATTCCTAAGTGTCAGTTGCACATATTAATTCACCCTTTTAAAAAGGCATTAATATTTAAGGTTCTGTTAAGGATGGTTTTTTGTTTTCATTTTTACAAGAAAATTTCCTTTTTAGCAAAAGGAGTTTAAAAGTTAAATAAAGAGAGAACTTTTGCATGGAAAAATCATAAGGTGTTCTCATCAAAGCACATGATAGTGACGTATGATAGATACATATTATCTAAATATACATCTGCTAGTAATTATTACCTTACATTTATTACCACAGTTTATATTTGATTTAGATCCCCCCTCAATCGTACTGAAGATCTTCATCTGCTTCATTCACGGTGAGGTGGTGATTCTGTACAGTTTCACATCTGTTCCTATAGTAAAGTTAACAAAGTTTAAGTGCTATGACACCTATTTAAGATTTCCTCCCATCCTCCTCTTGCCAAATGCTAGAAAATTTGTGCCATGTATTATAGTTGTTTAGACTCCTGAAACTCTAGATTTTTTGGTAGGTGCCGTGTCATTAAAGGAGATTTGCTTATTTTCATGTATCTTTTTCATTCACTGTAGAACCATAGAAAGAATGTCTATGAGCACAGTCTCTAAGAACCTGTTAGTCGAGATGCAAGCCATTTCTTTCCAAACGTTGAGCCAGACTGTGCCATATAAATTCAGTTTTTCTGACTGTTCTTCTGTGTTCAACCTATCACCCATAGCATGCCTGATGCAGCTAACTGGGTAGGAGTAGCCTCTACTATTGCCAGAATTCCTGACAGTAGTAGTCAATTGGGCTGTGCCTTAAGAGCCTGTAATAAGTGGAATGTATAGTCAGTTAATTCAGTTGATGTGAAACTAGTTAAATTTGAGGGCTCGGGAACAGCACAAACCTAATACCTTTACGCGGTTTCTGGTTACCAAGGTTTCCTGCTCTGGTTCCCAGAATAATTGCCTTTGCTGTCTCTTACATTTGACCTCTGTCTATATAGAAATACTTTCACTTAAATTTATTAGGAATAATTTTCTGCCACAAAGAGGTTTACTCCAATGTGCAAACCAACTTCTCAGGATAAATCAGTAAAAAGAGATGATTTGAAATTGAAGCCACTACTAAGAAAAATAAATGATCAGCACTTGAAATATTTTGTTACCTAGTCTAATAGTCAATATAAAACCATCTTTCTTATAATAGAAGGATCTTTATTTACATTAATGGAGAATTTTTATTTGAGCATATGATTTACTTTAGTTTTATAACCTTAAGTGAAAAAATATTTTACATAAACATGTTTTAGTATTTCATTTTTGCTATGCATTGTAAAATGTTTCAGTTTTCAAGGTACATAGAAATTTCAGAAGTTTTCAAAAGATTATTATGGTAACATATTACATTTTATTTGATGAATATATTATGGTACAAGCTACCAATATTCAGATTTGGTCAAAATACTTTTTCTCCTTTTACTGTGCTCTTTTATTTGGTCAATGGAGTCCATGTATAAATTATTAAATATGTATGTATGTATATATTTTTTTATTTATTTAAATATAAGTATAAACTTATACACATTTAAAAGGCATTTCCTGCTGATAGTATTAAATAAGAATTTTCAAAAAGATTATGTAACATTTTTTATTGGAAAATCACTGGGTATGACTTCAGCTAAGTTACTATTTGAGTAAATAAACATTAAATTAATGCTAGGGATCTATTTATTGTTAACATTTCAGGAGAACATGGACATTAAGGTAGAAGAGTTGACTACAGTCATATCTGAACTCATTATGCCTTGATCGTCCTTCTAAATACATCTCCATAGTGTTCCTTATGTGTCTTTATTCATTTTAAACTCTAATTTATTTTTCATCATTATTTTTCATATAACCATATTTTTTTTAGAATTTTAGAATTTTGGAACCGGAACACATTTTGCATTTGAGAATCAAAAATTTATGATTGTAGTTAGTGATATTTTTGTATTTATCACAACATAGTTTATCTATACCAGACTATATAATAATAAGCAATTTGCTATAAGAAATTTAATTTATTCATTCCTCCATAAAATAACATTTGAATTCTTATAATGAGATGGTTATTTATGGAGTTGTTTTTCTTCTTGATAAGAAAACTAACTAAATTAGATTACATTAATCATTTTTGAGACTGTGATATGAAAGCTAATTTTCTACTTTTCTGTATATACATTTAGTAATTATATATGTTAAATGGCTCTTGCTAAAATTAGATCCCACCAAAGGGCACAAGGAAAATGTGTTGAAGCTAATATTGTTCATATCTCTACCTTTTTTGATTAATGAAAAATACTGTAATTTTTTCAATTGTTTGGAGGAAAATTTCAATGTCCATCTACTGCTATATAAGTAAAAGTTTGGCCTATCTTATATAATTTATAGAAAGTTAAGAATTCATTCAATAATTGTAGATGCTTTTATTTCTTTTATCCTTGGGTTTGCATGTAAAGTTTTTATGAATTTATTTATGTGAATTAGTTATACATTCTTAAGTAGCACAGTTCAAAAGATAAAAGAAAGTACATAATGCAGTGTCCCTCTCATTTCTGTTCCTCAGTTCTTCTCCTTAGAGGCAATCAAAGTTATCAAGTTCTTTGAGTATCACTCTGGAGATATTCTCTGAATGTACAAGCAGAATGTCTCTCTTTCCCTCGCATTAGCATTTTTAAATTTTTTTACGAATAGTAACAAAAATACTGAATGTTGCTTTTTTTTCCACCTAACGGTATGTGTCAGAGATTTTTTTTATATCAATACTTGAAGGGCTTCTTTATATTTATGGGGAAATGACTATATTAGAAGGAGCTGAACTGCCCATTCTTCTTACCAAAGGGTAAAAAATGTTAAAATAATGTTGGATTACTTGTTATGGCTATATAGAGATAGAAAAGCAACATAGTCACATAAGACAAAAATTTCTCTTTAATTGTCATATATAAAGATATGCTTGGAAGAAATTTTTTGTTAGAAATGTGATGTTATGCATAAATCACAGTTATTTTATATATTACATATTACAGAAATAATAAATTTCTATTTTAAATAATTTTCTTAGCTTTACAGTTAGCCTGAATGATTTAAAAATGAAAGTCAAGCAAAACTATTTTCTCCACTTATTTTGGCAGAAGTATGTATGTCCATTATGATCTTAGTATTTTCTGTTTTCCTGCGTCCCATTTTCCCTAGGCCAACCTGAGCTCTCAGATAAAACTCCTCAGAGAGAGTACCACGAATCTTCTGCTTTCTGCACTAAATCCTAAATTGACTGAAGGTTCTGGGACCTTATTTTCAAAGCACTTAATAAAATGGGACTTTGAATGACTTGTAGTCTCCATTGCTTCATCTATATTCCATTCAGCTGTCAGTCAGTTTCACACTGCTCCAGCCTTGAAGCTGATAAGATCTAGAGGCAGTAATTTTATGGCTAAGGCTGTAAGACATTCTACTCCTAGAAATCTTGATAAACTAGAAGGTTAAGACAAACAGAATGACAGGGGCCTTCAGCTCCTCTTGAGCATAGCTGATGGATTCCCTTCTAAAGCAAAATACAATGAGTTATTTTAATTTTTAGCTATTTCATACTGAAACAGCATTTCAGAACCACAGGTGTGTTACAACATGCCAGAAATGGCTAGATTCTATTCCATCTAAAATCTAGATTAGGAAGGTTTAATGATGTTTGTAAATTCTACTTATAAATATGGAAGTAAACTATGTTCCAGGTGACCTGTTGTATAACTTTAACTTGATCCTTATATTTATAAATCAAATTGCAAGTTAATTTACTAGTTTGAAACTACTGTAGATTTTGAAGGAAAAAAATCACTAATGTTTCATTTATGGAAGCTAGGTGATCCAGATAAAATATGAAATGTATTGGTGGCAAATTAAAATATACTGTCATCTGTGAGTTACATGTGAGTCAGTATTAGACCCACAAAATTTAATACTGCCTGTTCCACTGGCCCATGTCTTTTATTTTAATGAGGGAAAATTCTAAACGATGCCTATGACCAATTATCAATTCTCAAATGAAAGGGAGTTTCTCCATGTTCCCATGTTTATGAGTACATCCTCCAAAAGCATGTGATTTGGTTACCACTTTCTCAGTATGCATAGCTACAGTTGTATTTGTTGGCTATGGAATTGTTTTCTCTTAAAGTCTAGGTTTTTAAAAATTATAACTGTTGGTGCCCCAAAATTTCATGGGCTAGGGATTTTGTAATCTATCTGTAGAAAGTTAAAATAATTTAACTCATTTATTTTAAATTTACCCCCTATAAGTTTTAGTAACTTTTCCCATCTGCCTTGTGAGAAAGGAAGATGTGATTTTTAATTGTCCTTTCAAAATTATAGGAAAGATGCAGTTAGACAAGAAAAGGAAATATAAAATTAGGAAGGAGGTAAAGAGGTCAGAATTCGCAGATGATATGATTGTGTACCTGATAAAAATCATAGAGAATCAAATGAAAAACTAGAACCAATAATAAGAGAATTTAGTAAAGTGACTTAGTACAAAATTAATATACAAAGAAATCAGTAGCTTTTCTAAATACAATTGACAGTAGCTAGAATATAATGTAAGCAAAGATCTCATTTATAATAAACTCAGAATATGCCAGGCAGTAAACTAACAATATATGTGCAAGATCCAGCTGCTGAATAAAACTTTTTAAGTTCCTAAGGGACAAAAAAAGAAGCTTGAATAATTGAAAGAGAAGTTTCAGTATCAAACATTTTGAATCTCCCTAAATTAACTTAAAAATTTTGATATGATCCTAATCAAGATAGCAATAGATTTTTTCTTTTATAAGAAATACTGTTTACATAAATAAACATGCAAGAATAGTGAAGAAAGTTGTATAAAAAGAAAAATAATGATGCGTGGTGTGGGACATAAACAGCCCTACCAGTTGTTCAAACATATATAAAATTAATAATTAAAACAGAATTGTCTAGGCACATGAATAGACCAGTATAGGCCAGTAATAGACTATAGGCCAAATGCATATAAGAATACAACATATGACAAATGTGGCATTGCCTGTCAATAGAGAAATGATATTATTGATAAATAATGCTTGGGACAGCTGGATAACTATTTTTAAAAGAAAATTAGATTGGTTCCATACATTGCTCCTTATATAAAAATTAATTTCACTTGGATGGAAAATTTTTTTTATTATTATTCTGTTATAGTGGGGAAACATGATGTAAAATTCAGATCCTACAAAAAAATACGCTGATGTGATCAACTACATAAAAGTAAAAACATTCCATATGACAGAAACCACAGCAACAAAAGGCAACAGTGAAACAACAACCTCGCATAAAGTTTTGAAATGTTATATTCAAAGCATGAATTCGTTTAATATATAGACCACTCATAGAAATCCTTCAGAAAAAAAAGAGACCAAAATGAGGAAGGCATTTGAAGAAGCAGTTCACTGAAAAGGAAATGAAAAATAAACTACAAAGATACCATTTTTCATCTCTCACACAGGCAAAGTTAAAAAGTTAGTAAACCTTGGCAAAGGTGTGAAGAAACAGGCAGTTTCATTGTTGATAGTACTAAATTGGTACAGGATTGGAGAGCAATAAGGAAATTTTTATTAAGATTGAAAATCCAAAAAGAAAAAAAGATTGAAAATACACATAGCCGCTGACTCAGAGAGTACTTCTAGGAATTTAATCCACTGATGATACTCTTACATATGTGAAATGCTGCATAAACAACTGTATTCATTGTAGAGTTATTTGTATTAGAAAAAGATTGGAAGAATCCTAATTGTCTATCAGCAGAGAAATAGTTAAATACATTTTAGTGCATTTGTTCATTCAGTGGAATTTTGTACGGCCATTAAAAAGAGTGAGGCAGTGTGTGTATGTGTTTGCATGTGTGTAGATAGATAGATAGATGTGGAAAGATCTCCAGATATATTGTTAAATGAAAAAGCAAGGAGTAATGTGTGTGTGTGTGTGTGTGTGTGTGTGTGTGTGTGTGTGTATGTGCGCGCATGCGCACGCATGCGTGCACATGGCGCACGTGTGCATTTAAATAGAAATATACTTTCTATATGCTTATGTAAGTACAAAGATATCTCTAGAAGAAGGAATGAAGGAAAAAAAGGTGGGAGGCATGTGAATATATTTTCTATTCAAAAAAAGTGATTTATTATTTTAAAAAATCTTAGTCAAGCTCTTAATGATTATAAAGTGTATCTATTTGGTCATGCTATCCAAATGCATGTAACTGAAACAACCCTTTCTTTATGTGCCCAGTATAAAGATTGTCTATGAGGTATCATGATTCAAGTTAAACCTTGATCCTAGGTTTCAGAAAAAATTCTTCTTTATTAGACTGTTGAAAGTTTAGAGAATGAAAATGCGCATTAAATTTAGTAAAGATTTCTAGAGCCATTCTTATTCAATATTTTGGGGTGAAGGTGAATGTTTGGTATATTCATGTACTTAGAGTCACTCACTCTCTCAAACATTTATTGAGCAATCACTATTGACCAGCCACTGTGCTTCTATGAATATAAAGGTTTACAATATGAGTAATGGAGCTAATTTCATCACTGAAAGGTACCTAATCCTCCAAGGCAAAAATAGAAATACACAAATAGCCCCCAGACTTCTTTGAAGTGGTTAGTTTCATTTTCTTTCTCATCACATTATTTTTTAAATCACAAATGTTAATATGTTGTAAATTGATTAATTTTAGATTCACGAAAATTGTGCTTATCTTCTGATTATGTTACTAACATAAACTGCAAAATTGTCTAAATGCTGGGTAGGATTGGATAGCAAGAGAATGAAAAAGAATGAAAATAGCAAAAATCCATATAATAAACTTTAAAACCACCCTTTAAACAGAGTTAGCAAGGGCCATTTTAGGAATGCCTGTTACCTCCCTACTTATTCTCCCTGAAGTATTAATTGCAGATTAACCCTGGCAAAGAAAATAAATTTGATTATGTTTTAGTGCAGTGTTCTCAAACTTGAGTGTACATTATGTGTGGAGCATTGATTAAATGCACGGCTGGACCCCACCCCCAAGGCTTTTGATTCAGTGTGGAGAAGGACCCAAGATGTGCATTTCTTATAAGCACCTGGTGACTCTGGTAATGCTGATCCAGAATTACACTTTGAGAAAACCTCTGTTTTAGTGATTATATGAACTAAATACAAAGTGAAAATGTTCTTGGTACTCAGAATAATCTGCAAAAGGCAGATTTGAAATCTTAAATTTGAAACTATCAACTTGGCCTTAAATCCTATCACTTAATCCTAACCCAGCAGATTCCTGAAGGGTAATTGTAGCCCTGAGTGCTTATACAGTTGATATCTCAAAATTAGTTTTATTGTCACACATCAGTAATGCCAGTTTCACAAAGTCCTGGTGAGGGTGGAGGGAGGTAGGCTTTACAGAATAATCAGTGGAAGCCCGATACAACAGTCTTGGTTTCAGTTCACCTAGTTCACCAAATGTTCTCAGAACACATTCAGTTCATGCAGGTATCTTCTTTATATGTTTTTTCTTATCAATATTTCAAAATAGCTTTAGGTGGTATGAAATTGCCAAAACTTCAGTCTGAAAGCATAATGATTAAAATTTTTTTCTCTAGATGTCATAAAATTATCAGTGAGTAAAAAATATTTCATGTAGTTAAGCGTTTGCAAGACCTAAGCCTTCTTTGCTCTAAATGCTTAGTGTATAAGATTAAGATTTTGTCTTAGGTTTTATTCAAGAGGAGATGAAAAGCAAAGCTGGCTAGGTGTGTTTTCTGGGCTTTTTTAAGAGTTAAAAGAACAACCCGTCCTGAATATCTGAGTTAAGCTTCTTTTTAATATTGCTGTGGAGTAATAGATTCATATGTTGATTTCTATATCACTTGAATATACAACTTACAGAGCGGTATCATATTCACAGCTTTATCCTCAATGAGCTGTTTCTATCTGCATTGCAGGGACACGTGGGCCCAAGAGACACCTGTAGATCCTTAGAAGGGATCCAGTTACTAGAAGGGAACTGATTTAACTGCTTCGTGCAGGGCATTCAAAGTTTGAGGGCCACAATCTACAATGAGAAATACCTTTACTTTGTGGCCCAGTACTCATACATATACATATATGCATACATTCATGAGTATACATCTATATATACACACATGACTATTATATACATATATACATTCATAGACAGAGGACTAAAACCAAAGTTCCAGGAAACAATACTTACCTGTACTGTGTGCCAGGACATTTGAGTATTTTCTACTCTATTTGATTTCTTTAATTTTTAAAAAATGCTGGTCAGGATAATTGATTTCATAACCTACTAATGGGTTACACCTTACTTTCTGAAAAGCGCTGCTTTGGACAAATTGAAGAAGAGATCAAACCATTAGCAATACAGATATGAGCCACCAGAATGCAGTGTCCATTCTTTTTTTTTGGTTTTTAGTTGTTGTTGTTTTGCATTGCTAACAAGTGCCCAGATAATTCTAACAAGTGTCTAGGACCACTCTTGGAGAAAAACCTGGGTTGTGATTATATAGACTGCATGTAAAGTGAAAGGGTTTGTTTCCTTTGTGTTTCTGGTTGAAGTACTTGCTATAGAAGTCCCCTGCCACCCAACACACACACACCAGGAGGTGGTCATTTCTAACAGGTATAAGGGCGCTGGTCACATGCTCGTGTCAGCAGTCACAGATACTTTTTCTGAACAAGCCACCAAGTAGAAATTGTTTCTGTCTTACTTGATCTCAAATGCAAACAAAATATCAAGTCTTACAGTTCAGGAGGAAAATTACCCCAAAGGAAATTTCCAGTCTTAAGTGTATTCTCTTCATTGGGTTTCTCTAAAGAATTTACTATTCTTTCACAAGGAAACAAAAATGCTGTTTCTCTAAGAAAGTGTTAACTGGTGAGGTTAATAGAACAACCTGTATTAACAAGAAAATTCAATCATATAACTGTTTTTATGATGAGTAAAATTTAACTATCCATTCAAAAGTTTTTGTTGCTTTTTAAGTTGATCACTTTGAAATCATTTTCAAGTAATGCTTATTAATCATATGTAAACCCTTTCCTATTGGAAAGTAAATCTTGTTAACAGTAAATCATGTAGCAAATTTTAATTTTACAAGCCACCCCTCAGAAGATAGTTTCATTAAAAACAGTGATATTTCCTCTTGATTTATATTCTTGTTATATTTGTATAAAATGGAAATACTGTTGACCTCAGAGTGATAAACCTTGGATTCCAATCTCATGGTTAACACCTATGTAATCTCAAGAAAGTCCCCCAATCCCAGAGAGCCTCAATTTTCTGATCTGTGAAAAGGAGATAATATTGCTTGCCTTTGCTGTTTCACAAAGTTGTGAAGATCAAATGAGAATTAATGTAAAAAAGCTTTATAAATCATAAAGCATTATAGTATTACTTCTATTTTTAAATCACTTTCTTAAACAGTTCTAGAAAGGAAATAATTTCTACCATGAGACCAATTTTAATTATAGTGGTAGTTGAATATATCAATCTTGACCTTCAGTCTTTAAAAAAGATTAAAAAGCCATTTCAGAGTCAAGAGAATATGCCTTGACCTATAAAGACAATGAATAAGATGATATAATTGTTCTTTTTCCTTCTGTCTTATTGGCATGTAATTGAATGACTGGCTGATGTTTACATTAAGACAAAGTCCTAATTGTCCACATATATCATATTCTATTTGGGCCATTGAATAGATGTGCATAATGTGTATATAAATCACATGTACAGGGAATCCTCTTTTTTGCCCCATGCAACTCATGCAAAAGTTTCAGCACCTCTCACTTTGAGATCAGTCTTCCTCTTCCTTTTTACTGAGCGTGATTGGCATTCCCCAACATTGATGTATCCTGACGTTGGAAATAAGGTTAGCTCTAAAATAATTGTTTCCAAAGTTACTTAAAAATAAATAACTCTTTCTGTTAAAAGTAAATAATGGTGATGATAAAATTAATATCAACAATTTATGAAAGGCTCTGAACCTCTCCACATTTCCCTGCATTTGAAACTGAGGTTTACCTTTTTGACATCATCAACTGCCCCTAAATGAACCCTGGGCTCCAGCCAGTCTTGATTACTTGTACCTGAAGTATCTGTGAGTGGCATCAATTTTACTGAAGATGTTGTAGAGGAAAGAGCTGAGGTTTAGCATCACACTTTCCAGAGCACAGTCCCTCAAAGCCTCTCTGCACCACCTGTCCCCCCCAGTCTGTCCATTCATTTTACCAATGAGCATTCACCGCCAGTGTGCCCAGATCCCCGTCTCCTCAAATCTCTCACCCCTTCAGCAGAGCACTTAAACCTGATACTAACTCTGCTAAACAAGGGGCCATCCTGTGATAAGGATTCTCCTTCCTTAAAAGGCAATGGGGAGCTATAAATACCAATAATAAATAACGATGGGGAATTATAAATAATGGGGAAATGCTTTTTTTTTCTTTTTACATTGTTCTCTTTAAAAGTATTTGCTGCCTTAAGGAAACAATAAACAAGATGAAAAGACAACCCTCAGAATGGGAGAAAATATTTGCAAACGAAGCAACTGACAAAGGCTTAATGTCCAAAATATACAAGCAGCTCATGCAGCTCAATATCAACAAACAACCCAATCCAAAAATGGGTGGAAGACCTAAATAGACATTTCTCCAAAGAAGACATACAGTTTGCCAACAAACACATGAAAGAATGCTCAACATCACTAATCATTAGAGAAATGCAAATCAAAACCACAATGAGGTATCACCTCACACTGCTAGAATGGCCATCATCAAAAAATCTACAAACAATAAATGCTGAAGAGGGTGTGCAGAAAAGGGAACCCTCTTGCACTGTTGGTGGGAATGTAAATTGATACAGTCATTATGGAGAACAGTATGGAGGTTCCTCAAAAAATTAAAAGTAGAACTACCATACGACCCAGCAATCCCCCTACTGGGCATATACCCTGAGGAAACCATAATTCAAAAAGAGTCATGTACCACAATGTTCACTGCAGCACCATTTACAGTAGCCAGGACATGGAAGCAACCTAAGTGTCCATAGACAGATGAATGGATAAAGAAGATGTGGGACATGGATGCAATGGAATATTCCTCAGCCATAAAAAGAAACGAAATTGAGTTATTTGTAGTGAGGTGGATGGACCTAGAGTCTGTCATACAAAGTGAAGTAAGTCAGGAGAAAAACAAATACCGTATGTTAACACATATATATGGAATCTAAGAAAAAAAAATGGTTCTGATGAACCTAGGGGCAGGACAGGAATAAAGACACAGATGTAGAGAATGGACTGGAGGACATGGAGGGGAGGGGGAAGGGGAAGCTGGGACAAAGTGAGAGAATAGCACTGACATATATACACTACCCGATGTAAAACAGATAGCTAGTGGGAAGCAGCCGCATAGCACAGGGAGATCAGCTTGGTGCTTTGCGACCAGCTAGAGGGGTGGGATAGGGAGGATGGGAGGGAGGCTCAAGAGGGAGGGGATATGGGGATATATGTATATGTACAGCCGATTCACTTTGATATGCAGCAGAAACTAACACTGCATTAACTAACTAACTAACATTGCAAAGCAATTATACTCCAATAAAGATGTTTAAATAAATAAATAAATAATGGAAAAAGTATTTGCTGCCTTAGTAAAAGTACAATATTGATCTCTTCTTTGAGCTTGGGAAAGGAGAATATAAACAGAGTATTTACTGGACATCCAGACATCATTGGACCCCTCTTCTCTGTTCTCTCAACCTCTTTCCCTAAGGGCTTAGGTGTGACTTTTCTCTGTTGTCCTTTTCAGGACACTGATTCTTGGGTGGATATCTTACAAGCCTCAAGTGACCTTGGGTGCTTAGAGACTCTCCACTGGTCCCTGGATTCCAACAAGGCAGCATTAGCATTTGAGTGACTGGAAAAGAGTTTGCAGCCTGTGTTTTAGGCCACATGTTTATCATAGTGTGTATCTATCCCGCATCAGGTAATAGGTGCCCTGTCCCCTTCAGGTCCTTCTTAGAGGGATTGCTGTATCTTTTTTTTTTTTTGCGGTACGCGGGCCTCTCACCGTTGTGGCCTCTCCCGTTGCGGAGCACAGGCTCCCGACGCGAAGGCTCAGCGGCCATGGCTCACGGGCCCAGCCGCTCCGCAGCACGTGGGATCCTCCCGGACTGGGGCATGAACCAGTGTCCCCTGCATTGGCAGGCGGACTCTCAACCACTGCACCACCAGGGAAGCCCGGTTTGCTGTATCTTTGTAGGAGCTCCACTGAGCTTTATTTTTTTTCCTCCTAGATGTGAAATACAGCTTCTCCCTGTTCCTACTGATTTCTGTCCCTAATTCCTGAGAAATCATGGAAGAGTTTCTTCACTGGTGCAGTCTGCAACAGACATGCATACTTTCTATATTCCAAACAAATAGGGGTTTCTTCTGCCTTACAGAGCCCAGGTATTTTTTTCCTTGAATCTACCACACAAGAACTAAGGTCTTCCTGTTGCCATGTGGTCATATTTGTATCACATTTGTGACCATGCCACTCTATTTCAGAAGAAAAAATAGTTGTCATAGTCTTTAATGAGCACTCCATTCTTAGTATGGAGGGAAACCACTTGTGCCCAAATGAGGGAAACCACTTACACTGTTCCCTGGGATTCTGTCTTTTGAGAATTCAGTGTTTGGTTGGGGGAGCTGAGTCACACCTGTATTTACTTTAATTCTGCAGTTCCTAACTGGTGACACAAGGTCAGACATCGTTTTCTCATGGCAACTAGTATTACCTTCCTCTCTTTCTTCGCCCAAATTAAGCTTCACTCACAGCAAAACTCATGGGTGTCCCTGCACTCTCTGATGAAAGTCTGTTTTCCTGAATAGTCTTCACTGTGAACTACTCTCAGCAAGTGCTCAAACCTGGTCTGATTTTTCGAATTATGCTCTGTAGTGCCTTGTCATGGGACACACTGCAAAGAGGTCTTTCATCTTTCTGCTAATGTGCAGTCAGAAAGAAACCTGGCCTATGCATGTAGGAAGCTCTCCACGTTACCTGAGCTCTGACTCTTCAGACTTTGTCAGGCATTCTGTTGGGGTAGCATCTGAGGCTGGTGGTCTCACACTTATAATTCCTATGGCTGGAAGACTTTTCATTGATCTCTATCGCTTTTCTGCCCCAGAAGCCTGCCAGTCCTCTAATATTTCAGTGGTGTGTCTAAACACAGTGCAGAATCCTCTTCGCCAGTTTCTGAAAGTGTTTCTGCAGTAGCACTGGACCAAGGGTTTCTGTCTTTGACTGATAACCACCCTCAGAGTAGATTCCCATTCTCATGGGAATCCTGTTTTAGCTGGCGAACGTGGAGGGTTTTAATTCATCCCTAGTATATTGCTAACGATCTTTTTTTAGTCTTCCAGAAAAGACTGATTTTTCTGAGAATTCATGTGCTCATGGTGGCTGGAATGGTTATCAGTTTCTTACCTGCTCTTTCACATAGGGAGTTGTAAGTCTCACCCACTCCAGTAATGACACTTAATGCTCTATAAGCCTTTCCATGCTGAACATCTCATCTCAAATGGAACATCCCACCATTTGATCTCAGAGGAGTTGCCATAGCTTCTTATCTGATTATGAATCAATAGTTCAGGATCATCATGAACCAGTCTAAACTGCCAAGCACCATGTATCCTAGCATTAGATAATCGTGAAGAAGAAATGTGCACTATTGACGATTCAGTCCTAGGGTGATTATTCAGTAAGAGATACAACTGGGCACTGTACCTTAGTTCAGACAATTGATTTTTCAAACAAAAAGCTAAGGTATACTCATAGTCTAAAGCTTAATTAGTTTAGGGAAGAAATGGAAAATGTTTATTTACCATACTTATCTTTTAATTGTCAAAAATAACCACAAATCCTTTAGTCATAAAGAAATAAAAATTGCTGTTAACAAACAAAGCCAGATGTGGATTTCTCCCTCATTATTGCTCAGCTATTATATTTTTGATAATTTTTACCTTTCACTTAAACCTATAAAATCACAAGATACAGATCATTTTATTTTTAAGTAGACCGAAATCTAACCTCAAATTTTCCACACTCAAACTTCAAAGAAAATGTAGGCATTTTAGCAAATTTGAATTTTGAGCAAATTCTTCCTAGAAGTGATTTACAGTCACATGAGGATAAGACTTTCCAGCTGTCTTTTTATGTATGTTTTTTTGGTTGGTTTTTTTTTTTTGGTTGTTTTTGTTTGTTTGTTTGTTTAGTTTTTTTTCATGTGGGCCATTTTTAAAGTCTTTATTGAATTTGTTACAATATTTCTTCTGTTGTCTTTTATGTTTTGGTTTTTTGGCCGTGAGGCATGTGGGATCTTAGCTCCCGGACCAGGTATCGAACCCACATCCCCTGTGTTGGAAGGCGAAATCTTAACCACTGGACCGCCAGGGAAGTCCCGATATATGTTTTCTCTCTGAAAACAAGAGCACTTATTGATGCCTTTTTAAGAGATGTAATACTGAGGTCCTTTATAGTTTTAGTTTAACATTTTGGTAAAATGTTTACTCATTACATTTACATTACTCTTTCCATAATTTTTTTTTTGGTTTGTACAATATCATTTTCTTCAGTTTATTTTCAAGTATAATGATGAACTACATTAACCCTCCATCTGGTAAAGAGTGTTGCAGAAGCCAATTAACTTAATTTTGTGATTAAAAAAAAGTTAATCATATAATAAATTGTATTATATCATCTTATGAATTATTATATACTTTAAGAGTATTTTTTCTATAATTTCTACCTAACATTCTTTTCTGTATTACATTTTATTAACTCTAGGGAAGAAGAACAAGTAACTTGGGGGAATAACATAAAATTAAAGCTACTAATTCCTAAGAAAATTAAATTTAATGTTGACATAATTGAGACTGAACATTCTGTGTATAAAGTATTCCACCATAAAGCAGTTGTAAACTTGGTGGAAAAAAAAAAGACTTTGCTTTGCTATGGATTTTGCCATCCATCTTTTTTTTTTTTTTTTGGTAGGGGGAGGCAGTATGTTGAAATTTCAAGGCATCATTAATTTTCATAGCCAATGTAAAGTATGTTATCTGTATTTGAAAGCATGAAATATTTTTTATAACTGCTTATAGGGATGTTGATTTGATCAGATAGCAAAAATAAAAATAATGATTTCTTTCCTATATAGTGTGATTTTTAATTTAACTGTAGTTAATATTGTTAATAGAATCCAGTAATCAAATACAGGGTGTTTGGAACCTGATCTTACAGTAAGTGCTATCGTGCTAGGAGCTGAGAGATAGTGATCTTTAAATATGAGGTTATCGAGAGTGCATCTCATTTATTATTGGCACCTGCTACTTAATTAAGGTGTTATGATTGCTCATGGTGTGCTGAGATTACACGGAAGAAAACTATTTCTCTGATTGTCCCTTTTTTTGTTGGCTCTGAATTATCTTCTCTTCTACATTCCATTTCTGCTATCATTTCTAATAGCTCTGCCTCACCACCACATCCTAAACTATGATGTAGGGACCATGATTACATCTAAATGTGTTCATACTAATGACCCTCCACTTCCAAATTTTAATACAGGGTTTAGAGAAGAATGGATAGATTTAGAAGCTTTTGAACATTGATGAAGGTGTTTTTGCACATTTGCATTAAAATACTAATGCATATTAATAAAACACAAATCTGCAGTAGTTTTCTTTTGTGACAGAACGGAACAAATATTAAATACTCTTTGGGTGGGAGACTGTTTAGAAAGAGAGCGGTTACTGTCTCACATGTTGAACTACGAAAGTCAAGAATATTTTAACTAGCACAATCCTCTGGGGTTCCTGCTTCTCAGGTCTCCCTTCTTATATAATTATGGAATATTCAAAAAGGTTTACTTTTGTGATTGAGCTTATTATTAGTGTGCCTATTTTTATGTTATTCTCTGGGATTGGGGGGAGGAAGGAGGAAATACACATTTAGTGAGAGCTATTCATTAGCCACCATTGAAGAAGAAATTGAACTTTAAAGAATCTATCAAAAATTCTCTGGTGAGCCTTTTATTACTATCTTGTCTTGAGCCCTTTTTTTAATGACATCTATTATCAGATTGAAATGGCGATTGAGACGCTGCAAAAGTCTGACGGTCTGTCCACTCACAGAAGCTCTCTTCTCAACAGCCATGTAAGTTGCCTCTTCTTCATGTAAACTAATCTCTTGCTTGTTCTGCATGTGTTGCTTGCTTCTAAATGCTTGTTTTATTTATTTACTTATTTATTTTGCTTCTTAACCTTCCTTTCTCAGCCCCTTATGATCTCTGTATCACTTAATGGCAATTTTGCACAGTGGAATATCTAAAAATAGAGCCCCCAATATACTACTTCACTAGGTTTTTTTACTGTTTTGATACAGATATATTTCCAAGTTAATAACAAGCTACCAAATATTGGTAAAAAGTAACTGATGATTTAAATTTTTCTAGTGTGATATTTATTTACTGTGAAACAAATGTTTATAATCTGCATCTTCGAGTCTGAGACAGAGAAATGGTCGTGTCTGTTTGTATGACCAGTAATATTCTTTAAGTGGAAAAAAGATTGTTAATGCCAAACCCAATGATAAACTGTTCGAAATGATTTATTTACCAGTAAGACTATATAAAATGAGCAGGAAACAGCTACCTAGATGAGCTCAGGTCCTAAGACCTAAAGAAAAATGAATCCGGGCCAAAAGAAGAAGCGGGATTCTAGATAAGCCATAAACTGCCAATAATTCAGATAAAACAGGATTATTGTTACTATTTTTTAAAGCTTTTAACTGTTATCAGATGCAGCATCACTACAACACTGGTGAGTGTAAGAAGAATGATGACAATTTGTGAAACTATAAACATTTTCATCAAATGTACAAATTTTGGGGACTCAATGAAAATGATGATTAAAAATTATTTTGTTATGATTTCTGAATATATGGGAAAAAGTAAATAGACCTATGATTTAAATCTGTCTAGACAGTTCTGCTGAATTAATGTCAGTAACAATATAGTAAGAATTAGAGTTTTTCCTCCCAGCTGACAGTGTATTCTTAAATTTGGAGATAAAATTATTATTTTTAATTCTTCCCCATATTTTGTGACTGAAAAGTCCAAAATTGGATCACCCAAGTGAAATAAAATATCATTATTTTTTTCAATAAACCTGAAACATTTAGCTCATAGAAAATGTTTCACTGTGCTTTTTAAATATTTGAATTTTCAAACATTTAAATTTTATATTCCAACATAACACAAAATACTTCCTTATGTTCTTACACATTTATTTTTAGATGAAGTGGTTTGTTTCTTTTTCAAAGGGAAGTATATCATGACAAATAAAAACAAGTTAACCTACTTGGAGAATGACTACAATTTTGATGAAAATTATAGATTCTAAATTATAAAACAATATATACCTTGGCCCTTCTTTTGAAAGTTTAAGGAATATGATTTTTCCCCTTTCTGAAAGTTTGTATGCAGTACATCACTCTTTTACATGTTTCATAGGTATATTCCTGCTGTGCTAGCATGAGTCTGTGGTTGTGTGTAGAGACTGATTTACTTTCAACTTTTAGGATGTATGTTTTGGGGAGGGGGCGAGGACCATCTGGTGTTTTGTTTTGAAAATGGCAAGGGAAAATGTTGTTCATTTTTAGTTGAAAATGTGCAGGGATATAAGAAAAAGAATCCTGAAATTTCCAGTTACCTTTTTTGAACTTTCAGACTTCTATGAAGTTGTGCTTTGATATTCAATTCACATCTCATTGTCATTTGAGATATATACTTCAGTAAAATATGTGATGTGTTTAATTTTAACTTGAATTACCCATCTTAATTAGTATTTTTATGAACAATAATGTGGATATAAGAACATTTTTGTATATTTTTATTTGTTGGTTTTTTGAAACTTTTCAAATATGTTTTTTTTCATTGTTATTCTCTTGTAAAATTCATGAAGTAATATTTAATGTTAATGAATGTGTGAATTAAGCTGCATAAACAACAGATACATGTTTGTTACTCTATGGCTTTGTACTTTTTATTACATAGCATGGCAACTCTTCCATACTGTTTATAACTCCCAGAGGCATTTCAGTATATACAGAGTGGGCATAAATGTTGCTAATGTAGTGATAATCTGTCTCTAAATATCTTGATTCACTTTTATTACACCTCTGAGGTACAGTTAAGTTTATTTAAAAGCAACACATTTATAGTCAAGTCTCTGGAAATACAAAGGATTCTAAAGATGTTTATAAACAGTGGAGAAGGGATCAGTGTTTTCTGCTGACCGGTCAGGCTTTGTTTCCACCTGAACCCATTAGAAGATCATGCTGTCTTTCTGTCCTTGGAAAATTAGTGATGCTCCTAATTTTTGTTAGATTTATCCAAGCAACTGGCATAAGCTACTACATGCATTCCAGTTGATAATCACCTGCTAAGGGTATTTTAAATTCTGTTAAAACCTAATTGATGATTTTCAGTTGTGTAGAAAAATTTTAGTGGCGAGGGTTTTTTTTAATTTAAATATGGCTAACAACTTAAATGTTAATAAGCTCTAAGTTATCTTTATCCCTTCCTATATAGCACATAATATAGAATCATTTGAGGTTTGTGGGATTCTTTGAAGTGGACATAAATTCAACCTTATGATAATAGTTCCCTGACATCAGTTTCTACAAAGGATCAATTTCATTAGGCAAAATTTAGGAGAAATTATCAATAATTTGTGTCCCATACTTACTAGTTTCTGAAGAGGGATCTTAGTCATGATTTTTGAGCTGAAAGCCTGTTGTCATTCTATTTTGCAATATGGAATAGATGGATTTTCTATTTTCTCTTTATATATTCGATTATTCACAATAATTTGGAAAATTCTTATTAGGATAAAATCAAATAAATAATCCCCTGTTGGTATAATCCAACTGGATTTCTTTGTTTTTCACCTCTCTTTCTACACATTAGAAGATTTAGTGAGGTATTAAATTTTATATCCCTTTTTCAACATATTCTTAAGAGTATTTTGTACTACTGGTCTATTTTTATCATCATGCTCTTATCATCCAGGTCAAAAATGCATGTATAACTTGCCTATTTCATACCCAACATAGTGCCTCATCTGTGACTGAGTAGTTACACTGAGTGCCATGTTCCCTTCTATTAACATTATTAACATAATGGCACTTATTCCAGTAGTAGCATTATATAGGCAGACAATAAATATTTATTGACAAGTGAAAATTCTAAGACAGTAAAGATTTTATATGTTTTATCCACTGATGCACCCCTGGTGCCTAGAACAGTGCCAGGTACATAGTAGGTGCTCACTAAATATTTGCTAAGTGAATAAATGTAAGAGACAAGTAATAGAAGGGAACAGACCTTATTTTGCCTTCAGTATTCTAAGTACCTTTGCCAATCATGTGTGCATTTATTTGGGGACTCACACGTGTATTCTTTGTTACCAAGTATGCTTCAATTAGGTGTATGTGTGAGCATTGTTGATAAGACAATGGTCTCCCTGCACACCATTTGAGTGAAAGAATGTATGGCCGAGCTATCATTTCCCCGTGTACAACCTTTAGTTTTTTTTATTTAAATATTTTTATTTCTAAATTTTTTGGCATGTGAAGATGTTATGGGTAAATGATGTGTAGTCTGCCTAAATCAAATTAGAATATCTTAATTTTCTTCATTGCAGACTTAAGTTTATTTTATACTTCTTCTCAGTTGTAAATAATATAAATTGGCATTTAATGGTTATATTGTATCAAATTTGGGATATTTTAGATTATAAATTTAAATGCAGAAACATTCTTAAATTAATTGTTCCCAAATTTCACGTAATGTTTTTCAGCTTGTGCATTTTTAAAATTCCATTTAAAGTATATAAAAAGCTTTAGGCATTTATTTTATATACCTTTTACTATCTAGTAAATAATGATTTTTGCTGGTTTTAGCTACTGAAATATATTCAGCTCAAAGCAAAACCTTGTTTTATGCTTACTTTCTCTTGACTTGGCTGTGCTGTAAATATAAGTTATGATGGAAATAAGACCTGTCAAAATGCACATCATCCGTGAACTGAACTTAAAATGAATCCTAATGGATAATAATCCATCTGGGGGAAAATGCCAATGTTACATTTAGATGTTAATTGGGGAATGCAATAATGTATATTTTTTTAATTTGTCAATCAGTATTTCCCTTTGGGACAAATAGGAACTGTTCATCTTCCTTAATCTACCCTGATTAATATAGATTAAATGCAAAGGTTGAAAGATGCAATTATCTTGGTTTCTACCCTTACGTGAATTTACATTAGTTCATTAGTAGAATAAACAGGTTTTAAATATAAAGGTTAAAAGTTCCTATGGTATTTCATGGGCTTTTAAAATCATAAATATAAACAAATATTTTATAAGACATCTTATAAAAGAGTAAAAGAAATAGCAATAGTTATTTCTAAATTACTAAATGTTAAGGGTATTGAATTAGTGTCCAAATACATTTTATAAAAGAGGAAATCCAAGGAAACAATATATCTTCTAATAGGCATGAACTTCCCTGGGGCAGCACGTGGAGTGTATACCTTCAGGTTACACTTAACTGCCAAGTTTCTCTTATAATAAAAATTAATCCTTTCTTATACTATGTTTTAGACTCAAAGATCTGACAGAATTTTATCACCGTGTCAAAACTCGAAGGTTAAATACTGGCATGTAGAATGCAGATTAATCCCCAGCTAAATCTCAAAATCTTATCTGGTAGCTCCTAAACCAATTTCCACTTACACAGTCAATTTGTGGGAGCACTACTCCTGGGTGTGCAGTTGTTGGCAGGCTTCCTAGTTGGAGCAGTCATGGCTGCAGCAGAGCCACCTCCATCCTTCAGGGCTTTTACCTCCGCTTGACCTCCTGCCCTTCCCAAGTGATCTCCAGGCTTCTGGGAAGGAATAAGAGTTCCTCCTCCTGCAAGCAAAGGGCAGGGAACAAAGTGTAGCTTTGCTACTGTAAAAGTGATAGTCACTAGAATACCTGCATACCCACTCTTGTGGAATTTTTCAAACCAACTAATGATTTTATATATATATATATATATATATATATATATATAAAATATACATATGTATGTAAATATGTATACACGTGTGTACACACACAGACACACAAATACATATTACAGATAAACTCAGATTTTTAAAAACTGGATTAGAAATGAAGAAAAACCTTTAACAATGTAAAATTATGTAAGAAGAACAATCAGTTTGCAAAAGAGCCAGTCCAGATTCTGTGACTTGCTTAGCCACTTCAGAGGACCATGTGGCCAATCCAATAAAAGCTTCGTTTTCTCCAGGTTATTCACTAGGGGCTTGAGTAATATTATTCAGGCTTATGAGTATTTTATTTTTATTATTTTTATTTATTTTATTTTATTATTATTATTTTTTTGCGGTACGCGGGCCTCTCACTGTTGTGGCCTCTCCCGCTGCGGAGCAGAGGCTCCGGACGCGTAGGCTCGGCGGCCATGGCTCACGGGCCCAGCCGCTCCGCGGCATGTGGGATCTTCCTGGACCGGGGCACGAACCCGTGTCCTCTGTATTGGCAGGAGGACGGACCCTCAACCATTGCGCCACCAGGGAAGCCCTGGATCATGAGATATTAATAAACTCTCATTTTTAGATATTTGTATTTACTTTTAAGTAATTAAATATTGCAAGGTAAACAGTTAAGGCAGTTTACAGAAATTTTTAAGTTGTATCTGATTAATTAAACAAATTATTTTCATTTGATTTATATCTTATTAAAAGTATTCTACATCAGATCTATTTTATTATTTCTATACTTTTGGTTATAAAGTTCACATTATGAAATTGATTATTTTTCCATTTCTGAAAAAAAAAGCCCTTTAACGTTTCATATATAGATATATGTTCTGTTCATTAGCAAAGGAAGAAATATTTGATTTTTTATTGATTTTTATTTTTTGTTAAGAAATATACCATTTTGGCTTTGACAATATGCCTTATTATTTGAGGATACATAGACATACATACAAACATATCTGTGACATTTTTAACTTACTGGCATTGTTCAATGCTTGTAGATGTGGGCACTTCATTAGTTCAGTTGCAAAATATTACTGTTTTTCAAAAAATACTTATAGTTTTATATGCTTGCCCATTTTATGGTGTTTTTAAAAAATATTCCTTGATCTCAAGGGATTAAATTCCTCATAGAATATTCCTTTCTATATTCTGTATTTCAATATTCTTTATTTCTATATTCTTTATATATTTAGAATGCCAATGGAAGGCTCTATCTAGTATATGTACACAAAACAAGAGCCATCATTTGTGTGCAGTATGGTTCACTAGAGCTGCCCTAACACCATTCAAATGAGGAAACAATGCTTTCAGATCCCAGTCATCTTACTGAGGCACGTGGATGAAATATGTGAGGCAGGTTTGCTTTGCCACATTTTATGTGTTGTCTCTGTCAGTTGTTTCATAATCAACAAAGTCTTAAAATTTCAAAAGGAACACTAGAGACATACTGACCCACTGTTGTAGGCAGAATACTAGTCTGAGCCTTTATAACTGGATTTTCCCATCAGTTTACCACCTCTGTTTACACTAAATGAATATGTATATGTGAACTTATTCTATGTGTCATGTAGAGTACTCAGAAATCATGTGTGAATGCCTCTGGAAAACTTGTTTACTGACAGTAAGGTTACAGATGATTCATATGAAAAGAATTTTTTTGACCTGTAAATTTTTTGGTCATTATAAAAATGAATGTTTATTTTGTGTAATCTTTTAAAAATTTCATAGGGGAGCGTTGTATATGTTTAGAGGCAATAGGTATATTTAAATGTATTCATATGTGTATGTGGTTCATAGAGAACCTAAAGGCTTCCTGACCAGAACGTTAATTTTATTTTTATTTTTAAAACTACTCTGCTCTGTCTTATAGGCTTGGTGGCCATGTTTTCTAAGCCAACATCAAGTATAGGTTAATGACATGTTTGATTACATAAATATCATGTAGGAATATTTGAAATTAAAATTGTTCTGGAAAATTCAGCTGTCACGGTTAAAGAAAATAATTCTGACAATATTTTTAATGGATTTTCTTATTAAGAGTCTGAAAGTGTAGGTTCTAAGCTTGATCACAAATCTTAAAATATGTAAGCAAAATGGAGAAATGCTTTAGTTTGAGTGTTCTTATTATCATTTTTAGTATGTGACTGTAAATTCCTGGAGGACAGGAGTGAGGTCACATTCATTTTTACATCCATAGGAGCCTAGCACATTGCCTGACTGATAGTTGATGCTCAGTAAAGGAATTCTTTTCCTTCCATAACTTACATTTAACTTGAATTGCATGTAGAATATCACCTTTTTATCACACCTTCTATATATGGCATGGAAATTTGGTTGAGACAAGTAATGTGACATATATGCTGCTTTTGTAGAAATAATAACTGGTATGCAAATAATCAGGAAAGTGTGTTGGAAACCAGATCAAGCACTGAGATGGTGTATGTATGGCCTTAAGAAAGTCATTTAAACCTATTTCAGTTCTCCTTTTATAAATAAATAATGAACAGATTGATAATTTGATTTTTCTAATGTTGAAACTCAGTACTATATACATAAATTAGATTTTTCTAAAAATTTCCTGCATATTATGTACTTTACAGATTATTTTTTAAAAATTCAGACGGGACAACATAAAACTTTAAAATGTGAACTATAGATTGAGAAAACATTGCTTTACCAACTACCATTGTAGTATGTCTTCCAAAATTATGAAAAAACATAGCTTTGAGGTAGAAAAACTCAAATGATTGTAGTAAATTATTCCTTTTCATTACACATATTTTTTTAAACCAGTCTCTAGGGAGTTTTTTCTTTCTGGGGAAAAAAAGACTGAAATTTTTCCTTACTGCTTGTAGAATTTGTCCCAGTGGATAATACCATTATTGTATTATCTTGTATAAGTAAATTGGATAAATAAATTAGAATTCTATAAAAATGAATAGAACCTTAGTGTAAATAATTATACAAGGCAGCCTGCTGTTCATGTGTTGTAACAAACCAACACTAACGACATATTATGTGCCATGCTGCCAGGCTTGGTAACATGTTTTTTTTCTGTACAATTATAAATTATATTTATAACCAGTTAATGGTATTATTTGAGTTCCTTGAAAAGGTATTTGTCTCCAAAATAGCAATCAATACAAGGAAAATTAGTATGTCTTTATATGTGCTTGAATGTTTGAAGGAATGGACATGGTCTGTGGTCAATAAATGACGGTCAGCTATTTACACTTCTGAGAGTTTTCAAAGTCAGATTACACAGTCCTCTGAATTACAACAGTTTACCTATTACATGGCTTGAGGAAGATCTTCTGAGTGTTTCTGTGTATTACAGTTGCAGTGTCTTAGAGACATTTTGGTGAATGATTTGGTTTCTCTGTGTTTACCCTGTCTTGTTTATACTAGCTCCAGTGGCTGTTGGACAATTACGAGACAGCAGAAGGAGTGAGCCTTCCCAGAAGCACTCTTTACAACCACTACCTACGACACTGTCAGGAACACAAACTGGACCCAGTCAATGCTGCTTCTTTTGGAAAACTTATAAGGTCAATTTTTATGGGGCTACGAACCAGGAGATTGGGAACCAGGTTAGTACTAAAAATAATATCATAAACTAATCTCTCTTTTTTAAACTATAGCTTTAAACAATATAGTTCAGTATATTGTTTGGGCAAAAGTACTTGATTACAGATAACATATAAAGAAAAACTAAAGAAAGCTCAGTTTATAAAATCCCCCAGGAAAAGGAAAGGTCATTATTCACTGAAAACTGCCATTCCAGTATGATGCATTGTCCTACTAAACATCAACAGAGTAAACAAAGCTTTGAGAAAAACTGATTCTCAAATCACATAGAAATGAGCAGACCAAGCTATTAATGGAAGATTTATATATGATACTTTAAAAATTAGTATATATCACTATCTTCTCTTTTGAAGAATAACTGTACTAAAGATGATGAGTAAAGTGACAAAGTTAAGTGGAAAACTGTGTATCTCTTGACTTGCAAAATTACATTGAAATGTCTTTATAAAAAACTCCTCTATTTGAATAGAGTAAAAATTAAAGCTGAGTTTTTCATTTCATTTCTGGAGACCAATTAAAAATAATTTAGTGAACTTGCAGATTTGAGGTGTTTGAAGCTCTCAGTTAATGACCTGGTCCTTTTTAACTTCTTATTGGCCTTTTTAAAACTCTTGATTGTGAAGCCATGCATCTATGGAAGTAAAAATATAGTATAGTTCCATTGCAGAGAAACTAGTAATGTGAAGAAGACTTACTTTCTCTGTTTCCTTCCTTTGTAAATAGATATGAGTGTTTTTACTAATCAAAATATGCTGAAAATAATACTTAGAACTATAGAGCTTCATTTTTGCCTTGCTATAATTTTTACAAGTTATCATAACAAATATTTTGAATAGCTGAGCAGAATGATATGGATGTTTTTGATTTCCTAAATCTTATAAAATCCATATTTAGAAGTATAAAAATAAAGATCCTATACTGTATATGACAGATGATATACCTTTAATGAGTTATAAGTCACAGCCTCATAGTATTCTAGTAAAGCTTTTTAAATATTCTTAATAAAATAAACAGCCTCAGTAATTGACTTCACTATAAATTTATACAAAAAAAAAGGAGTGTGGCCATTTTATGATATTTACAAGGTCTATATGTAGTCAAAGTGTGAATATTAAGTGATTGTACAGCTTTCAGATTGCTGGAGGTTCGGTTCTCTCATAAATGTATTTTCTTCTATCTGTACTTGAAAGGATAGTATATTTTAAACTGAAGAATATGATTGTTTATTTGGAGTAAAGGAACTAGCTCCCAGTTCCTTGAAAAAACCTTGTTTCGCTAGTATTTTTTTCCCTAGAACCAGGAAAATCATTATTTGGGGACCTAACCTACTATATCCTAGCTGATGGCTCAGTAGTTATGCATACTGTGCCAATATTTTGAATCTCTGGACTTTATTCAGCATTGTAATAGCTGTATTGTTGTGCCCGTTTTGTTACTGAAAGGGATTTCAATGGATCCTATTTTGAGGCTCCATTCAAACCTTGAAACACATCTTTAAAATAGAAACGGACAAAACTGGGGTTGTTTGGGTTTGTGAATGAGTAGAATCCATACTCTATACTCTATAAGTACATATTGCAATATTGCAGCTTTTTCTTTCTGATGTTCTTTACTTCCCCCTCTCACTATGTAGCAATTGTGTATCCTGTTCCTTTTAAAATTGTATGTAGTCTTGTAATTAGAGATGGAAAACAAAGCCTAGAAGAATAAGGAGAAAAGAAATCCTAGGGAGAAAGTTTGAACAAATACTGTGTTATGAAGCTAGCAGAACTCTAATGTAGAAAAACTGACAATGATAGGGGTGAAGTGCCAGAGGTTCTTTCTACCATGGAAACTGTGTTAGCATTCATTCTACTCCTCACTCAGGGAACAGAAAGAAAAGCAGTATAAATCATGAGGAAACCAACTGAGATTTTTTTTTTTAAGTAAACCATAAACTGTTATTTATCCATCGATAAGATTATCTGGTGAATTCATTAAAACCAGAACCAAACTTCTGCTCAAGTTTCTGGAGCTAAGTAAAAGATAAGTAATATCACCATGTTTCTAAACAAAGGTAAATCAAAAGGTAGCTTTTGTTACATCCCATCTCCAAATTAAGTTTAAACAAAGAAGACCATGGAACATACTGATTTCCCCCAACCATCTTCAGTGGAATAGAAAGAACCGCCTCTCCTCCAACCCATCCAAGATTCCAATTTATAGGAAACTGGAGAGAAACTAGGTACTTCGTGTATTTTGGGGTCTCACAAGAGAGATGTGATTTTACTTTGTATCTTTGTCATTGGCTACTCCCTCCTGTTCTCCAGTTTGTATGGGAACAGTTTCTGGTATTTTTTGTTTTTGTTTTTTGCTGTATTCTACAGTGGATCTTGGAGGCAAGATCTAATGTCTGCAAGTGGAAGGCATTAAGTTTTCATACTGGTTTATTTTGCTGAAACTATGTAGGTATTCAAATGCCCTATGTTTTTTAAACTAGCAATATTATTTATATAATAGATTTTAATGTCTTTTCAAATATATAGGATTCATCTAACGTGTGTTCTTCAATCTTGGAAGTAAAATTCTGTTTTATTTTTATATAAAATATTGAATCCACACTCCACTTGCATTTCTTCTTGTAAATGAAAGAAAAAGTTGGAAAGAACACGGATGTCTTGCTATATATAGACTTGAGAAAAACTACTATTTTCTCTTTGCAAAAATTTACATGTTTAAAATGTTATTTTTGCAAGAATTTGCAAATTTCATTCAGAGTAAAACTTTGTCATTTCTAATAACAAATATGGTCTTTCTCATGAACATGAGGAAGTTGTGACATTTTTTATCTAGGTGGAAATTTGCCATTTTCACCGAGAAATTTCCCCATGTCTGTTGTGACACATCTTATTCAGCTTGAAAAACTGATATGAATCCACAAAAACAGAGACTAATAAAATATGCTTTGAAATCAGTAGATTAAATGCCTGCTTCTTTTTTAGGTTTCAAAATATTAAATAATAGACTTCACAACATCTTGTATCAGTGAAGTTATCTTAATCATCCCTGCAGTAATAGAATTAGAAAAATACAGGACTTCTCCAAGACAGTAGAATTAAGATTTTTTTCTCTTTGTTCTGCATAACCATTTGATAATAAATTCCTAGTTAGTGTGCAACCCTTTATCCTGTTAATGAATATCCTGTTAATCTAATCTTCTAAATTATAGTTAAAATATAAAGTTGAAAATAAAATGTAACTTAAATCGAGCAAATGGATTCTGACTAATATTTAAGCAAAAGTTTATAAGGAAAAATTTTTCTTAGGGCCTTGAATTGATTGATTCAGAATCTTAATTTGATTCTTCAAATGTAGCCACCATAAAAATATACAGGTGTCCAGAACAGGTAAATCATAAATATATAACATCAATATTTTGCCTTTATCTAATTTTTCCAAATATGAAATTAAATGGACATCCTGTATGATTAATATTGACTTGACTGACTTTTTGTGTCTCTGTTTATTGTTCTTTTATGAAGAGGAAACTCCAAGTACCATTACTATGGGATTCGTGTCAAGCCAGATTCCCCTCTTAATCGTCTGCAAGAAGACATGCAGTATATGGCTATGAGACAACAACCCATGCAACAGAAACAAAGGTAGACTCTGGAATTATCATTGACATGTCAAAGCTATGTATTTCTTTAGATGTTCTATCTCCTTATTTCTGAACAAGCAGAACAAATACCTAAGTGTGCAAGAATGTCGCTATTGCTGGTATACTTTCACTACAGACAGTTCTCAAATATGATTTAGAATTTCATTCTATTTTCCAAATCTTTCACAATTACTTGTCAGACAGCGTGTTTGTCGCCTTTAAGTAAATGTGACATCCCAAACTATTCAGATAAGGAAACTAAACACAAACTGTAAGGAGCATCTGGAGAAACTTGTCAGTATTCATGAGCTTCTTACTTGTTAATCTGCATATCCTGCAGGTCATTCTTTTTGACAGTATAAATTCTTGCAGAATGTTTGGGACATCTTACATTTTCTTTGACTCCAGCTTTTCTAGATGTATAATTGTAGATACTAGAGCTATAAGAGATCTTAAGCATTCATGAATGGATGGATGGATGGATGAATGGATGGATGAATAGAATCATAGATCTTAGAATTGAAAAATACATCAGTCTAGTCTGGCCCCTCAGCCTTGTGGCAGTCAAAGCATGAAGACCCCTGTTTTTTCAGATAAATCCCAGAGAGGTTAAATGATTTGTACAAGCCCATAATGCTGCTACATAGCCACGGGCCTTCTGTCTCCTGTGACTTATATCACAGTTTGGAGTAAAGTGAAAAATCTTTCCCTCTTTACCAGTATAGCTCAACCATGACAGTAGCTACAGTTTTTCTTTTCAATTGAACATGCAAAATTAGGTAGGAGAAAGGAGGACTGCACCTGGTGCAGTTGGCCTAATCCATTGATCAGTCTCCCTAAGCCATTGATCTGGGATGGTGAGTCACCATGGTGAGATCTCCTGCACATCATACTAGCTTAATCAGAAGCCTTAGTTCCAAGTAGCTGCTGGAGAAAAAAGTATATCACACAGTAGTCCTTTATCTATTTAGTCAGCAAGCACCAATTGAGTCTCTACCATGTGCTAGGCCTGTGTGCAGAGATAAGACACGGTCCTTACCTTTGAGGAGTTAAGAAATTAGATGAGAAGGCACATGGGAATTTTTTTTTTAAGTAATACAACCTAAGAAATGCTAAAACAAAGCTTTGGTCAAGGAACTATTGGAGTACTTTGCTGAACTATTTCAGCAAAGTCTGGGAGAGGGAGGATTGGGAAGTTTCACAAAGAAAGTGCTATTTGAGTAGGGAATTAGAGGGATCAGAAAAAGAGAGGAACATTCAGGCAGAGGGAATGTAAACGAAATCACCACCGAGAGGGTCCATGACGTCTTTGGTGAATGCACTCTGATCTGGTGAGGTTGATATTGCAGGAGAAGAATTGAGAAGAAGATTGGGTACTTTAATGGGAGATGAGATTTTAAAAGTAGTTTGGATCAGAGATGAAGGGATTTGGTTGTATATGAAGCTAATGAGTTTGTTCTTTGTGCTTAGATACTGTGCAAGTCTTCAAAGACTTGCTTCCAAGCAAAACAATGACACTTTCACATTTTTTCTAGAGAGATTACTTTTTGATTTGGGGCAAGACATATTTAGTGGGAAGAGACTGGAAATAAAGACACTTGTTAAGTGGCTTTAACACAGTCATAATTTCTAGTGAGAGTATTCAAGACTGAAGAGTCAGTTCAAGATTGGCTATTATATAAATTATTATGTTTTCTCAAACTTATTTTTTAAATTGCTGATTCCTGTTTTTTGAGGTATAGTCAGTGAAATATACTAAGAAGGGATCTGGGGAAAAAAGCCATAAAACAGTCCCTTGTATAGTTGGAGACAGAGTTTGTGTGAATTGGAATAAACTGTTGTTGTCCTGAGACCATTATTGTTTCCACCTGTTAGTGGCAATACCCTAGCTTTTACTTTCTGGTGTGGTCTCTGCGCTCATGCATAGCAGTACTACACATTGGAGATGTTGGTGCAATAAAGAAAAAAAAGATTAATTCAAAAATAATATATACTCAAACTTAAATATGAACAATACCTTGGTAAATTGCACTCAAGACAGCTGAAACTCACTTCGTCCAGTGATTTCACTGCAAAGAATCCTAGCAAGTTTTCATGGAAATGGAAACCTTCAAGAGACATTCTTTATACAAAGCCTGGGTTAGGTAAGCAAGACCGAGGAATTACAAAGGTCTCCTTATGAAACAGATTTCAGGGCGATAAAGATTGATGAGCCATGAAAACCCTGCAATATAAGTATAGTAATTATTGCTTTTAGAATTAGACATAATATGGTTGTATTTAAAAAGTGATATAAAATTCTCGGTAATATTCATAAATTGTACCGACTTTAGTTTCTTATAGTGTTAGCTTTCTTATGAAATAAGAATGTTAGAGAACCAAAGTACTGAAACTTCCTTTAATTTGTTGTTGTTGTTTTTTAATGGTACAATTTTGGATTATGGACAGTTGCTCTTGGAATGGTGTCTTGGATAACTGCTTGAATTGTTAGTGTTATCAACTTCACCAACCCCTCACTGGGATTAGGACAGAGGGAGGTTTCTGTTGTCTCTTTGAAGGATTATATCACTGGCAACATTGATAGGCCTTAAGTGAAGCCCGTTACCGCATTTAGAGGAAACACTTGGACAGGAGAGGAAAAGTGTCTCTTCCTGAGTCTGGATTCAAGGGTTAAGAGTATTTGTTGAAAACGATGAAAAAGGGACTCATTGTACTGTTTGTTTTATGGCTTATAAAATAAGGTGATTCCAAAACTCAAATGATTCTACTGAATATATTAAATTTCACATAAGAAGAGCCTGCCATTCTCCTGTTAAAGTACAAGTGACATTTGAAAGGTTTAAAATATTTTATACTAGTATTTAATATTTTGGAATATTCAAATTGTTTAAATGCCTCAAGGTTTTTTGTATACATCTATATGTGCACATCTTCCATAGTATAAATGTACATGCTTCACCTGTTCCTGTAGTAAGAAAATTCAATTATATGCAGTGATTATTTTATCAAATAAAAATTTGTACATTTTTTCTGATAAGTTTGGAATCATTGTAGTTGTAGCATTAATGATGGTTATTGTTTTGCATAGCTTTATAATTTTTAGAGCTCCTTTACATACGATGTCTCATTTGAAGCTTTGATAGGGTAGTAGAGGAAATTTCCCCTTATCTACAAATCAGATTCCCAGCAACACCACCATATGGGAACATAACCATGAGTCTGGAAATAAATGGAAACAGCTTCTGACTGTAAAACAGATGTCACAGAGCCCTTAGTTTAGCTTAATTGAAAAGATGAAGCCATCCTCAAGTCATTTACCTAAAATAAAGGAGCAGATTAGAGCCCACTTGATTCATAGGCAATCATGAGATATAACAGCTGGCAGGAGGAAATATAAGTAGACTAGGGTCTTCGATTCACTTTTGGGTTACTCAGCTCAGCAGTCTGTATACATTCAGTGGAAGGACACATAGACCTAGGCATTCCAGTAGGCCCTTTAAGTATCACTATAGTGGCTAAAATCTAGTCTAACACAGTGTAATAACTATTTGGCATGTTGATGACATTATAGGTAATCAAGAAGAGGTTAACTACCCTGGTTAAGGAAACAGGAGAATGTGTAATAGTTGGTTTCTTTTAATACCTTCTGTTGAAAATATTTCATGTGAAAATAACTTCTGCACTTAAATGAGGTAGTCTTCAGTTTTCAAGGAAATTCACTTATGGACTAATTTGCTTACCCTAATTTAGACAATAAATAAATTAGGTTATTATAGAGCAAAAAGGAGATGAGTAATTTTCAGCTTTACAAACTAAGTAAAAATGTTTGCAGCAGTTTATTTCTAATATTTAAAAGAAGCACTCAGAGAGTGTTGGCACATGTATGTCAGCTATTCTTCCAAATCCTAGTAGCAAAAGTGGTGGAATAGAGCCAAGTGTGTTTGACAATGTGCTTGGCTGTGTTTGATCCCAGTGGCCATTCTCAAAGTATTAAACTGCATATATCATTCCTTCAACAAATACTAACAATCAATGGTTGCATATAGAATATGTCCATCACAACTAAAAGAGAATTCACAGAATCATAGAAGTTAGAGCTGGAAGGGGGAGGTCACCTAGCGCACCTCATCCTCTTGATGAGAAAACCGAAGTCCATAAAGGATAGATAATGTATCCACGGTAATATAGAAACCAGGACAAGAAACCAGTCCTCTTGTCTTTGTTCTTATAAGAATTCCGTCCTTCAAGAGGTAATATAACCCAAAGAGAAACGTGCACATGTAATAAAATTTAAGGGGAAAATCACACTTGAGTATGTCCTAAATAAGTGAGGAAATGTGCCACTTTCTGCCTCTGTGAATGGTCTTTTCATAGGAATTGGATTCTGTGAAAGAAGAAACCTTTGTGGCACTGAGGAGAGGAAAATAGAGGCCATTGGAAAGATGGGACAGCAAGGCTAGTTGGCTGTAGACAGATGTGAAAGCATGCGTGTTCCTAAGGAGTGAGGACAAGAACCTTTGTCATTTGAAGACCTTTCTTAATATAGTTTCATAGATTAGTGGAATGAACCTTATATTTAAAGGTGGGAAATAGGGATTTGAATACAGGCTGCTTTGGCACTTCAGTGTGTGTGACTGAACTTCACTGAACCTCAGTTTCTTCATCTGCAAAATGGAAATAATAATAGACTACCTCAAAGATTTTTTTGAGGTTCAAGTGGAAATAAAGGACTTTATAACCGAAATATCCAAGTGATAGGATAAAATAATAATTATTATCATTATTATACTATATGCACTAGAGAAAATATTTCTTTAGAAAGTATTTCTTTAAGAATAAGGCTGTTTTGGAGAAGAATGAAGCCTGGCAATGGGCAAGTTTGGCTTCCATTTCTTTGTACCTCCAGGCCTGTGGTTTCCAACTGTGATTGATGTTAATAGTTTACAATTCCTCTCCTGGCCATAAATTCCCTGGGGTCATTACAGAGATAAGCGTCTAGGGCTGGTAAATTGCTCTGAGGCAGCTGAGGGTGGCAGGAGGGTAGGAGTCTTTAGTGGGAGGATGATCATGTATCTGCATTTGGCTTTTAGGAGACAAACAAGGAATCTTGGCACTGAGGTATTTAATGTTCACTACCACTGCAGCAAGTCCTTGCTGTAAATATATTTTCCATTGAAGATGGGAGAATCATAAATAATCACATTCAGTAATTATTAAGTATAGTCATTCATGTAAAGTTTGTTACTACTAACAGTCCCCACTTATCCTTCTGATGAATATTTATTGAACTTGTAAATTGTTCATCAATAAGCACTTTATGTGCAAGATCTCATTTGGCAATTATATCATTATCTACTGATACAGAAACTGAGGCTCATTTAATTTTACTGTATGCAAGAAGCTAATTTATTTTTTCCTAGATAGAGCTTCAGATGCCTTTTTTTCCGTTTTTGTTGCTGTCTTGACATCAGGTGGAGTCAGGTTGTCATTCTCCAAATAAAGGAAGAGTGAGAACATTCCTGTAGGATCAGTTTAACAGAAAGGACCAGCTGTAGACAAAAGAAGTATCCTAAAGGTGTCATACATATTTGTAGCAAGAATATATCAGTTCTACACAGTTAACCCTAAATTACCTATGCTAGGAGAACTCAATGAAGAAATTCATGAGATAAGGGAATCTTATTTGCCTCTTTCAACACCTAGGAGAGCAGTAAGCACATTGTCATTTGTGAAATGAATGAATGATCCATAGACTTTTATTTCAGCCAGCAGCTTCAGCCTCTTCCCTTTCCTACCTCTCCCACATTTCCTACTAAAACTGATGCAATTGATACAAATACCCCCATTTGAATTTAATTTTTCCTCCTATCCTTTCCCAACCATAGATGTAGAGCTAATGACAAGACAAATACTATGAGAGCCACCAACAAGGATTGAAGAGATGTAATAACTATCATTAACCAGCAGGGTTGATGTTAGAAGTTGTTTAGATATAGAAGTATTCAGTGTGACATCAAGGAGTTCATTACTATTCTGAAAAGATGGCACTCAACATTATTTTCTTCTGATCTGTTCATGTTTATATCATTTAGTTCATTTCAGACCTCAAATCATCTAAAACTTTTCTGGGACAATTTTTCCAAAGAGAATCTCAAGATTCCAGTAGAAAATTTTAACCTTTTGTCCCGATTATCATGCAAATCAAATGATTGTGTACCTTCTAGACTTATAAACATAATAATGACTCTAAATGCCTATACAGCTCAGATTTTGCATCTTTCATGTGCATTTTTCACCTGATTCAAAGGTAGTTTTACAAATGTTTCATTTAGTCTGTTGAAAATCCTTCCACCTGCTACTGTTAGTTGAATGTGATGGTAACTATATACCATTCTTTGCCTTCCATTGGACTCCTTCAGTGTCTTTATGTGTGAGATTATTGACAGAATTAGATATTATTTTACAGTAGAGTTACAGCTGTCCAAGTTCTAAATAACAGCTATGACTAACCCCATGGGGGAAGATTCCTAATAATTTTCCAAGTTTCTGTGTTAGTGACAGGTTTCATGCATACGCTCAGCTATTAAAGTATTAGAGTTTCTTTGATTTCTTAATCATTAACAACTTTAGCTTTGATTGCCCAGGGAGTTGCAAGCTGTTAAAATTATCATTTGCCTGTTAACTAATTTTGAAACCAAGAGCTGTTTCTTCATTTGATGTAGTACAGGTCTTTCTCAGAGCACATACAGCTCAAGAGCACTAAGAATCTACTATAAGAAAACCTATTCTAAAACAATGAATTTGTAAAATAAATGGGAGTAAAAGCAGAGAATTCTTAAATACTAAAGAGTTCAGTTTTTTAAAAGATTCAACAAAGAATTTTTTTCAGTAGAAAACATATCTTTTTTTTACAATTTAGTATTTAAATAGTGATTAATTTCTGTTAAAAAAGAGAGAGATAGGAAATCTGAAAGCTGTGTTTCAATGTTAAAAAGTCACTTGAAATTCAATCAGAGCTAAGATAATGTTGGATTATCATGTAAGTCAATGGAATATTAAAAAACATCCTGGAAAAATTCCATTTATACACAGCCTTTTCAAAGTCATGCCCCTACAATACTTTACCCATAGTAAATATTCAATAAATATTTGTTAAATAGATTTGCTATATGTTAAGATCAATTGATGGTGTGATAAAATGAAGTGGTACCTTGAGCATTCATTCATACATTCATTCATTCATCCACCATCCATTCAGAGATAGTTATTTACATTCCAAATGTAGTTTATTGAAAAATTGAAAAATGACTTATTTTATAAAAAATGACTTTTCTCTAATGTTAAAATTGTATTTCTACAATTGGGCTGAAGGAATTTATTATTGGTCCAAGAAGCTCCTGTGGTCTAGTTCTGTGCAGGCTACTTAAGAAGTACATTAGAAGCTAGTTAAAATAATAAATTCCTAATCCCCATTCTCAAAGATTTTGTTCGGTAGATCTAGGGTGAGCCAAGCATTTGAATTTTTTTTTGAAATCTACCCAGATACTGATATACAATTCGGTTTCAAAACCTAACATAATATCATCTAGAACTGTTTCTTCCAGAAGAGTCAGTTACCACAATTATTTGCTTAGCTTATTTATAGTGTGCCTGAGGTAATGGCAGGGATAGGATGTTTTCCTTAGACAGGACATCAGGAAAAGGAACATCTAGCTTTCCTCAGTTCAGTATTTCTAATTTCTGGTGATTCCTTTTAAGTATCAATACAGTGCCAGGCAATACACTGTGGATATGCCACTACCTAAAGCAGGAAAAGCAAAAGTCAGCACTACCTGGAAGCTCTCTTATACTTATAGGCCAACACTAATACTGTTCTTTATATAAGCCCTATCCCTGCCCTTTCTGATGTCATTCTTTATGTCACAAAGCCCTCCCAAACTTGTCTTCACACCTTTCTCTAAAGAGATAGAATGGAAGGTTCTGGCTTGTAGAGGTCCTATTCTTGCTAACCCAGGCAAGCAAGAATGGATACACATAGTGCATCTTCGCCCAATGCATTCAATCTTTCACTTTGTGACCTTACTCTGAGCTTAGAATTAGACCTCTCATTTTACAATTCTGACTGTATTTTCTTTTTTCTTCACCTCTCCTAAGATTTGTTCTTAAGTACTGACCTGTACAGTTTCTCCAGAATTAATCAACTTATTTCCTTTTCTTCTACAAGCTAATCTTGATGTATTTTCCATCTCCTGTATAATAGAATGTACCTCTAATCAGTCCTTCCCACTCAATATCATTATTATTAAGCATAATCATACATTAATTGTTATGTATTGTGGCTTTGAGTGCTTATTAAAAAAATCTCTTTCTCGTTTGGAACTGCTGCTGTCTACATCTTTCTAAGGAAGCGGATAATTTTGCTTGCAGACTACAGGCTTGCTAAGCACTATGTGCAAGTAGACAGTGACATAGCATCTGTCAGATGTCTATATGTCAGTCTAAGATGAATATATGTCATATCCTTTTACGGTCCTTGATATTTGTGCCTATTAAACATCTGTAGTATATTAGATGCTGTGCAGGATAAAGCATAGCTGGGCAAAGTCTAATAATTACTGTCTCATCCTATACTGAAAGTTAATATGATTGAAGACTATAGGAAATACTTCCATTTTTCTCTTCTCCAGAGTAAATATTTCAAATCCCTTTAACCACTTTTGTTTATTAACTCCATGAACCCCAAACTCCATTAACGTAAATGAAGAAACATGGTTAAACAATTTTAGCCTCTTTTATTAGCGATATAAAACTTCACAGCTGAAAAAAGGAGGCTAAAATCAAATGAAACCTGGAATGGATCAATGAGGACAAAAGCATCCCTAAATACATTCCCTAAAGGTAAAATCATTCAGGTCTTCTAGAACAGACTGGCTAGCAACTGCTGCCCCACACAAGTACCCCAAGTTCTTGCCTCACAAAGATTTTTTTTTTTTTTGCCTCTCTAAGATGATTCTTTAAGGAGGAAAAAAAAATCAGGAAAACATTCAATTTTTTAGAAATGGCACTTCTAGCATGTCACAATACTAACCCTTGTGTTCTCTCTTGGTGGGGCCCCAATTGAAGAGTTCTTCCAGATTTTTTTTTCCATTAATGAAAAGAATAGGTTTGAGTTCTTTTATATCATGAGAAAATAATGACCACCATTTTGGTGGTACAGGGTCATCACTAAAATGATAACAAGAATGAGTGTGTTGTACCCTTTTTTCACCCTGTTCATCTTCCAACTTTATTTTTGCTTTTCATATAGTTCTTTGTGAGATGCTATCACATAAGAAATACATGTAAATGTCATTATGAGTGACTTTGCAGTTTTTCGTGGAAATTTCATTTATCTAAGTCATAATTAATAACATTCAAGATTGAATCATTTCCTAAGGCAACCTCAGCGTTAGTTTGTGCAGTGTTTCACCAGGTCCGTTCATTTTCTATCTGTTGTCAGAGTGCAGGCATCTTTGAGTGTATCTTGTTCATGTAGTGGGGACATTGTTACTTACAGTAACTTCATATTAATGATACAGCTAACTTATGGTATCAGTGTACGAGTCAAGTATCTGGATGGTGAGAATATTAGGTGGTTCTGTTTATAAATATAATTAGAAATGGGAAAAAATGGAAGGACAAACAACATAACGTGCATGATGATATATCTAGGTAATAAGCTCATTGTAGATTTTAACTTTTTCTTGCGTTTATCTGTTTTTTTAATTTCTAAAATGAAGAAAAATATGAAATCTTAGAGAAAGGAGAAATTATAGTTGCTGCTTATTTCTTACTTTGTATTTGCTTATCCTAGGAGACTTACCTATGCATTTTTTGTATGCGGTATTTCTCTCCCAAGCAGTCTTTCCCTTCTTGCCCGTGCTGCTGAAGCATATTTTCTCTATTTTAGCAGTATGCAACGTTCATGAGTTTGTATAACGAGGACCTAAATATAAATACATAATTGTAGCTGACTTTGATTCTTTTAATTTTTTAAATTTGATAACCTAGGTTTGTAGATGGATTTTTGCATGCATTTTGCTGCAAGCTGATGCTTATGGTCTTTGTATTTGCAGATGTGGACAGGAGTCAAAGGAGATGAATGTGTTGATATGCATGGGAGGCTTTAGGTGATATGAAAAACAGTATGGTAGAGTTTGTAGGTTGAATCATATTTTGGAGATATAAATTAAATGAAAGCCATTCATTAACATTTCTCAGGCCCAATGTCCTAGATCTTAATTCAGATTAACATCCCAATGTATTTAACATGTTTCTCCCTTGATCCATTGGCCATTAAAAGTTATGTTCAAACTGTGTATTAAAACTATAATCATGGACATCTTTGCTACTGCTGTCCAAAGAAATACCTCATAACACTTTCATTCTTAGCTAAATTTCTGAATTTTCGAAAATGGGTCCCCTTCCTAAGCCCCTCCCCTTCTTTTTCCTTTTTACAATTTAAAAAATTTCTTCATCCTAACTTTATGAGACTGTCAAGGAAGAAACTCTTACAACTATCATAAGACATTAAAGAAGACAGAACAAAATTGAATGCCTTGGGAGTTTTGTGTAGTACAAAAAAGCAAGGAATAATTTGGTTTATTTGTTTTTTCCCATCTAATATTTTTAGGTACAAGCCTATGCAGAAAGTGGATGGGGTTGCAGATGGTTTCACAGGAAGTGGTCAACAGACAGGCACATCTGTTGAGCAAACTGTAATTGCCCAAAGTCAACATCATCAACAGTTTTTAGGTATGTTAAGGTGTAATGCATATTAGTTGCTATCAGGATTTTGAAAACAAGAGAACAACAGTAGTGTTTTCTCCAAGTACAATGTCTATTACAGATGTTAATTACATAGATTTTTTTTTGTGTGCTGAAACTATGCACATTATATGATAGTTCTAGTTCATTTCTACTTTTTCATAGAAAAAGAGCTTATTTTTTAAAATCTCAAGCTATGTAGAACTTCTAAATGCATCTGAATTAAAGGCTTATTTCTATGAAATTGTTTTCCAGAATTTGTATTAATTGGGCATTTATGATCAAAATTGTGTGGTAGTTTCAGTAGTAACTTGAAGTGCCAAAAAGAATTCTTATTTCCTGTGTATAAAGTTGCATATGCATATAGTCTTAGATTAGAAAAAATTATTATAAACTTTTAAAAAGTAATTTATTCTTTTAAATTGATCACAGTATTTGCTACTTCTGTAATTTTATAGATGGTATGCATGTTTCTTGTTATTTAAAGAGTTAAGGAAGTGGAACTTGAACATTTTGCATATTCCTGTCGTAGCTAAAGGTGCAAAAATGGCACTTTAATTGACAGCTCTTCTAGAGATGAACATGCATAGTTTCGGTACAACAGATCAAGATAAGTAGAAGCTCTCAGAGAGTGCGTGTGTGTATGTGTCTGTGTGTGTGTATATGTGTCTATGTGCACTTTCTGACAAAGACAACTGAAATGTACTCTGGGGTCAGAATGGCTACTGAAGTTGAAAGCATTATGGCAGCATTCCCAAACTAGTGTCCTCAAGTATATTCTTGTAGACCCTTGAGCTCTCAGCAAGAATCTTTATGTTTTTTATTTTGTGTCCTTATTTCAATTATAATCTTAAAAAAAATAAAAGCATATTCTGGATTACCTGGAAGACTAGAACGAATACCGTTCTGCAATTTTAGTTTCCACATTTGTATTTGAATTTATCATAAGGTTGGCACCAAAGTGTATTGCATTAATTGTCCAGAGCCAATGAGAAAAGAACAGAGAGAGACTTACTGTGTAAATTACGCCTTCATACCAAGGGAAGGCTAAATGATGTCCCAATGCTCTGTGTAGAGGAAAGTTTCACAGCTCATTTGAATATAGAAGCATAATGGGAGAACCAGCCATCATGAAGTACGTGTTGGTATAGGGTTGTCAAACTCAAAAGATCCTGCGCTGCAGCAGTCAATACCATATTCATGTTGCAAGAGGTAATTTAGTTACAGGACAACAGCATCATCTGTCATATCAAATTAATGTTGTTAAGTTTAATGTTATTTTTTTAGGTTTCTTTGTACTTATTTTGTAGGTCTTTTGGTTTATGATTATATGAGAGGTATAAGCATAATAAGTTTAAAGCTAGATTTATTTTTATATACCTAAGTAATATAATGATAAAAATAACTAAAATTGATACTGGCCAGCTCAAGGTATTTTTCTTATCAGAGGGGTCCTATATTGAGAGACACTGAGATATGTTATTTCCAATATAATCATAGTGAAAATTTAGTTTCTCCAGAATTTTAGAAGTATCCTCTCTATTCTTTGGTGCTGCTGCTGCTGCTAAGTTTTGTTTATAAAATACTAATATGAAAAGTCCTTGCTTTTGGACCACTGACCTTTAAATTTTTTTCCTTTTTAATCTTCTTAAATTTGCCCTCATTAAGCTGTAATTGGCACCATCCACAATAACTTTTTTTCTGTTGTGTTGTCATGGTAACAGATGCATCTCGAGCACTTCCAGAGTTTGGAGAAGTTGAAATCTCTTCTCTGCCAGATGGTACTACCTTTGAGGATATCAAGTCACTGCAGAGTCTTTATCGAGAGCACTGTGAGGTAAGTCTTTTCAAACACAGTCGGACACGTGCTAAGTTTTGCCAGGCAACTTGCTAAAGCAAAATAATCAAACATATTCCTAGAGGACAGATAAAGTTACTTCATATTTCTTTGAGCACTAATAAGTTATCTTTTCTTCATGTCTCGGGGAGAATAAATTTTACTTTCCATCTTCTTAGCCTATTCTAATACGAATCCTTTGATGAAGCAATTCCACTTCTAGGTACTCCTTCTAGAAAAATGCTTACATGTAGGGGAAGAGATAAGTGTACAGGGAACTTGTTGCATTATGGTTTTTAATGAAAAAGATTGCTTATAACTTCAATATCTAACAGGGAACTGAATAAATAAAATATGGTATGATCTATAGAGTAGAATGCTATGCAGCCATTAAAAAGAACAGGCAACTCTAAGTGTGCTTTTTGGAACAAGCTTCAGGATTTGTTTTTAAGGGAAAAAGCAAGATGTAAAACAGCAAGTATAATATACTATCATTTGAGTGAAAAAGAACATGTTATATACATCTCTCCAGAAGAAAGAACAAAATATTAATGCTGGTTGCCTTTGGGAACAAAACTTAGTGACTGGGAGTCAGGGGAAAGAGACTTAATTTTTCAATATACTCTTTTTACCTTTTGAATTTTACATGATAGCTGTGTATTTCTATCCAAACTATTTTCTAGAAATGTTTTATAAAGCACTTTAGGTGTTCCTTCCAGGGATCATTGAGGCTCTAGTTTTGTTTGTTTTGCTTTCATGGTTAATTAAGTTTTCTCTTGGTGTTTTCCATCCCTACTCCTACTCCCTTTCTGAGTATCCTATATCAAAATTGGCTACGTTGTCTCCAGGAGGTGAACTCTCTCCAAGCCCGCTCGTACCTGCAGCTCACCTGGTAGAAAGAAGATAACAGATTGCAATAAGAGTCTTCTAAAGTACCCCTCCTTTTGAAAGAGGAACTGTTTAGAACTTAAGTAGCTTTATTCCAGGGCTATTTATGATCTACTTAGAAGTAAAAGATAATCCTTGGGCAGTCCTCCTGACTGCTGACAATGCAGTATGCAGTGAGAAGTCTCAGCTCATAACATTCACAGATTTTTTTTCCCACTCCAGAAATAAGAACTGCTTGAGTGAATCTGAGTACTTGTCAGGGGTGCTAGATTATTAACAACCAAGGGCAAGTTCTCTCTTTATTAACAAACTGTGTGCCAGAAGTGTTTTTCAACATGTCCTGCCAGTTTGTTGTTCCCAACATTTCTTGTTATGATGAAAAACACTTACTGTTTCTCTTTGACTGCTTTTCCCAATATTAGAGAATTTCTGGATGATCCTTACCTATCTAGAAAAAAATTTCTCTTTCTTTCTGCATGAATATCATGTATATTCAGTGAAGATTTACATCAAGATTCTCTAATCAGTTTCTCATTTCTCTGTGTTCAGGTGAACCTTGCTTCAAGCAACCCCGCCTACACAGATATAATTTGGATTGTTTTCAGTTGCTCATATTTATTCAAAATATAACTTGGAGCATGATTATTTACATTACTAAAGAATATACATTAAAATTAATCTAAATGAAAAATTCCCCCAATTAGATGAAAATATTCTTTGGATTACAAAATTTTCATTAATTGTCAGGAATACTCTATATGAAGAGATATGAACATATATAGTAATTAATCTGCATGGGAAATGGCAGTTCATAGAATGATCCTCATTTATTTCGGAGTTACCAGTGTTCGTGCCATCTCTCATGGGGCATAAAGACATATATGAAAAGGAAGAATTCTAATTATTTTTTCCTGTCACACTTCCAAACTTTTCAAGGACAGGTGCCTGAGTCTCGGATCCAGTCCTGTAAATGGTTGTTTGCCCTAAGCCAGTGAAATACAGATTATTTTAAACTATATTTGGCATACATTTTAGTTTGAACATATTTAAAAGTGGGTGGACAAATGATAAAATGTTTTATTCATTTGTAAAACTGACTAAATGTGGCTGATATGAATGTCCTTTTCAGAAGAATTATTTGAGATTATTTCATTTGAAGAGATACTTAATTTAAGGTGCACTGAATTTGTGACTTGCCTTATTTTATTTCATATTTCCTATAATTTATGTTTTTAAGAAAGATTAATATACCCATTTTGGCTGTTATTTGGAATTTGCACAGTTGGCTTATCAAAGATATTTTGGAAGTATCACTAGTTATGTAAGGAACAAATATAATTTTCTACACAAGATGCTCTGACAGTCATTTTTTTCTTTTAATATATGCATAGTGTCCTTACAGCAATCTCATAGCTAGAAATATGTAAGGTATTATATCAGATATTACTAATTGCTTCATTAATAGACATCTCTCAGAATGTGCCTAAACTACATTTGGGAAAGCAGCTATAATAATTTGCCTCCTGAGAAGGTTTTGGGTTTTGCCTGGGAGCAAAACAGGCCCAGATCTACACGGGTAGCACAGACTCCAGAATTACAAAGTTACAGTTTCCTCTTTCTGCCTTAAATGTTCAGATTGATTCTCTCGATTGCCCCTTGCTGTCTCTTAGCTTCTATGAATTTTGCAGGTCTTGAAGGGACTGTTTTACGTGTTTTTATTCTCAGTGCTGATGACATCAAACACATTATACTGAGGACTTGTCTTTTATACTGAAAATAATCACAGAATCACGTGATCTTTGTACAAACAAGTTTTGGTTTTATGACTGCTTTTTATCTGAAGGCGAATTTGCAGACTAATTGCAATGGCAGGGTGAAATTAAATATCATCAAAAGTTAATGAAAGTGGCAAATTTTAGCATCATCAAAAAAATAAAAATGTCCTTGATGCAGCTGGAGATCTAAGAGATAAAATTAAGGAGGAGGAGGTGAGGGCCCCACCCCCGAGGTTAGAAAAGGGGATAGTCTTATAGCTTCCCTCTAAAGGGTGTATGCTGAGAGAGGATTGAATGTAAGCCATTCTGTGACCACAGAGAGGTGCTTGCTGTGCTTTTCTTCTGCCAAGACAGGCACTACCCTCTGGAGGTCAGCCTGACTCTGTAGTTTCTGCCCTCAGCCTCTGCTTGGCTAGGAACACTCCAGAACCCATGGTCAGCAACCCTAACCAGAGCTGATTGAGCCCTAACTCCATCTGCCATACACAAGCACCTCCATACCCTTCTCTTCTGCTTTTTTTTTTATGGCTAGTGGACACAGCTAGTCCAGTAAAGACTGATGTGAATTGAATGTATGTTCTGTGTCCCTGTGGATCTGAGAATAGTAAGGGAACCGGGGAAGTAGTGGGTTAAGGAATGAAAGAAAAGTTAGGGAAGCAAGCATGAAAATGGAGAGAAAAGAGAGGAAAAAGTAAGGGTGGGACGTGAGGTCATTCTGGGAGGAATACAAGTTACCCTGCTTAATCATTTAAGAGTTATTTCCCCCGGTTTTTTCCTAGCTAATCTCTTTTGTTTTCCCATTTCCATTGGCAAAATTTAGTCCAGTTTTACCATATTAATTTACGAACCCAAAAGTATCTTTACATTTAAGTCTTGTTACAGTATGTACTCCTCACACATCCCCATAAGAAATTTTGTAAGGTAATATCAATAACCATTTTGTTTTTTAGGCAATATTGGACGTTGTTGTGAATCTTCAATTTAGCCTGATAGAAAAATTGTGGCAAACATTCTGGCGCTATTCTCCCTCTACTCCAGCTGACGGCACTACCATTACTGAATCAAGGTCAGAATCAATATGCTTTTCCAATTCATTTTCATGGCTGAGTAGATGTCACAGCTAACAAATTAGAGATATGTATACCAGTTGTGAACCTTACCTGATAACATTAATTGAATAGATTGAAATAAACCACAAACTACTCTTTTGAGGTTTCAGCGTGTGTATTATAGCTCCCATTTATATTGACTTGGGGGACTGCAGTAGAACTATTTCATCCTCATGGAATTAGTATCATATCTGCCTTTCATACCGTCAGAAAGTATTAACGTGCATAGGCAGCTCTGGGGGAGTGTTATAGATATCCAGCCGTGTGGCACCAGGGCAATGGTGGTATAGTTCTAACCTCAGTAATATTTGATAAACTAAAACTATTTTTAAAGTCCATTTTCTTTTTTATCCTCATTTGCCATCTATTCATTTGCTACATTTATTCACACCAGCAATCTGAGTGAAATAGAAAGTCGACTTCCGAAAGCAAAGCTGATAACTCTGTGCAAACATGAGTCTATCCTGAAATGGATGTGTAACTGTGACCATGGGATGTACCAGGCTTTGGTGGAGATTCTCATCCCCGACGTCCTTAGACCTATTCCTAGTAAGTTAAATGCAGACAAGTACGGATGCTTTTGTTCTCATACATTCCACCCAGGAAGTTTTGGGTAGTGACGTTGCAAACTAGAGTGATTCTAATCTCATTAAATTTGCCAAATAGAAAACATGCAACACAGAGTATTGCATGAAAGCAGCCTAGAGCAAAACTGTAGTAAAAAGGGAAAAATTCTCTGTTTTTCAATCTTTCATTTTCTTTTTGACAAAAAAGACAACCTATAGATGTGACAGCCCCAATGACTAATTGCAAGAACACTCCCAGGCCAGTCAACCATGTGAAAATCATTCTACCCAAGGAAAAGGTTTCCTTCATAAAGCCCCGAATTTTTGAAATCTGTAATTGCTAGACCAGCCTCTTTCATGTTTGCTTTTGATTTGAAATGAATTTATCTTGGTTTCTACTGAAGTTGAATTTCTTTATAAAAGCATTTACTTTGTCACCGACATCACGTTAAGAACTACAAATGCAGTTTCCATTAACAGTAATGGTTAGCTGGCATTTTGAGAGAAAAATCAATGCACCTGCACTAGCAGTGTATTCCTGCCATGAAGCAAATAGGAATTCCATAGATAAATTAGATTACTTTTTTAAGTGATAGTGTTTTTTAAACTACCCTGTTGCAAACAAAGCTATTTTTTGCAAGTGTCAATATAAAAGCCATCATGGATACTTGTGTTAGAGACAGTTGAAATGATTTTAGGTCTACATCTTTATGAGCACCTACTAGTAACCTTAACTTTTAAAGATATGGAACAGAATTGCTACTCTACAATGACATTAATAAGGTAAAAGCGATCTTTTAGCTTGTAAAATTAGCAGCCATGTACTCGAAGTACACTCTTCACAGTTAATTTGTGTTAAATTATTCCAGAAAATATTTAAATAGGGATTTAGCAAGAAATGGTGAAGATACTAACATTTGTATGTTTATACTTTCTTTTTTAAAATATGATAACAGTGGAAGATATGAGTTATTTCTTATGTTCCCTACCACCTTAAAATATATGCTTAGACATACATTTACATATAATATCAATGAACACACACATACATAAATTTATATAGAAATTAGTTTTTTAAAAATCCAGCTGCCATGGTCTCACATTTTTATAAATTACTAATATTTTCTACCCTATCTGCACCAAGTTTCCTGACTAAAGATTGATTAAAAGTGATGTTGTCATGGAAAATTTCAACGTGTAAATTCTCTACTGATTTATGTTCCAGAATCTGATTTTCCTGTTTTTGTCTTGCTTCCTGTGCTCTGAGTGATAATCTCTAGAGATGTTTAAGAGAAGTTGCATAGGGTAGCTCATTAGCCTATGACATCTTGCCACCAACATAAATTTCTCTCATGAGATATAAGAAAAGGTGTCAGTGAACACTTTCTTTTTTGAGGCCAGTCAACAACATCAGTGTTCATTAAACAATTCTAAAATCTGTTGCTTCTATGTTAGCATCACAAGACTTTAACTTGTAAACTCAGCAGTTCCCTAAGTTAAATCGCGTATCAAGTGTAGTTGGCTTTAAACCCCAGAATTTTTAAGCACACAATACACATGACCTTTGTTTTTGGCAAATTTTGATTTGAAAACCGTTTTATTTTGTCAAGTAGTTTGTCTCTGCATTCAGACAACTCAAATTCAGGAATTATGAGTATAGTTTTACAGTTTCTCTGAAGTTACAAGATGCATTAAGGTGCCACCCTACCAAGTAAATTTGGAATTTTAATTCCTGTTCTATAACAAGACTTAACAAAAATAAAGCTTAAAATACAGTGTAGATCACTATCTTCTGATTGTGCATTTTAATATTAATCATAAGCAGGTTGAGACAAGTTAGCTTTAGAGTAGTTTTAAATTTCTAACCATCCATTCATGAGAAAAAGTTGTCAATCTGCACAATTTGATCTGACATGAATCCCTATAGAGAGAACAAACTTAATTTTATTTTTGAAAATTTAATTTTCCTGGCTACTAGTACTTCACTCTACCATTTACTGTCCAGATGGGATTCCTTTTTTTAGCCAAAAAAGTCTGCATATCACACTAATTTAAAGTCAGCTTGAAGCTACTATACTCCAAAATACATTTATCTGAAAATGGGGAAAAAAAAGTGAAGTGTAAAAAATTGTGTAAGAACTCAACTGGTAACACTCAAATGTACAATTTATGATTATAATTAAAGGTGACCCAAAATGTCATTTAGTACAAAAAAGGAAAAACTTACAATCATTTGAGATACAAAGCATATCTTTTTATTTTACAATCTCCCTAGCATTATATGTGTCTAAATAAAACAAGACCCATATTAAATTTTTTTAGTAACTTTTCTCAGTTCTTGTTTTTTTCAGATTAAATAATTATTATATATTAATTATAGAAAACTACGTAATACAGATAGCCAAATTGAATCTTATACAGAATTTTACTGAGTTTCAAAGAGGGTCTTTAATTTTTTTTTCCACTGTTTTTCATTTCCATTCATGCCTGCCCTCCATGGTTCCAGTACATAATACAACAGAAAAATATTTTTCTTTCTTTTTTCTTTTTGGCTGAAGTGAGAAGCTTTGGAAATTTCAAAAAATTAGTTCTCAAGAAATTTCCAGCTCAGTGTTTCCAATAGATGATTCTTGTGGTTAAAAGTCTGCACTTCTTGAGTGTTTTTCCTAATCAAAATGTAGCCATCTCAGTTTCTCTTCTGTCATTTGACCACTTAAAGAAATAATTTTTAAAAATTTGTTGTTTTTATTATGGAATAGTAAAATTTATATCTTTTGCATTTAATTTGAGTAAGTTAATTATTTCTAACCCTGCTTTAACAAAAGTAGTAAAGAAGCATGTCAGACTCATTTGAGCACAGAAAGAAAAACCAAGGAATTTAATCCCATCGTTAACATTAATACTCTTGGGAGCCTTGGACAAAAATGTAACCTCTCTGTCTCTTATTGTGGACTACCAATTGTAAGACTTACCCACATTATAGGGAACCCACAGGGATTTATTTTCTGTTGTGGGTGCTTCAAACACTTACTTATTAAATGTCTAAAACTGCTCCCTACACCGTGGAGCCTTGGGCACAGGTGAAGTAAAATGCTACTGACTGAATTACTTGTTGAACAAGAGAAGAATTCTGTTTCCTATTATACAGCCATCTCAATAAGCAGATCCGTTTTTATAAAATAGTCATAATCACCCCTGTTAACGGAAAATGCTTCTAATCATTTTATGACCACCATAAACACTACTCTCATGGGACCTATCCCTATTCAGGTTTTAACAGAGATGTAAAGAGTATGGAATGGACTGTTTTAGGAATATCTTAAGAATATTGGCCTCTGTGACAGCAATTTTATTATCACAGTGATCTTTTATCGCTACCTGCCAGTGAAATGGAGAATAGTTATCCAGAAGTATCAAGGCAGGCAATTTTAATTTTATCTTACTTTTCAACACGAGTGAGAGATATCTACTCTAATTGACATGTTCTAATGTAAAGAGATGCATAGAGAAAAAGAGAAAGCTTTGCATTATTTTCTTTTTAACTAAAGAAATGAAAATAGGTTAAGAGCTTGAAAAAAGTCAAGATAAAGAATTTCTAAAGAAAATACTTAGCCTTTGAGCACAAAGCTGTTTTTGAAAAGAGTGTTTTGTCTAAGATAAAAAAATTCCATAAGTATATTCACAACTGGTATATGTTGCTATAAGCAAAAATGTTTGAATGTTTTCATTTCCCAACAAAGTATCATAAGTATCTGGGAACAAAATAGCTTTAAAAGACAAGCCCATGATATAATATTTGGATTCTTTCAAAGTTAGGAATAATGTTAAATAAAGTCTTGTCAATGAGGATAATATAAGCTCTGTGCTATTTCACATGTTGTGCTTGCATGTTTTCCCTTATTCTAGCATAAAGATTAATGTTCTTTGGTATCTTTTTCGTTCTGCTTTTATTCTTTAACATTTAGGTGCCTTGACCCAAGCCATTCGAAATTTTGCAAAAAGCCTTGAAGGTTGGCTTTCCAATGCCATGAACAATATTCCACAGAGAATGATACAAACCAAGGTACACTTTTATGTCCTTGCTTTTTCTTTTGTGTTTAGGAAATCGTTATGAACTATGAATTTTAAATCTGTCCTATCAAATGATATTATGTAGAACATTAATATTGTAATAAATTAAATCTTTTTAAATTGATTTTTGTATTTGTATTTTATAACCATGTGGTAAAGAACTTGCACAAGATATGTTGTTTGATGATGCTCTTTTCAGAGAGACTAGGGAAACATTTTAGATGTGGTGTATTTATCAGCCCTTTTCTAAAGTGTATATTTAAGATTGCTTAATTTCAGTTATTGAAAAGAACAGCCTAGAATGTTCAAATAGTTTCCATTTGAGTTTTAGAATTTTTAGGTCCCCTACTATACTCACTGTATTCCGAAATGTTCATGTAAATTAATAACCATTTGCTTTTCAGGATGTTTTGGTTTTTTAACACTGGAGAATGCTTTTGTGAATCAAGAAATCATTTTTTTAAAATAAATTTATTTTATTTATTTAATTTTGGCTGCGTTGGGTCTTCGTTGCGGTGTGCAGGCTTTCTCTAGTTGCCGCGAGCAGGGGCTACTCTTCGTTGCGGTTCGCGGGCTTTTCATTGCCGTGGCTTATCTTGTTGCGGAGCACGGGCTCTAGGTGCGTGGGCTTCAGTAGTTGTGGCTCGCGGGCTCTAGAGCACGGGCTCCGTAGTTGTGGTTGGCGGACTCTAGAACATGGGCTCAGTAATTGTGGTGCATGGGCTTAGTTGCTCCACGGCATGTGGGATCTTCCTGCACCAGCGCTCGAACCCGTGTCCCCTGCACTGGCAGGCGGATTCTTAACCACTGTGCCACCAGGGAAGCCCAAGTAATCATTTCTTAAAGAGAACAGTTATCTCATAGTTGATGAGTATATTTCAGGAATGTGGATTATTTAGCTAGAGATATGAATTCTCCTCTCCACTTTGTCCCCTACTAACCATGTTACTTTAGATTAATCTGTGAACATACATGACAGATTGGACTGATTCTGTCTAAACTTTGATAACAAAAATCACATTTGTGGCCTTTTGTCAGGGTCTGTATCTACTGTCAGATGCCAGCAATATGCCTTGGCTTTCAGTTTGAGAGTGTAATTGAAGCTCTTGTAGCTGACAAGTCTGTGATAGCACAAGTCTGCTTCAGCTTAAGGTTTGCAATAACACATTCTATCTCTAAAATGTATAGGACACATTGCATGAATATGCCCACCTTAGATTGTTGCTTTAGAGCTGTGCTGTCAATACAGTAGGGCTAACCACATGTGGCTATTTAAATTGTAAATTTAATTAAATTGCATTGAAATTTACTTCCTCAGTCACACTAGGTATATTTCAAGTGCACCTTAACCCATGTGGCTAGTAGTTACCATACTGGGTAACACATAAGTAGGGCGTTTCCATCATTGCAGAAAGCTCTCCATGGTAGTGGTATTCTAGAGTGCCACGTTCAGGTGGGCAAATAAAGGAGGTGCTATTTGATTATGATGGTCAGAGGAATGTTTTCCAACTTGCAAAGTCAGTCATAGTTATAACAATACTTTCAAACAGCTAAAAAGTACCTCCTGCCCCAGTGTCATCAAAGTGGATCTGTAGCAATCCATCTGCAATATGGGCCATCTCACTGACCTCTAGAGTTGATTTGGGTGGTTTACCTTGGAGGAAGGTGCCTTCTGCTATTCCTCTCTCACGGACATGCAGCCTTTTTTCAGCTGAGCATTTAATCAACAAAGATGATCTAGTGTGACAGTGGAAACAGCATAATGAGGTTGTGACTGAAAGTTATTATCAAAATGCCTGGATTCATATCCCACCACTGTACTGTAGTTTCTGTGTAACCTTGAGCAAGATCATTAACCTCCCTAAGTCACAACATGTGTCTAATAGAATGTTTATGAGAATTGAGCAAGGTAATGTATGTTAGGCATTTAACACAGTGCCTGGCACGTGATATGTCCTTGATTAGTATAAACCACAGAGATGGGAAAATGTGAAATACTCTCTTTGGGGGTATGTGAACGTCCCCCAAGTTCCACATGGTCCTGAAGCATCTCACTATCAAGATAGAACATCCTTTGGCCTGTGGAACACCTTCTACTGCTCAGCCAACTGACCGTTCAATCAATTGCTTGTTATATACCCATAGTGATTTAATGTCATTTCTGTAAATATGTTAAAGTCCTCATTAGATCTGCTACGCAAGTAACAAATTTTCATGAGATCATGAGATTTAGATATTTTCCTAGACTTTTTCTTTGTCGTTAGCTTTGCTATCTTTCAATCTAACCCAGTTTGTTCAGGGTTTCAGCAGGAAAAAAATGGTATATCCAAAGGGGAGAATAATTGAATAGAGTTTAAGGGTCTGTTTCTAAACATGTGAAAAGAGTTAAGAAAACCAGGGAGGAATGGTACAGCACCCCAGGACTAGCAAAATAGTGGGAAGTCTGCCCATCCCTAGGTCTGAAGGGGAAAGAAGTGATTATGGCATCAGATCTTCTCCTTCCTCCAGAACTGCGGCCTTACGAAGGAGAGGGCAGAGGTTGTGAGGGAATTAGTAGTTTGACTACTTTCTTCCATCCTTCAGTCTCCTACCAGTGCCTTTCATTGGCCAAACCCAACTGGAAGCCGAAGGGCAAGAGAGGCAGTTAATGTAATCTATTCAGTTTAGCCTTCCTGGGCACAGAGCAGAATGGAGAAGGCCGGAAAGTACATTTTGAAGGACAAATGGAGATTTTTCTGGATAGCCCTTTTACAGAAATTCAAATTCTGAAGAGTTGCTTGTATCCGATAAGTTTATTAGCTATGTATTTGCTAATAAAGTCTTTGAGTGTTCTTATTTCACCTCAGAATTACCCACTCCTATTTCACCTCTATAAAATAAAGGTAAAAAGAGTGAATCTTAATGACAGTGCTCTGAAAAGCATGTTTTTTAATCCAGTTTAAAAAGTGGGACTGTATAGTGTGGTTTTCCAAGTAAAAGGAAAAAAAATTTTATTTACTTAGTTTGTAGTTGACTGTCGTACAGAGAATAAGAAATGAAAATCAACATTTTTCCTACTTGTCTCGACTAAATCATTTCTTGCTGTGGATTAGTAGCTACTTGCAAGACTGGTTTAATTAATGGTGCACTCAGATGTCGAAAAATGTGGGAGTTTGTTTTAGCCTTGACCTCAGCCTACTCAAAAGGAAAGTAATACTTGGTTTAGAGGTTTAAATGCTATAATTTACAAGTAAGCTCTCTCACCAAATGAATTTGAAATAAGTATCAGAGGGAAGCATTTAAAATTTGGCAAGGGAATAAAGATTTGAAGATTGCAGTGGTTTCTTTTACTGGAGGGGAAAAAAAAATCCCAACTTAATTGGATTTCTTTACAGGTTGCAGCTGTAAGTGCCTTTGCCCAGACTCTGCGAAGATACACGTCGCTCAATCACCTGGCCCAGGCAGCTCGTGCAGTGCTTCAGAACACTTCTCAGATCAACCAGATGCTCAATGACCTCAACCGTGTCGACTTTGCCAATGTCCAGGTACTCTGTTTTCTTTCAAAACGTGTCTTTTAATGAAAGGTATCCAATTTTTTTCTTCTTAATTGGGATCATCATATTTCTTTTCAAAGTTACATCAATTCACAGGCACATCTAGATTCACAATATCCTGAAAGAGGAGAGTTTTACTCAGCTATGGCTTTACTCCTCTGTTTTGCGGTTAAAGTCTGCTAATATTTATAGTGCTAGACAGCAACATATGTCATCAGGGTTTGCTGAATGATTAATAGAGTAATGATGACCACAGTCAGTGAAGTTTGGTAGGCAGGAGATGAAACGCTTTCATCTACTAGCTGTGGGGTCTTGGGCAAGTTCCTTAACTCTTCTGGGCTTTACTTTCTCCATTTTATAACACATATCTTAGATTACTGTTTACATATTTAGTAATATGTAAAGCCCATAGCACCATGACACGCACACGAGAAATTTGTTTTCAAAAGTGCCCCACCTTGGTTCGTGCCCCGGTCCAGGAGGATCCCACGTGCCGCGGAGCGGCTGGGCCCGTGAGCCGTGGCCGCTGGGCCTGTGCGTCCGGAGCCTGTGCTCCGCAGCGGGAGAGGCCACAACAGTGAGAGGCCCGCGTACCACAAAAAAAAAAAAAAAAAAAAGACAAATAATAACAAGTGTTGGTGAGGGTGTGCAGAAATTGGAACCCTTATACACTAGTGATTGGAATGCAAAATGCTGCAGCCACTTTGGAAAACAGTATGGCAGTTCCTCAAAAGGTTAAACCTAGAGTTACCATATGATTTGGCAGTTTCACTGCTAGGTACATACCAAGAAAAATGAAAACATGTCCACCTAAAAACTTGTTCATGCGTGTTCCAGCAGCATTATTCATATTAGCCACATAAAAGTGGAAACAACTCAAATGTCCATTAACTGATGACTATGTGAACAAAATGTGATATTCCACACAATGGAATATTATCGGGCAATAAAAAGATGAAGTTCTGATACATGCCACAACAGAGATGAACATTATGCTAAGCGAAAGAAACCAGATACAAAGGACCGTACATTGCATGATTCCATTTATATGAAATGTGCAGAACAAATACATGTATAGAGACAAAAAGTAAATTAGTAGTTGCCTAGGTCCTGTAGACTGGTGGGATTGGGAGGTGATAGATAAGGAGTAGTATGGGGTTTCTTCTTGGAGAAATGAATACATTCTAAAATTGATTGTGATGATAGAGGCACTACTCTGTGAATATACTGAAAGAAGCCATTGAATTACATACTTTAAATGAATGAATTGTTCGCTCTGTGAATTATATCTCAATAAAACTGTTTTAAAAAACAATATCGTTGCTTAAAGATAAACTGATTATTACTCCATTTCCTACAAAGTTTAATCTACAATTCTGGACTAGTTTTATCATTTAAAATATATCAAAAAGTAATATTTAGGTTTGATTTATTTTAGGGTGTCGTTAATTAGTTAAGTTCATTCTGACTTTCATGAATTGGGTTTAAACTTCTAATGTGTATAGTTTTTCTTAGATCTACATAAATATTTTTATATATACAAGCACACATACGCACACACGTGCAAATATGTAAGCTCCACAAGAACAAACTGTCTCACGTTTACAAATCCATTAACTTTACATATTTCAGTGGAATTTACATTAACTGATTTTAGTGGGAATATTAAGAGTTCATATATTTTTGCCTTAAAATGTATACTGTTATGTTTTTTTCAAATCTTCATTCAGAAAAGATATGTTTAAAAGTACTTTAAGAAGAGTAGAAATGGTAAGGCAACTTCTAGTTTCAAAAAGTAATTTAAGTTTAATAACCGAAAATATATTTAAGAATTATTCCTAATAATATCTGAGAAAGATTTAAAATTTTCTGTTTTAACATTATTTTCATTCGTATAGTTGTGTGTCTGAACCCTATGAAGTATGTATAGAAATGAGTTCTTCCTGGTTATAAACGCCAGCCTTGGCAGCATTATTGCATATAAATGGTCAGTTATACATCTATACTACTACTCATCCCCCACTCACTGACTTTGAGATTACCTTTTTTTCCCTTCCTTTATTCTCAGCTACCAAGTTTTTCTGGGTCCACATGACAGTTATTAGTGCTGAAACCTGTGTGCTTAAGTATCTGTCCTCTAAGACCTCCTTCCTTTCGTTAGAGGACCACGAGCGCAGTGGTGTGCCCTCCATTTCCCCCTACATTTTACCTCTCACAACTCTGTTCATTTTCATATGTAATCTCTTTCTCAGGTTAGCATATTTTATCTTGAACTCCTTTCTTTCCTCTTCTGTTCCACATTTTACCTGGTTTTCAGTCTCCTGCCTCCCATTCCACCTTCATCACCCTCTCCTGTTCATTTGGAAGTCCCTGCCCCTATGAGATTAACCTCGTTAAGACTGACACCCTAAGACATATAGGGTGATGCTCTTGTAATAAGGGAACTTTAATTTAAAACAATGAAATCACATGTAAGTGTCAATATTTTAATGCTCTAAGAGCTTAAGTTTCTTTCAGGATATCCATAAATCTCTTTCATTACTTCATTCTTCCCTAATTAAATCTTTAACTCATGCATTCAGGATAATTTTCCTATTGCCGTATAATTGGTTTTCTGTTTTAATTAACTGATAGCATTACAATAGTATTGCTTTAGAATTGTTTTGTATAAATGGATAGTTTTCCAAATACAGTATGGGCTAAATATACTTGGGTTGGTTGACCTGATAACCTAACTTTTGCATATACTTGGGTTTCTGTATTTAAAAGACATTCTGATTTTGAAGCTACTGCCTCCTTATCATCTTGGAGATAATTTATTTCCAACTTAATAATATCTTTAATTTTCGTCCTTACCTTTTTCCACTATAGAACTGAAATATCCAAATTCCTTCACAGGAATATACTTCACAGGAGTAATTACAGTGTACTCTATTGTTAGTATATTTTCAATCTTAAGAGTAGTAAAATGAAATATAATATAAAGTAGTTTGAAAAGTCAGAATAATGTCTTATGGCTTTATTTCTCTAAGTTTAGTTTTAGATTATCATTATCTCTTGGCAAGAACTAACTTCCTAGGAAGCAGTGAGTTTGAATTTATGTTAAGAAATGAAATTAAATTCTTCCAAGGAGGGCTTCCCTGGTGGCGCAGTGGTTGAGAGTCCGCCTGCCTATGCAGGGGACACTGGTTTGTGCCCCGGTCCGGGAGGATCCCGCGTGCCGCGGAGCGGCTGGGCCCGTGAGCCGTGGCCGCTGAGCCTGCGCGTCCGGAGCCTGTGCTCCGCAACAGGAGAGGCCACAGCAGTGAGAGGCCCGCGTAACGCAAAAAAAAAAAAAAATTCTTCCAAGGATACCAGTAAGTTCCTCCTGCCTCTTACCAATGCACAAAAAAATCTTCCACAGTGGGTATAGAGTTTCAGTTTTGCAAGATGAAAAAGAGACCTATTGCACAGTAATGAGCATATAGTAAACACTCCTATAATGTACACTTCAAAATGGTTAAGATGATAAGTTTTGTTATGTGTTTTTTACCACAATAAAAAAAATGCTTAGCCATTAATGAAAAAACGAAAACAACCTCCCCTATCCTTTCTTGAGACATAAATTCTTCCCTGGGTGCTCTTCTGAACTCCTAAATTGATATAGAAGTTCTGGGAGTCATTTAACAGTGTATTTTGAAAAACCTATTACATAGAAAAAAGTACAAAAGTAAGCAAAGATGTAGTTACTAGATTGCTAATTCCAGCATTTTTCCTAATAGTAAGAAATTGGAATGACCATAAATGTGTAACTGTATGGAATTGGTTTTGTAAATAATGGAATATTTATGCATTGAAGCAAATTCCGTCACTGAACAATAAATATAGCTCCTCATTTGCCTATACAGAAAGTCATTTATCATATATATTGAAGTGAAACTAAGCAAAATATCAAGTAAAATGTATAATATGAGCCTCTTTTAAAATAACATATGTACATAAGCATACATGCATGTGTATATACTACATGTGAACAGTTTGAAAGTTATTAGCATGTTGTAGTTATCTCTTAATGTTGGCATTTTAGATATTCTTAATATTTTGTTCCTTTTTGTTTATTTGTATTTTCAATTTTTAATAATCATTGTGGTGTACTTAAAATACTTAAAAGTGATATTTAGGAGGTAAAATCGGAAAGACTATTACTAATTAGATAAGAGAAAGGATAATAGATGGTATCATCAGCTGGGAATGTAGAAGAAACCCTAGGTTTCCCTGAAGAAATAAAATGAATTGAGTTTGGGCATTTTATATTTGAAGTACCTCCCAGTTGAAATGTCTCTTAAATAAGGTAAAGTCTGTAGGGCCAGGAGAGGTGCTGGAACCAGAGGGTGGAGATTAGGGGTTTATTTAGTTGAAATGGTTGATTTGAATAAATGTGTCCTCTGAGAACAGATAGATTGAAAGTTATAGACACTTTTCAGAAAAATACATACATATTCACAATGTTTTAGACATAGAATCAGGACCTTCACAGACACCCCTCCACAGAAATCTATTGTGAAAATATTACCTGGACACAGTGAACCCAGTTTAAAAATTCTTGTCACATTTCATTTCTCTAATGTTATGCTTGGGGAAAATGAGGCCCACGCAGATTAAATGAATTGCTTGAAGTCAGTTTAGCTGATTCAGGCCCTATGTTATCATCCATGTCCTTACTCAAATATTATATTACCAAATAATTGTATTCTGACCTTAAGAGTATAGTATTTTTTTAATGTTAAAATACAACATAGCACTAGAAACATTGTAAAACTTATGGCAGCCATTGAAAATTAACTTTAGAAGTTCCTGTTTTCATTGCTGTTACCAAACATGAAACTTTCCTGTCAGAACCAGAAGGAAAACTATAGTGATCAAACTTCTTGGCAGGTAGCCTTCCTACATTTTCTCAAAAGTATTTTTGTTGTTGTTGTTGTTGTTGTTTTCGGGTCTGTGAATTAATTTGCATTCATAGCCTTGCCTCTGTAGCCCTTGAGACTTCAGTTTCTTATCCAGAAAACTCATATAGCATATACTTCTACCTTGTATCATTCAGTGTTTGTTTTTGTTTTAATCCTGAGGGACCACTTTTGGCCAATTGAATCTATTTATCCATCTGACTTACGCTAAATCTTTTCAAATGAATTGGCTTTAAAGTTTTATCTGATTGGGAGAAAAAAGAGAGGGAGTAAAAACTAAAGAAAGACGCCTCATACTGTAGGTTCAGGCTCCTGTTTTTCTTAAGTAATCATATATTTTAGTCTTTCACACAGACTAGTTAATGTAGAAAAACCAAGTCATACTTTTATGTCACATCACTTTTTCATGCACAAAGGCGATGTTAGTTTCCTTAATAACTGACAAGTAGTCCTTCATTTTCTTAATTCATTTAATTGTTTAACGCTTTCAATATAATTTGCCATTTATGCCTATGGTTTGTGTGCTGACACTAAATGAAAAGGTGCTGAGTTGAACTTTTTCTTTGCTTTCTGTGTACTGTCCCAGGAGCAGGCTTCCTGGGTATGTCAGTGTGATGACAACATGGTTCAGAGACTAGAAACAGACTTCAAGATGACTCTTCAGCAGCAGAGCACCCTGGAGCAGTGGGCTGCATGGCTTGACAATGTGATGATGCAAGCACTGAAACCATATGAAGGAAGACCCAGTTTTCCTAAAGCTGCCAGGCAGTTTCTGCTAAAATGGTCTTTCTACAGGTATCGTCTCAATTTTTCCTATTCTGCAATTATGTATGTACATGCTTCTCAGAAAAAAAGCAAAGAAAGGAAGACTTTAGTTTGCAGAAACTCCGTGTTGTGATTATCTTCAACCCAACTCATGACTACAGCATCATGGAATTGTACCAGGAAGCTTATGGAAATAAAATTCCTGCTAGGAAAAGAAAGGCTCTTATTCAAAGCCCTAGAAGTTCTCAGATGGGAACATCTGAGATCCCAGTCTAGATAAGATGTTTAGCAACAGTCAAAAAAGGACTACAGTCCTCCTTCTCGCAAACGTGTATTATTTAGTCTTCTTTCTTGAGCCCTTACCACCACTCTTCTTCTCTAGTTCAGGGATTCTCAAACTGTGGTTCGCTAGACCAGTAGCATCACTATTGCTTGGAAACACATTAGAAATGCATATTTTCAGACCCCTCCCCAAAATGTACCTGAATCAGAAACTGCAGAGGGGAGGCCCAGCAATCTGTGCTTTTTAAAGTATCGTCCACGCAGTTCAGATGCATACTCAGAACCACCTAGTTAATTTCTTAATTTGATCAATTACAATTGTTTTCAAACCTAGCTGCACCTCAGAATTAGTGGAAAGAAGAGCAAAACAAAACTCCTAGGTATCTCCCAAAAACTACTGAATCAGAATCGTGGTTGTTAGAAAGTAGTGATTAGGAGTAGGGATAATCAGAAATTTTTTTTTTCAAAACGCTTACTCCTGGTGATTCTAATGCATAGCCAGTTTAATATCGAATAATCTAGTAATACAAAATGAATCACTTTTTGACTAAAAGGATATATATATATATATATATATATATATATATATATATATATATATATATGTAAATGTATGTTTTTCTAGACATAGAAGAACCCCAGCAGAGAAAGATTACTTGATATATAATATCAACTGTTGGGGTGAACCATTGACCATAGGTCTACACCAGGGGTTAAAAAACAGAACCTGTGTGAGTTGGCATATATACTATATATATGACATAGGATGGAATTGACAGAGTTCCATTTCTTAAGCTAAGTTACGTAAGTCGTATTTTTGACCCCGGAATTTATTCTTGTGATGGGAGTTCATTTCTTTGCTTCTTTAGATAATGGTGGCCTCACTGGCTCGGGCCGAAAAGCCATGTCTACTTTGAGGTTTAGGCAGTCCCTAATTTAGTTCCTGTGCAACCATGCACACATCAAAGTAGTGACTACAGGACATACCACTGACTGTGGCTGTGAGTACCCTATGGTCATCATCTGGACCTCAGTGGTGAGTCCAAAGCAGTTGTGAGGAGAGAAGGTATAGAAAGAAGTAGCAGAGTTTAGAGACTAGTAGAAATTCTGAACCCAGTAAGCCCAAATTACAGGATTTCCATCTTGTTTTGACCACCTTGATAAAGATGGAACCAGAGATCTTTTAATTATGATGGTAGTTGCTTGGTTTTTATTGTGACTTATTTCTTTCTCAACTGATTTGGTCCAATTCTTATTTCTTAAACTGAAGTAGAGGTGTAGATTCGCTGTATATGTTTAATTAGGAGTTAAATTATCCTTACATCCTGAAAACCGTTTTCTAGTGTCTAGCCCAGGGTTAAATGCAGTGAAAGAAAGTCTACCAGTTTTGTGTTGTTGTTTTGTTTTTGTTTTGGGGACGGAATAATTCCACAGTTCTGTCTCTCATATATTTAGTGCTTTTAGTCCGTATGATTTGAAAAGCACCTTATTATGGTGCTGTCTAACTCTGTGACCCACTGATATGCTTCATTAAAGCCAGTCCTAGCTTTAGATCTGGGTGTCAGTGAGCAATGTGTTGATGATATGAGTTTTCCTTTGATATATGGGGAAGATTTGGAAAACATTATCACAGTATTCTCAAAGTAGATGTAGAAATAGTAGTATTAATAGTAGAATTCAAAATTTTAATTTGGGAACATTTCTTAAGATTTCAGATATTTTCCCATTTGCTTGCAAGTTGATTTCATCCATTTTTTTTCCTCAGAAAATCATATAGATGGTATATGTGCTTCATGAATGATGAAACAGAAGTTATACTAGCTGTTGTTCCAAAACCTATATGACCAAAAGCAGAGTGCATCCTCTATATCAGAAAAAATCAAGGATTTTTTTTTTCTTCTTACTGCTTTCTTATGTCATTACATCAGACTTGCCCTTACTCCTTCCTGAGGACTTTTTTTTCTATGTTTAGTTGATATCATTTTAGAAATACACTCCTGGAGCCTTTGTCTCCACAGAGATTTGTTGCAGGTATCTTGACAGAAAATTACTTACTTGTATTTCTTGTTATCTGCAGATATACAAACCCAGTAGATCATCACTTGCCTGCCCTCTGTCCTCCCTCAGTTGGGGATAGTTGGCTTGTTATTGTTAGGCACTATTATGGTTATTATTTTCATTTCAAGAAGTCTTGAAGGCGTATACTTCAGGGCCACAGAAGGAAAGGCATATTCAGACAGATGCATACCTCCTGCTGGTAGGCGAGGTCAATAACTTAGAAACTTAAGAGCCTCTAAAATCTGACCTTTTTTTACCAAGGCATAAGAACATATTGAGTAATGAAAACTGCATTCACAAACAGAAGCAGAATTACAGAGTATTTTTTTTAATGTTTTTGGCTTTTTTAATAAGATTTGGCAAAAAAAAAAAAGAATTTGGCAGTCACATATGTCAACCCTTCATTTTCTGAAGTTGATTAATCTCATAATTTCTAAAATTCTGTGTATATATTTATATGCATACAAATAAAGAAATGGACTGGCAGAGAATCATGATAGCAGCAGTTGACATGTTGCTGCAGACACCCTCTGCTCCAAACGGGGGTCTCTCCTTGCCTAACCTGGCTTTAAATGACTACTGCTGGCTCCCTGAGAGGTGGAAAAAATATCACCACCTTTCTTGGGCAGAAATGTAGAAGTTAAGTGGGCCATTTCTCAGCTTGTGTGTTTTGTGGATAACGGAACACAGAATTCCTCAGGGTCACCCTGAGGGTCAACCAAGTATCCCATTTTTAAAAATGAAATTTATAGCTTCGATACAGTGACTTGAAAGGGGGCACAGAGAACCTAGTTTGCCTACAATTGAACAATATATAAATCTTCCAAAAAGTAATACTCTCAGAATCAGCTATAAGCACTGTTTGAGAAGAGTTCACGGTACGGGGGAGGGGGTGGTCACAGGTGCGACGTTCTCATCTTTCTTCTTTGGAAGGGTGTGATGTATCCCCAAATACATAAAGAGGTGGATTGAGTATCATGTGTTTGGGGATATGTTTCATTTTCCACACCATGAGTTATAAAGATAAATACACAAAGGTATTTCTCATCCATTATAAAATAATTAACATTTATAACTCTGATTTTAAAAGGAGTTGAATTCATGGTAACTTAGCAACATGAAATTCAGTGGAGTCAATTTTGCAGCATATCTTACAGAAGTCTGAATCAGACAATAGGTTTCCAATTAAACTGTTAATTGTGTCATTTGATACTTGGCTTGTAGGGCAGAAGCCCAACACAGAGAGCATGAAGCAGACATAGCATTAATAATATAATTCAACTGATTCTTTTCTAAACATATGACAATAATTTCTTAACATGCTTATCAGTATTTTTAAAAATAACTAGGTATTATAACTGAAGGTCAGCACCCCTTTTTTTTTTAATTTTCCAACAGAATTTCCTATTACATGTGTACTTTATGCTGAAATACGGTGATTGCCCAGTTGTCAAATAGAATCCAAAAGCCTTAGCATGGCCTATAAGACCCTACATGGTCCAGCTGCTAGTGACCTCCAGGTCCCACCGTGTATTCTCTTTGCTCACGTCCTCCAGCCACACTAGCCTCTGGGCTGTCCTTGGAATAAAACAAACATAGTTCTGCCTCAGTCTCTGTATTTGCTCTCCTTTCTGCCAGGAAAGCTCACATGTTCACACGGCTCACTCCTTCACTTCAGTCTCGGTTCTGCTCAAGATATCACCTCCTCAAAAAGAGTTTTCCTGACACCCTAACTTAAAGTGCCGGCACCCATCACTCGCCAATCTCTTAACGTGACTTATTGTTTTTCATAGGGTTTAATCACTACCTAACTTTATATTTTATACCTACTCTGTTTTTATCAACTGTCTGTCCTACTAGAATGTGAGCTCTGTTGAAGCCAAATTTTTGTCTGACTTGCTCTAGAACAAGACCCTGGCACAGAGTAGGAACACAATAAATAGCTATTGAATGAATTAATATGAATTCTCTTGGAATAAAAGAATTGACTTTGCATTTTGTTTAATAATATCAGAAAGCTACTCAGTATGTATATTCTTCTTAGTCATTTACATTATTTTAAGGGAAATATAAAGCCCTAAAAGTTGAATTTTGAAATATATATATAATTCATTCTATATCTGTGATATTTATCCCTGCAAAGATTTATTGACATTCAACCGGCCCACGATTCTTCTGTGTTACAATGAATATCTTCTTTTTAAAATAAACAATTTTTGGATTATGAAATTAGTATATACTCACTTTAGAAAATCTGGGAAATACAAATACTATAAAAAGAATAAACTTAAATCATCCATAATTTTACTACCCAGAAATAACTACTGGTAAAATGTTTTCTTTCAGTGTTATATAAAATTGAGATCCAATTGTTTATCAGAGTTTATTATCTGTATTTTTCCCTTAACATTTTTCATTTAACATTATACCTTAAGCATATCTTAAGAAACATAATTTTTAATGTCCTCACAATATTTCATTTTGTGTATGTCTCATACATAATTTAAACATCCTGTTTGTCTCTTATTCTTGAGTATTTAGGTGGTTTTTGGTCTTGTGATACAATTATAAAAAATACTGTAACGATTATCTTTGTATAAAGTTGCACATTTATCTTCAGATAAATTGAAATAAATTTGTACTTTTTAAGGTGACTAATACTATTTTAGTGAAGTGTGCTATCTCGATGCTTATAATAAAGTATTAAACATTCCCATTTATTTAGGGATAGGATTTTTTTAAGAATTATATTGATAGTTTCTATGTTAAATGGGCTCATATTATACTTTTTAGTTCTTGCACTTAACATTATATCATTGACATCTTTCCAAGTTACTGCCTATATGTGTACTCTCCCTCATTTCTTTAAACTTTTATATAAATTTACATATATGAATGAACCATTTTTTTTGCTTAGTATCCTACAAATGGATATTTAGTGTTGCCCCCTATTTTCTCACCAGTATAAATATTGCTGCAATTAAAACTATCTTTGCTTATTTGTGTAAATTTCTAGAATTAGAACTGCTAGGTGATCACACCAGTCAGAATGGCCATCATCAAAAAATCTACAAACAGTAAATGCTGGAGAGGGTGTGGAGAAAAGGGAAGCCTCATACACTGTTGGTGGGAATGTAAATTGATACAGCCACTATGGCAAACAGTATGGAGGTTCCTTAAAGAAACTGAAAATAGAACTACCATATGACCCAGCAATCCCACTACTGGGCATATACCCAGAGAAAACCATAATTCAAAAAGACACATGCACCCCAATGTTCATAGTAGCACTATTTACAATAGTCAGGACATGGAAGCAACCTAAGTGTCCATCGACAGAGGAATGGATAAAGAAGATGTGGTATATATATATATACACATATATATACACAATGGAATATTACTCAGCCATAAAAAGGAATGAAATTGGATCATTTGTAGAGACGTGAATGGACCTAGAGAGTGTCCTAGAGATTGTTCATACAGAGTGAAGTGAGAAAGAGAAAAGCAAATATTGTATAATAACGCATATATGTGGAATCTAGAAAAATGATATAGATGATCTTAGTTGCAAAGCAGAAATAGAGAAACAGACGTAGAGAACAAATGTATGGATACCAAGAGGGAATGGGGTGGGGTGGGAGGAATTGGGAGACTGGGATTGACACATATACATTATTGATGCTATGTATAAAATGGATAACTGATGGGAACATGCTGTATAGCACAGGGAACTCACCTAGTGCACTGTGATAACCTAAATGGGAGGGAAGTCTAAAAGGGAGGGGGTATCTGTACGTGTATGTCCCATTCGTTTTGTTGTTCAGTGGAGGCTAACACAGCTTTGTAAAGCAACGCTGCTCAGCCATAAAAAGGAACGAAATTGAATTATTTGTAATGAGGTGGATGGACCTAGAGGCTGTCATACAGAGTGAAGTAAGTCAGAAAGAGAAAAACAACATATGCTAACACATATATATGGAATCTAAAAAAAAAAAAAAAGGTTCTGATGGACCTAGGGGCAGGACAGGAATAAAGACTCAGATGTAGAGAATGGACTTGAGGAGATGGGCAGGGGGGAAGGGTAAACTGGAACAAAGTGAGAGGGTAGCATTGACATGTATACACTACCAAAGGTAAAATGGTAAAATAGCTACTGGGAAGCACAGGGAGATCAGCTCTGTGCTTTGTGACCACCTAGAGGGGTGGGATAGGGAGGGTGGGAGGGAGACGCAAGAGGGAGGGGATATGGGGATATATGTATACATATAGCTGATTCACTTTGTTATAAAGCAGAAACTAATACACCATTGTAAAGCAATTAAACTCCAATCAAGATGTTAAAAAAAAAAAAACAACATTGTCAGAGAGAGAGCCTGCTTGTATTTTGTAAAAACAACAACTAGAAAACACTACTAGGTGAAAGCATTTGTGCATTTTTAGTTTCGACATGTGTTGCCAAATTTCCCTTCATAAATGTTTTGTGAATTTATGCTTGTAGAAACAGCAAATGAGAGTTCTTTCCCCATACCCTCTCCAACACTGATCTTTTAATGTCTTATAGTATAATAGATGATATATGGTATCTTACCTTTAATTTACATTTCTTTTAATTTTGAATAAGATTAGTCACATTTTTGTATACTTGTTAGCCATTAGTCTTCTCCAGGCTGTATTTTAAATAGCTGCTGTCTTTCTTCAGCAAGAGATGTGTACTTAGGAGTGAATATTCCACCCCATATTATTTAATTTTTCAAAATTATTTACTTCACATGATCAAATTTGGATATATGTAAAAATGTTAGGCAACTTTTTATTGTTATTTTTATGTTGTTTTTGCTTTTGCTTTTTAAAGTAGAGGATTCTCTGCCTGTTAAAATTTGTTCCATAGGAAAATAAAGTTTAATTTCAATGGCTATTAAATTTATAATAATTATTTTTATGAATAGGTGATGTGTTACTGAGTTTTGGGAAAAGCATGCATCGAATTATAACAGAATTTTGTCATTATATCTTTGACATATAAGTGAAAGTGTTAATTTATTTTTAGTGATTCTCTTATAGAGTTCCAAACTTAAGGTATTCATTAAAGTATTTGACTCTAAGGAATCATTCACCAGTACTACTTTTTATGATAATGAGTATATTATTAACTCCAACATATGGAATAGTATAGTAATAGGTAGTTTTGCTTAAGGTTTCACATACATTATCTCATTTGACTCTCAGGCTAATCTTGAACCTTTAAATGTTAAATGACATACTCACAATCAAGATCACATGGTGGTTAACATGGATCTAACTCCAAACCCATGCTTTTTTTCTGTTTAGTAAATAGATCCACAGAATGAGAGACATCTGCCATCATCATATAGTAACACCTGTTCTTGCTGTCGTAGCCAAATGAGAGTCAGAAGCTCAGCTCCTCCTGTTTTGTGTATTAGGATCATAATCACTTATATTTGAGTCTTGTTCTATTCATTCATAAGTCTATTTCACAACCTTTAACACATTTTGTCCTTGAAATCGTCACGCAAATTAGGTAAGACCAAAAGTACTGCTTTCACTTTCACCCAAAAGGAAAAACACTCTCATGGAAATGATTTTTTTTTTGAGATTGATAGTGAATTAATGAAGAGCCAGGATCAGAATCCAGGGCTTTAGAGTTTTAGATGTACAAGGATGATCTGTCACTTGCCAAGTTGAATGTGTAGAATTTGATATATTACTAGCCTCTATATAAATAAGGTTGAAAATGAAACAGAAATGTAGTCTTCTGTTTTTCCATCTGTCTGGCATTTTACAATTCTTCATTGCAAAATAAGGCCTAGGAATATCAGCCCATACATTTGTGAGATTCTATCTCCTCCTTCTATCAGAGAATATAATGCCTGTTTTAGTTTGCATAGGACAGAAATCTCTAGAAAAGGACACTAAATGAAAGTGAGGAGAAACACACACATACACACACACACACACACACACACACACACACACACACACACACATCCTACCCTGACTCTAAGATAGAAATATTAAAGAGATTTGAAGTGCATGGACAAGCTTAATAATTGACATATCTTCAATGAGGCCAAAATTTTATTTTGATTCACTTCCATTTTGAGTATAATAGAGTGTATTGTTAGTATTTTATTAATAATATGGTTCAGATTTTGGTATTTTATAAATTAAACATTCATATTTTTCAAAGTTATGCATTTCTTAATTGATTTTATTATGCTATTTCTAATGGAAAGATCACCTTAATTTAATTTAATGGAAATCAGTAAGGACCTAGAGTCACTTAATAAATTTACCTTCCAACAGAACTTGCAGGGATCCCTGTACATAACTGCCTACATTCTACATTGCCACATTTGGGAGCATTGCTTAGTGTGTATATATATATATATATATATATATATATATACATACTTTTTTAAAGATAAATTTATTTATTTTTGGCTGTGTTGGGTCTTCGTTGCTGTACTTGGGCTTTCTCTAGTTGTGGTGAGCCGGGGCTACTCTTCGTTGCAGTGTGCGGACTCCTCACTGCGGTGGCTTCTCATTGCGGAGCATGGGCTCTAGGCACACGGTCTTCAGTAGTTGTGGCTCACAGGCTCTAGAGCGCAGGCTCAGTAGTTGTGGCTCATGGGCTTAGTTGCTCCGAGGCATGTGGGATCTTCCTGGACCAGGGACAGAACCCATGTCCCCTGCATTGGCAGGCGGATTCCTTACCACTGCCCCACCAGGGAAGTCCCTGCTTAGTATATTTTGTAAACTTGGTCAAATACATGTTTTTCTCACAGCGTACCCCAGAGGTTGTTATCATTGAGAGATACTGACACAGTGTTTACGCGTCATCAATAAGACCTTCACTTTGAGTTGCTTTTTCTTATGGTGATGATTTGTCAGCCTTCCAAAAATATTTTTTATTCAATTCTGACCCCTTTGTGAATTCAATAGAATCAAAAGACTTGCCTATGACAGTAAAATGGTTTTTCCCAGTTAATAGTTGTCTAGCTCTAATAAGGATCTAGTCAAGTTTCAGTGAAGATGACCTATTTACCACTCTGTTTGAAAGAGTTGAGCCAACTGCTTTCAGTAGTGAAATTATTCCATGGCAGGTTGTGTGCTATACCAATCTTTTAGACCTCTAACTTCTTTTAAGAGGAAAATTAGATTGAACTCTAATCCTGCTCACTAACAATGGCTGCATATGTGTCTTTTCTCTTGGAACAGCTCAATGGTTATTCGGGACTTAACCCTACGCAGTGCTGCTAGCTTTGGCTCCTTCCACCTGATCCGTCTGCTCTACGACGAGTATATGTTCTACTTAGTAGAACATCGTGTTGCTCAGGCAACAGGAGAGACACCCATAGCGGTCATGGGTGAGGTAAGAGAGGCTAAAAGAGCTATGACCCACAGGGCTTTCTAAAAAGATCTGAATTTTATTTTAATCTAAATGTATTAATCGTTGAAGCAATGGTTCCTAACCAATGAGTTTTGGACCCCAGAGGGCCTGTGTGGTTATTTCGGGGGGTCCTTAAATCCCTCTGTTCATACATATTTTCTTAGTCAAAGGTTCTAAAACTGTCGATTATATCATGTGAAAGTACATGGAATATTTAAATATGCTATAAAGGTGTCTATGTAAAAGAAAATCTTGAGAATCACTGAACTTTAAAAAATCCTTAATATTACTCAGCCATAAAAGAGAATGAAATAATGCTATTTGCAGCAACAGGGATGCACCTAGAAATTACCATACCAAGTGAAGTTAAGTCAGAGAAAGACAGATATTATATGATATCACTTATATGTGGAATCTAAAAAAAATAGTACAAATGAATTTATTTACAAAACAGAAACAGACTCACAGACATAGAAAACAAACTTATGGTTACCAAAGGGAAAGCAGGGGTGGGATAAATTGGGGGGTATGGGATTAACAGATGCACACTACCATATATAAAATAGATAAGCAACAAGGTTTTACTGTATATAGCACAGAGAACTTGATCCAGTATCTTGTAATAAACTGTATGGAAAAGAAATGAAAAAAAGTTTATAGATATATACATATATAAATATATGTATAACCGAATCACTTTGTTGTATGCCTGAAACTAACACAATATTGTAAATTAGCTATACTTCAATTAAAAAAAAATCCTTATTGACTGGAAAATAAGAAAGATTGATGCTTCTGATAAGGCTAAGGGCTAGGAACTCAGAGGAAAAAGTTAAATATGTGTTTTGTAGACTCTTTTTCCAAGTGCCCAAGAACAAAATGAAGGATAATAACAATGATGATGAAACTGATAGCTAACATTTTGGGGGCACTTACTATGTGCCAAACACAGTCCTAAGTCCCTTATGTATAATAAAGCATTTAACACATACAACAACTCTTTGAGATAGGTGCTACGTTATCCTGTTTACAGATGAGAATCTGAGGTTCAGGAAGAAAGCTAAGACACAGAGAGATTAAAGGGTTACATAGCTAGCAGACAGTGGAGACCTGTTTTGAATATTCAGTCTGATTTTCATACCCATGCTCCTAATCACTAAAGGTGTAGGAAAAAAATTCTCTTCCTCTTAATTTCTGGATAGTGTCAAAATGTATTTTCAACATGTCGTAAAGCTAAAATGCTAAAGTTAATATACACAAGGGCTGGTTAATATAATGAGGGATAGAGGCACATGCACAAACAATTCAGCCCTGGCTCACTTTGTTGTATTGAACTGGGTTTTGATTGAATCCAGATTTTGCTGGATTATGCCAGGTTAGGCAATGTTACATATCACTGCCCAAAGCAGTCAAGAAGACATGTTCACTTTTAAGCTATGTGTGTGTGCTTATTTAAATTAAAAAAGTAAAAATAAATATTAGATGCTTTTCCTAGTTTAATAAATATGATGATAAAGGTATAAATTTAAAAATATATTAAAATACCTCAAGGACCTTTATAAGTATTCTAATATAAATAAAATACATGTGATTTTTATTCAGAAAGTTGGTTAAAATATTCTTCTTTCCCTCTTTAAAATCCCTTGCTGTATGCTGATCTATATGTGTTTGTATGTTTCTTAATGATGATTGTGCCTAAGTGATGCCAATTATGTGTATGTGAGATTAAGCAAGATTCATTTTAGCTTTTAAATTACAGGCAGGACCTCATCATTGACCAAAACAATCTGGACTTTTCTTAGATTTGAGTTCCCCTCAGTGCCTCTTTCCTTAGTTCTCTTATAGATGCCTGGTTGCAAAATGCCCAGTTGGCAAGTAGATTAAATACGATAAAATTTTTTAACTCAGGGCTCAAAACTTCTGAAATAGACATGCCTTTTGGTATATTTAACACATTTGGCAACTACCTCATATGCTCCAGGACTTCTTTAACAGGATAACCAGGATAATGATAAACAGCGATTCTCATTAACACCATGTGGCTAATCCTGATGCGTGATCTCTGTTTCCCCTGCATCTCTAGGGAACAAAGCCTGTGGCCATGAGCCAGTGACACAGTGTGAAGACTTAGTGACCTCCTCATATGCTAATACAAGCAGTACTGGCTCACCAGTATTAAAATGGCCTTATATAGTCTATACTGCCAACTAATCATTCTAATGATCTAATTGACATTCTTTTTTACTATATGTAAACAATGTAAATGAATAAGACAGATTGCCACATGATTCAAAGATATAATATAAATAAAGTCTAGATCAGAAAGTAAGGTATAAATACCTTCTCTAAGATCAAAGATCTAAGCATACCTCTTGATTTCTTTGCTTACTATCTCCTTACCCAATTTATAGGAAAATCCTTTGAGCTGTCTATGCTCATCCGTTATTCAGCCAAGGCCAAGTAAAGCTAATTTTACAGGCTTGATCTCCCCTTAAAACATTGATGCCTTGTAGACCTGTTGGCCATGGTCATATTATCATGTCTAAAATTTCTTGATTCTTGGGAAAAGGAGAAGGAAATTCAAGGGAAAGGAAGGCATGCATGTCTCACGTGTTATCCTAAGCCTACCCTAGAAATGACATTGGAGGTAAAAAAGGCTTTCATGTGTCAAGCCTCAGCTGCATTCTTGGCTCCGTAAATGACCTCCCTTTCCAAACCTCAAGTCCAGAAGTGCCTGTGTATATAATGGGAGCAACACCGCAGGCCAAAATCCATTGAAATCCATAAAAATCACCATTACCCTCAATTGCAGCAAGTGGTTTTCATTCATCAGTAACAACCACCACAAAAACAGTAATAATTGTCACTATTTATTGAGAATTTATTATACCCTTAATGAAATTAAGCTCTTGATCTATCTACTAATGGTCCTTTCTCAGTAAATGGTACCCTCCCTGTCGATCATGTTGGATATGTGAGCATCATCTTTATGTATCTTTCTGTCTTGACCTGCATATCCAACCAGTTACTAAGTCTGCCCTTTCCCAAACTCCCCATAGTGCAGTCAGTATCATCTTATGAAAATGCAAACCTGATTGTGTTATCCACACCTAAAACCCTTTAGTGGCTTCTTCTTCTTCTACTTAAGGAAGAAAAGTCTTCCCTTGGTATAAGATCTGGCCCTGTCTCTCTGATCAACCTCACCCTCCCTCTTCCAGGTCCTTCTGCTGCAATCACAGTAGTCTTTTCTCTATTCTTATTCACCAAGCTTTTCTCATCATTGGACCACTGTGTAAACTGTGCTTTTACCTGGAACCCTCTGCCTGACTCTCGTTGCCCATTCTAACTCCTTCATGTCTTAAATATCGAGGAGGCCCAATTTCCCCCAGACTATGTTAGATGCTCCTTTTCTCTCTGATTTGTACTTTTACTTTCATTCTAGAACCTACGTAATATTAATTGCGTGATTCTTTGTATGATTTGTGTTATCGAAGATTTAATGCCTGGAAATAATGGAGAACTTTAAGTCAGAAGGACTAAACTCTACTTATAGTTCTGTCATTTATGGTAGTATAATCTTGGGCAAATTGTGTTCACTTTTGTTGATTCTCAAACTTATCTCTAAAATTAATTTATTCATTTATCTAACAAATACTTCTTATGCATCTACTCCAGACCAAACATTATAATGTTTAGGTTGTAGTGATGAACAAAATGGATTTTGATGCTGCATTCAAGGAACTTATATTTTAGTAGGGGATACATATTTGTTAAATGTTCATATAACTATATAGCTATAAATTCTGATAAGTGCTGTAAAGGAAAATTAAAGGGATATAGGAATACTTAAAGAATAATATTCACTTGTGAGTGAATATTATTTTTAATCTATTTTACAGATGATGAAATGAGACACAGAGCCAGTCACAGTCACACAGAGTCACACAGCTACTAGGTTGTAAAATCAGTTTCTGAAACCAAGCAGCCTGGCACGAAAGCCGTTGCTGTTAATCTGCCATGCTTATTACCTGCTGCAGGATGGGGTGAGATTGGAATAAGAATAGTTCAGAAATCAGTAAAGGGACAGCTGAAAAATAGTCACAAACTTTATTGGACATTTGTTTTACCTTTGTAGGTGCTGTATTTGGGAGAGGTGTCAGGCAGCTAAATAGATCCAGAAGCAAAAGGAAAGGTTTCCCTTTCAAAGTAACTTAAGGATAATTAATACATCTTTTCACTAATGTGAATTCAATAAATGAGTTTTAAAATTAACATTATTTACATTATTTGAGCAGGCAAGAGAGACCAATACATCATGTTTTACATATAAACACAGTATACAAACATACAAGTTTTATTTTTACATTCCCTGTAGCACTGACATTTCAGTTGTTGAAATGAAGGCTACCATGTAATGGAACCCCGAAATGAAACAGCATCACCACCATGAGTTTTCTTCTAAACGTCAGCCTGCTACTACATTAATACTGAGCAGTAAGTTATTTAAAGCATTTACATTTCCAAAGTTTCATTATTATTTTTATTTTTTGCCTAGATGATAAAAAGGAAACTATTTACTGCTAAGATTTATGCAATTTTTTGAATTTTTATTTAAATATTATAAATATGCCAATAGAGTTTCTGGCAGTGGTGAAATTTTAAGAGTAGGAATAAAGTAAAATAAACAAGTTGCATCTCTTTGCACACCTGTTAAATTTTTTTAAAAATCATAAGGTTTTCTGTACAGCTCTGACAAGGAAAATTGAGCAGAAAATATCCTTTTATTTGGATTTTATGACTAGTTGAAGGATATTTAGAAGTTAATGGCATACATGCTTTATTTCTTTAAAATATACATAGTCTTAATGTATTCACTGAATCTACAAATTTTTATTGCTTCATAAAATGATTTTCTGTGACATTTTTATATTTAATGTATTAAATATATTTAAATTGCCTTTATCATAATTTAATTTTACTTAATATTATATCTTTGTAATCAACTTTTTGAAATAAAAATTGGAACCAAAAGCTGCTTTAATTGCTCAGCTGTGAATATCAATATTAAAAATATAATATTTTAGTAATATTTTTAGGGAAAAAAAATTGAGGAACTCTTAAGGGTTTACCATTAAAAGAAAAATGTCTTGGCTTCAGTAAAATTGATATACTCAAAGTGAAAGGGGAAAAAACTCTTTAAAGTTTAAAAACTGGAGAAGAGCCATAATAATTCACAGGCAAGCTTTTAGGATAAAAGTTGAGTGAAAAAGTTCCATTTGATGGAAGTACAACCATTGTAAATATGCATGGATGCTTAAGATAAAATCAAATTAATGAAAAATAGATTTCAGTGAGCATTATTCTAGTGCAACTAGGGAATACACTGAAAATGTACCTGTTGAATAATAGACTTGTTATAGAATATTTTAAAAGGGATGAATCATATCACAGTTGAAATCATTTGCAGGAAAAAAAAAACATCTGGGAACAGTAGTAACTTAAAAAGTGTAATGAATACTTGTCAAAAGTTATATTAGTTATTATTTATAATAAAGCTTACTGTTTATTAATATTTTTCTAATTGAAGACTGGTCTTCTGACAACTACTCTGCTAAATGTCTTACATTTTTATGTAATATTCACCACAACCTTACAAGGGATATGTTAGTGTTCCCATTTCACCCATAAGGAAAACAGAGGTTGAAAGTTGCCCAATATCAGAACTAGTGGTAGCGCTAACTGTAGGAAGTGGGGCTGTCTCACTCCAAGTAGCCAAATCGGTTCAATCCACATTTTAATTTTTCACCATATAAATTGTTTATAGACAGTTTTGGAATAGCGACTAATTTATTTCTGTCTGAACTTTACAACTCCCCCAAATGCCTGCACACTCGCAATCATGCACAACCAGATGCCTGGTATGAAAGCTTTCATTATTTTGTTCCAAGGCTTCTTTCCTCTGCATTGCAGGATGCATCTTGATAGTCCTACCACCCTTCCCCTTTCCACTTTTTGTTAGTAGATGTTCAGAATATGCAAACTAAATGGAATATTAGTCTAAGCAAATTGCAGTTGGAAAGCTAAATCTGCCAGAAGACAACAACAACAACAAATTACACCCTTCAGCTCCTCTGTACCCACCCACAGACCTAAATCAAAGTTATGGTTTTAGAATTTGCAGTTTGCTTTTAGCTGTAAATCTGCTCCTCTGCATTAGCACAATTCTAACAACTTGAAAATAAATGATAAAAGTGACTCCCTGGAAAGCCTTTCTCCTCCACCTTCATCCTCCAAGTTCCTAAGAATTATCTCTGTAGATGCTCTCCTGTATTTTTTTCTCCTCTTTCCTGGTTTGTCATTCTGTTCCTTACTCTCCTTGCATGTGAGCAAAGCACCTATTGACTCAGCAGCCCAGGGCTGCAACCCTATCCCTCTGGGATCCCTGCTCATTAGCTTCCTCCACTTGGTTTCCTTCCCTGCTTGCTCTGGGCTCTAACCTCTCCTCACATCCTCTTCAGGGAATGGAGTTTTGCTCACAGCTCTGGTCTAAACACAATCCCACAATAGGTGCCCCAAAAATACTCATTCAAGGAAGGAAGTACAAAAGAATGATGGAAAGACAGACAATCAACTAACAGAACTTCTCATTTCATTTCATGATGGACATACTGGATTTCTATATCAGGAAAATAATGCTCCTAGACCAAGAAGAGCTCCCTTTCCCCAGAGTACTCCTTCAGTATTTCAGAGAACCTCCGTTATGAAGTTGGGTTTTCATAAGTGCTTACAACTAGAGATTAGTTTTCCTGAAGTGTTTGGAAGTAGGAAAAGAGAAGAAAATAGAAATCCAGGATTTCTTGACATTGTTCAAGAACTAAAATGATCACTGTAGACGTTAGGAAGGGAAACTCGGCACACTGTCCTCTTCAGCAAAGTCCACCACTGGGCTCTTTGCTTAGCAACAGGTTAGCCTGGTAGCCCAGCCTCAGAGTCAACTAGGTGTGAAACGTTACCTGGCCTAGATTAAGCATGACAGCTCCCCCTGCTGGCCTCCTTGCCATGCTCTACCATCCTGTGCCCAGCCCAAGTGGCTCTGGCCTTCCATTGTCTTTCTGGTATTTTTGCTCAGACACAGGTGAAGTTGATGGTTGCTGGTCCTCCTGGTAAAGAAATAGTCCTTGTTTGGGATGGGTAATTTCCTCAATTCACGGGAATTGTTTTCTGCTTTTCACCATCACTATACTAAAATATACTTTCATAAGTATGAGAGATTTCCAGCAAGTATATGGGCCAGTTGTGATGATCCTTCCATCACTTCAAATCTGATTCATGCTAGTGGTAAAGGTCTGCTTGGTACAAAGAGAACATGTTTCCACACTTTCACCACCCTTGTCTCTCCAGTTAATAATTTCCAAAAAAAGGAAAGTGGTATAATCAAAATAGATACTCCTCTGACATAATAAATTGATATCATGCTTTCCTGATAGACAGTGAAGGTGGCCTCAGTGGGAGCTTGTCTTTAGTTAAGAGCACCAAGGTTCTTTCTTTTCAGCCCACAGTTTTATTTACATAAAGGATATGCTGCCAGGCCCAACCCTAGCATTTGGGTAAATAGATCTTGGTAATAACTTGGAAGGCTGGGTTTAAATTTAAAATTCTTAGGCTCCTCCTAGTTCCATGCCAGAAAATGGTGACATAGACATAGTTGACCCATGGCCCACCCTGTGGCCCCTAGACCACTTCTCTTGTGTATCATTCCCTATCCTGTATTGTGAAGAGCCTGTGCTCATGCTTGTGGGCACCTCAGTCCAGTGTTCAGGTTTTGTCTGCCCTTTGCAAATAGCTGCACCTCCGCACTGGCTCTCCCTTCTTTCTTCTGATGGGTGGACTTAGGGAGAGACCTGCACAGGCCTGAAAGGGGACTTGGGGCTTTAGGCAGGGAATTATGGGATCTCAGGTAACAGAAGTATGGTCTGGGGGTAGGAGTGAAACACAGGGTCCAGGAGGGCATATCCATGTGGCCCAGTGGACTCCTTGTCTGTGGGGAGGGCCATGGCCACAGGAAAGGCAGAGCAGGGCTCTCCGTGGTGTGGGGCTCAGGACAGAGGCCCCTCCTAGTTTGGCCTAATGGTAGCATTAAATGTTAATGGTTTTGAAATTACTTTTCTCCTCAAAAGCAACTAAGGCCTGTATTCCTACTTCTTCACTACCTGCGTGCTCACTTATGAGTGCTTCTTAGAGGTTTTTCTTCTTGAAGTATAATTGATTTACAATATTATATTAGTTTCAGGTATCCAGCCTAGCGATTCAGTATTTTTACAGATGATACTCATTTAAAGTTATCACAAAATAATGGCTATATTTCCCTGTGCTCTAAATATATCCTTGTTGCTTATCTGTTTTATACATAGTCGTTTATATCACTTCTTAGAAATTTTGAAACAATATAAAGGTAGATAAATTACTGTGTTCCCAGGGCGCAGAGGGCAACAAAAAAGCCTGAACAGTCAGAATCATGATGAAAATATGCTACCCGGGTAGAGAGTAGCCAACAGCGCAAGTTGCCAGGATAGCTGGCTAGCCTGAAGGGGTAGAACCAACAGCAAATATAGGGCAGAATTTGCCTTGCTGTGAGGCAAACGGGCAGAAATCTTAGCCATCTTAGCAGGCTTCAGTAAAACTATTTGGAAATACATAGAAAAGTCCACTTCCAGAAAAAAAAAAAAAAAAAACAAGGAACACAAGATTTTACCAACTGGAACACTAACATGACTTGCGAATTTTTTAAAATCTGAAATCACTTTAAAGTCAGCAATTATTTTTCCTCAGTTGTGAAATCCTGTACCAGTGCTAAATGCAATGCTTTGACTAATTTGGTTCTCATTTGGAAGACATTAAAGAAAATAATAATGTTGTGAAATCCCTTATGATTGAAATTTCAAGACATTTCTCTCCACCGTCAAAAACATTCAAAATAGTTGCCACTACCTAATGCTTTTGTGATCGATTCTACTAACTTCGGTTAATAGAACTGAAATCATAGGAGATTGTGCAGCTATCTAAGGTTTGTAAAGTTCAGAACATTACAAAGTTCAAGCTAAGTACAGAATGTTGAAAGATTAGAATTGGGTCAAGAACTTCCAAATCTGCATGGGAACAATCTTCCTGCTTTTATAGGAACTGCTTTAAAGGCTCTTACTCCTTTATTGACTTCTTAGAAGAACAGAGCAAGAAGCAGTTGGTTAGGTCAAGGTTTACATGTTGACATTCATCTGAGCTTGTCAGCTATTTCTGGTTGTGTGATCATCCTCATTACGCTAAAGGTACAAAACATACACACACACACCATCCTTGTTTAGGACAGCCCTTCTCATGGTATTTGCTTGAGTCATAAATGGCTTGGTCAGTACATCAAGTGACTTCAACTTCAGCCCTAGACTGAGTTTATAGTGTCAACAACCTTAGGTCAAAGCCTAAGGAACACTTCCATTCTGAAGCAGCAGTACTCCTTGTAGCCCCACTCAGCTAGAGACATTTCATTTTGAAATCACCATCTTACGGTTTTAGGGTTAAATGGAATTCTAGGACTTTAGTATTTGAAAATTGAGTCTTGAAGACATTAAACCCTGTCTATTTCATATATGTGGAAACCTGAGGATCAAAGAGTATTATGTCTGGGGTCACAGGACTGATAGTTGCAGAGTTGGGATTCAAACGCAGGTGAGGCTGGCCCCACACCCCAAGTTGTTCGACACCCAAATTTAAATTTCATATTTCCCATTTAATACCTTTGCAACCTGGGCAAGTTATATATACGTATATCTCAAGAAAACTTGAGTTTTCTCATCAACAAAATAAACATAAGAACCATTCCTTCACAGGGATGTTGTGAGGACTAAAGTAGGAAGGAAGATAGGTATAGGTTATTAGGTATAGGTAGATAGATGGGGTGGATAGGCAGGCAAGCAGACAGGCACATACAAGGTACCGGATTTTTGTTAGTTCCATTTCCTTTCCCTTTCCTTTCCGTAAGTATATAAATGTCTGAAGTTATGTGTATTAGTCAAGAGGGACTATATTTGATTGCCTTCTACTCTGAATTAGATTTTTTAATATTGATTTTACACTGACAATCCAAGTAATACTGTGTTGAATTAGACCATCATTTCTTGACAATACAAACATAAGCTTAGAAGTTGAAATTAATAAAACAGATAACATAAAGGCATGTGAAGTCTTTAATAATACTATATTACAAGGGGAAAATAGCCTGTAGACTGTTTTTGAATGGTGAGTCAAATGATTCATGGAATTACAAAGCATCCACCCACATTATTTGGGATGTAGCCAAAGTGGTAATCAGAGGCAAACTAATTCAATGCTTTATAAAACACCGCCAACATAATAGAATGGGGAAAGGAGTCAATTAGAAAAGAAAATGGCAACATTAGGGAGGAAGCATAAACATAATTGGGTCTAACTAGACATAGCTAGACTTGGATAAAATCTTATCAGTAGGATTGATTGAAAGGTCTTATACGTACTTATGAAGCGGGAAGAAAGTATTATATATAAAATTATATATATATATGTAAAATTTATGCAAGTTAAAAGGTAAATGTCCCAAAGAGACATCTAATGTCAGCTAATCCCCCGCTAGCACCTTGGCATCTGGCTGCAGCGTCTATACAGCATGGATCCTCATGGAACCATGGAGTAGTGTTAACACAAGAGGGCTTTTCCAAGGTTGTTGGAGCTGCTTGTTGTGCAGTTTGGTGGCACAGGTTGCTCTCATGAAACTGTCCAAAGGACCAGTATGTATGTAACTGGTCCTTAGTGTGTAACTTTATCATCAGAGTTTCTCCTTAGGCCTCCGTTTGGATGTGGAGCTTAGGGCTGTTCTGGCCCCGCTACTCAGTAGCTTTTGATTCCCTCAGTTTTGACTTCCACTTCTTTGTCAGGAATGACTTCCTTATGTGTCATCACTAACAACTTTCAGCTCTGTGATCTTGGTAAACTTCTTGGATGTATGTGTGCTTCCAATAAGTCTAAACCTTGAAATGCATGCTATGAAAAACTTTCAGAGATAGGAAGTTTTATACATAAAATTCAAAGTCTGTAAATGAAAATAAAGAACAAATGCCCTTAGTGAGAAATATATTATAAAAAATGAATTTGTGCCTATATACAATACCATCCCACCTCACCCCTAATGAAGAGCACAAAACAGACAAAATTGAGGGGAAAATTACTGTGTTACAAGCGGCTTGATCTGGAGGATGTATTTCCTCCAATAGTAGAAAAAAATGTACTGTCAAATGATTTTATTCAGGCAAATATGACAGTTTTTTTTGAGGTAGCTTAGATGTGTGTAGTAGGAGGTATAATGACCCCCAAAGGTGTCTACATCCTAACCCTGGGAACATGTGGATATGTTAGTTTACAGATGGACTTAAGGTTACTAATTAATTGACCTTAAAATAAGGAGATTAACCTTGATTATCTGGATTGGCCCACTGTGATCACAAGGGTCTTTAAAAGTGGAAGAGAGAAGCAGAAGAGTCAGTGTCAGAGTGATGTAGTGGAAGAAAGACTTGACCGGACATTGCTGGCTCTGAAGATAGACGGGGGTCACACCCAGGACTGTGGGCAGCCTCTAAAAGCTGGAAAAGGAAAAAAGCAATTCTCCCTAAAAATTTTCAGAGAGGAATACAACCCCGCCAACACCTTAATTTTAGCTCAGCGAGACCCATTTTGGAATTCTGACTTCCAGAATTAAAAAATAGTAAGTTTGTATTATTTATAGCCACCACATTTGTGGTAATTTGTTTCAGCAGCAATAGGAAACTATTACAGTATAAAAGCTAAATTGCTCTGAATGAAGTCAGTTATTACTTGTGGATTATGAACTCTTCCTCCAGTATATTATTTTTTTCTTACTTCCTCCCCTCCTCTACATACATCTCACTGACATGTCTCCATGGATGACTCCACCCCAAAAACCATCCTCATCTAGAACTATTCCTTATTTGCTTTTACCAATGGAGAACTTATGCTATTGGACTATCTCTTCACATCTTCATCCAAATTGGAAAAAAAACTCCCCACTAGGGAGGCTTGCCCCATCTAAATCACTAATACATGTAATCTTTTTCCCAGTCTCTTTTCCATGCAGTCTTTCCTCGTATCCTAGACTTCATCCCTCTTCACCCACTAATTGACACAAACACCAACCTTTATCTGTCTCTGTCTGTACATACAAGCCTCCATAGAAAAGAGAGGAAGATTAGTCTTCCAACTGATTTCCATCTTTAAAACTTGACCCATGTTTCTTTCCTTGTGACCGTCATTTTTTGATGAAGCTAGTTCTTAAAGCCTCTGGTTCTATATCCTCCCTGTGGCCAAAGTCTTCACACCTTCCTTAAAGACAAAATCTTCCATTCCCTTCACTGTCTGTGAACTGGACCAAATCTTCTAGGGTTTACAAGTTCTTTTAGCCAAAGGCCAGCTCATCATCCATTTTTTATAAAGTTTTATTAGAACACATTCATGCCCACTCATATAACTATCATCTATGGCTATTTTTGCCCTGTAGTAGCAGAGCTGAGTAATTGCAACAGGACCGTAACGCCTAAAATATTTACTGTCTGACCCCTTACTAACCCCTGTTCTAGACCATACACTTCCATATTTTGGTGCCAGCATGTAAATCAGTTATACATTGTGTGTGTCTGTGTGTGTGTGTGGGGGGGGGGGAGATTGTATCTGCCTGCCTGTAAATCTATAAATCTGGGCATACCAGCAGAGAGATTTTGTGGTAAGATGTGGTTTCTGTGGAGGATGTTTACCTGGCTGCCCAGATGGTGTGGTTATGATTACTCACTAACCTTCCTCCCCAGGATGGGGTAAACTCTTCCAGCAGGGAAAGCATCCCCACGGGTGAGGTCTTCATCCCAGTCCTTGAACTCCTTCCTTCTATCCCCAGTCTCTGTTTTGTGGGCCCCCGTGGATCCTCACCAGTTTGCTGTCTGAGCCCCCTGGCTTCCTCTGCATTGTTTCACTTTCCAGCTATTACAATACAAGTCTTGCCTCCCTTATTGTGGAAGGTTCACTGCTGCTGTATCTAACCTGCAATGGTCTCTGCAGTATACCTGTGGGCTGCATCCTCCCATGCTGAGCCTGATTTCTCTCATGGTGCCTGTGCTTAGGCCTCACAGTCCTATGATGAACTGCTTCTCAGCTGCTTGGCCACAAGTCAGGGTCATACTCAGGGTTGCTCTCAAGGATGCTGCCAGTAGTCACATAGGCTGTGCTGACCAGTCTCCCATTTATACTTCCTGGCCATTACTACTCGTCATGAATTTATGGTCTAACAGACTCCCACTGCCTGCCTTGACCACACATTTTTTAGTCTGCTGCTGTCCAGGAGCATGCTCATTATTATGACCGGTTGTCAGGGCCTGGAGAAATGGTTTCTAGGCAAGGAGGTCTTTCTTCCTAAAAACAACAGCTATGCTTTCTCTATGTTCCATTCTGTTTCTACTTCAGAACGTTCCCTATTTATCTATCTGGCTGACAGAACTTTTAACTCCTATGTACATCAAAGGCCATATGCTTTCTACCCCAGAGCACACTTTAAATCCCTTAATTTATATTCTTTCTTCCATGTAGGAAACATACATACTTTCTCTCTCTCTCTCCCTCTCCCTCCCACTCCCTTACTCCCTCCCTTCCTAAACTGATGGTCAGAATATCTGGTCTCAAATCTAACACCACCATATTTCCTTACAATGTTAGACAAATTAACATGTTTTCAATAGCTGCAAGATTAAATCTAAGCTCCTTACCTAGCCAGATTCATAAGTTTTTTGTGAGGTGCTGATGAACAGTGACAGGGAAGGAGATGCTTAAGTAGGGCTGTGAGGAAAAGCCTCTCTGAAGAAGTGATATTGAGAAAGTGATACTTGAGGTCATCATATTTGAGAGGAAGCCAACTATATGCTGAACCATGAAAGTACTTTATAAGCTGTAAGACGTCACCTCAGTGAATAGTAGTCCCCTCCAGTCCCCTGTGCAGCAGGGGAAATTAGAAAGCAGTAAGAGTTTTTCAGTTTCTGAAGCTATAACTTTTCAGTAATCTCTGGACTTCCTTGCCAACCTCTATTTTTTTTATTTATTTATTTTTTTTTTTTTTTGCGCTACGCGGTCCTCTCACTGCTGTGGCCTTTCCTGTTACGGAGCACAGGCTCCGGACGCGCAGGCTCAGCGGCCATGGCTCACAGGCCCAGCCGCTCCGCGGCATGTGGGATCTTCCCGGACCAGGGCACGAACCCTCGTCCCCTGCAACGGCAGGCGGACCCTCAACCATTGAGCCACCAGGGAAGCCCCAACCTCCATTTTTTTAATCCAAATCATGTCTCTCCTTCTCCTCTTCTGTTGCTAGTGTGTGCTGGCCTCATTTACGTCCCTGTCGTCTCTCTCCTGTCTGTGATGCCGCCGTCCTTATGCCCGCTCTCAGTCTTCCCTGCCTCCCTTCCCTTCCTTCCTCCCTTCCTGCTACTTTGACTTGCTGCTCCCTCCAAACTCCCTTTCTAATAACCCTGTGGTTTTAAAACCTTCCTGAAGGTTTCCTAGGCTGCCTTGGTTTTTGGCTAAACTACCTGTCCTTTTTAATATAAACAACTTCTGATACTCACCTTCAGAAAGAGGGAATATTTCCAAATTAATCTGACTGGAACTTGGCTGGCAGAGTGCCTAGCACATAATAAGCTCTCAATAAATATTTTTTGAATGCTGAATGAACGAACTGATTGTCCTGATCTTACCTACTCTATCTGTAGGATTAGGGTGTTTTTTTTCCTTAATCACATGTATATTCTTTTTTTTTTTCTTGGCTGCGTTGGGTCTTTGTTGCTGCGCGCGGGCTTTCTCTAGTTGCGGCGAGCGGGGGCTACTCTTTGTTGCGGTACGAGGGCTTCTCATTGCGGTGGCTTCTCTTGTTACGGAGCACGGGCTCCAGGTGCGTGGGCTTCAGGAGTTGTGGCTCACGGACTTCAGAGTGCAGGCTCAGTAGTTGTGGCTCACGGGCTTAGTTGCTCCGCGACATGTGGGATCTTCCCGGACCAGGGCTTGAACCCATGTCCCCTGTATTGGCAGGTGGGTTCTTAACCACTGCGCCACCAGGGAAGTCCTCAAATGTATATTCTTTGCTCACACATAAAATGCATATTAAAACCTTCACCTTCCACTATACAGGTATATCAAAACCTCTTATTCACAATATTTTTATTTTAAATCTACTGTATGTTGTACATATGGAACTTTGTCATTAATCCCAGAGACAACTACAGGCATTGGCAGTATCTTGAGGATTTTTTTTTTCTTTTTTTCCACAGTGTCCCTCACAGTGCATGGTCACAAGCCCTCAGCATTGAGTATGCAAATGTTTACTTACTAATGCTAATAATGATTACAGAGATTTCGATTGTTTTTGGTTTTTATTTTCATCATCCTGAGTAATCAGATTTATTCATTCAGATTAAGCAGAAATTTTCAAAGGAAAATCTTTCTATTACGTTGTCATATTTTCAGTTAAGTAGCAACTAAAAGCAGTGTTTCTTTCGAAGAAAAATTTCCATATGTGTTCAAAGTTTGGTTTTAGCCCCTTTGCATGATATTATTGATCACTGATGGCAGTAATAATTTAGTCTCAAACAACTTTTCAAGATTTATTAAAAACAAATGGTGCATTCACTTTTTATAGATATGGAAGGTATGTTTAGGCTCATCACTGCCAACTCATTTCCAGTATTGGGTCTTAAGTGTTGTTAAGTACTCATTTAAAAGAAATAAAAATCTTACTCTATGTGTCAACTAGAAATAACATATAAATGACCCTTCAGCTTTGGGCATTCTCTGTTTATAGTTCTAAAAATTTAAATAATACCAAAAATAGGTAAAGAATCCTGTTGTGTTTTTTGGTGCTTTTATTATATTCTTTAATTCAAGAAATCCTGTACAATTTAAACTGTGGTTTTTATTTAGACTAACATAAGGTTCTGAGCCATGTGAACAGGAACAACTTCAAAACAACAGTTCAGTATTTAGGATTTTATGTTTGCTGCCCATGGGACGTAACTATAACGCAATGGGGCAGTCCTTCAAACAAATATACTAAGAGTTGTGCAACCAGGAGGCCCTTGTCCCCTTCAAGGCAGTCACCTCGGGAGGCTACACATTGGTTCAGTAATACTGCCATGGCTTAAAGTGGTGTGGAATGCCTCTTTTTAAACTGCCTCTGAACTGCTAAGAAATAATAAAGAGTAAAATGACACATTATTTTAAATATCCTGAATTGTGGCAGAGATGCATTTAAATTTGGTAAGTAATCAGAAATCATCTCAGGACCAAGTACAATGAATAAAATGTGGCGTGTTTGGAGTCACAGTTTGATGTAAAACAACAAGATGGGCTTTCTTGAATGATACATAAACTAACTCTTGAAATTGGTTGTCAAAGAGGAATTCCAGAATCTTGAACCTTGGAATAAATGTATAAGCTCCCAAGGTAGCTACTATGAAGAACAACTCATGTTTAGATAAAAAAAAGAAATTATGTGTGTGTATGTTTGCAAAATAAGATCAGTTTTATTACTTTATAGACATATGTTGTAGATGAAAAAAATACTCCTATCATGGAACTCTTTATAAGCAAACTTCCGAATGTAAGTAGAATTTCTCTCTCACCCTTTCTAAGCTTTTTGAGAAACCCGAATTTCTAATAATGACTTATTCTGAATCTTCAGCTTTAAAAAAAAAAGTAATGTTTACCATTTAAAAAGCAGGTGCTATGAGGTTTCACTTCACCTTTTTCCAATTAGCTTCGTTACCTCTGCTCTTCAATTTTTTATTTATGTTCACCCTGAGACTCTTAAAATATATTTTTTCACTGTAAAAATATCAAGCTTTTGAACTAAGGTAGCAAGTAAAGTCTAAGCTGAAGGTTATTAATTGTTCCATATTGTTTTAATACCTTTTTTGTTGCACTAATAACAATCAGATGCATTTCTTTTTTAATTTGGGACCCTGTTATCTTAGTAAATAAGAAGATCAATTACAAGAAGAGAAGTCTCAAAGATTTTGTAAACATAAATACTCTCAGTGTTGGGGCTCCTATTATGTTTTTCATTTCTACAAATAAAAACTCAAAAAAACAGAGTTCAACCAAGTGGCTGGACCATGTTTCTATAGTGTAGACTCCGGGTGGACTCACGTACAGTTAATGGGGGTGGAGCTGATGCATCCTGCTTCGTCAGAGCTTTTCCAAATTTATTCTACCACATCCATCTTCATCCAGGTCAGCCAGGCCCCTATTGCTTCACTGCTGAGTTCAAATAATAAAAAGTAAAATGGAGCATGGAAGACAGAAAATTGTTATCCTTTTGCAAAAAGGCTAAGACAGCTAAATTGTGACACAGTTTAAACTGTTCAATTTTGACAGGTTTGATTGGAAAATTAGGTGACCTGTGTAGTTAGAGATCAAAATGGTCGCTAGTTTACAGTTTTAAAAAGTCGTAGTGTGGTATTTTTACTGCAGTCTCTGAGAATATTATTTTATTCTGCTTGGTAGTAACTGTTGCACAAATGACTATTGTTTTGCAGTTTGGTGATTTAAATGCTGTGTCTCCTGGAAATCTGGATAAAGGTAAGAATTGAAAATAATGTACATTTTTAGGGACTTTTTTTGAGTAAGAAATTCTCATAGAGGAAAATGTGTATGTGTATAGCACTTTTATTTTGTGGAAATGGCATACAATCCTTGATGAATATGATAGTTAAGTCTTTTGGAATCTTTTTTATTTCTCCATTTCTATGCTTTCTTTATGTTACATATATTAAGTGCAAGAATTGAATTTAAATACAGTTTAAACTCTTCTTGATTTTCTTTGCCTGCAATTAAGTACAAGTAACCAGAAATTATTTCTGGCTTTCGCCAGAGTTCTGAAAAAAGTGATAAAATTGGGTCAAATATTTTTATTTAAGGCCCACCCGGCAAGAAAAAGATTCCTCAGCGTACTCAAGTCACCAATTCACACTTTTCAGTGGAAAAAGAACTCAGAGATAACAATGAAGTTTACTATAAAAGCAAGATCAGTATTGGGGTAGATGAAAAGGATAACATGTATACTTTTAAATTTTCATATCAGCTTTGCCACTCTAATGTGACAACACAATATATAATTCTGAAGAAACTCACGACCTATAAAACCACAGAGTAAAAGGTACAGGGCTCGAAGGAAAATGAGGTTGGAATAGAGTGCACACAAAGAGAAACAATTCTGAAAAAAATACCAGCTCAGTTGTTGTTTTTCTTTTTTTAATGTAAAATTTCTAATAAATAAGCACTGCAGAAAATATATACCTTTCTTCAAAAAACAAAAACAAAAAAAGTGAAGATTTCTTGAGGTTTTAAGGAATTGAGTTTTGGAGTCAGGGAGAAAGTGTCCATAGACTGGGGAGAACTACACCATTATCCCTTCCAGGACAGAGCCAGAGCCAGTGGGGAAACTGAGGCATGAGGAAGCACGTGGGGAATCCACACACGAGGTGCCACACTGTTCTCTGCAGCGTCCTGTACTAGGGTACTCCGTGTTCAGCTTCCGTGCCTCCTTGGTGATGGAAGACATTCACATGCCGGGGAAAGTCCTGTGTGAATCAACATCACTCCCACTTTAAACTCCTATCACTATTTATTAACTGTGTACGCGTTAATTCCTGTTTTAGCAACATGCATAATAGCAAAACAGGAAAAGTAGAGAATGATAGCCCCAAAACATCATTGTTGCAAATATATACTCTATAGGATTAACCAAAGAAACATCAGAGAGGCAAATCAATGATGAGGCCAGTTTGTAAATTCAGAGCAGGAAAAGTGGCTGTTGAAATGCAGGCCCAACATATAAGGCAACCCCGATGATGCACTGACACCAAAGCCTCATAATTCAAATTTGGGGATTTCATCCCAGGGTGTCCGGAGGTGTAGTAGGAATGTTGCTCCTGGGCCAAACACTGAATGGCAGCCAGTCTTCCTTGTCAAGCGTTGAACCAAAGTCTTTGGTAAACTCCAGCAGCACCTAGTTTTAGTTTTTGTGTACCAAATTCCCATAACTTCAAGTAGGTTCCCAGGAAATGTCTTTTGAGTCTCTATAGGAGCATAAAATGTCTGTGGGAACTAGAGAAAGGGCTTGCTTTTGTGATTGCTTTGTAGCCTATCCAGAGGAACCCTGTCACTCACAAGTGGACCTGAAGCAGCGTGGCCTGGAGCACTGGAGTTTGTTCTGTCCATCTCCCCATTGCCTTTTCCGTCCACAGCAGGGTAGATGAAAGGACATCCCATTCTCTCTCCACTTGCCTGCCTGCTTGAAATGATTTTTTTTTTTCTTTTACTGCTGCCTCTTTTATTACTTTGACACTATTTCTCAGTCACAGAAAAGTTGGTAGAGAGGGAGCCAAGGAGCAGTGTGACTTGCCCTCACCTTCCTCGGGTGGCTCTGCTGGTCCCATTCACCTCTAGACTGGATGCTTCTTGAGAATTAACCAAACTAGCATATTCAGAACCTAAGGTTTGAATGTGAAATCTTTAAGAAATTTTGGGGGGCTTTTTCCACAAAATGAGAGTTTGATTTTTTTCTGGATAATAAAAGTAACATTAGTTATGTATAAAGATTTCAAATAATGCAGAGAATTAGAAATTACAGAAAGTAAAAACTTCATAGTCAAAAGCCAGAGAGACTACCACCATTAAGAATTTAGTGTGAGGATCCTTCCAGACCTTTTGTTTGTTCATATGAAAACAAATGCAAAAAAAAATGCAAAAGTGTCATACAAGCATATTTTGATTATATCCTCTTAATGAAGCAAATGTCTACCAAACGTAGCCCTTTCCGGCAGCTCGCCAGCCCTTCGAATGTGCTTGTTCGGACAAACTGTAATGCTATCCTCAAGTCCTTTACCAGAGGCGAACGGTAACCGGATAAAGCAGGTGGCCAAAACAGCTTACCTCGTCCCAGAGAACTTCTTCTGTTTATCATTCAATGCATCACAGACACCATTTCTAGTCAGTGTATCTAATCTCAATCTTTTTAATCACACAACCTTCCCAGAAGACGTTGCTCCCGGCAACTGCACAACTGTACAACCTGCACCTTATATGGAGGCCCTATTATTCCTCACCACTTTTCTCTGGAACCATCTTTGCACCAATTGATAATAAGAGAAGCAACGTCAGGGAGCCCATTTACGCCGAGAACTGTATTAGCAGAACTGCTGCAGGTGTGCCCCAAATGGTAAAACTAGACTCAACACCTCTTAGACAGAGTCCAGCTGACATTGCAGTAACTTGTTACACACTCTTTGCATGTGACATGCCATAGAATATAATGGAGATCTGATTCTGTTAATACAAAAGTCACCATAATAAGTCAGAAATATAAGAATAAGTGTAGATATCTTTTATTTATAGATGAGGTTTTGGTGTAATTATGTGTGGAGGCTTTTTCGGTAAACAATAAAACATGTCGAGGATGAAGTAAAAAGACTTCTTTTTTTTTTTGCCTGTGCCACGTGGCTTGTGGGATCTTAGTTCCCTGACCAGGGATCGAAACCAGGCCCAGAAGTGAAAGCACAGAGTCCTAACCACTGGACCACCAGGGAATTCCCAGTGAAAAGATTTTTGAGGCAGAAATATATCCCTAGCTGTTTAAAAATTAGCGCTTATGAAGAGGTATTCTCTCCACTCCTCTGAGGAGAATCTTACACAGTAGTAAAGCTGTGTGAGAGCATTTTCTCTCTATGCTGTGCTTTTGAATTTTAACAGTGCATGCTGGAAAAAATTAAATAGTATTCCATTATAATGATGTTTTAGTTAATATAAAATGTATTAAAATTTGGAAGTAACAGTGACTATTTATACACCTGATTTCCAGAAATGAATACTAGCTGTTAACAGAGAGTATCAGTGTTGCTAGGAATGGAAATTCACTGTGCATTTTTAATCTGATACTACTGCCTCAGTCTTCATTTTGTAATAAAAGTTAAGGGTCTAATTAATATTGTGATCTACAACATTCATGTGCACAGAAGGTCTGTAAGCAGCCCCTGCTTATGCATGCTATAGTTATTTCGTGATTCAACATAGGTCTCACCTACATTAACATCAGCACAGATAAAATTTATATCAGATGTAGAATTTCAGAGGAAAAACAAATTTTTTTCTTTCTTTCTTCCTTTTGTTTTTTTCATAGTTAGCATTTTTCAGCGCAATACATTCCCCAAAGCCAGCGTAGTGTACCCAAGTGACTACTTTATAATGACACAAATTATGCCACTAGTTAATGTAAAAACTTTAGGGAACTCCAAAGGTCTTCTTAAAAGACCTATTAAAGATATCAATCACAAACCCAAGAATAAATTACCTTCGCTGTGTTTAAAAGAATAGAGCACTGACACAGGTAAAATCTGTTGAAAGGACAACCCACAAGCTTTGTCCCCCAAGAAGCGCTAAGGAGTTGCTTTCTCAATGTACTATATTAAAGTGTTCCTAAAGCATTTGTTGGTTGCTCCTTCCCAGTTTGTCTTCTGGTAATAGTCTTGGTATTATTTGTTTGTGCAGATGAAGGCAGTGAAGTGGAGAGTGAAATGGATGAGGAATTAGATGACTCTTCAGAACCTCAAGCCAAAAGAGAGAAAACCGAGCTGAACCAGGCATTTCCGGTAGGCTGTATGCAGCCTGTCCTCGAGAGTGGCGTGCAGCCAAGCCTCCTGAATCCAATTCACAGCGAGCACATCGTCACGAGTACTCAGACTATCAGACAGTGCAGCGCTACAGGAAATACCTACACTGCAGTCTAAAGAATATTAAAACGTATTTTTCCAGCTAACATTAACCCTGTTGATATTGGGCTTAAGTTGAAATTTTAATAAGCCTGAAGGTCAACGGTTGTCAAATTCTCTGTGCTGAACATTACCTTTTTGGAGTTGTGAAATGGAATGGGTGTATGTATTTTGCCAGGTCTTTTTTTTTTTTTTTTTAATGTAAACAAATTATTTGCTTCTTAATGATGAGTTTTTTTCCCCTTAGTTTTGGGTGTCAAGAAGGATTTTTACAACACTTAATGTCAATGTTTTTGTTTTCTTATAATTAAAAAATAATTTACATTTTTTGTAGCTTAAAATATTTTATTGTTGATTGTTAGTCTTGGTGTATGATTTCATGTGTAAGTTTTTAATTAGATGCACTTCTGTGAAATATCAAAAGAAATGATTTTCTTTGATTTACACTGGAGGCATGCCCACTGGGCAGCAGATGCATCAAATTTGCTTTTGAAAGGTGCTTTTCATTGGACAGAACCACAAGACACTATTTTCATAACATTTTGGAGTATGGAGAGAGAATACAGAGCATTTTTATTATAGTGCTAGAGGGTTGGGAAGGTCATCTATTTTTCTCTGAAGAAAAGTTGAGCTGTGCATTTATCAGTTCAGAGTAAATGACAGAATTGCAAGAGATTATGCTAATATGTACATAATTTGTGTACATAATTATTAAACCATGTTAATGCAAGCTTCCGTTAAACATTGAATTTTAACTGTTATTTGCATACCAATTCCTCTGTTTAAAGACTACTGATTCTGTATTTGGGACCACTGCACAGATGCATTCTGCTGTTGAGTGGGGCTGTTATAGTTAGATACTGAAGCTGAAAAAAATGACTTGACTTTTTTTTTTTTAAGTGTACATGCTACTTATGCTGAGCTGGACATACAGGAAACCATTCCATTTGAATGACTTTCTTTTATTCCAGGTCTTTTTCCTAATAGTAGTTCAATATGCTGCTATTATAAAAGAAAATTTATGGAATGCAAGGAATGTAGCAACCTGCATATCGTTATTTCCTTCAAAAATATTTCCTGGTTTCTAAAGTATGTGGATTTAAATTTTAAACAGAACCTGAAGGCAGTGTAACTGGCACACCGCACTGTTGCTTATCCCCAATTCTGTAGGATTTGGATAGGTGGCTGGATGGACCAGTGCCGTTGAAGAATGTACATCAGGGATCATCGTACCTCGGCTATTACATGGTGCCTTAAAACAGAACTGAAGCTAAGGTTTAGTAAGGCTTATTTTGTTCATGTGAATTCCTCTTCAATCCATTTGACAAGGTGTGCCTGTCATTTTCAGATTCCCGAAGTAAGGACAGGTAACATGTTCTTCAAAGGAAATTTAGGGCAAACAAAGCAAAATGAAAAGACAAAAATCACTTCCCCTCTTTGAGTGACCGTGAATTTATTTTTGTTCCTAGAGCTGAATATTACTTGATTACAAATCACATTGCTTAAGGATTAAGGATCAGATTGCTATTGTGAAATAGCAGGCTAGTTTTAATTACCAACTTTGTTACAGAAAATCATATATATTTTAGACCATTCTTATCTAGTTATAACTTAAGAAAATTAACACAATAAGCAGGTACTTATTGAAGTGCATCTTTTCAGTCTAAATGTTTCTCTGTGTGTCTCAGTGTCTGTGTGCCCACATGCACGCGCGAGTGTCCGTGGGCAGGAGTCAGCTACCAAGTCAGAAGGTGAGATCCCAGAGAGGATAACACCCATCCCTACTTTAATTTACGTGAAAAGCAAGGTTCTTTTAAGCTCTCAAATTATTAACCAACAACAACAAAAACAGGCACATCCATTTATTTAAATAGTTCTAAAAAAGCTAATTAGCAAAAATAAATAATACACAAATACATAGAGCCAAAAAAAGGGAAAGCACAAAATGATTTACAGATTATTAATGAGGCCTATATTACACTCAAGACGTTTATCTTTCCAGTTTTATTAGGGTGGGGAGGGCGGGGGCGGGGGGGTGGAAAGGAGAGGGTGAGCCAGTCTGTACAGTTGAAAATACCAAATGGCTTATTGGGTAACATGCAGTACATTTCAACTGTTGTTACTTGATTGCCTTAGACTACTCAAATAACTAAGATCAACAAAGCTTCTTAAGTAAACTTTAAATCATTCAGATATAATTTTTAAAATCAATTCAAATTTTGTATCATACAACTCACTCACATGTTTGAAAGTCTTCACTAGCATCCTAGCATCACCTTCATGTAAATGTCATTTAAATGATCATTCCCCTTTTTCCTCCCCTAAAGGCAATGAATTTGCACTATCACACACACAAACGCAAACAAACACCTTAAAGCTGCAAAGACTGTGTATCTACTTCATCGTGCATTAGGAAAGGTTTACAGGTAAAATTAAAATCTAAAAAGGAAAAAAAAAAGCTTCATTTTGATGCTCCTTTCTGAATTTTTTCACTTCCCCATTCACAACCCCCAGAACTTTATTATATCTGTGTTGGACCAAATGTATTTACTGGTTTCATCTTGTTTATTGAATGATTTTAAATGTATTTATTATCATTGTTTAATTTAATGTTGGATATATTTGTCTCATTAGAGGAATCTGATAATGGCAAATTTAGATTGATGAAAGTTAGGGATTGGGCACCGTACAGGATTCAACATTTCTTCCAATTGTTCATGGTTTGTTCTAAATTAGGACAGATTAGAGGAATTAAATATTGTTAACTTGTCTCACTAAAAATATTCTAATGTCTTTCACGAGCACAGTTAGGAACATTAATTCTTTGTGACTAGGGTAGGTAGTTCTGATCAATAGACAAAATAACATCTATGATCTCTGCTATTTCCAGTTATCTGTAATCCACAGTAAGACACACACACACATATATATACAAGATCTCACACACACACACACACACACACACACACATCTTAAGCAATTTCAAATTTAAATTGTGAAGTATATTAGAAAATAAAAACATCATAATTTATACAATTGAGCAAATTGGAGCAAACATGTATTGAACATTTTATTTTCATTTTTTCTGTTCACTGAAACTGACTTTTCTAAATAATATTATGACACTAACATTCTCAGAGTAGATTTATTGACAAGTGGCAAGTACACATTTTAAGGACTTCTTAATATTTCTTGACACTGTAATTAAACACTAGTCATGAAAAATATCTATGTAGACCTAGTGCTATGCTTTCTGTGAGGAAAAATGTGAGGAAGGCATGTTGGCTACTTTTAAGTTTCAAGAAAGATATTTCTGTGTAATAGGATTGAGTATCATGGGTATAGTTTGATCTTCACATACACTTTGAGAATCATACCCAAAAGATTGGAATTCACAAAGCCAGTGAACAATGGGGCGAAATGGATGAACCATGTCCTTGGAACACAGGGCCCAACTTTAAATTTTTTCTTTGGATATCAAGTGGCTGGTCACTTTTTCAGGATTCTCATCCAAACTACGCTTGGACTGACTGTATAAGTCTTACTGCCTTTACAGAAATCTGCTTTCCTTTTTGTGCTTTTTCTTGTACTGTATAGCACGGTTCATGCACCTCTCTTTAGATGGTGTACTTGAAAAACAAAAGTAAATTTTAGAAAATGATTTTTAACACTGCATACCTAAAATTAGTAGTGTGCAACATTGACTGCCTTTGATTTGTAGTAGATGAGTGAAAAGGAACACGTTCTTGTAGAATGCAGTTAAAGTCATTCAGGACTGAATACGGTTTCATTACCGTAATCATGAACCTTTTTACATGAACGCACTCTCTAGAAGTGCTAAACGTGATGCATTTTCAAATTTGAAAAATTCTTCAGATGATATATTCGAAACATCTAAAATAATGCTGTGCTTGAAATATTAGTGTAAAAGAAAAAAATGTGGGTCACTGTGATGTTGGTCCTCCCTGTGTGGACACAAGTAGAAAGTAAAAAACTGGCAAGTCACCTTTGTGTGCAATTTGAGGCAGTGGTTATATACAACAAATTGACCTTTGTTATAACCTCCCCTCCCCCAAATTCTTGGTGAGAAAATAGCAATCATCAAAAAATTGAAGTTAGAACTTGTGATTTGTATGAATCACACCAGAACATGGGGGAGAGGGGTTGACATGCAGTGCTATTGAAAATTAGGCTTGTCACTAGATCAGATCAACCTCCATGTGTATGGTTAGAACAAATCAATTAATGGAATCCTAGTATTTCTGCAACTTTGGTGATTTTTTTAAAACTGGAATAGAAGCATTAATTCAGTGCTTAGTTCTAGTATTAGAAAACCCCTTTGATGTAATGCCTTGTATTAACCCTTTGAGCATTGTAAGATATACAATGGGGGACAAAAGCCTTTCAGATCATTTATTTAGACTTAGACCGGTAAAATATACTCTATATCCAAATGTCTAATTATGCTGTTTTTTAAAGGGGGGGGTAGGAAGAGAAAGTGTTTCCACGCTGAACACTTGCATTTTATATACAACTCTTAATTTTCTTCAAGAGGGCTTGATATATTTATTCCCAAATATTCACTGCCATCTAAGTAAGTGTACTGTTTACAGAAAAAAAATCAACTTTTCTAGCATCACATCATGACTCTAGAAAAGGAGGACAAATACATGGGCCTGTAGACCTATGTTGTAACTGATCTCTGCACATTGAAAGTACCTAGATTGCCTTTAAAAGGTATGATAAAGAAAGGGTTACATTTCTTTCTTTTTTTTTTTTTCTCCCCAAACAGAACAAAAGATCTCGTTTATTTAGCTTTAGAAAGTACAATTGTAAGTGAAGCCTTAGGAAGAAACAAGTTCAAGTGGATAAAGAAAAACTGAACTATGGGGCAGGTAAGCTATTTGGAGTTAGATCTCTCATAAAATATTGTTTGGGAATTTCATATAGGGCATAATTTTATCTATGCTCCAAAACTTTAATACTTTGTCAAAAAATTATATATAGATAGAATGGAGAGCAAAGCACTTGATTTTAAGCTCATCTGTCAGGAGATGCTATGACTACTGCTTCTGATATCTGTAAATGCCAGTCTGCTTACACAATTGCTGACTTTGCTCAAGGGCCTCTCTGCGTGCACTGGGCCCCCTTTGTCCCCTGTGAGAGGGAACATGAGAGCAGTGTCGTCTGCAGATGTGCTTGCGCTGCCCTAGCCGGGCGCTCATAAAGAGTGTAACCTATTCCGATGTCTGGTGAAAGGACATCCATAGCATAGTGCAAGTTTGCCGTAAACATTGCTTTTTTAGGCAGTTTAGGAAGTCAAACCATGCAAATTACTCATGTGTTAACATGCAATACTCAAAGGGTTTTAATTTAACTCTCTTCTTTTGAATTCTTCATGATGATTTACTGTAAATGCTTCTCAGTTTGCATGCCTTGATCATTGCTGCTAGTGATTTTATGTGCCAGTAGACCTGAGTTTAGTTTACCAATTTTACTTAAATAGTAAAAGCCACTTACAAAGTGACTGCCTAGGATTTTTGTTTCCTTTGGTTTGAAGTAATTGGTAATATGTCCTATTTTCAAAAATGTATTTTGTCTCTTATTTGGTTCTGGTATTTGATCCTTCCCTCCCCCCACCCCACCACCACCTCTTTCCTTTGTTTTTTTAAATAAATTATGATGTTGGGATTGGAAGCCCTGAGTAATGAAATCTTTGGTAAGAATTGTTTAGCTCAATAATGAGGACAACAAATCTTTATTAGAGGAATTATGATTCTGGGGAGGAAAGAAAAAGTGAAAACTCCCATTGACAGTTGATTACCAAGTAAATTTTTCCTTCAATGAATTAATACTTTTGAACAAATAATTGCCTTGTTTTAACCTTCTAAACATGATTTTAAATGACCAATAAAGGAGGTATTGAATTTTATTCGTTTAAAAAGCATCTTTTGTACCAAAGCAAATTTTTTTCTATACTCATCTCCATCATCAATTGGGACCTATGGTGGTGACCAGTGCATTGGTTACAGAAACTATAAGTGAGTGCCTTGAGAAAACTTGGAAATTTGTGCCTGGGGTGTTAAACTTTTAATTAGGTTAATTGTAGTGCTTACCAATCAGTAATTCTACTATCACTCAGGGCTTTCGTACCTTCTAGGTAAAACTTCTTTCATTGTGTTTTTTTAAAATACTGTATTTTTTTTTAAGTGCCATCATTTAAATTTCACTTAGTAAGTGGCAGATTACATTATTCAGTCCCACAAGCACAGAAACATAGTAACACTAGGAGATATTTGAACATTTATTTTACAATCGACTGAATATATTATGTAAATGAGGTAAGCAACTTTTGTAGAGATTGTATGTGTGAGATAATGTAATGTTCTTTTCCAGTTTTTGGACTACAGTTGAATAAACTTTTTAATTATTTAAAAACATCTTTACCGAATAACATGTGATGGTTTTTTGTATAATGTATTTGGTTTTGTAAATACGTATTTCCTGATGTGATTTTTGTGAGAAATGCTAAATCTTTTAGTATATCATGTCCTCTCAAAATTGGCAGGAGCTAAATAATAGTTTGTGGGCGATTTGTATTGTGTACTGTACAATAACTGGGGAACTTTTATAATTATAAAAATATATATTAACTTTTAGTGTGTTGTTTAAACAAATGACTGGAACATACTAAAGATATTAGTAGGATTTTTCTGAATATTTCAGACTTGAACTCAGGCTAGCTTTCTTGTGTTTTTCAAAACAAAATGGTGTCTTGTCTTTTAAAATCAATAAATTTGTTTCCTTGTTACAAATACATTCGAAATGGCTTGATTCCCACCCACCCCACCCCACCCCGCAAATCATTGCCAGGATGCTTATATTACACTGTCTCATCTAGAGGGTAGTCTCTGTGTCATTCACTAGCCTAGAAACAAAATTAAGTTGTTTTCCTTTTTTGTGTCAAATGAAATTGGCAATATTTATACATGAACAGCACAAAAAGAGAAAACAAAATTATAAGCCCAGCAGGGTACAAATCTTACCCTCCAAGAAAATTAGTGATTGAGTGCTGTTTAATTTCAAAAGCTGTCAACATTCCCATTGTAAATTCCAGATTTTTGGATGTTCATAATGTGTTTGTTTTGTGTCACTTCACATTGATATTTGGCACCCAAGTTCCTTGCTTAGATTGAAATAGCTTATTAAAATTCATTTTAATATACATAAGAAGATATCCTGCCCCAATTTTTTTTCTTCTTTGAATTATATATTTACATACTGGAAAATTCATCCGTTTTAGTGTACATTTCTGTGAGTTTTGACAAATACACACATTCACGTAAACAGCACCACAATCAAGTTGGAAACATTTTTTACCTTGTAGACCTTTTTTTTTTTTTAATCGTAATATACATAGGGTCTCCTCCTAGAATATGGAAGAGCCAGTTCATTTGGGTTTCTTTAAAGGATAGAAATGAAAGGCAGAAAATATTATTTGGGAATCTCCAGCATGGTGCTTTCATATCATAATACAAAGTTACTTCTAAAACAAACATCGACATGTTAGCCCACAAAAACACCAAAATCATTCTAATTTATATGGACATTTAATTCAGTAACATAGAAATGTACCAAATAATGTTATTTAATAAATAAATGAAAGGAAGAGACAAAATTATAGCCAGTATAAGATACAATGTAGAGACAAAATTATAGCCAGTATAAGATGCAATACTATGCTAGAAAGAAAATGAATCTGGCCAATTTAGGCATTTTTATGTTGCAGCCATCACACATGGGAGATATTTAAGACTTTGTACAAAGAAATAGAGTTCACAGTTTCTAACCTTATTTTTCTACTTGGTTTCCCTTGGAAATCTGAGGTCTTTCAAATATATCCTATAATTAGTACCTTTACTTATTGATTACAATATTCTTTCCCCCATAGGTTCTTAATATTATTTCCTTTTCTTTTGGAATCTGGATATTTCAAGACTTGAACTCAACCCGAGAAATGTCACTGGTTTTCATTAGCTGATTCAAGTCAGTCCACCAGATTTTTTCTTCAGCGTGGTCTAAAAGTAATGCATGTTGAAATTTGTCATTTGGCTGACACGCAGACTTTTTGTGTGTGGAACACCATAATAAGTAGAGTGGCTGCCATTTTGCTGAGGATAATGTACTTTGAAACTGGGGGAAGGGAGCAGGAGAGCACTTGGTCTGATTCTGGTCTGCTTCTCTCGGAAGCAACAACTGGACCAGGAGGCAGGGTCTGCTTACCCTTACAGGGGCTGGGTGGCAAGCAGAGGATTTAGGCTGAGGGACCTTAGACATAGTAGCTTCCTGGTTTTGCATCAGCTTATTGATAGCTCTGAGATTGGGAAGTATCCCATGCATTACTGGCAACATGGGAATTTGTGTCTGAGTTGTCTGTGCAAAAATATATTAGTAATTAAAGTAAATATAAGTGCACTATATAACGCAAAAAGTAAAAGATTGTCAGAAGGAATTTTAAAAGGTGACACCTCTCTGTGTGTCTGGATAAAAACACTCAAGAAGAGCTGAAAGCAAAAAGATAGGGAAAGAAAGAAAAACTAATTATGAAATACATAGTGATAAATCTGATGAAAGGTGTGTAAGACCTGTACACTGAAAAACTATAAAACATTTCTAAGGAAATCAAAGACTTAAATAAATGGAGAGATCTACTGTGTTCATAAGGCAAAAGACTCAATATTGTTAAGATATTTTTTCTCCCCAATTTGGTCTATAGAGTCAACACAGTCTTCATCAGAACCCCATCAAGCTTTTAATAGAAAATGGCAAACTGACTTTACAATTCATATGGAAATACAATGGATCTAGGATAGCTAAAAAACTTTGAAAAAGAAGAACTAAGTTGGAGAACTACCAGTACCTGAATTCAAGGCTCTTATAAACTACAGTAATCAAGACAGTGTGGTATTGGCATCAAGACACATCAACAGAATCTATCAAATGGATCAATGGAACAGAATAAAGAGTGCAGAAATGGACCCACACATTTACAGACCACTGATTTTTGACAAATGAGCAAAGGCAATTCAGCAGAAAGTGTATGATCTTTCAAAAAATAGTGCTAGAGTGATTAAATGTCTATATGTTAAAAAAAATGAACTTTGATCCTTACCTTACACCATATATAAAAATTAAACATCATAAACCCATATATAAAACCTAAAACTATAAAACGTTTAAAAAAAATAGGAAAAACCTTTGAGATCTTGGATCAGACAGAGTTTTCTTAGATGTGACTCCAAGCATGATCTATTAAAAAACAAATTGCTAATTCGGACTTTATCAAAAATTTTCTGCTCCTCAATAGACACTGCTAGGAGAAGGAAAGGACAAGTCATGTATTGGGAGGTGATTTTCCTTGGGTCTTCCTTTTTTTTTTTGCATGTGTTTTGAGCAAATGCATTAACCACTTCTGTTCTGGACTATTTTTTTCAAAGCTATATGTAACAAAAACCCTTGGAAGATAGAGATAAAGGCTCCCACTGGGGCAAAGGGCATGCCTGTTTCCTGACCAGGGCAAAGGTTGGGTAGCTTTGCCATCAGCCCTCTTTAAGTGATCGGGGATTTAAACTTGGGGTTTCTCAGCTGTGACACAAATCCACCCTGTGTGCAGTACCTACTTGGGCCTTTCCATGTCCCTCAAGGGTCTTGGAGCGTTTGGGGGAGCAAATGAAACAGATGTGAATATGTAGTTCCAAAGTCCTTTTTCTCTAACCCAGGAGCTTCGTGTGTCCTGCCAGTGTCTTTAACACCCTGGTAGGATCACTTGTTAGTTTGCCAGCAGGCTAAAATAAGTTTCTGACACCACCAGCTGGGAGAAAACGTTTACAAAACATATATCTGATAAAAGACTTGTAACCAAAAGCTATAAAGAACTCTCAGAACCCAAGGTGCTGAAAGTGTATGTGTATAGCACTAACCACTTTTAACACTAAATAAATATTTGGATGAATATTTCCTTAATGTCCATTTCCCTTTATAATTCCAAACTTCATGATTTCAGGGACCTCTTGGTCTTTAACTAGATGCCTGCCCCTCAGGCTGCAGTTATGATGGATGATGAGCTAATGGGCCACTTTCACAGAGAGACTGAGCTCCTGGATCTATTGCCTCTTCCTGTGTCCTGTGGGTGGTGAGTGTGTAAGAACTCTGTTGGTTACAGTCCTGTGGGCCACTAGAGCCAGGCCATGAAGAGGTGTTCCCTGGTGGCAACCTCAGAAACCAGGGCACCAGACAAGAGTATAAGCTCCTTTCTGGGCGGTGCTGGTGAGCTGGAGGGAGGCATAGGGAGAGCGCAAAGCGCGGGACCGCTAGCCTCCATTCTCTGAGGCTGGAAGGATGCGCCCCAGGCCAGAGCTCCTGGACCAGCAAACGGGCTCTTTCTCAAAAAGACTGGGAGTATGTGTCAGTGAGCTGTCTGTGCAGTGTCCTGGGGGTGGTAGCCCGCCACGACTGTCTCTCCATTGTTCCAGTCCTGTGGGGACCAGGAACACAAGACCCCCCCCCCGGCCTGCAGAGCCGCGTGACTGAGCAGAGTTCCCTGGACGGCGGCCCCCCGAACCGGAGGCACCAGACACCTGTGAACGCTTCCTTCCAGACGATACTGGCTCTGGAGTGCAGCAAAGGGAGAGGAAGAGGGCACCTGCCAAGAGGAAAATAGAAAGACCTATAGTTTACAACAACAAAAAAAGATGGCGCCGGTGGCTGGAGCCAGGCTGGGGCGAGGGGATGGCGCCAAGCTGTCTCCCCGGAAGGATGCCGGTGGCTCGCAGGTGAGCGAGCTAAACTACACGCCGCGTTTAATAGAAGCAAACGAGCTTCCTCCTTCACTTCATGTCTGCGTGGAGCCTGGGGCGGTGAGTCCGGGCGTTCCAGCCCTTTAAGAGCCCTTCTCAGTTTTGCTAGAGCCTTTTGGGTCTCCAGGACTGGAGCCCTGTTCGTTTTCAAATGTTCTAGATGTTTGGGGGGGCTCGTCTGTAAGGTGAAGGTCTTAAAAGTGGAGGTGCCCAATGTGGGGTAGGAAGGCTTGGCTCTTCAGGGAGAAATTGGGGGAGGGGTGGGGTGTGGGGGGGTGAAGTTTGTGGTGAGGTTGTGTCCCAGCCTCTCCTACCCGCTTTGATGTGTTTTTGTTTCTTGTTTACCCAACGTATAGGAGTTGCTCAGCCAGCCTTTAGGGGTTTTTCAGAGGAAATTTGTTCCGTCTGTAGCTGTGGATTCCGGGTGTCCATGGGAGGAAGTGACTTCAGGATCTTATAAGTCACCATCTCTAGTTGAAACCTCAGGGACCTCTCAGTCTTGATCACTACATAATTCCCAGGGTGTCGCATGGTACTTAGCATATTATTTAATCAACAAATACTTGTATGAATTAAGATATTCTCACGATTATACCTAATGATCATACGATTTAAGGTTGATGGTTTCTACCATTACAAATAATTCTTAATGATGCCTCGAGCATTTTTCTGTGCATTCATCCTATTTTTCCCATACACACACATTCTCTATACACATTTCTGGAAGCCAATACATGGCAAAACTTTTTTGGAAATGTTGCTGAACTCTGTAAAAGCCTAAACCAATTTGTAATTCCTTCAAAAGCTCTGAATCAAATCACTAGAAGCTAGTTAGTTGAAAAAAATTTTTGTAAAATCATCTTATGTTTGATCTAGGACTGTGTGCCATTTTACAGGCAGAGATATCAACACTTCAAAGATTCCTAAATAATTTGGCAAATTGATTACTCAGCAAAATGATATTTGATTATTTGGAACCCTTCCGTCAGCAGTTGCCATATTAATTGTGGATGCACTTTGGGCAAATAAATATTTTATACCCCAAGTGATCATCCTAAACTTGGAATATGAATTGCAAATACAACACTAAGCACTTATGTTAACATGTCATTACACCACTGTCATTTTAATTGTAGCCTGTTAAACATACCTACATATTCTCAGAACACGTCATTACGTGTATAAAGTAGAGGAACTGTTCTTTAAATTATGAAAGAAGAAACTTTTTAAAAATCTTTCTGATCTAAGAAGTGACTCATAATCTTACCAAACTGAAAACAACCCATTTCCTTCAAATGTAAAATAAAGAAATTACAAGCTATTTATATAAGGAATACCATACATTAGTGAATAAAACAAAGTACAATTAACTTGATAAATCTCACAAACATTACATGGAAAAAGAAGCCAAACATGAAGGAATACATGTTACATTATTCCATTTATAAAGTTCAAAACCAGGAAGACGCATACCGAAGTTTATTGCTTAGCTTTGGAGAGGAGAAAATGAACCAAACTTAGACACTGGGTTGTGGTGAAGGAAAGTGCAGCCTTTATCGCAGGGCGCCAAACAAGGAGTCCAGGGCAGCTAGTGCTCAAAACACCCCAACTCACCGATGGGTTTCAGGAAAGCATTTTTAAAGGCAAGGTGAGGGAGGGGAGTCTCAGGTTATATGATCAGCTCATGCACAGTTCTGTGATTGGCTAATGGTGAGGTAACAGGGCAGTGTCACAGGGGTTAACATTATCAATCCTTAGGTGCCAGTAGGTCTGGGGGCTACATGCTCATGGTCATCAAGTAGTTAATTTCTTCCATTTGGTGGTAGTTTTCACATCTGTAAAACAACTCAGGAAAAGTGCATCAGGTACTATTATCTAGGTATTTCAGAGAGGAGATAAAACAGAGGATATGGGGGAAGGGTCTGTCCCAGGAAGGGCCCATAGGATCCTGTTCGGTTACAAAAACATTTACAATTAGGAAAGAGCTCAAGGTTTTCTGGTGCTAACAACATTCTATTTCTTGATCTGTGTAGTTGTTATCTGTATATATGCTGTAAGATAATTTATCGAGCTGTTTTTTTAAAAACATCAAAACTAGTCTGAGTTCAGTCTCACCTAATGGCTTAAAATCCCAAATCCACCCAACAGTTTTCTTGAGCCCAGGAAACATTTAACTTATGCATTTATATTGAAAGGTATCCCCAATACTGTGTTTCAGCTTTTTACGTTGAACACATTATTTAATGATGTCTTAAACCAGAAGTAGCTATGAAATGTTCATGCTTCAGTAATCACAATTGAGTACTGCCTACCTGATTTCTTATATCTTATTACAAAAGGATAAATTTGTTGATTTGAGTTAACAAATAAATGCTAAGAATATTCTTTTTAAAAAAAATCTGAGTGCCTGATAAGAGTAAAGATACACTCTGTAACAGGAAAATTTGGAAAGTCTCCCAAATTTACAAGCTGTCCAGATCCTGCAGAAATGCGTTTCTCAGTGGTCTAGAGTTCCCAGTGTTTTTCCACTTTGCCCAAATGGCTATTCAGATGATTAACGTCTGTGTAAGGTTCTGTGCATCAGAGAAGTAGCCCTGTGATCTTTAGAAGATAGAGGGCTCTCTGTGGCACTCGGCAGTAGACCAAGACCACAGAATGTGTCTAGGGGAAACCCTAAGAAACAGCAGATATGGGCAGGAAATCACACTATTTGTACTGCAGAAATAGTATGGTTTACTTGCTTGATAGGTGTGCTGTCACTACCATATGCCCAACTTCAGTCAATTAAACCTAGGATGCCATATGGCCATCCCGAATGATTTGCAAAATCCAGAATGCCACACAGCTTAGGACTAGGGAAACAGCAAGAGTCATGCTCTTGCATAGAAATGCTTTTGCTAAGCAGTGTCATAGGAATGAAGAGAGCCAGAGACAAGGACTCCGGGGCTTGTCTACCCCACTCCTCTAGCTGTCCCTGTCCGTGCTGGCTGTCAACTATTGAGCCAATAGGGATGTCCACACTCACTGTCTGCCCTCCTCATTAGTCCTACCACTCTACCTCCAGCTTTTACTGAACTCAATTTTCTGGCACTAGAATGTTTCTGTATCTTATTAGAGGCCCAATTTCTTTTTTTTTTAAATTTTATTGAAGTATAGTTTATTGACAATGTGTTAATTTCTTCTGTACAGCAAAGTGACTCAGTTATTTTTATATATATTATATATATTCTTTTTCATATTCTTTTCCATTATGGTTTGTCACAGGATATTGAATATAGTTCCCTGTGCTATACAGTAGGACCTTGTTGTTTATCCATCCTGTATATAATAGTTAGCATCTGCTAATCTCAAACTCCCGTTCCTTTCCTCCCCTACCCCTGCACCCACTTGGCAACCGTAAGTCTGTTCTCTATGTCTGCGAGTCTGTTTTTGTTTTATAGATATGTTGACTTGTATCATATTTTAGATTCCACATATAAGTGATATCATATGGTATTTGTCTTTCTCTTTCTGATCTACTTAGCTTCGTATAATCATTTCTAGGTTCATCCATGTTGCTGCAAATGGCATTATTTCATTCTTTTTGTTGGCTGAGTAATATTCCATTGTGTGTGTGTGCGCACGCACGTGTGTGTATGTGTGTGTGTGTATACATATGTATACACACACACACATGCACACACACCACATCTTTATCCATTCATCTGTTGATGGACATTTAGGTTGTTTCCATGTCTTGGTTATTGTAAATAGTGCTGCTATAAACATAGGGGTGCATGTACCTTTTTGAATTAGAGTTTTGTCTGGGTATATGCCCAGGAGTGGGATTGCTGGATCATATGGCAACTCTATTTTTAGCTTTTTGAGGAACCTCCATACTGTTCTCCATAGTGGCTGCACCAATTTACATTCCAACCAATAGTGTGACAGGATTCTCTTTTCTCCACACCCTCTCCAGCATTTGTTATTTGTAGACTTTTTAATGATGGCCATTCTGACCAGTGTGAGGTGGTACCTCATTGTAGTTTTGATTTCCATTTCTCTAGTAAATAGTGATGTTGAGCATCTTTTCATGTGCCTATTGGCCATCTGTATGTCTTCTTTGGAGAAATGTCTATTTAGGTCTGCTGCCCATTTGTTTGATTGGGTTGCTTGTTTTTTTGTTGTTGTTGTTGAGTTTATGAGCTGTTTATATATTTGGGAAATTAAGCACTTGTCGGTTGCATCTTCTGCAAATATTTTCTCCCGTTCTGTAGGTTGTCTTTTCATTCTGTTTATGGTTTCCTTTGCTGTGCAAAAGCTTGTAAGTTTGATTAGGTCCAATTTGTTTATTTTTGTTTTTATTTCTATTGCCTTGGGAGACCGACCTAAGGAGACATTGGTATGATTTATGTCAGAGAATGTTTTGCCTCTGATCTCTTCTAGGAGTTTTATGGTGTCATATCTTATATTTAAGTTTTTAAGAGAGGTCCAGTTTCTTAACAGTAACCTGTAGGTGCATCAGTTCGAACATCGAGTTTTACAAGGTGGCTTCTGGGAGAGAACATATCTGCTGCCATGTTCTGCTGGGAGAATTCTGAAGCATCACCATCAACCACTTGCTTTTCCTTGGGTAGCAGAGTTCATCTGAATCTTGTCCAAAAAGGATTTTCATTAGGAGTTAGGAGAAATGGACTCTTTTTCATAAAATAATAAAGTAAAATTGCACAGAAGTATACAAAGTAAAAAAAAAGTTCCTCCTCCCAATCCAGTTCTACTTTACAAAGATAACAGCTAATAAATGTTCTGCTAACCAGCAGAAGGGGAACTGGAAATAGAGATTTAAAAAATACTTTTGTAACAGAGTGAGTTTATGGGTTGTGAAATTTACACCCACTACACTAAAATTCTTGGGCTCCTATAAATGGCACACCCCCTCTCTAAAATTCAGCACATTTCAAAGTTGCCACTTTCTTTACATTTGGATCTCAGACTTATTAGGAATTCTGAATGTATTAACTTATTTTGTCTGCATCACCAGTACAAATACATGCTGGGGGCACAGGTCCTCCAGTCTTCTTGCTCAGGACTGAAGGACCAGCAGAAGGTGCTGGTGGGGCAGTGGCCTGATGGGGACTTCTCTCTCTGCTCACTGAGGGTAGCTGCTTAGTCATGGGTTTGCAAGAAGTCTGTTCTTTACATTTGACTTCATAATTTTTTCTTTCACCCTAAGAATGAATTTGAATATAAAGGTTCAAGGAGACCAAGATCTATTTAAAACGCTACAACACATTCCACCAAGCAAAGATAAAAATGGGAAATGTGTGTAACACATGACTCACGATTCCTCAGACTCAGTGTTACACACTGGACTGATTCACGTAACAAAATCTGAGAAATTAGAGTATGAACCTGGTACACCTATAAGGGCAGTGAGAGTAATGTGTCTAGAGGGGAAATTTATTCCAGAAGGGAGATGACAGGTCCTTAACTCAAGATGCTGAAGCCCAGAGCACTGGGGTAAGGCTCATGCTTGTTAGCTGAATTGATTTGTTCCACCTCCAACACTCCTTCAGATTTGGGATATTTCTTCTCGAGAGGAGCCAAAATTATGAAAGTTAGGTGTTCTTCATAACTGTCCATGGATGTTTATCAGAATGTAATGCAATTGGGGCTGGACAGACACAGCACTGGTTGGCCATGCTGCAGGGGTGAACGGTGTTTTGCAGAGATGCCTTCTGACTGCTTGCTTCTTAGTGGTTAACATAGAGGACAAATATTAACTCAGTTATCCCAACAACTCTACTTTGGGGTAGTCTCTATTGTCAAACCCCATTTTATGAAGATACTAAATATTTTTCAGGTGCTATTTTAAACAACTGTTATGGGTAAGTGCTGACCGCCTGTTGTCACATAATGGCACAAATCTCAGAATGTCCACATTCTATACATAGCTCTCCAAAGGTCAATCCTTGGGCACCATATGCTTCTTTGAAATAGTCAGCACTGGATTATCTGTGCCAAGGAAGAGGAGAGTTGTTGTGGGGAAGCACACATTCCTGATGGATCCTGCTGGGAGGTTCATTAGGACCACTAATAACATAGGTGTAGAGGAGAAGCTAAGGGTATGGGTTTTCTAGTCAGTTGGCCTGTCTTCCATCCCCAGCCATGCCATTTGCTAACTATGTGGCCATGAAAATCACTTTTCTAAAGTTCAGCTTCATCATCTGTAAAATTAAGATAAGAATAGGATTCACAGCACAGAGGTAGTGTGAAGATTAAAAGAGATAATACCTAGCCAGTGAGCTGTGTGGGAAGCCCAAGGGCATGCTTGTGGGAGGGTCTGCAGCCCCTACCCACCATCCTCTGGGCAGTTCAGGGGGAAGGGCTTGGTCAGTCCTTGCTATAATTATGCCAGAGAAAAATGACATTTTTCTGGGATTCCAGTCTTTCCTTTTTGACTGCTGATAAAGCTAATAATTAACTCTTTTGGAGTCCTTTTAGGTTCAGTAACGAGGACTCATTTACTGTCTTCTTTCTCATCCAGGTATTTTTCAGACATGCTTTCTTCGATTAATGCTTCTCTACCTTTCGCTCTATCTTGTTTTCTTAATTGTTCCTTGAACGTTTGGAGAACTTCGTCAGTTCAAGCCACTTGGACCTAGAATTTCCTTTTTGGGAATATTTTAAATGACTGGTTCAGTTTCTTTAATGGTTACGTTACAACTCAAGTTTTAAATTCCTTCCTAGGTCAGTTTTGATAAGTTACATTTTTTTTAGAAAATTTTCCATTTTCTCTAGGTCTTTCTGTCTAATGACAAAAAGATGGTCCGGGACATTTTGTCATGTGTCTGTAATCACTCTGAACATTGTCTGATTTACCTTATCATTTCCTGTTTAACCCATGGATAACTTGGAAGTCTGTGTCTTACTTTCCAAACATATGAAGATTTTCTAGTTATCTTGTGATTGATTTGTCACTTAATTACGTTGCTGTCAGAGAAGAAATTCTGTATGATTTCAGTCTTTTGAGATTTGTATAGGTTTACTTTATGACCTAGTATACAGTTGGTTTCCTTAAATATTGTGTGTGCCATAAAAGAATGTGTATTGTTCGGTACTATGTGCAGATTGTATGTACATCCATGTGCTCTAGCTTGTAATTATGTTGCTCATATTTTCAGTGTTCATACTGGTATGTTTGTCTTCCTGTTCTATAATTTACTCAGAGGGGTGAGTTTTAATCTCTTAATCTGATTGTGGATTTGTCTACTTCTCCTTGTAATTCTGTGTTTGCTTGATTGTTTAGTTTTTGGCAATGGTGTTACTAGTACAGCAACTTAAAATTATCTTATCTTCCTGAAGGATTGAGCCTTTTACCACTAGGAAGTGACTACATATCTTCCTTGTACTGGTTTTTGCCTGGAAGTCTATCTTGTCTGATACTAACATAGAATACCAGTATTCTTTTGACTTATGCTTTCTCATAATTTTACTTTCAACTTTTATATATTTTAATGTTTTAGATGTATTTCTTGTAAACGGATTAAAGTTAAATTGTGTTCAGACCAATCATGGATGCTAGTTGGAGCATTTAGTCTATTTATGTTGATACAATTGCTGACATAATTAGGTTTCATCTACCATCTTATTTTGACCTTTATTTGTCCTGCCTGTCCTGTGTTTTCTTTCTCTGTTTGTCCCTTCTATTGGACCGAATACTTTCTATCATTCCATTTCCCCTTCTGCTGGGTAAGAAGCTGTGTACTCTTTTTCTATTCTTTTATTGATTTACTCGAAAGAAAATAATATATATTATAGTACATAATATTATAATTAACTACATATATCAACAAGATCTAAAAGTATCAATACTTTTACCTTCCTCCTGGATAATACATGGGCCTTAGAACAATTTAACTCCATTTATTACCTTTTCAATTATGTGTTATAATTGATTCATTAGAGCTGTGTATTTTAATTCTATTTGTAAGAAAAACACAATTCATAATTATTATATAGCTCAAAGTTTATCTCTATATTTACTTTCTTTGTTCTTCACGAAGTTATGTTTTGTATTTCTCAGTGATCTCCAAATCATTCTCAGTCTGTAAAACACAGTCAACTTCAGTGAAAACCTTGGTTCAGCACAGTTCTAAAACTATTTATTATCAAATACCTAGGTCAAGGGTAAAGAACCATCAAGCTGCTGATTCCTGGATTGTTTGAGCGTGACAGGTAGTTTCCTTAGTTGTAAAATAAACATCATAACAAATACCTAATTTACAGGGTTAGTGCGGTGTAATAAATAGGACAGCGCATGCCGATGCGCTTTGTGAAGCGGCAGACACACGTAAAGTCACTGCCCTCAGTCTGCCATTGACAGGTCATGTGACACTGGAAAGACCTGGTTTTCCTGTCTTCCTTACCTCTAGGGAGGACTTCGGACTATTGGACTTTTACGACCCCCTCTGTCTGAAGGGTCTGTGCCTCTGTGACTTCTGATTCATTGTATGCAGTGTTTCTTCACATATAAACATTTGGAGTGAGAGTGGTGTCTTTGGCTAGAACTTCTTTCAAAATATATCCCCATGTTATCAGAACCTTTTTTCACCTCTTTATTAAAATATAGCATTGCCCCCACTTTCTCCTCTAAGTGTTTGGCCCTTCACCTTTTCATAGGCGTCACTCCTGCCACATGGGGATGACTAGCCCACGGCTGAGTGAGCAACACTGATTTAGAAAGCCAGGTGGGAACCCTCTCAGGAGCTGTCACTGCTGAGACTGGGATGCAAGGCCACAGGCCAACTGCACAGGTGCTGAATTGAATGCGAACCAAAGTCTGTGACTTGGGCAGCTCCCCCGCTTAGATTCTAGGTGTCTGCAGCCAACAGTGCGCGCTCTCAATTAGGGAAGAGCCTGTGGGGCTGAGTGTTGGGCAGAACTGAGGCAGAACTAAGGCTGGAACTCCCCCAATTACTAAGGCCAACTTGGAAAATAGTCCTTCACAAAATCACCTCTGCAGGTGCTCATAACCAGCTGACAGGGTAGAGGAAGCAAACCCAAAGGGAGGGATGTGATCAAGTAGTTTGCTTAATTGTTTGCATAACCATCCATTCATTTACATATCCATCCATTCACTCATGTACTCAATAAGCATTAAATATAAAGAGACTTCCAAGAGTGTTCTTTAAATCCATGGAATCCACAAGTTTGTCTTATCTAAGAACATACACTTTTTCCTCCTGTGTCCTGAATATTTAGCATATGGGTAAATTAAACAAGATTGAACATTTTCATTAGCATAATTCACCATAATTTAGCTACCAGTAAATGATGAAGGATGGAACCGAGATGTATAGATTCGTATCTAACGTGGAAACAGAAAACATGATATTAGAGATATGAGTCCCCCATAAAAAGGAGATACATTAAATTATAGGGAAACTTTGGAACAATTTCACAGAACTTTTATTTGCCTCTGTTACATACAACAAACTGATTTTGTTTGGTGAATTACAAATGAATACGTTGTGAGCTATAGAAACTGTTTAGCTGGATTTGTTAACATGAAATGGCCTAACTGCCAAACGTGTGCTTATTTTTAAGTTATTACCGTTTGCTTTTCTGACCTTAAGTTACTAAGAGACAAATCCATTCTCAAAGGTACATTATGTCCATCTTTATCTTTAAAATTTCTTGTTAAGTTTATTTTCAAATATACATACATGTACATGCATATATATGTATATATTATATACATAAATATATTGAAAATGTGTAGAGGATATTTTTCCCATCATATTTTTTTTTAATAGCTCTTTATCGGAGTATAATTGCTTCACAAAACTGTGTTAGTTTCTGTTGTACGCCAAAGCGAATCAGCCATATGCATACATATGTCCCCACATCCCCTCCCTCTTGAGCCTCCCTCCCACCCTCCCTATCCCACCCCTCTAGGTGGTCACAAAGCACCGAGCCGATCTCCCTGTGCTATGTGGCTGCTTCCCACCAGCTATCTATTTTGCATTCGGTAGTGTGTATATGGCCATGCTACTCTCAACTTCGCCCCAGCTTCGTTCTCCCACCCTGTGTCCTCAAGTCCATTCTCTATGTCTACCTCTTTATTCCTGCCCTGCCACTAGGTTCATCAGTACCACTTCCTTTTTTTTTAGATTCCATATATATGCATTAGCATCCAATATTTGTTTTTCTCTTTCTGACTTACTTCACTCTGTATGACAGACTCTAAGTCCATCCACCCCACTACAAATAAATCATTTTCGTTTCTTTTTATGGCTGAGTAATATTCCATTGTATATATGTGCCACATCTTCTTTATCCATTCATCTGTCGATGGACATTTAGGTTGGTTCCATGTCCTATCTTTATCTTGAAATATAAATCCTGCCTATAGTTTATGGAGATGTCTCCCTCAAATGTGTTCAGAAGCTTTTTCTCTCTCTCAATCTTAATGGCTCAAAAGGAGTCCTTAAAGAAAATTCTTAGTGTTTCTCTTTTCACTCCTGCAGTTCCTCTGTACTTTGTGAATAGTGCCACTGAATAATATGGTGCGGTAGCTCTGATAACCCCCTCTCAAGGTTAATACAATCTTTGCCCAGTATTTTGGTTCTGGCTTGTTTCTATACACACACATTTGACATTGATTGTTGTTTTGTACAGCCAGTGTTTCTTTTAGATTCACCCACATGTCTGCCATTTCTCATGTTTCAGACCTTCCACCTGGGATCTAGCTGAAGAAAATCTTTTTGAATTTCCTTCAGTGGATAAATTTAATGCTTTAAAACACTTTAAAATAATTTATACAAAGTAATATGTGTTCACTGTGGAAATTTGAAAAATTTTTTTGAAATAAATTTGTGAAGAATTGACAAGTCAAAGGGATTTGGGTTCTGGGTAGTAAATGGTGAAGAAGTAACTAGGACAATAAGAGTTAGTTTAACAAGGTTTGTTTGTACAGATTTCTTGGTCCCGAATCCCCTGTCTTTGGTGATATGAATGTCTTTCCTCCTCCTGGTATGGGGTACTTTTCACATAGGCATTTTATGACCTATTTCAGGGAAGAAGGGTGATCAGGGAGAGGTCAGAGTGATCTTCCTGCTTCTCCTGTTTTGTTTTGTTTTTTTAATTCCTTTGGCTTAAGATATTATCATCCCAAGGTGCCATATTTTGGGTAGTGTGTCCTGAACCCCATCACCTGTTCTGTTTTCACGTCAGGACGTGTAGATCATTATTGTACACTGTCACAGTGTTGTTGAACCCAAGTTCATGTGCCCAGTGCCCAGTGAGGCCAAACAAACGGAAACATTGGAGTTTGGAGCAGAGAAGGGTTTATTTCAGGGCCAAGCAGGGAGGTCAGGGGGCTGGTGCCCAGTAGACCAAACACTTTCAGGGAAGTGCTTTTGAAGGTTACACTTGGCGGGAGGGCTACAGGGTGTGTGGCTTTCTTCTCATCGGTTGGTGGTGAGGTAACAGGGTGGTGTTTCAGCAGTCTCAGTCATCAGCCTGGTTCCGACCAGTCTGGGGTCTGTGTGCTTGTGCTCAGCCTGAAGTTACCATCCTCAACCTGGATGGGAACCTTAGTTCCTGTAGAAGAACTCAAAGAGATGTATCAGATTGTTATGTACATCCCGTGAGGGGGAGCCCTTCCTTATCACTACACTATTCTTCCCTGACCTCTTTTCCTTTGTTTCTGCATCCCATCACTTTCCTTATGCCTGTTTGAATCTCCTCCTTGGAACTCAGAGAAGGTCTGGGAGGCCAAAGCCTGTTTCCTACAAACAGGAAACGGGGCACAGGGAAAGGCTTTTGTACTGGGGAGGGCCTCGCAGGGTCGTGCTCGGTTTCAGCGGGGAGCCTGTTTGTGGCCAGAGGCAAGTGAACAAGGGGCTCAGGCCACCCCGGGTCTTGACACAGCATACATAGTACCCGGTGTGCTGCCGTGTGCGCGTGTCGCCGTGGAACTCTGGCCCAGAGAGCCGAAGTCACGTTCCCAAGACAGCAAACAAGGGGTGCTGTCTGTCTGTCGTTAGTTCAGAACCTGAGCTCTTAACCACGGTGCCCTAATGCCCTAAAACCCATCGTGGCGCCCAGCAGAGTCCCAGGTGCCTGGAGGTCTGTGTAGAATAGATTCATCCCATCTGCTTCAGAGCTGTACGCAGACTGCTGTTTTGACCCGAGTATGATAGGAGGGGGCAACATACACCTACTCTGGACCGGATGCTTGTGTCCTTTCCAAAATTATAAGTTGAAGCCCAAACCCCCGATGTGGCTGTATTTGGAAATGGGTCTCTAAAGGAAGTAATAAGATTTAATGACGCCATCAGGGTGGAGCTCTAATCCAATAGGATTCAGGTCTTTATGAGAAGAGACACCGGGACACCCTAGGCACTCTCTCCATGTGTGTGCTCCAAAGAAAAGCCTGTGGAGTGGTTGAAATTTAGATAAAAATACAGGGATCCGCCTACTTAATTGATGCAGCCCCACCCAAGAGGAAAACCCTACAGCTGTGTGACTATTTGGTTCTGAAGCACCTTCACCGTCGGACAGTGAGCCTCACATCATCTTCCTACTGCTCCGCCCATGGTTCGCATCCCCTCCCTGCGCCCCAGCCGCTCCTCAGCCAGTGCTGACTTGAGCAGCCCTAGAAATTTCAGTCATTCTGACGGGACTTTGTTCCCGCTCCACGTTATTTTGCATTCATGAGTTCTCTTCTCACTGTAGTAGTAAAATCTGTGGAGTTCTCTGGAGACCACACCCGGCTGGCTGGGTTTAGTTGTGAGCCTCTCAGTTGCTTGGCGAGAGGCAGGAAAGATTTGAGAGAAGACTGGGGAAAGTACTTCAGGGGCCCTGGAGGCGCTGATGCCGGGGGCGGTTGAAAGACGTCCTCGCAGATGTGTCAACTCTGCGCTGACTAAACCGGCAAGGCGGAGGAAACAGGCTCTCGTCTACGGAGAAGGCAAACAGCCGAAGCATTCCACAGGGCGAGTGGGGACATCCCCGCGGGTGTGGACCGGGGGCAGGGCTGGGAAGGAGTGCGAGCAGGTGCTCTCTGGGCAGCACAGTTCTGCCTCAGGATGGTCCCTAAGAATGGTGCTCACCCCAAGTGTGCCAAACCTCGAGGACACAGTCAGTCAAGCAAATGGGGTTAAATAAGAAGAGGGGGATTTGGGCTGATGGTGTGATAAGTTTTTAAAGACCATTTTATGGAGTGACGTCGGGGGTGCTCTTACCCAAAGCCGACTGGAGCATCAACCTGAAAAATCACATATGAGAGGAGTTTGGCGGGGCAGTGTGGAAAGAGAATGGAATTTCGAGTCCAAGATGACTGGGTTTTGAACGCCGACTTTCTAATGAAAGGTTTTCCTCTACTCTTCCCACCCAGAGTCTCCCAGTTTCTCTCTCTTGAGATAAATACTTTTATCAGTTTCTTTCTTTTAATCCTTCCAGAGAGTTCTACATATAGATAAGAACTTGTTCTACACCTTGCTTTTTTCACTCACCACCACATCATGGAAATTGTTTCATATCAGTACATCTAGTTTCCTTCCTTATAAAAAGTTATATTGTTTTCCATAGTGCAGATGTGCCAAATTCATTTAATCACCTAATTTATGTAAGTTGTTTGCAATCTCTTTAGGCAGCGAACATCCTTGTCTATTTCTGTGATTATAAAGTGCAGTTGCATCAAAGGACATTTGGGTAAAAACGATAAGACCAAATATATTCCACACATTTCGGAAAAGATGCGTTCTCCTGTAGCCATGATAACAAGGAGCCTCCAGAACCCCTCATAAACCAACGGATCAGCAACCTGGACACACTTGTACAAAGCAACCAGTCAACGTCCACCCACCCCCTGAAAGCCCGTCAACCAGAGATTCACGCCAATAAACACACCTCAGGTTACAACCAACAGTCTCACCCAAGTAACCAGGCTTCTACAAATGATGTCAACCTACTCACACCTCTGAAAAGCTGCAACCCCTGAACTCCATGCTTACAAAACCAAACCAAACCACGAAAGCTAAGCAGTCTGCTCTATGCAGAGACAAGGTGCCTGAGCATAACTCCCCTTTACTGTAATCATCAATAATTTCAGCTTTATCTTTTTTTTTTTTTTTGGTACGTGGGCCTCTATTGTTGTGGCCTCTCCCGTTGTGGAGCACAGGCTCTGGACGCGCAGGCTCAGCGGCCATGGCTCACGGGCCCAGCCGCTCTGCGGCATGTGGGATCTTCCCGGACCGGGGCACGAACCCGTGTCCCCTGCATCGGCAGGCGGACTCTCAACCACTGCGCCACCAGGGAAGCCCCAGCTTTAGCTTTTAATTTGGGGTATTGAGTGAGTGTCTCATTATCCTTTGTTGCTAGAAATACTATAAAAATTGTATTTTGCACATATATGTCTACACATTTATATATTTCTCACGTTGTAACTCTATAGAGGATGCTGTACTTTGAGGCAGGTTGAAGGGATTTCGGAGTACGTTTATAATTTAGATTTTCATCATAAAAATCTGTCCTCCTCATAAGCTTTGACTCCAGTCCATCTATAGTCCATTTTAAGAAGTGGAATTGCTGAGTACTAAGAGATAGGTGTTTTGAAATTAGATATACTGTCCTCCAAAGAGATTTACCAATTTACATAGCCCTCATCAATGAACAGGGTGCTTATTTCTCTGTCTCTTAATCAATAGAATTTTAAAGATATATTGTGATTCTAGAAAGTGAAAAAAAGGTTTTAAAATTTTTATTTCATATTTTCCACACTGAACTTGAACATCTGATCTTATATATATATAAAGAATTTGTATTTTGTGTGTGTGTGAATTGGTGGTTTACACTATGGACTAAATGATTGTGAAAATTATACTCAAGGCTGATGATTTCTCTCAATTGTAGTAATATGCCTAAAGAAACTAGGAAAGTAGTGGTAATTAAGTTTTGTTTATAGTTTACCAATAAATGTCCTATTTGATCAATTCATTTCTAATTTTCAGAAAAACAATTCATTATTTGAAAAAAAAAAACAAACAGAATATTTTCAGATACAAAGGAGAAGAAAAATCTTTGAGTGTACCAGGGTTGAGGTAGTTCTCTGCCCCCACTTGTGTTAAGCCTACACAAGTTAAAGTGGTTTTCTATTTTTAAAGAGCAGAGATTGCAGGTGTTCCAGAGTACAGCCCTCTTAGCGGGTCTCTGGGGAAGATAATTGGCAGGTACCACTGAAGGTCGATGCAAAGTGCCGAGCGTTGCCCACTCTGAAAGACCCAAGGAAGTGTGAGCTCAGTAAACCTGTGGGAGGCTTGGCTCATAAGTGACCATTTGAGGCTGTTTCTACCCATGGCTGGCAGCTGTGTTCTTTCCTTATTGGGGAAGTTATTTAAAGTAATATTAATAAATTCTTTGTGTGGTTCTTAGTATTACTAAGCACTTCTGCATGTATTATTCCTATTGCCATACCTTCCACTATAGAACTATTCTTGTTTTGGAAATGGAAACAAATTTTAAATTAGCCCAAATAAATGAGAATTAAGAGGATAATTCTGGCCATTACTCTGTGAGGTTAGTTTTGTTATTATCCATCTCTTATAAGAGGAGATACTTGTGGCACAGAGAGGTTAAGAAGGGGAGACCAGCTTGTGTGGGTGAGATGGAAGCACACTTCTGACTAGAAACCCCTGTCTCTTTGCGCCATAATAAACTGAAAACCAAATACAGGAGTATCTGAAAATACTATCTCTTCAGCATGTACTGGGAATCCTTTTCTTAAGAATGACGTGATTTCCAAAGTGTAAAAATGAGTGGCAGTAACAGAGTAGACAATGCAAAACTATAGAAGATTTGAATTCATTCTGAAAGCTTTTCAAACTAAGGCACAAGCACTGCAGGTTTAGTTCTGACTGCAAAGCTTAGGAAATCTGTCTAAAATGGCCTACTTTGCACTTACGTATATATAAAAATTGTTTTAAGATTTATCTTTATTGTCTGCAATTAGTTTGTATATGTTGTCTCCTTGGGCAACTTCTGCCTCAGGAACTGAGCTGTTTATTTCTCCTTCTTCCAAGAAAACACCCTTAACAGTGCGCCTCCACTAAGAGCTCAGTGATATAGTGTCTTTGTCCTATTATGCAATTCCTATTTTTAACTTGTACAGTAAAACTGTCATACTAATAATGTCCTCATACCAAAAATTAATTTTGGTCCTTGAAAGGTAAAAATTTATGTGCCTGTGTGTGTCAGTGTTCTTGGCAATCTAATTGAGCAGGTTTTTTCCCCAGACCATCATTATAAATTTGACAAATTTGGCAAACCTATAGGAACTATTGAGCTGAAAATGTGCATTGTGTTTGTAAATTCTAAGAGTCTTCGCTTATCCCTGACTTAAATTTTCCATTAAGAAGGAGAGCTCAGAAAGAACAGGCAATACATTTGAAGAAATCAGAAACAAAGCAGATCCTTAAACGAAAAAGGAGGACCCAAGAGATGAGTAGCTCAGCCTTTTTATTTTTTCTAGGAGGTAATGACCCAACTCTTAAACACCACAGTTGTCAGTCTTGGATTTGCTGTTGCAGCTAGAAACCTCAGAGGTCCCCTGTGAGAGCTGTGCTGGCTTTGCAGCCAATTCTAGTGTCATAGTTAGATCCTTAATTATTAAGAATGCCTTCCTTCTCTAAATTTCTTATTTTGATTGCACCTACTATTTTGTGTGTATCCATTTTTAAACTGACACTTATTGAGTTTTTACCACAGGCCAAATATTGTCTTTTCTGATTGCCTGCTAAGAACCAGGAACTGGGTTAAGTGTTGTGGATTCAACAGTGAGCAAAACAGATACTCGTGGGGTTTACGATAGTGTGTGTGGGAAAGAGAGAGAGATATTAAATCGTCATTCCCCGCGCCCCATGTGTAGTTATAATCTGTAATGAGCACTCTGTGGGAAAGGAATGAGGTGCCCTGAGAGAATGAGGAACTCAGGGGTGTACTCCCTGGGCAGTGTTTTGCTTTCATATGCATGATTCTTTTAATGTTCACATCAAGTCTTTGATACTGGAGTTACCATCCTCACTTTGCAGATGAGGAAGGCGAAACATGGAAGAGGTTAAAGTGCTCTTTGTGCTGTACCTGCGATGCTCACGTAACAGTTAAATACGAGTGAAAGGGAAGTACCGATTGGTTGGTATACAAGCATGGAGGTGGAGCTCTTTAAAATAATCCTATTCTTCATTTGCCCCTTCCGGAAATTTTGTGTCAGTGTATCCCCTGAAAAGATAAACAAGCTCTTATTACAACTTTGAAATGATGTGGAAATAGTTCAGAATGTTTGTGGCAAAACCAGCTTCCGGCAAATACTGCACACGTGTAATCAAATGATACAGATATCCTTCATTATCTCTATGCACTTCTTCAGCTTCCTGGATTAGCTGCTGCACATTTCAACACACTGCCTGACTTTGGATGCAACTCCTCCCAAGGTCAGAACAGAGTTACTTTAAGTTTGGTCCACTGGTGGCAGACCAGCCGCATTGCCATCCCCTGAGATCTTGTTAGAAATAGAATTATTTCTCGGGCACCACACTAGGCCTGTTAAATTTGAATTGCTGGGGGCTGGGCCCAGCAATCTGCATTTTAACCATCTCTCCAGGTGATTCTTAAGCATAATAAAGTTTGACCAGCATTGCCCTTCAGAATGTGGAGTGCTAATACTAGCCTAAAGGTAAATCTGCAACCATATGATACAGATGAGAATTCATGTAGACCAATGAATAAATATCAGCTATTCTACATATTCAAAATATTAGAACTGGAAGGAAGCATTAAGATGAACTGGTGAAGCAACATTTTTGTAATGTATGGAGAAACTGAAAAGGGTATGCGTGTGGTAGTAAATTATAGACGGATGCATTTTTTGTTAACATCCGTTTTATTCTTCCTACTGTGTTCTCTCATAAGTCAGATAATCAAGTGTATTCTGGGTCAGTAAGCTTACTATGTCTGTTTTAGAATTCCTGCTTAGAGATCAAGAAAGGAACCTCATGAGAAATCATGCATAGATTTCATACAAACACATCACCTCTCTGGGAAGAACTCCAGGTGGACAATCCTCGAAGTAATTTCTTTGTAACTGCCTATTGCAGGGGGTCTGACCCTGGATTTAAGCGTGGATTGGCAGATTAATAATAATCACATTAGTTTTTCAAAATGCTCTTCCAACCGTCTTCTCAATTTTCCAGCTTGTTTTCTCCAATTTTCATGTTTGCTTTCACCTCCATGCAAATGGATCTGGAAATATAGCTGCTGTTTATTTATTTGGTAGTTTACAAAACATGCCAATGTGCCTCTGGGCATGAGTACAATATAAATCACAAGCCATAAATAAATGACAGAACAACAAAAACAAAAATAAATAAAAGCTGAAACTCGCACGCCTATGTAACTAGTAAGTCTTTCTTATCAGGGGAAAACGGAGTCAATCCTATATACATACATCTCTCCTACCTGTGGGTATTCACACTGTTTTTTTCTTTCAAAAAAAAAAAAGCTGACAGTGCCAAGATTAGCTGGCTAATAAAAAAAATGTAAGAAATAACTCTTCTAAAATAATTCCAATGGTTGTAGTCAGGTGAGGGAATATGATTTATTTAAGCTTTTGTCTTTTTACTTTTCCATATTTTCTTGCATGAGTAATAATGATAGCTGCTGTATATATTCAGTGCTTGCTATACAGTGTCATTTAATTTTCACAATAAGCTTATAGGGTCATTGTGTGTTTACTGTAAAAACTTCCATAAATTCAAAGCATCTGAGGAATTTGCCTGAGTTACTCAGGTAAGGACTGGGTCTGAGGTTGGACCCCAAATCTGCCTCCCCCCAAGCCTCTTGGTTTACTCCTCAGCATGGCTTGCTCCTCCCTTGCACTCCCAGCAATGTGGGGGTCCCTTTCATTTCCTGCTAGTAATGATCTGCAATCCTGGAAACAGTCTTCTAGATAAATGCTCTTTCCTTCCCGGGGGGCCAGTACATTTCTCTCTCTCGTATGCTGTGTTCCAACCCACCACCAGACTCAGCTGCAGAGGCAGAGCTGACAAACTGCAGCCCCGAGACGGGGCACTGAAAGGCACTTACAACCTGAGATGAGAAAAACCGCACGTGAAGTGTGACTTTTCCTTGTGAGCTGAGGGAAACCCCTCCCGTGAAGTTCCCAGGTCCAGCTGCTTCCCTCATCTTAGGTCCGCCTCTGTCTGCAAGACCTGATCACTTTCTGCTTCTAACCGTGGCCATTCCCATACACCTTTCTCAGGAAACCTGTGATGTGGGTTGGGTTTATCTCGGGGTTAACTCCCGCCTCCTTTTATGAGTACCTTGTCCCGTATCTGAGTTACTCAAGCTAGAATCATGTCCCCAGGACAGCAGCAGAACTGTGTGAGGTGGACTTGGGAGTGGCATCAGAATTCCTTCATGATGTGTAGAAAATTGTTTTTGGCTGAGGCACAGAATTTTTTTTTTTTTTTTTTGGTGGAACAACATGCTAAGTAGTGTGGCCGCCATATTGCTGAGGATAATATACTGTGAAGTCAGGGGAAGGGAGAAGGCACTGTGGTCTCGCTGCTCAGGGTATGAGGAAAAGGGCTCGTCAGGGGTTGAAGAGCCTGGTCTAGACCTCGAGCTATTTGAATTGCAGTTCATTTGCAGATTGGGCTGCACCCTGGGGAAGGCAGGAGATAGACAGAGGTGGACCTCCTTTCTCTCTCTCAGCTCGGCACTGGTCTGATGACGTCCCTTTGGGTGCCGAAGCTGAGCTGAGCTAGCAGCCACAGGCCCCTGCAAATGAGGTTGGCCAGATGTCCTTTTCCATGTGTTATCTGGAGAAAGAAAAGGATAGAAAGAATCTCTCAAAGCTTTGGACACAGATCATATGCATAAACAAAGTCAATGCTTTTGATGCTATACTGACAACAGTCAATCAGGAGCTGGAAACAGTCTCTCAAGGAAGTCAGGGCTGCTCCCTCACTTCTGAGCGAACTCGTTCTTTCTAGGAAGAATCTGGAGCATGGCTTTAGCCTCCCCAGTTTGATCCTCAGACCTCCATCCTATCTCTGCAAATGGCTGGCAAAACACAGCTTCCCCCTGGCACACGCTGACGTTGGCAGACCGGAGACAGGAACTTAGCAGTTACGTTCCAGCTGCTCCCAATCAACATTCCATTGCAGGCTGGCTCTCCTCTGTCTTAACTTTCCTGAACTGATTTTTTTTTAAAAAGTCTGGCCCTGAAAACTGCTGATGACAGAAAGGAAGAGATGGAAGAGAGTGATGGCCGTTAGAAAACAGAAGTTCGGGATAGAAAGTCAACTTCAGTGGTGGATCAAATAGATGATGAGTGAATCTACATTATACTCAACACAAAAGAAAAATGATTCATGGAACTCTCTGCTAGTGCTTGCACCAGGGCCAAACCTGCTCGAGTGTAAATAAAACAATTGGAAGGTGAAACACCTGTGGAGGGGAAGTGTAAGGGATTCTTAACCATCTGCGTGAGGGTGGGAGGAGGAGAGGAAAGAAAGTGGGAACCGTTTAAATAACATGCTCACAAGTCTGGGGACTCATAAAGGTCTTGAGCGCTATCCATTTGGAATACTAAGAAATTAGTCTACTAGCTTCTAACTTTGAGAAGTGGTAGTAAGGACATTCATGGACTTTTGTGTCTGAACTGTTGTAGAAGACTTATGCCACTTCTAAGCTGTGACTTTGGGCAAGTTGGTTAATCTTTGTGCCTAGTTTCCTCATTCGTCAAAACAAGGGTCGTAATAGTCTCATTACCCTCTCACAGGGTGGTGGGGAGGATTAATGAATGAATGTATGTAACATGCTTGGAACAGTCCCAGGCATGTGGTAAGCACTCTGTGTTACATGTCATGATTATAACTTGCTTTAGCATCCCAGAGACCTCCTCCCTTTGGTTATCTGCTCATCCGTCATTCAGGTGATGCAAATTTGGTAAGGCTTCCAGTCTCCCTAGTCCAAGTTCCAAGTTGGGTAGATCTATTACAGCAAATCAGCCATTTTCAAATGGCTCAACCTGATTTGGAGTTAGAGGAGAAGTGCTACCTTTGCTGGAAGGTTGTAAATCAGTGACAGCATCTAGCATGTGACTAAGACCTCTCTGTAAGATGGAGACAAGACCATCTGGTCAACCTTAATGGAGTCCCTAAATTTAGTCATGACCAAAGTTTAGATTTCCCAGCTTTGTGGTGAATCATAATATTTTGACTTTTTTCTCCACTTGGCCTAAGTTGGGTTTTTGCCCCCTGCACTACTGTGGGGGAAAGACTGCCATTACGTTTTATGTTTTCTTGTTTGCTTTAAGTAACAGAACTCCAGGTTTCTTGAGAGTATGGTGGAAATTCTACTAAGGCCATTATATTGTCCTTGTAAAGATGCTTTATGAGTCATTTTCATCCATCATTCACATCTTAGTATAAATCCAAGTTAATAGCTGACAGCATATGAAGGCTGAACAAGCTTGTCAAAAAAAGAGGATAAAGAGGTTCATGAACTACTTTGGAGGGTTTTGGGTGGCACAAAAGTACTTAGTGCCATCACTAAGTACTTCTTCTGAGAAGGTAGAAAGAAATGAGGAAGGCAAAATGTTTTGAGGAGGCTGGAAGCAGGAGAGGCAGAATGATACAGTGGGGGGCAGGGTGGGGCAGAATACTGGTGTGGTCTTCACACCAGAAACTCTTTCTGCAGCTCCAACTCTTTAATGGATTTCTGATTTCCAGGGGCTTCCAGGGCGCAAGTCAAGGCCATGAGACAGGAGGAAGTGAGAATGAGATAAGAAGGAAGGGGGGGGTGGTATTTAGATGAAAGAGAGAGACAAGAGACAGAGAAGGAGGGGAAAGCCTTGGGAGCGAATAAGGGGAGGAGGCAGAGAGGCCACATCAGGAACTCGGATCACATGGGAGGTGGGGTGGGAGTGGGGAGATGAATGAGACCAGGGATTTCATAAAGCCGGGCTGGGTTTAACAGTCCAGTTGGAAATTCTGAAGCTACAAACCCCAGGGCCTCGAGGGAAGCTCATTCTTGTAAAGTCAGCCTGCTTGGTTAAGGACATTGTCTTCATGGAATCCAAATGGATTTACAATCCTTGCTTCTTCCCTGCAGTTCATTGTCAGGAGATTACAAATTTAGGACACAGAAGTTGGTTCAGAATTTGAAAAGTTCCCTTTATAGCAAATGAGTCTACGATTGCGGGGCACTCTCCTCAAAAGAAGGACTGCTTCTTTTTTTACCCCCCTGCAGCAGAAAACCAATTTCTCTGCAGAGAAGACAATGTTTGGTACGGTTTGGAGCCTCCATGCTTTGACGCTGGAGCTAACTGGGTAGGTTAGGTAGCTGGTGGAGTCAGGCGTCAACTTGGGGATGAGACTCCCCGGCCCTCCCGACTCACGTCTAGCGAAATGGTTCACAATCCAGCAGCGAGTACGTTTTCAATTCCGAGTTAGGTGATGGGAGATGAACGTGATCATCCGGGACCAGCCAGTCGCAAGAGTGTCCCCGGGCTTCCCCGCCGCCTGGCTGCTACTGCCGGGACCCTGTCAATGAGTAAAGAGCTCGGTACTTGGGACGGCTGTTCACACGTGAGCGCTAGGAGCCCCAGAAGCCGCCCGAGAGCCAGTGGCCACCCAGAAGAAGCTCGGGCCGCGGCCATTTCCAAACTGACGCCCACGCCCGCCGAGCGGTACCAGCGAACAGCAGGTGTCACCCTTCTGCTTCCAAACCCCAACTGCCTCCAGGTGCCTCGCGTGCTCTCTAAACTTGTGCGTTCGGAGCCACGGCCCCGTGGGATGGCTGCACCCTCCCGCGCAGCTACCGCGCGGCCCTGTGTGCCGGGGGTCGCCGCGTGGCAGCGGCGGCCGGGCACCGGCTGTTGCGAGCGGATGCGCAAGGGGGCGGGGGCGGGGGCGGCCCCAGCCGGCGGACGAAGAGCGAACTCGCGGCGGAGGTGAGGAAGGTGCGGCGCTTCCAAGTCCCTCCCCTTCCCGCGGCGGGTTCTGGGCGCACGGAGCAGTGCGGGGCGACGCCGCTCGGGCTCGTGGTGGTAGAGGCGCTCGCACCATGGCCGACGCTCCCGCTCCTGTCCGGATCCCGGCGCGCCGGCAGTACCGCGTGCAACTGCGCTTCGTCACCGAGGAGCAGCTCTTCGCTGCGGGGCCGCTCTCGCTTCCCAACCCGAAGTCTCTGCGGCTGGAGGTGCACCCGGCAGGGGAGGAGGCGGATGCGACGGTGACTGACGGTGAGGTACTGGCGCGACCCACGCACGCGAGTCGCGCTCGGAAGTGGCGGACCCTGGCGCGCGCGTGGGAGGGGGGCGCGGGGTGCGGTCCTCGTGGCCCTGAGCAGGTGTGCGCCCCCTCCGCACGACAGCTCGCCGGGGGGAAGTGCGGGGCTACCTCGCCTGTGCTGAAGAGGCCCAGATGGATCTAATTGTGTCTGACTGCGCTCAGAGAAACTTTGGCGCTCGGGGCAGACAGGCTCTGCGAACTAGTTTCGGCCATAACTTAGGTTGTCCAAAGTGAGGCGCGTGATTTCCTTGCCGGGAACCTATGCCTCCTTCCTTCCAGGCCTCGCTCCCTTTCCGAGGCAGTGGGCCACCTTCCAGCCTGAAGCTCTCTTGAGGGCGAAGTTCTGAGTGTAGGAAGGACTGAGCCGGGTGTGCAGCAGTCTGAGCCCCTGGGGCGGCTTGTGTGGTGTCTACCAGGCATTAGTTTTTGGTTCAGAAGGTGACCTTTATCAAGGACGTGCAAGTGCAGCTCCGGGGGTTCCTCGAGCCGAGCAGTGGGTATATTAAAGGAATGCTGCTAATCTTTGTGGGATCCCGGCCCTTTTTGAGAATTCGAGGAAACGTCTAGAACGTGGCCCCAGAAAATGTGTATACTTGCGCACCAGACTTTGCATATGAATATGAGGGGGTCACATCTCTTTCCTGCAGCTCATATTAAGTACCGGGTTCTAATAAGTGTAGGGAATAGAGCCTGAGGCAGCTGCAAGTCTTTTAAGACTCCTCAGGTTTCTTCCGACCCTAACTTCTAAGACGCTGTGTAGAGTTTAAAGTGTTCTGTGTTGTGGTTTGGTTCCAGTGGGAATTTAAAGTACTGCCCTCCTGCTCAGTGATAAGTAGGATACCGATTCACTGCTGCATCTCTAAGGCCTTAGAACAGATCCAGGCACATAGTTGGCACTCAAAAATTGCTTGTTGTAGAGTAAAAGAAACCCTTCACGTGTGTCTTCTTCCTTTACTCTAGGCTGGGATAGGGAGGTTTGGGTTTTTTAAAAAAAGAAGCATTAAACATCATTTGACCAGTATCTTAGGAAGCCTGAGGTTGGGCAAGAGATCAAAAGCCTTACTCAGCAACTCATTGCTTTCTCTTTTGGAAAGGAGAAGGAAAGAGAAGTAGATTTCAGTGTTGCTCCTGGGAATTCTGAAACTCAAGGTGCCAGAAAAAGAATTCAGTTTGCCTGTTACGGTAATTTTGTTTAATCTGTAGCCATTCATAGAAACAGAAGAGCAGATTTGAGATATACATGGTACTTGCTGTCCTGTGGCTTTTCCACAAAAGTGCCTTAAAAGAAGACATATTAGAGGTTCAAGGTGACTGAAGTTGTAGACTCCCCAGAGCACACCCAGTGCCTGGCCTGTGAGGATATAATTATCTTACAGAGAGGAGTAAGTTTCCCCTGGTGTAGCACATCAAGTCTGGAGATAACCTGTGTGGTATGTATTAAACCAAATTAATGGAAATAAAAAGAATAATTAAAGCTAAGGCAAGCAGTCATTGCCACAAGACTTTGACTAAATTCCTTGGGAAAGATTCACTCACAAAAAAGCAGAGAACTCGCTCTCCTAACAGCTTGAGTCCTAACATGCATTCTGTATATGAACACAGTTACTAAGGTTTGCCACTTTTTTATGGAGAGTTTTTGGAGAACAATTCTGGAGTTTTTTTAACAGTAGCTCATTTTACTATATAACCAACTAGACTCCTGTGGATGGTGGCCAGGCAGAGCAGCTTACAAACAAATCCTAATGAACTATTAGAAGAAACATTCTATTGTACTCAAATAATGTACATTTAGTAGCAGCATTTTGAAAGGGTAGAATTTCTCCTGGAATAAAGATTGGCCCAAATTCTTTAATGGATTATAAGAAAGGGCCTAAGCAATGTATCATTAGAAAACTATATAGTTTCTTAACTCACATCTAGAATTAGTTATTAAACAAGTGGACTCTGAAGTAACACTGCCTGGATCCTTTTATAACTGTGCTACGTTTAGCAAAACTTTCATCCTACTTCAGTTTTTTCATTTGTAAAATAATACACATGTGTTATGATAATACACATGTTATGAGGATCAAATAGAAGGGTGCAAACACCATGCTTGATACAATACCTGGCATATATTAAGAGATCAGTAAGTGTTGACTGTTTTCAATAATATTAGTGAATTATTGAATAATGATTGAATAATGATTGAATAATATTATGTCCTGTCCCCAAAACAATAGTTTTCTCAGGCTGTTCTGAGGAATAGCTAGGCTGTATTTTTGTGAAGATGTTTCAAAGGAAACTTAATGAAATCTGATAATAGCTTGGAAAAATGGAATAATCTTTTAGATTCCCGGTCTCAATAGTTTGTCACGTAAAGAATGGAACAGAACAAGACAAATCAGTTTATTTTCAATCCCTCCAAAATTGACAGTGATTTTATGAGGGGAACATACCAGGGGATACAGCCAGTAATGTGCTCTAGCTTGTGGAGTCTGGGAAGACATTCATCTATTCCTTTTTCCCTTAACAATTTTTTGAGCCCCTTTCCTACCAGGAGCCTGCCTGAGAGTATGCTTAGTTCATCCTCCTATCCCCAGAGCCTTCCACAATACACACAAGGCATCAATAAATGTTTCTTGAGCGAGTCAGTGACTTAATTCAAGAAGTTTTTAATCTTGCTAAAATGAGAATTAAAATACTGAGTACTGAGAGTGCAGGCTCTGAGTTGTCTCCCAAATGATTAAGACACTGGCTTCACTTACAGTCTAGAAGGATGTTTTAAAATATAGTGAGTTAACAGACAATCAGAGATATAGTAAGGTCAACAGATCAGGAGCCAGTTGCCGTTGAAAAGATAGTTTGTTACTCAGTTCTCAAGAGGAGAGGGCACAACATGGTGGGGCGGGGGGTGGGGGTGGGGGGGTGGGTGAGGGGAAGCGCTGGAGTCCGTCAGGAGGCGGGGGAGCTGGGGAACTGTGGGCAGGAGCCTTCACCGTGCTTTCTGTGGGAAGGAATGGCTGAGGCCGGGTGGGCAGGTGTAGATTGGCTAGTTTGAATAATTCCAGTGGATTCTGGTGCATACACGCTCTCCCTAGTGGTCGGGTATCTGGCCCTGGGGTGATGAGGGCAGGTGGATAGTGGCCCAGAGTGTGACGGCCCAATAAAGCAGGTGGTTGGAGTGTGGGCTTTGGATTGGTTGGATTATATTTGAAAAGTGTGCTTGCAGGTGTGTTGTTTACTGTCTTTAGGAATTGGCTTACCCTGGGAGGGGCACTCTCTCCCGGCATCAGCAAGGCCCCTAATGTCAAAGCCTCAGAATACAAAACGAAAAGACATGGTTAATACGAGGGAGAATCAGAATACAAGGGAATTAATAAGTATATAGGGTGGGGCTGAGTCCTGCTGGGAGAGGAGGGTGGCTGCAGGTAGGAAGGGCTTGTGAGTCAGGAGTTGAGTTCAGGTGATGGGGAAGAATATACATTGTTTTCATACCTCAAGTGTATAAAAGAACTGGGAAAGGGAGGGGAACCAAAAAAAAGTGGGGAATGAGGCTGCTTCTTCTCCACCCCTTTCTCCAGGGTCTCTGTAAGCCCCGTGCTGTGGGTCTGGGGGAGGAAGTTAAGAGCTGAGACTGTATTGTGCAAAGACTAAAGGCAGAGTGGATCTCCAGGAGAAAAGAGAGAACTTTTCCTCCCTTCCTCAGTTTAGAGTTGCCTTTTAGTTAATCTGGAAGAGTTTGGAAAATATGTGAATAAGCCACACTGATAATCCAGTATAAAAATGCAGTGGTTTTTGTCTCTGAGAGGTTGTGAGAGGATGCTAGGTCTTTTGTTCCCTCGTGGTTGCTCATCTCATTAGAGGAGGGAGAAGAAACGTCAGAGAAGCATATCCTTTGTATCACATGGGAGGACTAATTTTCCTTCATTCAGTCTGTGATAAAAGTGTTAGTAAATTGAGATCTAGGGACAGAATCTGGAAGTCAGTCACCTATGTATGACATGAGCATTAATTACTTTTCATTCCAAAAATATTTATTGAACATGTGTTCTGTGCTAATCACTGTATGGGCAATACAGGGGCTAGATAAAGACCCAGCTTTATGGAACTCATGTTTTAACTGGGAGAAGACAATAGCCAAAGACACAACAAGATAATTTCAGATTGAGGTAAATGTTTTAAAGAAAACGAACAGAATGAAAAAACAGAGACGTTGAGAGGAAGGCTGATTTAGAGAGTGTGGTCAGGGAAGGCCTCTCTGAGGAAGTAATCTTTGATCTGAGGCAGGAAGGATGAAGAGAGCCAGCTAAGCACTGGGCTGGAGGAAGACTATCACAGGCCAAGAGAACAGCAGGTGGAAAGGCCCTGGAGCTAGAAGGAGCTGGTGTGTTTGAGATGGCCAGTGTAGCTGATGCTTGTTAAGGGGGAGGGGGAGGAATGTAAGTTAAAGTTAGCGTCCCAGTTATTATTGGAGCATAACAAGCTACCTCTGTGACTTAAAATAACTATTTTATAATGCTCCCAGACAGACTCTGTGGGTTAAGAAACCAGGCAGGGAGTGGCTGGGTGATTCCTTTGCTCCTTGTGGCATTGACAGGTTACTCCTTGGCACACAGCTGGTGGCCAGCCTGGTCTGGGGGATCTAGGAAGGCTTCCTTCACCTGGGTTTGCATCTGGGCTGGTGTGATGCTTAATTTTGCTTGTTAATTTGGGTGGGCCATGTGCCCAGATATCTGGTCAAACATTGTTCTGGATGTTTCTGTGAGGGTGTTTTGGGATGAGGTTAATATTTAAATTGGTGACTTTGAGGAAAGCAGATTGCCCCCCCACCCCCGCCCGAATGTGGTGGGCCTCATCAAATCAGTTGAAGGCCTTAATAGATTAAAGACTGATCTTCCCTGAGCAAGAAAGAATTCTGCCAGTAGATGGCCTTTGGACACGAACTAGAACGCTGAGGCTGTCAGTATGGAGACTACAGGTGACCTCTGCATATGGCGTGGCTTCCTCCTGCATGGTTTCTTCACTCTGGGGCTTTCTACCAGGGAGACTTTTGGCTCCAAGTGGGAATTTTCCAGCACACAAAGCAGAAGCTGCATTCCTTTTTGTGATGCATGCATGGAAGTCAGTTGACGTCACCTGTGTCATGCTCTATTGGTCAAAGCATTTATTAACCTGCTCAGGTTCAAAGGGAGAGGATGTAGACCCCGCCTCTTTATGGGAGGAGTATCAAAGAATTTGGGGACAATGTTTTAAAACTGCCAGTTAGACCATCTGGGTCATGTAGGGTGTAACACACACACACACTCTCTCTCTCTCTCTCTCTCTCTCTCTCTCTCTCTCTCTCTATCTCTATCTCTCTCTCTCTCTCTCTCTCTCTCACTCTCTCTCACTCTCACTCTCACTCTCACTCTCACTCTCTCTCACTCTCTCTCACTCTCACTCTCACTCTCACTCTCACTCTCACTCTCACTAATGGGGTTTTGCAGGAACTACAATAACAGCCTTCTTCATCACAATTACTGAAAAAGCTGGTAGAGAGCATGGGTTTGGATGTATACCACACTGGGCTTTCTCATTCTTCTCTTATAAATTGAACTTGCTCCCACTTGGGGTGAGCACCCCATAAAATAACTTTTCTCCAAGCAGCAGACCAAGAAGCAAGCAGGGAGGGGGCCGGAGTGAGCAGGTCCTATGCTGCTCCCAAAGGCACAAATCAGAGAACCCTGTGGGAGACAGGGCGGTGGTGGGGAGGGAGGCTAGACTCCTCACTGGGGCACAGCATTTCTCAGTGGGGCACAAATAACATTTGTGCTGGGGACGTTCTTCCTTCTGAGAAACACTGCAGCGTGGTTAGCACCCTGCGCCCCGCCTCTCATACCCCAGTTTCCGTCATAGTGAAGAGCAGTCTTCGCGCGCGCTAGTGGAGCTCCCGTCACGTGGACACATGAGGGAGGAGAAATGCAGAACTCCCCCTCCTGCCTGCCCCAGCAGTCACAAATGCAGCACACCCTAACACGCCTCCATCTAAACTATTTGGAAAACAACTACATATTTCTCTGACACAGTAGCCTCTCCCCTAAACAGTAGGCTATTCCTTCTGTTCATGGGCAAACCTGACCTTGCTGCTCTTTGATCCTAGCAACTATCTCGATATTGTTGCCCTGAAGAGTTGTTTGAAGATGTGAAATACCGTCAGAATCCTGCCAAGTAACTCCTTTCTTTCATTGTTATTTTACCAAAAGCAGTGCTCTCATGATTTCATTGTAGCTTTCCAAGGAAGATATTTAATGCAGTGAAACTGAGGCTTTCAGCTAGACCTGGTTTTGTGTTCCAGCATTATGGGATATATACCAGTGAAGAAAAAGCGTTTCCTTCCTCTGTCAGGCAGTAACGGTACCTCGAACGGATGACAAATGGAAAACCGTTCAAGGCCCTTGTGCATCTGAGTCTAAGGACACCAGAAGTGGAAATAGATGAAAAGACTTGTTTTCCTGGCCAAATAAAGACCCTTTAAGATCCCTTTCCTCCCCCATTTTCAATAGTCTTACTAAATTGTGGTCTGTGATCAGTACCAATGAGTAAACTAGTCCAAAGACAGGCAATCCACTGATTAATACTTAGTGCCCCTGGGAAGAGAAAAGAGGCATGGGGATCTTGTGCATAAACTGTAGATAGCATAGTTGCCCGTAATTTTCAGAGTTGTTATTCAAAACAAAGAGGTTGTTGAAGGGGAAGAAAAGCAATATCACTGACGTCATATTTGTGCTTTGTGTTGTGACTGGCCACAGGATATTGGAAGTAGATAATTACTTGAAAAGATGACGCTTATAAAAATGTATCAGGTTAGAACCATCCTGATGATGAAACTCCTTCTGTACCTCCTTCCCCCCTCCTGTGGTCACAGGTGATGTACACTCTTAACCCTGGCACACTGGAGCATGTGGAGTGCGTTCTGTCGTCGGTATCCTCCTCCTCCCAGGATTTTCCTCCCTTATAAATCCCCGGTGCCTGGGAGCCTTCCCCACACCCCTCACTTCCCTCTCTATTTTGCCAGGGTTTCACCCTGAAGATTTGTGGGTAGAAGCTGAAGAGGTTAGATTTTTCCAGTGCATTAGCATTTTAATAGGGACAGATTCCTTGCTCACTGGAACGCCCTTATAGTCTTGAATAAGGTGTTTTTTCTTCAGGTCTGAGAGATGGCTGGGTATCCCAGATCACTTTTTAATTATTATATTTACCCCCATTTAGCTAAGCTACTCCTTCGTGGTAGGTAGGAGATAGCGCGTTATCTCCAGCCTCACAATGACCTGGAGGGTAAATGATATTGACCTTATTTTATGGGTCCATTTTCTTCCAGGTATATTGTCCTCAAAGCCTGAGCGCCTTCCCCTTTCCATGATACCATCTTGTGTTTAGCTGCCCGGTCTTTAGCCTGTGATAAAGTTGGATGTCTAGCTGCAAACCCATAGGGTGAGAAAACACTTGCTTGTTGCTTGGAGGGAGCTGGATTCTTCAGTGAGCTTAGAAACCTGAGGGAGCGGGTAGAGTGGCTGATGGTATTGTTCTTGGCGTATTTTAGACAGAAATGAGGTTTCCTGAATTCCAGGCCAGCCATCTAAATAAAATTCTGTGACCTTTTTTGGTTAATTGCTTCTCACCATTTGAACCTCTGTTTTATGATGAGGCTGGTGAGGTGGCTGGATCAACCAGATCAGATTCCCCCATTTACTGGCTCCATGACCTTGGGTAGGTTTACTGGCTCCATGACCTTGGGTAGGTTGACTGAACCTGCCTGAACCTTGGTTTTCTCTTCTGGAAGCTGAGATAAGTTTTACCTCATAAAGTAATGGGGAAAATAAACAGAATAATAAAAAGTGGAAAAATTCAAAATGACTTCAATTAATTTCCAAAGTAAATGGAGTCAAAGTTATCAGATAAAAATAGTGCAGAGATATTTGACAAGCAGTTGTAAAGCTAAGCTGCCACTTCTCTGGAGCTTACATTCTAGCACCATTCAGAAAGCATCAGGATTCTTTGTCTGGGCTGGACTTCCTGCAGGACTGTTGGAGGACATGTATATTTTGTGATTCCAATAGATTCATTGTATATAGTTGTCTTTCATATTCAGAACATGGCTAATTCTCTGCTGTCAACCTCTCTGCTGATGGATCTTTCCTCTTTCCTTTTTATGTACTGTTCCTTCTGCTTGAAATGCTGTTCCATGTCCACATCCCCATCCCAGCCCTTTGTGTATTTGGGTCCTTCTCATCCTTTAGTTTGAAAGTTATGTTTCTCACCAGGCTAAGTGCCCACTGTTCTTACTGCATCCACGGCCATTTAGCTCAGCCCTCTCGATTTCATAGCAATTATCACAACGTGTAATGAGGAACTTTAAAATAGTTATTCACTCTTCGTTAAAATTGAAGTTGGAATCGCAGGCCACAATCACAGGAGTATTGAGTGAGAAACCTTGAGAAGAAGGGAAGGGGTTGACCCCAATGCTTTTGAGAATGTGAGGAGAAGGTTGAAGCATATTTTCCAGTTAGGAACCATGAAGGCATAAAGAATAAAGAGCACTTGTCAGGTCAGGTGGAAGGACTATTTGGATCAGGGCTATGCGTATTCTGAATTTTGTCATCATGGAATTGAGTTCCTGGCCAGTCTCTTTGTGAAGGGGAAAAAAAGTCTCCCATAATATTTTGTTTTTAACTATAGAAAGTTTATTGTTATCTCCTGGGAAACATAAGTCAGCCTTGAGGGTCTTACGACTACTGAAAAGCTTATTTAACATGTTTGCTATGAGAAATTGTATCTACTTACTATATGTTGGTTTTAGAAACTTGCATTTGTTAGAATGTTTGTTGTAGAAAATTGAGTCTGTTCACCTAGTTGTGTTGTACACAGCAGCACTGTGATGAATAGGTTACTAACTTTCCTCAGTAATGCTCCGCATATCAGTGATGGGAGTTAATTTCATTTATTGGTTAATGCAGTTCATATTTACTGCTCATGAGCCAGGCACTGTCCAAGGTGCTGGGCAGGTGGCAGGGTATTAGTTATCTATTGCTGAGTAACAAATAATCACCAACCCAGTGGCTTAACAACACACACTGCTTGTCTTACTCTTTCTAGGGTCAGGAATCTTGGCGTGGCTTAGCAGGGTCCTCTGCTTAGGATCTCTCAGAGCTGCAGTCAAGGCTCTGCTTGTGCCGAGGTCTCATGTAAAGATTTGACCGGGGAGGGATCCTCTGCTAAGCCCACTTGTGTGGGTTATTGGCATAATTCAATCAGTCGTTGTTCACTGTGGGCCTCGATTCCTTGTGGCCCACTTGCAGGAGGCCCCCTCCAGTTCCTCCGTACATGGGCTGCCCAACATGGTAACTCGTGTCATCAAGGCCAGTAAGAGAGAAAGGAGTCTGACAGCAAGATGAAAGTCTCAGTCTTTTTTTTTTTTTTTCCTGCGGTCCGCGGGCCTCTCACTGCTGTGGCCTCTCCCGTTGCGGAGCACAGGCTCCGGACACTCAGGCTCAGCGGCCATGGCTCACGGGCCCAGCTGCTCCGCGGCATGTGGGATCTTCCCGGACCGGGGCACGAACCCGTGTCCCCTGCATCGGCAGGCGGACTCTCAACCACTGTGCCACTAGGGAAGCCCGAAAGTCTCAGTCTTTTGTAACCTAATCATGCAAGTGACAGCCATGACCTTTGTCGTAGTCTGTCAGCCAGTAGGCCATTCCACACCCGATGGGAGAGAATTCCATAGTGGCATGAATACCAGGAAGCAGGGACCACTGAGGGCCATCTCAGAGTCTGCCTGTCACAAGGAATGACCAAAACAAAGTCACTGCTTTTACCAAGCATACATTCTAGTACCAGTCAGAAAGCATCAGTGTCTTTGTCTCTTCTGGACTTTCTGTGGACTTGTGTGAAGAGAATATATTTGTGCTTCTAACACAAATTGCTAAACACCAGGTGAAGAATCCTGCTTTTTAAAATTAGTTGTCATGTATAGTCCTGCCGTGAAGCTCTCAGGGAGTTTGCTGCTCAGTTGTAGAACTAAAGCACATATCTCAAAGTATAGGAAATCTCTCAACAGAGCTTCACTGATCAATGGAACAGAAAATCCGTTCCAGTGTGCTTTTGGCTTCTAGGTCCTTTGCTTTGCTTTGGATAGCTGGATGGCAGAGGCCCATATTTATGATTAAGGCAAATCCTGTTGTGGGAACCTCTGTTTAATTTTTAGTCAGCTTTACTTCATCATGACTTCATTTCTTTGTCTGGAAGGCTCAGCTAGCTTTTCTTCTTTGCAGGAATGCAGGGAAGAGATTATTGAAGATAAAATTTGCCTTGTGTTTAGGTTCAGACACGGAAGCATTTTTATGAAGTCACTCCCAGGGGAAACTGAGCGAGCTGCTGTTTCAAATACAGGAAATTACAGTGAAGTTTTATAGAGTGAAACAAAGAAGTTAGGACAAGATGGGAGAGGAGAAAGAAAGAAGGAACAGTGGATGGATTGGTGGATGGATAGAAGGGAGGGAGGGAAGAAGAAAGGAAGCTAGAGTGCTCACTGTGGGTTTATTGCATCTTAGGGGATAAACAACCGGTTCACTCCAGCAATACTGCTATTTTCTATACTAGCCATATTTTCTGTACTAGCCACGTTTTATGTCATTATCTAAAATATATTTCACAAACTTCGACATTTACACAGTCATGGATTTAGAATGTATATTTTAAAAGACATGGAGGGACTTCCCTGGTGGCACAGTGGTTAAGAATCTGCCTGCCAATGCAGGAGACACGGGTTTGAGCCCTGGTCCAGGAAGATCCTACATGCCGCGGAGTAACAAAGCCCGTGCGCCACAACTACTGAGCCTGCGCTCTTAGCCCTCGAGCCATAACTACTGAGCCCACGTGCCACAACTCCTGAAGCCTGCGCGCCTAGAGCCCGTGCTCTGCAGTGAGAAGCCACCGCAATGAGAAGCCTGCGCACCGCAATAAAGAGTAGCCCCCGCTCACCACAACTAGAGAAAGCCCATGCGCAGCAGCAATGAAGACCCAACGCAGACAAAAAAAAAAAAAGACATGGAGATAGATAGTGGACAGGGTTGAGAGAATACCTACGTCTTGAATCGTGGGTATCAGAAAATAAAAGATGAATGAAAATCCGTAAATTAGGGCAGGGAAGAGGAATGTGAATCTAAATTTTATGCATTGCTGTCAGCCTAACCAAGTCCAGCTAATGACACTGCAGATCCCAAGGTATTTATAAATATTGCAAATTAATGGGAGATGGCCTGCTACACTTGGCAAAAGACTGAGGCACATAGCAAAAGTCTCTTATTGCATAGTTGTTTACCATGTATCTGCTCCCTAACATTTCTGCTTTTTCTTTTTGTCTCATATTTTTTTCACTTTCAGTTAACTATGTGGTGGGGGGGGGGGATTTCTTCTTTTTTGGACAGACATGTACATGTAAGTCTTCTGTGATTCTGAGATGCCCAGTCTTCCTATGTTATTTGGGGCATGAGATTATATGCTCTAATTTACTAGAGAATTAATAAACATGTTTTGGGGTATCATGGCAAGGGTAGAGAACTCTCATAGCTGACAGTCATTAGAAGTATTTTATGTGGTGGTACAACATTATCAAGTATTTTAATTTGCGGGGTAGTTGAGGTAATGGTGATGGTATAAACCTCAATCTCCCAACATATCCTCCTCCCAAAACAAAAATAACAAGAAGAAATAAAACTCATGTTCTCAGCATAACAAGAAGACGAAAACTGTCCAAACTTCAAAATACCTGCAACTGCAAAAATAAACATGGAGTCTCAGTGAGTTCTCTCTCATCCTCCTGCTGTATGCCCTTATAGGTTACAAGGGCAGTCCCTGAAAAGTTGCATAAAATAAAGAAGGAAGAACTTGTAGCAGGCCTCATATTGATCTAAAGCTATCACCATAAAAAGAAAGTCCACTCTAAGAGTGAAAATTCTGGAAAGAAAAAAGGTAATGTCGTAGATCAGGAAACTGACAATAGGAAAGAAACTTAAATTGCAAACAGTGTGTCAAGAAGCAATTTTGGAAAGGTAACACTTCAGGAGAAGAGAAGAAGTTTATAACAGGAGAGGCACCCTTAGAAAACCACATGTTGCAGAGAAATAAAAGAAAGCACATTTGTGATCCTACAAAGCAAAAGAAAAAAGAAAAGGACAAACAACCCCACCCCTACAGCCTTGTTCCCAAACAAACAAACAAAAAACAGTGGGCAGAAGAACTGAATAGACATGTCTCCAAAGAGGAAGTGCAGATGGCCAACAGGCACATGAAAAGATGCTCAACATTGCTAATGATCAGGGAAATGCAAATCAAAACCACCGTGAGATATCACCTCACACCTATCAGAATGACTATCATCAAAAGGAATACAAATAACAAATGTTGGCGAGGATGTAGAGAAAAGGGAACCCTCCTACACTGTTGGTGGGAATGTAAATTGGTACAGCCACTGTGGAAAATAGTATGGAGGTTTCTCAAAAAACTAAAAATAGAACTACCATATGATCCAGCATTTTCACTCCTGGGTATATGTCGAAAAACAAACAAGAACACTAATTTAAAAGATGCATGCATCCCAGTGTTCATAGCAGCATTATTTACATTTGCCAAGGTATGGGAGCAACCTAAGTGTCCATCAACAGATGAATGAATAAAGAAAATATGGTATATATATACAATGAAATACTACTTATCCATAAAAGAATAAATTTTGCCATTTGCAGCAACATAGATGGACTTGGAGGGCATTGTGCTAAGTGAAATAAGTCAAACCGAGAAAGACAAATACTGTAGGATATCATTTATATGTGGAATCTAAAAAAATTACAACAAACTAGTGAATAAAACAAAAATGAAGCAGACTCAGAGATACAGAGAAGAAACTAGTGGTTACCAGCGGGGAGAGGGAAGGGGGTGGGGGGCGAATATAGGGGTAGGGGAAAAAAAAGGTTGTTACTTTGGAAAATTGTAAAGCGCTATAGAATTTAAAGAATCTTTCAATAAAAAATTAAAAATAATTTTAAAAGCCATCCAGTAAATCTACCACATTTTAGTACCCTGATAGAAGAGTGTACTCTTAAAGTAGGCATCTCTTAAACCACTCCAAGCCACCTGTACATAGAAATGCAGAGGTGTAAACAGTTTTCATTTGTATGTAACTACCTTAAAAATATAGCAGGAAATGAGAAGCAAATTAAATCAACTGATGAAATTTCTACCAACTAAATGAAATAAAATAAAATATTCTCAAACTTTTGAGGATTTGAAAAAACAAACATTTGAAGCAGAAATTTAAAAACCAATAATAGACCAATAATAGAATAATAACCAATGAAGACTAATTTAAAAAATTCCCTAAGGTATCTGAGACCCAAATGAAAACCTAATAAGAGCATTAAAGAAAGTCAGGAAAATACCAAGAGAATGAAAAATGATATTGAAAAAGAAATAGAAAGGTAAGAGAGAAAGTATTTGAAATGCAATGTAGGCAAAGATGATCCAATTAGGTATAACTGGATTCCCTGAAAAAAGATATACAAAACAATGGAACAGAATTAATATTTAAAACTATAATTAAAAAATCCTTATTTCTTGCAAGTAAAAGGTCAGAATCTACATACTGAAAAGGCTTACTAGATATCAGGGAATATCGGCCCATAACAACTAACTCTGAGACCTATCTCAGTAAAATAGATTATATAAAGCTTTTTTAAAAAGTCCTTAGAGTTACATGGCAAAAAGATAAAATATCTTACAAAGATATTTGGGTCGCTTTAGACATTCAAAAACAACATAATATTTGTTTTTAAAAAACAAAATACAAAGTACATCAGCAGTAGAACAGCATTGTCATGTTTTTTACATCGGCAAGAACTCAGGACTTTGTAACCAGGACCCTTCTTGTGAATCTATCAGACTCCCACTAACACATGAGGAGATGAGCTTCAGAAGGGCTGGTGATGAGAATTTAATGTATTTCATTGTACATCTAACACTAAAAACGGGGATGAGGATAGAGAAATCTGTTATATTTGTTACATGTTAAAGTAGTGATGAGAAGAAAATTTATCGTCTTAAACACTTTTATCAATGAAAATAAAAATGAACAAATGAAATTCCAAACTCAAAAAGCTAGAAAATGTATACAAAAACAAAAGACAAAGGAGGAAAATAATAAATAAAATTAGATATAATCAATAAGTCAAAACCATGGTTTTTGAAAAAATTAGCAAAATATACAAACTACTAACTAACCTAATGAGAAGTATAAATATTCAAAACAAGAATTGGCAAGGAAGAAATAACACTTAAAACAGAAGAATTAAAAAAAATCATTAGAGACAATTTTGCCAACATCTGTGCAAATAAATTTGAAAACCTGTGTGGAATAGACAGTGTCCTAAAGAAATTGACTTTGTTAGAAACAGAAGGTAAAACAGACTAATTTCCGTCAAAGAAATAGAGAAGGTTATAAGGGAGCTACTTCATAAGGAAGTACCAGATCCTGATGGTTTCACAACGGAATTCTTCCAAACCATCAAAGACCAGATAAACCCACTGCTCTGTAATTTATTTGAGAGTATTGAAATTCTTTTTTAATAAGTAAGCTAATGAAATTATAATTAGAAAATTAGTACCAATATAATTTATGAATATTGGTGCAAAGTTACTTAATAAAACATTAGCAAATAGAATCCAATGCCACAATAAAAAACTGATAAACCATGATTAAGTGGCATTTATTCCAGGAGTGCAAGATTGTTTCACAATTAGGAAATCCAGTAAAATAATACACCACATTAACAGATCTAAGGAGAAAAAAATCATATAGACATCTCCAGAGATGCTAAAAAATCTTTGGACAAAATACAACTTAATAAAAGATATGTAACTCATTCTTAAGGCCAGCATCTTAATGGGAAAATGCTAGAGGCACTTCCACTAATACTAAGAACAAGAAAAATACTCATACTATCTGTACTACTGTTCAACCTTGTCCTAGAAGTAATAGCCAAGACAATTAGAGGGATAAGAGTTGGAAAAGAAGAAGTAAAATTGTTTCTATTTGCAGATAATATGATGGTGTACCTGGAAAACCCTAGGAAAACAATGGTAAAACTTTCTCACATAATAGAAAGAATTCAGTAAAGCAGCAGAATATAAATTTAAAATAAGGAAATTGAAATTGCTTGTCTTCAGATAGAGAAACTGTATTTCAGATGAAAAGCACAACCACACCATAGCTCTCTGAGAGAAACAAACGTAGAAAACAACAATTCTATGATGTTTGAACATCGTAAGCTTAAAAAGTGCTTAATCTACTGTAACTCTTGACCAGGGGACCAGAGATTAGAGTCATGTGGCCACAAGTCAGGGAACAGGAGAGGCTGAATGAGGTAAAGAATGGATTCTTCTGTAGACCCTCCAGAGGCCACACAGCCCTGGTGACACCTGGAGGCTATATGTGTATTGTTTCAAGCCATCGGGTTTGTGGTAATTTGTTACAGCAGCCATAGGAAATTAACATGGAAAACATTGAGTTACATTCATGTTTGGAAATAATGTAGGTGTGGTTGTTTAAAACAGAAAATCAGTATCTGGATAATTCACTCTTTGAATTTACAACCATTTTTCTCTGAGTAGACATAACCAGTGCCTTCTAGTAGGAGTTTGTGGTGCATTATCTCAGTATAATTATGGGCAGTCAAATTATTCCTCTGAGACTGAGTAAAAAATGTAGCTCAATATTCCTCTGGACCTTGGAGTTAAATATAGATGACCTAATGACCATGGCTAACTACAAAGAATTTGAAATCTAAGAAATATTTGCTCCCGCCACTATGTATCATCATAATAATGATACTTTAGACACTTTTAAAAAAACTGTGAGTGTGAGAAAAAAAACACAAAACTTCTGAACATTTTATAGTACAAAAAGGTCACTGAATAAGTAGCTTGAGACCAGATGAATTAAATCCATCCTTAACTTTCAGATGAGACAACATGACAGATTGGGAAGACCGCTAGATTGAGAGTTAGCTTATTCAGTTGCATTCGATTTTTCTGGGTTCATTCCAAGAGGTTTGAAAAGTATAAATTGCTCCATTTATGACTATGATGGGTTGGAAGGGTGTCACTTCTTCCAAGGAAAATAAGCTCTTCAGTTGCAGTTTTTTAAAAAACTCTTAAAATTTTTAAGGACATATAGTTGATTTACAATTTTGTGTTAGTTTGTGGTGTACAGCAAAGTGATTCAGTTATATATATATATTTATTTTATATTCTTTTCCACTATGTTTTATTACAGGATATTGAATATAATTCCCTGTGCTATAAAATAGGACCTTGTTGTTTATCCATTTTATGTATAATAGTTTGTATCTACTAGTCCCAAACTCCCAATCCAACCCTCCTCTTCCCCCCTCTGCCCCTTGGCAACCACAAGTCTGTTCTCTGTGTCTGTCGGTCTGTTTCTGTTTCATAGATAAGTTCATTTGTGTCATATTTTGGATTCTACATATAAGTGATATCATATGGTATTTGTCTTTCTCTTTCTGACTTACGACACTTAGTATGATAATCTTTAGGTCCATCCTTGTAGCTGCAGATAGCATTATTTCATTCTTTTTTATGGCTGAGTAATATTCTGTTCTATATATATACCACATCTTCTTTATCCATTCATTCTTTATCATTCATTGATGGACATTTAGGTTGTTTTCATGTCTTGGCTGTTGTAAATAGTGCTGCTATGGACACAGGGGTGTCTGTATCTGTTCGAACTATAGTTTCCTCTGCATATATACCCAGGAGTGGGATTGCCGGATCATGTGGCAACTCTATTTTTCGTTTTTTGAGGAACCTCCATACTGTTCTCCACAGTGGCTGTACCAATTTACACTCACACCAGCAGGGTAGGAGGGCTCTCTTTACTCCACACCCTCTCCAGCATTTGTTATTTGTAGACTTTTTAATGATGGCTATTCTGACCAGTGTGAGTTTTACAAATCACTGTAGTTTTGATTTGATTAGCGATGTTGTAAGCTCTTCGAAAGGAAGTGCAGGTGTTCTGAGTATTTGGATGTTGTGTTCACGGGAACACACAAACTCAGGATTGGTGGCATGAAAGCTTTTGACTGAGAATGAAATAGGGGGCTGGAATGATATCAAGGTGGGAGTGTGTCATAGAATTCCTGACCTAGTGGAAATCATGGGTGGATGCTGCATGCCTGGCAATGATCACCAATTAGGTGTAGGAGTGGTGAGAGGTTTCTGTTATCTGTGTATCCACTGGTGAGGAGCTTGAACTATCAGTACAAATATTACATTGAGTAAATGTTTGATTTCTTTGGTTGACAGTTTCTTTTTTTTAGAAAGCAAAATAATTGATCCATTCTACACATCAGAGAAACATTATTTAGAGATGTGAAAGTGATGGGACTCTTGAATAAAAATGGCTCTATTGTAGCAGGAAGAATCCAGGGCATTTGGAGACATGTACTCTAGGTTTTAGGAAGTGTACATAACTGTGGTCCAAGATTCAAAATTTGAAGATGGTCATCATGATTTGGATGTTATCAAAACTGACATTCTCATAGAATAATCGTGCATAATTCCAGTGAAGAACAAAGGGATGACATCTTTAAAGACTATGACTGCATGAGGAACTCTAGAACAGGTTTTTATTGATCGTGAATAAAAAGTGTAAAGCAAAGGTATGTAAATAACCAGGGATAAATAATTGCATGATACAGAACTGTAAGAAATTAATCAGAAAATCTACAGTACAGCATGGCTTGAGACTTGTAAAGTAAAAATTCAAGGGATTTTTCCTTTTTTTTTTTGCTTATGTGGACCACCATCTTGGGTGAATATACAATGTTAATTGGAAACAGCAGACTCTGTTTTGCTTCTCTATTCTCTAATAAAGGGGAATAGAATTCCAGTTTAGGTGAAAGGGTGGAAGAAGTTAAACTCTTCATAGATTCTTAACTTGGGATCCCTAGACTGCCAAGCAGACTGTGGGTAGAATTCAGAGGGTCCATGAACTTGAATGGGCGAAAAGATACATTTTAATTTTATTTTCACTGACCTCTCACTTAAATTTAATATTTCTTTCAATTTTGAACATGGGCAACAAGGCCCAGTAATGTTAGCATTAAACTTTATCACTAATAAAATCACAGATGTTTTCATATGTTATTACAATAGTTGCAGCAGCCTCAAAATATCATATATGCATGTCACTGCTTTAAAATTACAGTAGTTTTAAGAACCACAGTTAGATCATGTTAGTTAATTTCTTAATAAGGAAAGCATTTCTTAATATATTATCATATTCTGAAAACTATTTCAATATTAGTTTTCTTAATAATTTTGTATATTTTATTTTATGCATTTAAAAATGTTGTTCTGAGAAGGGACCCATAGGCTTCATCAGACTGCCATAGGGGTCTACAGCATAAACATTTTAGGAACCCCTGAACTGGCTTCTCTAAATGAGTGTGTCTCCTAGCTTGAATATCCTGGTTACGTGGACAATGGGAAGAATTATGAACTGAACTTGGTTATCTCTAGGAAAAGTGCAGAGTCACAGAGGTACCAAATGATTGTAACTGGGTAAATGTCATAATTTAACTTAGATAGTCAATTTGGTCTTAATATTTAGCAAACTAGTAAAGATTTTACTAGTATGTCTCATAAGGCTGTACATAGTGCTACTGTGATCTATTTGGATCAAAGTCCTCCAACAGCCTTTGTGGTCAGTAACACAACTTTACACCGTGGGCCCATATTTCACCTTAAGGTCAGTTAAAAATCAACCAGAACGTGCTGTGCCCACCTTCAGCAACCACCCCTAGTGAAGCCTCTCTGGTCATTCAACCTCTTCCTTAAGGACCATGGTACCTGTTCACAGTTTTCCCCTCCAGTTTGCATCTTCTCATGAGCCTTGGTAGTTTTATGGCCTTTGGGTAACCTCCGTGACCTCAAGCTTTCATTTCAGTTTGGCCATGCACTACCTTGGCCACACTTTTTTTTTTTTAAGATTTCCAAAACAACAAAACATTTATTTTGAGATTTGAGAATAATGGGAAAATTAAGTAATGGGAATTGGACCCTCATCCAAGTCTTCTGGGAAATTGGAAGCACCACCCTCTTCTGCAGCTCGATGCTTCTCCAGTTTAGCAATCAGTTCTTTCGCTGGATTGAAGACACCATTGGTCTGCTGGTCACAGACATAGCAGCGCGGGGTGGTGCGGAAATGCTGCAGTGCACAGCTCTCGCAGAAATAATGCCTGCACTTGGAGACAACTGGGTTTTGGAAGGTCTGGCGACAGACTCTAGAATTTGTTACCTATCAGAAATGCTCCATTTCTGAAATCTCAAACTTCTTAGAGAAGACAGAATATCTTACTGTCTAATCTCAACAGCTTGGCTTTTTCTTTAAACAAATGTTAAAATTTATAATTGAATTAATAGCCACCATTTAAAAATGGAGAGATTTAGTATGAAAGTCTGGATTTTTCAGCTTCTCTTTAAGAATTGGAAGATTTACGATGTTGGCCCTGAGCTTCTGTGTGGGTGGAGTAGCGTAAGGGCTGTCAGTTTTAGATGGAAAAGTGATCTCCAGGTCGCCTCAGTCCCTCTTGTCTCTGTTGTTTCCCATCATCCCTATTGTTTCTTTGATCTTGAAGCCAAATGTTAGTTATTATTTATCATTGCATTTGTTCTTCTCTCTTCCAGTTCTCTTTGAGCACTTACCTGCATTTTTGGCGATTAGGCATTTGACTCTGCAATGTTTGCAGTTTCTAGTTTTCATTATAGTTCTTTTTTTAAAAAAATAAATCCTGTATGTATGTTTGTTTATTTTTTGGCCACGTCGAGTCCTAGTTGCAGCATGCGGGCTTCTCTCTAGTTGTGGCACATGGGCTCCAGAGCTTGGGGGCTCTGTAGTTGTGGCACGTGGGCTCGGTAGTTGCGGCGTGCACGCTTAATTGCCCTGAGGCACGTGGGATCTTGGTTCCCCAACCAGGGAGCGAACCTGCGTCCCCTGCACTGGAAGGTGGATTCTCAACCACTGGTCCACCAAGGAAGTCCCTCATTATAGTTTTTTATCTGTTCAAGAACCTAGACCCTTTACTCCATTTTCTTCCCATTTTATTGATATAAACACACTGCTTGCTTTGCTTCTTCTTTTGTCTTGTGGGGATCTAAAGTTTCATTACTTTGAAAACTTTTTTTAAATCACTGCTCTAAAAGCCATTTAAGGTTATTAGCATAAAAATAGAAATTGGAAACAAAATTTTTAAAACACAGGGCCTTCTTGGAAATTTAAAAACAGAGCAAATAAACAATTAAACACCTCTTGACCTATCATAGTCCGTAGGATATAGCTAAAACAGTTGTCAGAGGGAATTTATGGCATTAAATTATCATATCAATAAAAATGAAAAGAAATAAATACCCAACTCAAAAGTTATAAAAATAACTTTCAAACAAACAAAAACAGAAGAAATTAAAATTAAAAGTGGTAATTAATGAATTAGAAAGTTGAAAACATGAAAAAACTTTCAAAATCTTGTTCTTCAAGAAAAATCAATGAGAGAAACCATTAGCTAACCTAATCTAGGAAAAAGGAGAAAGCACAAATACACAAAACTAGAATTGACAAGGAGAAATAGATGTTAAAAGAGAGGAAATTATAAAACTCATGAGACTACTTTGTACTAAATTAAAAAAACTGAGAAAGTAAATACCACAAATAATTTTAAAAATGCAGCTTACAAAATTGACCCTTTTAGAAGTCGAAGCTCTGAACAGAACAATTATAGTCGAAGCTCTGAACAGAACAATTATCATAGAAGAAAATAGAGGTAATATTTAAAGGGCTACCCCATTAAAGCACCAGGTCCAAATGGTGTCACAGGGGAAGTCTACCAAACTTTTTAAAGGTCAGTAGCATAAAGAATACTTAAAATATTCCAAAGTAGAGTAAAGGACATCTTTCAAATTTGTTTTAAGAGACATATTTATCATTGATCCACAAACTGATAAAGACTGCATAAAAATTTACTGGTTATAAAAATTTATAACCAATCTCAGTTATGACTATTGATGAAAAAAGTCTTCAATAAAAGTAAACAGACGCCAACAGAATATTTAAAAAATATTCAATAAAATTTCATTGTAAGAATATTAGAAAATTCATTAATTTGTTATTTTAATAGAGCTAGGGAGGAAAACAGTTGTATGATTTCCAGAGACGTAATAGACCTTTGACTTCTCTGGAAGCTCCCGCTCTACTCTCATACCTTGTCAGGCTCTGCACCCTGTGACATCAGGTGCTCTCAGGTTTCCCGCTTTGCATTCAGTCTTTCTCATAAGCACTGTGGAGGCCCATAGAAAAGAGTTGGTGAGTGGGTAAGGGCTCCACTTGTGTCTGGGGCTTCCAGGGATTCTAAACTGTTGTGCTAGTCTACTTCAGTCTTTAAAAATGTATTAATCTTTCACTTAATGTTTTTAAGTTTGCCACCTCTTTCTTCCCTAGTTTGCCAGTTTGCATCTCCCATGTCTCCTCAGGGGGTTTTGAATTCAGTTTGCCTTGTAACCTCAAGGTTAGTCTCGGTTCTCCAGAGAAATGGTACGAGTAGGATATGGAAATATTTATATATATTTTATGTATATACATATATATATATGAATGAAGAATTGACTGTAAGGAATTGGCTCATGCAGTTATGGAGGCTGAGGTCCTACGATATGCTGTCTGCTAGCTGGAGACCAGGAAAGACAGTGGTGTAATTCAGCCCAAGTCTGAAGGCCTGAAAACCAGGAGTGCTGAGGACCGGACAACATCAGTGTACCAGCTCAAGTAGTCAGGCAGGAAGGGTTGAATTCTTGCTTCCTCTGCCTTTTTGTTTTATTCATGGCTTCAGTGGATGGGATGATGCCAACCCACATTGGGGAGGGCAAAGTGCTTTACTGATTTTACCAATTCAGATGCTGATTTCATCCAGACATACCCAGAAATAATGTTTAGCCAAATATCTGGGCACCCCATGATCCAGTCAGCTTGACACATAAATATAAAACTAGGGTTAGAGTGATGGTCTTTTGTGGCTTTTTATATCCTAAACTCAGGAATTGTGGCTTTTTCATCAATATATCCTCATAACTGAACACAGAACTCTCCTATTAACCTCATTACTGGCATAAACTAGACATGTTAAGTTACTTTAGTTGGAAAATTTTCTATTTTTTTTCCTTCTATGTATGAAGAATCTTAGTATTTACTCTTGGTTACACCCTAGTGGTAGCATTTTTAAAACAACTGACAGTATTTATTAGTAAATTATCTGATAGCATTTCAGGAATGAAAAATAAGCTGTAACTAAGCCAGTGTACAGAAGAGCAGAAACAAATCCTTTTGGAGACAAATAAGTATTGCTATATTAAAGAAAGATGAAGAAATAATCACCAAGATTTTTCTTAAATAGAATACATTTCTGAGAAAAGTTACCAACCTCAGATTTTTCACCCCAGAGACTTTCTGAAGACAACCAGGGCTTTCTTTTGTGTTGTCGGAGTTCCTCCTCTAATGAATGTTGTATTTAGGGGGAAGAATAGAAAAACAAACCAAATAGATGCAAAATTAAGTGCCTAGCCGGGAGAATGCAAAGTCCAGTCCTCTAACACAGCACACAGCCAGCCAGACCGTTGAAATTAATTGGGCATTTCCTTCACTTCTCATCTTTCCTAGCCTCTGTTCTGTAATTTATTTCTCTTGGTTTCTGGGTTTTGTCATTTATTTATTTATCGTATTATTTTTGAAAAACTTTGATTCTGATTTTGGTTCCTGGCAGCCGCTGTTCTCCTGGGTCACTTTGGCCTCAGCTTCACTACTTGCCTCAGCTCCTGTTTCTCTGAGTGGGTCTGACAGTCAAGCCCTTGCACAGGTAAACACCTCTGGTATGATTGAGCCCTATCCCATGGCCAGTGTTTCAAGTTAGATTATGTCTTCTCCATTTCTATGTATATTTCACATCTGATATTTATCTCTTTCAAGTGTTTTCTAATGTCTACCCAATAATACCTTTTTCTGGATTAGTTTACCTTAATCCAGATCAGTCTCCATCTCACACCTCCTCCTCTACTCAACCTGATTTGTGTGTTAATGTATCTAAATTATGTGTTTATTTTCATGTTTTCCTTGTATTCATGGAATGTCTCTGGTGAACCATTAATAGATTATCTGTGGCATCTCTCTTTGTCCATTCTGTTTTCTCAGTAGATTGTAGATTCAGCATAGGCAAGATGGAAACTTAGCCCATCTCTAAACTTTAGAACAAAGCTTAATTTCATGCTTCTTGGGAGGATGCAGGAAAGCCTTTTATGAGTCTGGTGCGTCATTGTGAGCTGTAATTAACATATGCCCTTCAGTGGTTGTTCGGAAATGCTTGAGTCTAGATGTGCTAGGGATGTTATACAAAAACTGCTCTTAGAGCTTTTGGAAGATAATGCAGATAGCAAGCATCCATATTAACTATTCTTATTCTTATCTTTTGGCACCATTTTCTTTTGGGATTAGAAAAGCATTTCCATAATTAACCACTGAGGACTCCTTGATCATCCACATCTATCACAGACAGTATAGGTTACCAATTCTTTTTTTTTTTTTTTTTTTTTTTTGCGGTACGTGGGCCTCTCACTGTTGTGGCCTCTCCCGCTGCAGAGCACAGGCTCCGGACGCGCAGGCTCAGTGGCCATGGCTCACGGGCCCAGCAGCTCTGCGCGGCATGTAGGATCTTCCTGGACCGGGGCCCGAAGCCGTGTCCCCTGCATCGGCAGGCGGACTCTCAACCACTGCGCCACCAGGGAAGCCCTCTTTTTTTATTTTAACTGGAACAAATTAATTGTGCCAGTTGACTTTCAAAAATGCTGCCTCATCCTTCACTCTCAAATCTGTTGGTTCAGGCAGACTGTCTTCTGAGTGGCTAATATCTAATCAAACATATTTACTTCTCATGTGTCCTCACATGGTAAAAGAGGGAGACAGAGCTCTCTGGGGTCTCTTTTCTAAGGGTACTAATCCCATTCATGACGGCTCCACACTCAAGACCTAAGCACCTCGCAAAGGCTCCACCTCCTAATATCATTATATTAGGGGTTAGGATATCAGCATATGAATTTTGCTGGGGGAAACAAACATTCACAAATGGCAGGTATTACATTTTCTAACAATTAGCTCTTGGGTTATATGAAATCTTTGGCTCTCTATAACACACTAAACTTCACATATCTTCAAAGAAAAATTGCCTTACCAATTAACTTTGGTCAGCAAATACTAGGTCCTTTTTCGTTGCATAATCTAATTTTTAAAATCTTGGTGTTTTGTTTCTCTCAATCCCATAATACCAATTGATACTTTAAAAAGTTTGCTGTGTGAATTAAGAACAGTGTTCTTTAGCAAAGGCAATTATTTGATTACCTACCTGTGCCAGCTGCAGCCTGGCATTTAATCTGACTGCGGCCCACAGACCGCAATTTGAACAATCAGGGTAGTTTTCTGTAATTGCAATAAATCATATCATTAACCATGACAGACTTTTCCTCCCACAGATTTTTTTTTTTTTCAGTAACAGTTAACTCCTGAACCCCTCATGAAAGCCAGATTTCACTGTAGTCAAATGAATTTCATAGTCAGCTTGCAGAATATAAAGACGGAGCCTGTGTTGGAAAAACACTGTTGTCCTGAGAGTGGAGCCTGAGGAGGTCGCTCTAACTTTAGGAGATGGAAGGCTCAGATTAATGTGCCACACACAGAGGCCATCTGAAGGGATAATTTGTGAAAGGATGATCTGCTGCAAGGCTGTTTAATTTTCTAACAGGGAAACAGATGGAGATCAAGATGTGAGGCATACTTATATTGTTACATTTTGGTCATTTATATAAAATACACCTGCCACTGTATTGAGGCTTCCTGGGATGAAAAATATGAAAAGAGAAAATATTTTAAAAGGAACATTTATTGCCACCTTATGTAAGCTCATTTTACAATATGTCCCTTTTAAATAGGAATTTGAAAAGTGGGCTAGGTTCAAGATTCTACGATCTTAAAAACTTTACCTTCACATACGCCCTGTCCAGTGCCTGCTGTGTAGCCATGTTTAATCGTTTATGATGTCACATGATATACTCTTCTTTGTTATCCAGTTGGTTTTCAAACTGTTGGCTCTTGTCATGGTAGATGAGAAGTTTAGACCATTTTCACTCTAACCTTACTGATTTTGTTAAACACATATCTTTTCCCATTATTGATGTTTTGACCACTTATTTCTTGTTCCGTATCCCTAAGTCTCCTTTGCTTTGTCTATAAGTGCAATAAAATAGTGTAGTGTTATGATTATCTAAATTGTATTCATACTTAAAACAGTACCAAGTACTGGTTAGGACTTACATAGAGAAAGCAATATAATTTCATATCTCTAAACCCTTGCTAACCAAGGAATAATATCCCAATGGCAAAGACATTGCTTTCTTTAATTTCTTTTGGGATTTCTTTCTACTTCTAAGTCATTTTTGGCTGACATTGTGTGCTATATTAGGTGCATGGGAGGTGAATTCTCTGACTCTTGAATAACCCAGACTGTCTTTATTTTGCCCTCAAGTTAATTTCTAACTGCTGGCTGTACAATTCACCTCAGACATTGAATGCATTTCCACATAGCCTTCTAGTATTCAGTGTTGTTTTGAGAAATCTGTTCTCAGTTTGATCTAGTTTTTTATAGGTAATCCACTTTTCCCCCCGTAGTAGTTTTGTTTTTCTCTCTATACTTGGTATTCTGAAATTTCACAAAAATGAATCTGAATCTTTAAATTTTTTAAAAACTTCATCTTCCTCAGCAATTAGTGCCCTTTCACTTTTTTGACCTTTAGACTTACTCATTCTAATAATCACCTCGTTCCATTTCAGAATTCTTTCTTATTTTTTATCCCTCAATTATAGCAGCTTGTCTTTGTCCTTGTTTTATAGACAAATATTCTTTTGCCTGTTAACTTTTCAAAAAAGATTTCTGAACATAGAGAAATATTAAAAAGTGGGTACAATGACTACCTAATACCCTCCAACTAGATTCAACCATTGCTAAAATTTGATGCAATATCCTTTGTAATTTCTCTGTGGATATCAAACCTTCTAAAATATCCTCTTTTTACTAAATTATTTCTAGTTCTTGTGGTGTCAGTTGCTCTGATTATTTCTCTTGGTTATTCTCTTTTGTGGCATTGGTTTTCCTTAGTTGTATGTACTTATATTAGTTGTTTATATTAGTTTATGTATTTTTAAAAAGACTAGATTGATTAGTGTATAGGATTGATGGGCATTTCCTGTGCAATTATGTGTTGATTATTCTATAAGCCAGCATGAGTTTCTACTAACATGCACTAGTGAGGGTCTATTTCCCCAACATATTTTGCTCTTCAGTGAGAAGCCTGGCAGTAGGCTCTTGTAAGAGAGCAGGCTTCACTTTACAGTGTGGATGTGCAGCAGGCAATCAGCCTGGGGACCTCTGCTCCAGTTGCCAAAGGTATAGATGACACCAGGACTTCAGTGTATTTGTCACTAGGCAGAGTGATCGTTCTTCTTTTTCCTCTTGCATGTCTGTTGTGTGATTCCAGAGTTATCTTCTGCTTTGTTTGTGTGCTCGACTTCTATGTTCAGGGCCATTGTTGAGTTAGAAGAAGGTACCTCCCTCTGCACAGATACAAAAGATATGGTTAACAAGAGTGTGGCCTGGATTTCAGCCCTTGTTAAACCCCTGTGTGCAGTGTACAACCTACGCACCTGTGTGTGGTGGCCTTACCTACATCTAAGACCTCAGAGCCTTCCCCAGAGCGCACATTTGAAATGCTCCATAGGGCGAAGGGAACTAGATGGAAGGCTGCAACAGCCTTTCTAGTGCCCACCCCAATTCCCACTTACGTATAATTTCTACATTGCTACTAGTACGGTTTTTCCAGTATTCACAAACGTAACGTCTTCACCTGTCCAACAAGAGAGGGAGATGTGAGTGTGAGGCTTCCATCCTGAATAGAGTTATATTAATAGATGCTGTGAAGTCGTGAGAGCGAGCTACTGGAAAGTCAGGACAAGGGAAGGCTAAAACAAAGAGGAAATGCCCAGATGGAAATAAGTGGTGTGAGGTAAAACTCAGAAAGGGTACAGGGTTAGCGATAGTGTCTGGAGAATCACCTCCATGGAGGTGATTCCTGAAGCCAGAAGAGAGAAGAAACTGTGAGGGGCCACATGCAGAGAGTGCAGAGAGCCTTGCCAAACATGTCTAGGGTGGAAAAGGCAAGAGTTTGTGAAGTTAAGAGAAGAAACATCTTAGGCATGGGAAAACAATCCATGCCATTTTCTATCATATTTATCCGACATTTATAATTATTGTTTCCTCACTGAACACTGGAAAAACAACTATTGTGCATGGCATACAGTTTCCTCCAGGATCTGACCACTGTTTAGCCGCCTCCTGTCCCCCAATCCCCAGCTTTCCTGGGCACTCCTGCATTTCCAAACCCTTTTGTGTTCTCTCCTACGTCCGTAACATAATAGTTACCTAATTCTTTTCCATCAACCTGAAAAACTCATTTGTCTCCTCCTAGGCTTAGCTAGATGTCTCTTTGCCATTGAAACCATTCCTAACTGTAGCCCATGTTGAGTTGATTTGTTCCTCCATTGTCTTCCCTTTGTATATTGCCCTTAAATTGTATTGCATTTAATTACCCATATCAGAATGGTTTCCTTCCAAAACTGTCCTCATCATGCCATCCACATTACCTGATACTCAACAGGGAGGTGCTTAGTGATTGCCAGCTAAGTGGATGAATGAGGTCCATGCCCGTTGCCCCCCCCCGCCCCAGCCCTTGATTCTCTGACACATCCACCTTCCTTTTGGCCCTCTTTTATACATGAACAGTTTTCATTCTTCAGATTCAGAAAAACCCATCTGAAAGACTTACCTGCTTAGAGGCTACAATAGCAAGCAGTCTATTTATTCCTCCATATATCCATTTAGTACACAGTACTGGGTACTGGCAGAAATACTGAAGATGAACAAAAGCAGACCCAATTCCTGCCATCTTCGAACTCAGTGGGAGAAACTGATGTCAATCACATGATTATATAGACAAGTGTAATCTTGTTCTCCAAAGAAAAAACACATGGTGCTAGGAAAACCTCTAGTGGGGCAGTAGGTAGTCAGGGAAGTCATGGAAAGTCTGCTTCTGGGAAAGTGGCACAAGCTGAGATTAACAAGGAGGAGTGGGGAGAGTGATCCAGCAAGTCTGAGCAGTATGTGCAAAGATCCTGTGGCTGGCACAGGGAACAGAATGCTCTAAAAGAGGCCACTGTGGCCAGTAGTGAGGAGCAAAGGTGAGGATATTGAAGAAGATGTTGGAGAACTGTAGGCATCTGCACACGCTGTGTCCTCTGAGCTAGGCTAAGTAGCTTTTGTCTTTAGTGTGCAGATCCTGGGACCAGTCTGGCTGGGTTTATATACTGACTCTAGCGCTTAGGTCCTGTGTGACTTGGGAAAGTCTCTGTGCTTCAGTTTGCTCACCTGGAACATTAGGATCATATTAGTACCTACCTTAGGATGAAATGAGTTAGTGTGAAAAGCATTTAGAATAGTGCCTAGCATATAGCACTGTGATAATTGCCAGCCATCGTCATATCTTTCCCAGGCATATTACCAAAATAAATCTGGACAATATTATAATCAAGGAAGTATTTGCACTAAGTCATGGGAAAAATATATGAAATATATACCTATGATGATATATATACAGATATATATAAAATATATACTTATGACAATATAGATGTTTGTACATGTGTATAAAATATATACTAATGATATGTATATTTTATACTTCTAAATATATTTTATATCTGTCCTTATTGGTATATATTTTAAAAACATGTGTATAGTATATATATCTATATCATTGTAGACATATACATATGATTTTTATGACAGTGCAAATAATTCCTTGTATCTAGTCTTGTCCATATGTATTTTGGTAGTATGCCTGGGAAAGATGTGTTATATTGGAAAGTACAGAGAGAAGGGAAATTAAAGGATTGTTTCACTAATTTTCCTTTAAACTTTGATACAGTTAAAAAACCTGTGTGTAAAGGATTTTTTTTTCCATTTCTTACCCCTGTTTAAGAGCAGGAAGGACCCTGTAGTTATCATTTTTCTACAAGCTAGGAGACAGCATGCTTTATGCACCTAAATACATTGATCCAGTACCTCTTGACCCTGTAAATCAAGGTAGACGTGCAATAGCAGAAATTTTGCTGATAAAAATCCACTTGTTCAAGTCAGTAACTACTACTACGATATACTTGCATAAAGGGTATAAAAGGATTTCATTTCAAGCATCATTGAGTTGTGAAAGTAAGAATTATGCATAATTGGTTTCATTGGAACTATTATTTAAGAGGCCTTATTGATTTTCATTGGTGTCCACATATAACTTGTAATATTTCCTTCAATGATCATTTTGATTGCACTTGTGTTAAAATAGCATCAAAAGCACAAATAGAGGGAAAAGAGGGATTTCATTTTTTAATTTTTTTATGGAATGCCAGCTTTGTGCTGTTTGGCAAAAGTTGACATTGTGTGTGTGTGTGTGTGTGTGTGTGTGTGTGTGTGTGTGACCAAGTTTAGTGTCTCTTAGAAGATATTAGCTTCTGAATACATTTGGACCATGAAACAGTGTTCCCTTTGTCTCCCTTTGTCATTGCTAATTAGGAAAAATTGTCAGACTCCCCAGTGGTAGCATGTCTAATTTAATAACCTGAGAATGTGATGCTTGAATATATAATGAAATGTACTAAATACCATGGCTGTTTTATAATTACTGATACAAAACATATTGTAACTAATCTTAACTGACTAGAAAAGACTTTTATAAAGCACAAAATAGAGTCAGATGAGAACTACAGCTCTAGCTGCCTAATTTAATATAATTATCAATCAGGAAGTTGTTCTTGAGCATGGGCTGATGGGCCAGAATTTGTTTGAAGATAAAGAATATCAGTGAACAACCCTCTTGCTAGATTTTTTTTCTTACCTCTGTGAAAAATTTAATGGAAGTCTCTCTTTCTTTGGGAAAGCTTCTATCATTTGGTTTCCACCAGCAGCCTAAGTGATCATCCTAACAGAAACGGCAATTTTACTCGATGTTTCGATATCGTGTGTATACTACCTGAGCCGGTATTTCTATACACTTTAGGAAGCCCAGTCTCTTCCAATATTTTCTTTGTTTTAAAAAATTATATAGGTGGTAGTATGGAATAGTCAACCTTACTTGCATTGAATTCCAGTTTGAGTCTTCCCTAGGTGTGTGACCTCAGAGAAAGATGAATTTGGCAGGTGACTTAACCTTGGAATCTCAATCTCCTTATCTGACAACACAGGCACATTTATTACAGGGATTAAATAAGATTTTAATGCAAAGCACATTATCTGACACATGATAGGTATCAAAAAATCGTTTTCCTTCCTCTTCTACCTTCTCCTCTTGAGAAAGCAGCCCTGATATGGGAGTAATGACACATGAAGACTTAGTGTAACGTGTGACTTTGAAGCAGCAACACAATTTATTAGTTTATATTTGAGTGCCTTTAATTTTGTCAGAAGAGTCTAACCCTGTGTGCGTGGGAGATGCTTGAACATGGTGATTCAGAGCTTGGAGGTGAATGAATTTAAGCTTGGATGAACTTGAATCCTGGCTTAGCTACCTGTGAGTTTTGTGCTCTGGGGAGATTACTTAATGCCTGGGAACCTTTCCTGATCTGTAAAATGGGGATTGTAATAGTATCACTTCCTAAGGGATTAAGTAGTGAAGGTTCAATAAATAGAGGCCTATGAAACCTCATACAATAAGGGACTCAGGGATGCTTTCCTGTGTCCTTGTATTTTAGGTGTGTCTTATAATTCACACATCCTGGTGAGGCTTTTGGCTTCGCTGATCTACCCCTTATTTCTGATGCTGGCATCTGAAATTCCCTTAAGGTAAAACATGGATTTTTATTCCCCATTTAGCAACCATTTTGACTATGCAAATATTGCAAGGATAATTTAATTAGTTTGAATGGATTTGTGATTGGTGGTGGAATCAGGTTTTTTCCCCTATTAATAATGGTAGCAAAGAGGTTCAAAAGCAGGCAGTAGCTAGTCACACACGTTCCTCCAAAGAGTAAAAACATCTATCTCTGCATAGTTTCTCCAAAATTACACATTTTGGAGTTGTTTCAGGAGGTTGAGAAGATAGAAGCTCCAAAAATTTTGCATGTTTTAAAACATATTCCCATTTTTCCCTCAGCATAGACCAGATTCCCTGCATATGTCATTTGCTTGTTTCACCCATTTTTTTCAGTGCACATTTATTGAGCATTTAATAGATACAAAGGTTCAGGTATGATCCCTGCCATCAGGATATTCATAGATAGGGTCAGAGAGCAGTGGGGACAGATGCAGAAATGGATAATGCGATAATACACTCTAATGGACAGTACTGCAGACCTGAAAAGGTGTTACGGGGGCATGAGAAGGGGCACCTGACCTAACCTGGGGAAGAGCAGGAAGGGAAAAGTGGAGGAGGCTCTAACCAGGGGTTGGTTCTCAGAGGTGGTTCTATGCTCCTAGGAGGTGCTTAGAATATATGGGGGCATTTTTGATTGTCACAATGATTAAGGAGTGGCATATTTGGCCTTCAGTGAGTGAAGGCAATAATGCTAAATGCCCTTTAAAGTACAGGACAATTCCACACAGCAAAGTTGTCATTTCACAAATGTTAATGGTGTCCTGGTTGAGAAACACTGAGCGAAGAGGGAAAATAAAGGGAGTGGCATTATAATCTGTGTCTATTTTGGGGCGGCAGGGGTGGTGGAGGGGAAGGTTTGCTTTGAGCTTGTAGCACTTGTGAAAATAAAAGCAGTGAGAAAGCGGGAATAGTCTTTTCCTGTCTCTTGCTTTCTGTTGGAGTGCCTTGAACTGGTTTTGCAATCCCACGACTTTCCCAAAGCTTCATGATCCGTGTTGGCTTGAATATGCCTGTTGGAGAGGCCAGGGCTTCTCAAGTCCCTGGAGAATGAGTCCACCCAGCTCACTAACAGAATGATGAAAACCCCAGGAAGAAACATTTCCAATTTTTATTTTTTTCTTCCCAGCAGACTGCCAAGTTAAGAAGGGGCCAACTATAAAACAGTAGTGACATTCTGAACCAGAAAATCTGTTTTTCTTTTCTTTGATACATTTTAAAATAAAATAGGTTTGCTTAGACATGCAGAGAAGTTAATAGAGTTGTCCGTGGCTATGGCCTAAAAGGAGAGAAGACACCAGGAGAAATAATTGAGTACATGCAGTGGCAGGAGGAAAGGAAGAGGAACAGGGCTCATGCGTCTGGGTGCCTCTGGCCCCAGGGGAGCACCCAGTGATCACAGAGGATATATAGCCCAGTAGTGAAGGCAGAAACAGTATTTCGGCAGAAACAGGAGTCCCATGATGATATATGCAAAGGTACAGACTCCAGTCCATTAAGTCCCAGGGTTTTGCAGATGTATGGTGTAGGCCAGAGTTAGGGACGGAGTGGAGGAGGTGTAAGGAGGGGCTGGGTCAGCCAGTCCCTCCCCTGGCCTTTAGTCGGCACCTCTGACTATTATATATATTGGAGGTCCGTGTAAGATTTCATTACAAAATAATGAAAAAAGTTTTCCTTTAAAAATTATTTGAAAACCCACTAGTATCGAAGTGCTCTTTCCTGTGTTAGCCATTCATTTAAAAATTAATCTACTGTGCAACTTTGGTCAAATGCCTGGGCCTCTCTCTGCCATTATTTTTTTCTCATCTGGATAATAAGAGGTTCAGGCTAGAATTTCTAAGGACCTTTCAGCTTTAACATTCTGTGAATTTTCTAATATATTAATCAGTTTACTGCACTGTTATGAAAGGGAATGATTTGGTAGCCCGAGTATGGATTGATTCACAGCTAGTAGCAGATGAACAACACAGAAGACCTAGGAGAGTCTAGGTTTTGGATTTGAAATTTACAAGAGGTGTGAAATGAAAACGTGGTTGTTTATGGAAATTCGCAGTTTCCTGCACTCACAGTTGCTAGTGGTTTTCATCTAGGCAGAACATCTTGACAAACAAAGAACAGGAGCCCTAATTCACCAATTTCCCCAATGTTCTAATTTAGGTCTTTAACTGGGACAGTTAGTGGGCCAGCCTTCCACTAGGTAGATGTGTTGGTTTTTATGGAGTAAAATTTTTACAGTGGCATGGTCAGAAAAGAGTTCTCTCAATTCATGTGGTAAGTGTCTTTAGCTAGTTAATACAGGTCTATGGGGTATAAAATGACTTTTCTAAGAGCGCTTTGATTAAGCAATACTCTCTGTATTGCCTTGCTTCCAGTGCAAGGATTTGGAAGCATTGTGCAGCCTGTCTATTCTTACACTTTCATACATTTGCTTCCTGTTTTCCTATTAGCATTTAAAAAATCATATTACTTACTTGACCTCCATTCATTTTAAGCATATTATCCCTGCTGCAGGTTCAAGCGGCTTGTTAAGGAGCAGCGCCTCTGGGTTCTGCTACCATCCTTTCCGTTTGCCTGGGGAGGTCCCTTGGCTATCTGCCAGTAATTTTAAATGGTTTTGCAGGATGGTTGGGTTTAGGCTCACTCTCCACTTGTTTTGAAATATACTGGCTGGCATAGTAGTAATTTCTTCAGAATGATCTTCACATGAAAAGAGAAATGAAATGCCCAAAAAGAAGAGTAAAGCCTAGCACGTCTTTATACAGCAATTACAAATCCACGTGTTGGTATTTTATTTAAGTCTACAACAACCCCATGAGGAAGGTATTATTATTATTAATTATTATGATAATTATCATCACTGTCATCATCATTATTATCTCATAATTATAGCTGAGGAAATTGAGACTTAGAAGGTGAAATAACTTAACCCAAAGTCTCCTAAGCCTGTTTCGATCGCTTAGCAAACTTCGTTAGCTAGCTTCCACTTGGTGGTTGTTTGTAGAAATTATAAAGGTATATAACAATATATTCTTCAGTTACATGTACATGGTTGTAGTCTAGTATCCCAGATTCTTGTACTAATTTAAATTGGAACAAGAGCACATCACTTCTATCAGATTAATTCACACTCAGGTCTGATGAAATGTCATGGACACCAGGTGAAGCGTGACTATTATTTTGTGAGAGCTTTTGGTTTGGGGCTGGCATTTTCATGGTTTTTTGCTAATGCATCCAGCATCATGGAGTGACAGAGTGCAGCCTGGCTCACAGCCCTTTAACTATGAAATGCACGGCCACTGGTGTCTCTCAATTATGTTTTGAGATTCTGTGGAACAGAATGCTCCATCTAGTTCCTTTCCTTTGTTATACCTGAAAGCAGATCGGAAGCCTGAAGTCTTTATTTCTTTCTATGAGTGCTTACAAATCAACAGTGAGAGAAAAGGATTCATTAGACGTTTTCCAGCCTTTCCGACAAGGGAGTAAAGCAGATAGGTGGGTTCAAGTGATGTCAAGTATCAATACTGGTTTGTTTCAGTGGCCCGGCACAATTCATCCTTTCAGAATACCGTCAGTATTTAACATTGCCTTGACTCAGATCTCTGCAGTTCTCAGAGTCGCTGGGATTCACAAGGACGCAATAGAATAGCACATCGTTAAGGTATTGTGACTGATGCTTGCCGAGTTCACCTGTACTCTCCAAGGAGGTTTGTCACAAGTTTCCCTCTTTTGCCCTCATCAAATCTTGTAAACAACCTGAAATTCTTATCAGAAATAGGTAAGCCTGTAAATCATAAATGAATAATTTCCACTATGTACTCTGCCCAGTACCTCCTTCCTGCTGCACATCTGTACTTCACTTTATGCTAATTTCTTGCACTTTTATTACATGTTGCTTGGTCGTTATTTTAATTTAATCTAAGGTATGTGCAAATTGTTTCAAAGTTTTTGAGGGCGCTGAATTATATTCATTTTTCGACATAAAGGTTTTTTTTCCCCTCAGTGTAGAAGTACTGCAAACTCATTATGTAAAGCAAAAAGGAAACTATAAAAGGGTGGAAGGCAGAAGAAAACAAAACTATCTCATAAGACAATCATCACTAATACTCTAAGTCTTCGTTCTAAGTATTTTTTTTTACATACTTGTTTTTACAGCATATGTAAAATTGGTGCTCTGGTTTTCATTGATCACAATATAGCACTTCTGTGCTCAGAAAATCCTCTCTAAATGTCATTCTAAGTAAATCTGTGGTATTGTAAATATTCGATATCCAACATAATTTTCTGCTACTAAACTCAGGAAGAGAAGGATTCTTAATATCTTTAAGGGTACAGATCTTCACTCAACAGCCTATTTTATAATGTTGATACAGAAGAAACTTTAATAGCTGGTAAGCACATTGCAGGTACCACCAGAGAGGATGGCCAGGAGCCTTTGAACTGGATGAGTCCTTTGAAGGCTTCTGCTGTGCAAAGCATTAACCTTTCTGGGTGGGAAACTGGGCGTTTCCTGGGGGGTGTCAGGACAGCAGCTGGTATGGTACCTGTAAGGCCACACCAATAGACTGGGTGAAAATTAGTTCTGGATTTCTGTTTAGAGTCAGGACCAGGACAAGGACACCTGCTAAACCGTTATCATTCTGGAAAATTCTAACCAATTCAATGACAAGTGTAAAAATAAGAAAAAAGGAAAGAAAATCTATAGATCATTTGTCTATCTAAAAAAATTAAAGAGAATCAATTGAAAAATTAGAATTATCGAGAGTTGTGACCAGATTCAAAACAAACATACAGAAATAGTTCACATGACCACAGATGAGCTGAAACATAATAGAGCCTATAATGGAATAAATTCTGTGTAGACAATTGGTCTAAATATAAAATCCCTAGGAATGACCTTAAAAAATTGTCTAGCGATCTACATTAAGAGACTTTAAAACTTGACTGGGAGCCATGAAAAACTTGGATAAATGAAGGAACATACTGTGTTCCACGTTAGAAAAATCCCTTCTTATTAATGCTGGTATCAAAATTATCCAAACTGTAATCAACAGACTGATCAGTGGGAGAGAATTGATATCCCAGAAATGGACCTGAGTGTGTAATTTTATATCCCGTGGGTATCACCGTGGGGCACTGTGGGCTGTTACTGTGTGAGGGAGTATACATGGAGGCTAAAAAGATACACTGTGGAATCAGACAGGCACAGATTGAAATCCCAAATCTGCTAATTTTTGTTCTTTGCTGTTGTTTTCCCCATAGACGTAATGTGAGGATAGTAACTCCTGTTATCTGAGGGTTAAATGGTACCTGGTATCCAGTCAACAAATGGCAGAGTTGATTAATGTTATTTCATCTTAAAATATTTGGAAAATTATGCTTCCTGATTTTTTCCAAACATTATCCTTGAGATTTTAAAATGTATTCTTGAATCTGTATTTGTGTAATTATGAAAGATAAAATATAATAACATTTGACTCTTATGGAGTATAAGGAAATTAATATAATATTTCCTGTGTCCCTACAATTTGACCAATCATTAGTTATAACGAAGCCTGTCATTTTCACCTGGGTTCCAGGAGCATCTTAGAAGTAAGTCATGTATTTCTATGATTCAGTTATATGCAGCGTCAAGTGTGTGATTTACTGTCATACGTAAGCAATCCTTAGTTATAACAGTGATAATTGTCTATTGTAGAAAGTTTGAAAAGCACAAAAAGGTACGAGGAAGAAATTTAGAAGGATTTCATAATTCCATCACTTGAAGATAATCTTCGTTAGTGTTCTTAGGTTTTTCCTCTGGATTCTTTTTCCAATTAGATATGCAATTTTTTTAGAATTAATAAATACATTCAGTCCAATTTTAATAAAATCTCAACTGAACTTGCTGGAAGTTCAATTCAGTTTAACAAAAGTATTCCAAAAAGTTTTATGGAAGAATGAATAATAACAGTTTAAAAAATGTTTCAAAAAGAAAAATATTTAGGGGAGACTCTCCCCTATCAGATATGAACCTGTGTTGTAAAACTCCCCAAATTAAAATTGTATTGTACTGGTGCAAGATTGGATAGTAGATGTGTAGTATTGTAGATATCCCAGAAATAGAATTTAGTGTTTAGGAGAATTCAGTACTTATCAGTGGGAAGAAACATTATTTAGCAAATTTGTGATAATGAATTAGATCCTTACCTCTGACCGTAAAGCAAAATCAATTTTATACTAATCTAAGGTTAGAACAGTTCTTGCAGTTTTTACAGTTCTTACAGTTTTACAGTTTAAACAGTTATTACAGTTTTTAAGTTGGGTACCATATGTGTAATTCTAATATAGGCTTTCTTTATCTTAACCTGTACCTTGCTAGTAATAGTCTGCTTTATTTTAAAAAGGCAGTTTCTTCTTTTATCTTATTGAGAACTTGAACTAAAACTTCCTTCTTGCAGTAAGTTTGTTTCATTAAGGTGACTTTTATTTGAGAGGGCATTATTTACCATGCTTTTTTTGTGTTTCAGAATAATTTCATAGGCCCAGGACATTTACTTATCCTTAGAGAGAGAGTAGTAGTTATTTTTTTTTCTTTTGTTTTTTGTTTGTTTGTTTTTTTGGTACACGGGCCTCTCACTGCTGTGGCCTCTCCCGTCACGTCACGGAGCACAGGCTCCAGACGTGCAGGCCCAGCGGCCACGGCTCACGGGCCCAGCTGCTCCGCAGCATGCAGGATACTCCCGGACCGGGGCATGAACCCATATCCCCTGCATCGGCAGGCGGACTCTCAACCGCTGCGCCACCAGGGAAGCCCAGTAGTAGTTACTTTGATGTAGCAGGGTAAGTTTTTCACACTTGCTAGAGGGCTTCTAGGATCTTTTCAGGAGAATTCAGAAGGCACTTTTCATGGCACGCACTCAAGCACCTGTTTTGACTTATGTATGATTTATTTTGTTTCATTTCTCTGATTTCGTATATGTACATGCTCACTGAGTGCCTCTTCATGATCCAATCTAATATGGACAGAATTCTACTAATTTGGATTTCTGTGGCTCCCCCAATTAGGACTTTGATTTGTATAACTCATATAAGTGTTTCATCGAATAACAATTGTAAATGCATGCAGAGTTGCTGACACCCCTAGCAATTTTTTTTTTTTTTTTTTTTTTTTTTTTGGTGGTACGCAGGCCTCTCCCTGTTGTGGCCTCTCCCGTTGAGGAGCACAGGCTCCGGACGCGCAGGGTCAGCGGCCATGGCTCACGGGCCCAGCCGCTCCGCCGGCATGTGGGATCTTCCCTGACCGGAGCACGAACCCGTGTCCCCTGCATCGGCAGGCGGACTCTCAACCACTGCGCAACCAGGGAAGCCCACCCCTAGCATTTTAATTGTTGAAGGTAGAGGGATGATTCCAAGATTACCCAAGAATTCTGTGACTGAATCATCGCTCCTCTAGAATCCTCTATTCACTTGGATTGTACCGTGTAACTTGCATATGATAGGTAGATCTGTCATGAAACTTAACATTTGTCTGGTCACCTAACAATTCCCATTTTTGATTTGTGATATGCTGGGTATATTCAGTAATTTTAGCACTGTTAGAAAATTCTAGAAAGAATCCTCAAGGTAAAATTAACTGTGACTTACTATGAACACAATGTTATATGGCTTCCTGGAGAATGATAAAGGAGGTTAATGTAATTTGCAGCAAAAAATAATAAATGAGTGATCAGATAATAAACACTGACAGTGAAGCCCAATACACTGAAATTTCAAGCTTTCGCTATTGTGTGAACCTTTTTTATTTTTTGTATCACCCTGTTTTTTAAAAAAATAAGGCTTGCAGTAAAGTTATTGTTTCCTTTTCCTGCAATTGCTGAGAGGGTTCAGTTGCTAATGAAAATCCCTTTGTCTATTTTTAAACTGTGAGAATGTGCTTTGGAGACACGAGTAGTTTTTTCTTCTGCAAATACTCTTGTAATAATCTTTATTGACGTGCTAATCTTTGGTTGTCTGAATTTCCAATGTGTTAAGAGAATGGTCATGTTATAAGAATGTTGAGCATCATACCGTAGGCAAAAAGAGCTACCATATCCCTTAAGGTTTTTCTAATCAACTATTTGTTGAGAAAATTTGGTGATTGTGTTTGACTTACAGGACTTGGCATGCTTAGTTGAACAATACTAGATTTTGAATGAAGTTTTTTTTAAAGGGAATAACATGCATCATAGCACTGTATCACCAATGTGCACAACTGACAGTTTTTTAAGATAGTAATTTTAATCCACTTATTACCAAAATCTGATTTCAGAGTTCCACAATATTAAAGCTGTATATAGCTTATAAAACCTATAGCAGCCCATTCATATATTCTGAGATGCAAAATAGGTATGATGGAAACTTTTGTCATATGATGTATAATAAAGAAGAATTAAGTATCGTGGCCATTGGTTTGTTAATCTGTAAGAATGTGTGAATTTCCATGTTTCATGTTTCCAATTCCAAATTGGAACGGATGGGACCTGAATAATTTTAGTAAATATTGTCTTGAAATGAGAAGGAACTTTTCAGAGTGGCTTTCTAATTTCAGTAAGCATGTCATGGCTACTCAGTATCTGAGATGGCCAATGACCCATAAATTTATTTTGGAAAGACTGCCACTGGGTAAAGTTTTCTGAAGTGTTTGATTTTCCTGGATCAAGATTGTTTTAATTTCTGTGTGGCTTCTTCCAAGTTTATGCAAACCCCATAGGGAGAAAACACAAGCTATATCCTTGTTCTACAGGGAAAAAACTACTTTTAGAGAGAATTGCCTTGTCCTGAGTTACTGAGCCAAGTGGCAACTCTAAGAGTAGAATCTGTTCATACAGTTACATGACACAGGTCTGGTTTTGTTTCTTCCTATCACTGATTTCTGTCCTAATAAGTTAGCTTCTGTTTGCAGTCAGTCTAACGTGGTAGACATAGCTAAAAACCCAAGGCTAACCCTTCGGGTGTTCTGAGGTCTTTCGGCCAATGGACAAGATCTTACAAATGACATATAGTACAGGTTTCACATATTGTGGCAAACATTACCATCCCCAGACCGGTTGTAGCTGATGATTCATCCCTTATATAGAGCCACCAATAACACTCCAAATATAACCTCAGAAAATTGTGAATCACAGATTTTCTGTGAACATCGTATGAAAGGATCAAAGTGAGCCAAAGAGAGTGGGGACACACAGAGCATTGTGTGTTTCGAGCTGGTCTCGGTCGGTTGGAGAACCTGGAGTTCGGAGAGCAAGTCCAGAGACTGTGCTTGTCCCCTGCATGGAACCCTTGCCAGAAAACCTCCTTCTCTCTCTCTTTTTATGTCTCTATCAAATGGTTTTACTAACATTTGGGATGGATTCCCCACCCCGCCAGCCCACCCATCTTGGGAGGCATAATCAGTGTAACTAGTCATCTAAAATGACTAGTTGGAAATGTTATGTGATTGGAGTACCCTTGGTACCTGTGGTGGTTAATTCTGTGTGTCAACTTGGTTAGACTATCAGCAGTTATTTGGCCAAATACTAGTCTAGAGGTTGCTGAAAATGTATTTTTTCCATGTGATTAACATTTAAAAGCAGTTGACGGGACTTCCCTGGTGGTCCAGTGGTTAAGACTCCACGCTCCCAACGTTGGGGGGCCCGGGTTCAATCCCTGGTCAGGGAACTAGATCCAGTGTGCCGCAACTAAGAGTTTGCATGCCGCAACTAAGATCCTGCACGCTGCAACTAAGACCTGGTGCAGTCAAATAAATAAAGACAATTTTTTTTAAAAAATTTAAAAAAATCAGTTGGCATTAAGTAAAACAGATTATCCTCTGTAGTGTGGGTAGGCCTCATCCAATCAGCTGAAGGCCTTTTGAGGAAAGACTGAGGTCTTCCAAAGAAAGAGTGAATTCTGCCTTCACACAGCCTTTGGACTGGAGACTGCAACATCAAATTTATCCCTGAGTCTCCAGCCTGCTGGCCTGTCCTGCAGGTTTAGGATTTGCTACCCCCTATGATTGTGTGAACTAGTTCCTTAACATCAGTCAATCAATCCATCCATCAATCTCTCTTTCTCTTTCTCTCCCCCCTCCCTCCCCACCTCCGTCTCCTTCTTTCTCTCTCTCCTCTCTCTCCTCTCTCCCTCTCCCTCTCTCTCTCTCTCTCTCTCTCTCTCTCTCTCTCTCTCTCTCTCTCTCGCGCGCGCGCGCGCGTGCTCTCTCGCGCTCTCTCGCTCTCGCTCTCTCTCTCGCTCGCTCTCTCGCTCTCGCTCTCTCTCTCTCTGTCTGTGTGTGTGTGTGTGTGTGTGTGTGTGTGTGTGTATATCCTATTGTTTCTCTGGGAGAACACTGACTAATGCAGTACACAAGAGTTTTCCTTGTGATAACAAAAATATATTTTAATTGAGTGTGTGTTACATACTGGACACTATCCCAGATTTTATTTAAGTTACATAATAATCCTATGAAACAGATATTTTCTCCACTTAATAGGTAAGAGAAACCAAAGCTCAGAGAATCTAAGCAACATGCCTAAAGTTTCACATCCAGTTGGTTGCCAGCTTGGCAGTCATTTAAAAATCTTAAATTCAATCCTCTGCACAGAGAAATGGCTGTCACTTTGATGTTTGTCGTATAATTGCTTAGATGACTAGAAAAGCAACCTTGCCCTTTCTTCTCCAGGTTAATGGTAGATAACAACCTAGTCACCGAAGCAAGGTGTGTAATGGAATTCAGGAGCAGCCACCTAGACTGTTGTTACATTTAAAACTCATCCCAAACTTGTCCTTGACCTAAGGGAGTCTCAAGGAAGGAAGGAAGAACCCGGGCCCAGCGGGGAGAAGCAGCAGTTAGTGTAAATGTCAGTTCAGTTTCCTAGGGGATGGACTCAGGTGCGAGGATTATGGGTGCCCATATTCCACTTGATCCCGAGAGGCTTACTTTGATCAGCTTCATAAACCAAGGGTAACTGGCCAGCTTGAGTTTCCTAGGAGTTAGGGTCCTTTCTGTTTGGGCACAACTAATGTCTTTTCTACAGATAGTTGTCAGCCAGTGAAGATGTTGCACGTCTCAAACTCTTCAAATTCTGCTCTCATCTCGTATAATTTTTCTGTTTAATTCTACAGGTAAAGTAGCACCTGGATGGGATGAAACCATTGTAGATGCTATTAATTTAAAAATAGTTTTTATTGTGGTAAAATATACATACGATAAAATTTACCATTTTAACCTTTTTTTTTTTTTTTTTTTGCGGTACGCGGGCCTCTCACTGTTGTGGCCTCTCCCGTTGCGGAGCACAGGCTCCGGACGCGCAGGCTCAGCGGCCATGGCTCACGGGCCCAGCCGCTCCGCGGCATGTGGGATCTTCCCGGACCGGGGCACGAACCTGTGTCCCCTGCATTGGCAGGTGGACTCTCAACCACTGCGCCACCAGGGAAGCCCATTTTAACCATTTATAAGTGTACAATTTAGTGGCATTAACTTCAGTCACAATGTGTGCAACCATTGCTACTATCCATCTCCAGAATTTTTTGTCATCCCAAACAGAAACTCTGTGCCCATTAAATGATAACCCTCCACTCTTCCCTCCTCCCAGCCCTGGTAACCTCTGTTGTAACTTTCTGTCTCTATATGTATGCCTCTTAGGTATCTCGTAAAGGTGTAACCATACAGTATTTGTCCTTTTGCGTCTGCCTTATCTCAGTTAGCTCAGTATTTTCAGGTTTTATCTATGTTGTAGTGTGTATCAGAATTTTTTTCATTGCCTTTGGTCCCACCTCGAGTTCTACTTCTCTGGCCCAGCCCCTATTCATGCATCAGAATTTGCTTCCTTTTGAGTCCCTGCTTTAAATTCTTTTGGGTTTATATCTAGAATGGAATTGCAGGATCAGTGATTAACTTTTAGAGGATCCACCAAACTGTTTTCTACAGTGACTACACCATTTTATATTCCCACCAGCAATGCACAGGTTTCTAGTTTCTTCAGGTAGGTCCTCATTAACTTATTATTTTGGGGGGAGGGGGTTGTTCGTTTGTTTTTATAGTAGCCATCCTAATGCATGTGAGGTGGTATCTCATTTTGGTTTTGACCGTGCATTTCCATAATGGTTAGTGATGCTGAACAGCTTTGCATATGCTTCTCGACCATTTGTGTATCTTTGGAGAATTGTCTATTTAATAAGCCCTTTGTCTGTTTTTGAATTAGGCTGTTTGGTTTTTTGATGAGTAGTAAGTTCTTTATATCTTCTGGATATTAATCCTTTATCAGATATATGCTTTGCAAATATGTTCTTCCATTCTTTGGGTTGTCTTTTCCACTCTCTTGATATTGTCCTTTGATGCCCAAAAGCTGTTAATTTTGATGAAATCTCATTTAAAAAAAAAAAAATCTATTGTTGCCTGTGCTTTTGGTGTCATCTTTTTTTTATTTAAAGGACATTTGTATATAACCATTCCCTCCCCAAATGGTAGATCCATTAGTTTATTGGACATCCCATTCAAAACATATTCTAAACCTCCTTTGAAAAAACAAGTTTGTGCTTCATGAGCCAAGATACTATAGCACAGCACAGTGATTAGAGCATGATTCTGAAGTTAGACTGGCTAGGTTTTAAGTCTGTTTAGCCACCCTCTAGTTATGTGATTTGGGGCAGATTCATTCATATTTCTGTGCCTCAGTTTTATCATCTGTAAATTTGGGTTACAGTAGTACTGAACTTAAAGGGTTGTTGTGAGAATTAAATGAGGTAATTACTGTCACATCTCTAGAACACTGCCTATTAAATTATATAAGGCAACGTAGTGTAAGGTAGACCACTCATATATTCTTTATAACCTTATAGAGAAATCTGTCAGGATTCTCTATATAACTTTTCCAGACTTTTTATTGCTCTTTTCTCTCTTTGACTTATGTACAGGAGCTAGCTAACTTGCTTAACCTCAATAAAAACTTCGTCTACAGATGCTTACTTAGAGCTCAAAACTTAATACCCCTAAAAAAAGCAGAATGAACAGGCAAGGATCCTCTGACACAGAAAATAATTCCTTATGCTGTAAAGCTGAGAAGAGTATAGCCAGTTCTCTTAATTTGATCTTAAAGATGTCAACCAATTTTTGTATCACATTCCTTTAGATAGATAAGGAAAATATATAAAGGATATGATTTTATTACCACAAATTAGAACTAAACTCAACTGACAGCTGGTCCTGCTAGATACCTAATTACTGTCAGAACAAACCATGGCCCACAGTCAACTACTTTTCAACCAAGATCTTATTTTTAACAGATGTTCTAGGATGTTTAATTGGTTTATATCTAGTAACTATACAAAAGGTCAGTTCAAGGTGTTGCCTAGAGGTTAGTTTTGCAACTAATTCATCTTAAAGGGTTCACAAGGAGGTTGCGTTACTTAAAATTAATAATGCCAGTTTTCAGGAAGAAAAGATTTCAGCCCTGTTCTCTTTGAAAGAAGCATAGGGCTACCATTCTTTCTCCCCTCTTTGGATGAGAACAGATCCAAAGCTGTTTTCTCAATATATCTTGGCTTTATGCACTGGTCCTCCTCCATCAACTCCTTTGGTCCACCCTCTTTGAAGGTGGAGTGTCTTATTTTGGAGACTAGTATACTGATTAAGCTCCTCAGATTTCAATATCAAAACATGTAAGTCTTCCATTTTGGGGGAAACAGGGAACATGGGCATTCTAGTTTCTTGAGAGAGACTATAACACAACGATCTGCTGTCTGCAGTTGACAAAATCAAGTCAACAATTTAAAATAATATTCATGTAGGTACATGTCTGAAATAATTAAATTCAGCCCTTCGTCTATAGACTAAATTTTGTCTTAGGTAAAAACAGGCTGTTTATGACTGGAGAGCATTATTTTTGATCTCTAGTAGAATAACTTTTGATTTATTTACAATTTGTCCTGAAAGTCTCAACTTAAGTTGAAATATGATAAGTAGAAGCTATATGAAACTTACCCTGGTATATCTTATCTGTTGAGAGTGTTGTGCACCACATCAGTTTGTTTTCCTCATGAAAATTCAGAAGAGGAATTTCTCAGGTATCTCTGATATCTGTGAGTAATTGATATGTATTTGTATTCTGGACATTGTGAGCCAGTATCTGATTATGTTCATCTCTGTGTGTAACCAACCTGTTAACCAGATTTAGAAGGTTTGAGACAAACTGACAGCCCATTTCTAGCAAGCGTATGAGACTGTAGGATGTGTGCCTGTGTACTTATTCCACCTTTAAGCAGAGAAGTGGATTAACCTATTGATTAAGAGGATGGGCTCTGAAGCAGGACAGCTTGGGCTCAACTCCTAGTGCCCTAGTTTACTAACTTTGTGAGTGGGGCTGGGTTAATTTCTCAAGTTTTTTTTGCGTTTCAATATCCTTATCTGTAGAAGGGAGACAACAGTAATATCTTTCTCACTGATTTGTTGTGAGAATTAAATGAGTACCATGTATAAAGCAGTTAGGACAGTTTATGGTACATGTAATTCTCCATGCGTTAGATATTATTTTTGCTCTCTTACTGTTTTTCTTAATTCTCTTTTTTATCAAGTTATATATGTATTTTTATTAGAAGAATAATCTATTTCTGGGGACTCTTTTTGTTGTAGGTGTCAGAATCACATGTTAAACTGCAGTAAGTAAAAGAGACTAATGTTACAGAATTTCGAAAATGATTTTGCTTCAGGCATAGCAGGACTCAGGAGCTCAAATAATGTCATTGTTTCTCATGTTTGATTAGTCCTGGTCTATTTTAAATGGAGCAGAGATCACTTCTTGCCCTTTTGACACAGTCACTCCATCCTGTAGATTTATATAGAAGCAAATTGAATTAAAATACCTTTGTCGACTGAAAAAAGAAATGCACGGCCTAAAAGTTGAGAAGTATGTTTTATTTGGCAGACAAAACTGAGGACTTAATCTGGGAAGACAGCCTCTCAGATAGCTCTGAGGGACTGCTCCAAAGAGGTAAGGGAGGAACCAGGATATAAAGGAATTTTTGCAACAGAAACCAGGTAGTCAGAACATCAAAAGGTTACTGTTAATTAAAGAAAACCAGACATCTTAAATTAATGAATTTAGTGCCTTTCTATGTTTGAGAAGATGCTAGGGTCTGGGCTCATTGAAATCATTCCTTTAATAGGCACCTTAACTATGGCCAGTATCCTGCTTTTCTCTATCCTGAACCCCCTGAGGGTGCACAGTTAGGGGTTACTACAGTGACTGCTGGCTTGAAGGCCTCAACATCCTTTGCTTACTGGTATGGCAGGCAACATTTTTCCTTCATACCTTGATTCCACAATCTTTAAAAACCACACAAAAGAAAACAAATGAACTAATAAATCTTTTGTGCTATACAGTTCTTCAGGACATTCAGAACCTTTTGGAAATGAGATAGAATATAAGTTGCTATAAGTTACTAAATAAAATATGTTACTTAGCAGTGTCTTTAAATTTTGACTCTTGTGAATATTACTTTCAATGCTGCACATATTTCTTTTGCTAAAAGGATAAGAATTATTTTGCCTCTACCATGAGAGAATTTTCATCCTCATAGTTTGAAAATTCTGTAACAGTTCAGACTGTGTTTCCACAGAGAATCCTCCACAGTCAACAGAGCTCAGTTATGTAACTATCAAGTCATGTTTATAGTTAACGGTAATGTGACTACTGCATCCATGACCCAAAGACACGTGGGCAAGGACCAAGATCACTAAGTTTCTTCTTTGTCAACTCGTACAAATTAGTAATGCCCACTAGACATTGTGTTGAGAGGGACTCTGGGACTGCTCTGGGCTGGATGGGAAGGAGTGCCCTGATGGATTTTTAGGATCTGCATTGAATAAGTGAGTTGCCATAGATTTGTCATCCTTGTTTTATACTATCAGTTCTAACCAGCTACAGATTATATCTTGCGGAGCCACATGGAATTCTCATCTGCCTGTATAAAATAATTCCAAGATGTTCATAATCTGTCATATGTAAAAACTTAAAGAGTCAGAAATTTTGAACTCTTTCATGGTAGAATTATTAGAAATGAGAATTGTCACTTAGAAATTCTAGTTTAACACAACTGTTACTATTTAAACTTACTTTCTTTGCTCCCCTATGTAGAAAACACTTGAATAGAAAAGGATTGCTTTATTCAAAACAATTCAAAATAGAAATCCATTAACTTTCCCAGATGATTAGAACGTGACACATACGGATATAAAAAAAGTTTGGGTAGAGGTAAATATATCTTTTGAAGGCAGTTATTCAAAACCAATTCATAACTGGCTTTCAAAATATCCCTTTCAAAATTACATTCTCTGTGTAGATACAGATTGGATTTCTGATGCAGCTCTAATAAAAATAGCAGACAATGTAAACACAGTTAATTCAAAATATACATTTTGGGTTATATTCCAGATTAATATGCTTTAACTTTAGAAAAATGGTTATTATGGCCACAAATCCTCCATTAAAAAAAATAATACCACTTTCAAATATTTTCACCTAAATTTCGAGAAGTACAAACTTCCTCTTTACCCCAAATATTTTAATGAAAATTTTATATTGTTAACATTCATATATCCAAAACCTAGATTCCATCACTAATGTTTTCCTATACTTGCTTTATACATATGTTTATTAATCCATTCCTCTATCAATTCATAAATATTTTTGGTTTTGACATGTTTCAAAATCAGTTGTAGACGTCTGTACATTTCTCCTTAAATACTTCAGCATGCAAGTCATAAAGTTTGATAACTTGTTTACTGTTTTTTTTCTTTTTTGGTAAAAGTTATACATGAATGAAATATGTAAATCTTATGTGTACCATTTGATAAGTTTTGACAAATTCTTCTGTTCATGTAACCCAGTGGCTATCAAGATAGAGAACATTACCAGTACCCCTAAAAGTTTCTCAGTCTTGTGCCTCCCCACCCCCTCAAAAGCAACCACTATTTTTATACTTTTCCCCTTGAATTAGTTTTGCCTGTCTTCTGTGTGGAATCACGCAGTATGTACTCTTTTTTTGTGTGTAAAGCGTCTTTTACTCAACATAATATTTTTGAGATTCATCCATGCTGTTTTGAGTATCAGTACTTTAGTTCCTTTTTATTGGCGGCTTGTATTCCAGTGTATGAATATACCTCTGTTTGTTTGTACATTTCTGTTGATGGACACATGGTTTCTTTCCAGCTTCTGGCTATTATAAATAAAGCTGCTGTAAATATCTGTCAGCTGCAAAAAAAAATGCACAACCTAAAAGCTGAGAAATTATGTTTTATTCAGCGGACTTTCTGAGGACTCAAGCCTGGGAGGCAGCCTCTCAGATAGCTCTGAGGGACTGCTCGGAAGAGGTAAGGGGGGAGCCAGGATGTTGGGGCCCCCCATCGGGGGCCGCTGCCATGGCTGACCACTTGGTAGTGTGCCGGGGAACCTGTTTGTCTCCATCCTGAGCTCCTTCAGGGCTCACCACGGAGGTGGGCGGCGGCTACAGTGGCTGATGGCTTGATGGCTGCAATATCCTTTGTGTGCTGATATGGCAGTGACATTTTTCATCCATATATCCTTGTACCTAGTCTTTTTTATGAACGCATATTTTCATTTCTCATGAGAAAATACCTAGAATTGGAAATGCTGAGTCATAGAGTGAATAGATGTTGGGTTTTGTAAGAAATTTCCAGGCCTTTTCTAAAGTGGATAGACCATTTTGCACTCCCACCAACTATGCGTGAAAGTTCTGGATGCTTCACAAGCTCAGTTAAGTGTTCTTGGTCTTCTTAATTGGAACCATTCTGGTGGGTTTTAGTAGTGTGTATTTTGTTGTAGTTTTAGTTAAATTGACTGCTGATGTTGAGAACTTTTTCAGGTGCTTATTCGCTGTGCATATTTTCTTTTCTGAAGTATCATTTCAAGTCTTTTGCCTATTTTGGGGTTTTATTTGTCTTTTTATTATGGAATGTGGGAGTATTTTATAAATCCTGTGTACCAGTATATTAACAACTGTGTTTTGAGGATGTTTTCTTCTCCTTGTGGCTTGCCTGTTCACATTGTTAAACCATTAGGTATAATGTTTTATGAGGTTTTTTGTAAATGCCCTTTGCCAGATTGAGGAAATTCCCTTCTATTCTAGTTTGCTGAGAGTTTTTAATCGGTGATTACTGAATTATGTCAAATGGCTTTTCTTTGTTAATTGAAACATTATAGTTTAAAGTGGTGAATTATGTGATTGATTTTTTTTAACATATTTACTGGAGTATAATTGCTTTACAATGGTGTTTTAGTTTCTGCTTTATTACAAAGTGAATCAGCTATACTTACACATATATCCCCATATATCCTCCCCCTTGCATCTCCCTCCCACCCTCCCTATCCCACCCCTCTAGGTGGTCACAAAGCATCAAGCTGATCTCCCTGTGCTATGCGGCTGCTTCCCACTAGCTATCTATTTTACATTTGATAGTGTATATATGTCCACGCCACTCTCTCACTTCGTCCCAGCTTACCCTTCCCCCTCCCCGTATCCTCAAGTCCATTCTCTACATCTGCGTCTTTATTCCTGTCCTGCCCCTAGGTTCTTCAGAAACATTTTTTTTTTGATTCCATATATATGTGTTAGCATATGGTATTTATTTTTCTCTTTCTGACTTACTTCACTCTGTATGACAGGCTCTTGGTCCATCCACCTCACTACAAATAATTCAGTTTTGTTTCCTTTTATGTCTGAGTAATATTCCATTGTATATATGTGACACATCTCCTTTTTCCATTCATCTGTTGATGGACACTTTAGGTTGCATCCATGTCGTGGTGATTATAAATAGCACTGCAATGAACATTGTAGTACATGTCTCTTTCTTTCTTTCTTTCTTTTTTTTTTTGGCGGTATGCGGGCCTCTCACTATTGTGGCCTCTCCCGTTGCGGAGCACAGGCTCCGGACACGCAGGCTCAGCGGCCATGGCTCACGGGCCTAGCCGCTCTGCGGCATGTGGGATCTTCCCGGACTGGGGCACGACCCGTGTCCCCTGCATCAGCAGGCGGACTCTCAACCACCGCGCCACCAGGGAAGTCCCTACATGTCTCTTTTTGAATTACGGTTTCCTCAGGGTTTATGCCCAGTAGTGGGATTGTTGGGTCGTATGGTAGTTCTATTTTTACTTTTTTAAGGAACCTCAGTACTGTTCTCCATAGTGACTGTATCAATTTACATTCCCACCAGCAGTGCAAGAGTGTTCCCTTTTCTCCATACGCTCTCCAGCATTTATTGTTTCTAGATTTTTTGATGATGGCCATTCTGACTGGTGTGAGATGATATCTCATTGTAGTTTTGATTTGCATTTCTCTAATGATTAATGATGTTGAGCATTCTCTCATGTGTTTGTTGGCAGTCTGTATATCTTCTTTGGAGAAATGTCTATTTAGGTCTTCTACCCATTTTTGGATTGGGTTGTTTGTTTTTTTGATATTGAGCTGCATGAGCTGCTTGTAAATTTTGGAGATTAATCTTACTCTGTAAGTTGCTTCATTTGCAAATATTTTCTCCCATTCTGAGGGTTGTCTTTTGGTCTTGTTTATGGTTTCCTTTGCTGTGCAAAAGCTTTAAAGTTTCATTAGGTCCCATTTGTTTATTTTTGTTTTTATTTCCATTTCTCTAGGAGGTGGGTCAAAAAGGATCTTGCTGTGATTTATGTCATAGAGTGTTCTGCCTGTTTTCCTCTCAGACTTTGATAGTGTCTGGCCTTACATTTAGGTCTTTAATCCATTTTGAGTTTATTTTTGTGTATGGTGTTAAGGAGTGTTCTAATTTCATACTTTTACATGTACCTGTCCAGTTTTCCCAGCACCACTTATTGAAGAGACTGCCTTTTCTCCACTGAATATTCTTGCCTCCTTTATCAAAGATAAGGTGACCATATATGTGTGGGTTTATCTCTGGGCTTTCTGTCCTGTTCCATTGATCTATCTTTCTGTTTCTGTGCCAGTACCATACTATCGTGATTACTGTAGCTTTGTAGTATAGTCTGAAGTCAGGGAGTCTGATTGCCCCAGCTCCATTTTTCTTTCTCAAGATTGCTTTGGCTCTTCGGGGTCTTTTGTGTTTCAGTACAAACTGTGAAATTTTTTGTTCTAGTTCTGTGAAAAATGCCAGTGGTAGTTTGATGGGGATTGCATTGAATCTCTAGATTGCTGTGGGTAGTAAAGTCATTTTCACAATGTTGATTCTTACAATCCAAGAACATGGTATATCTCGCCATCTATTTGTATCATCTTTAATTTCTTTCATCAGTGTCTTATAATTTTCTGCATACAGGTCTTTTGTCTCCTTAGGTAGGTTTAATCCTAGGTATTTTATTCTTTTTGCTACAGTGGTAAATGGAAGTGTTTCCTTAATTTCTCTTTCAGATTTTTCATTGTTAGTGTATAGGAATGCAAGAGATTTCTGTGCATTAATTTTGTATCCTGCTACTTTACCAAATTCATTGATTAGCTCTAGTAGTTTTCTGGTAGCATCTTTAGGATACTCTATGTATAGTATCATGTCATCTGCAAACAGTGACAGCTTTACTTCTTCTTTTCCAATTTGGATTCCTTTTATTTCTTTTTCTTCTCTGATTTCTCTGGCTAAAAGTTCCCAAACTGGGCTTCCCTGGTGGCGCAGTGGTTGAGAATCCGCCTGCCAATGCAGGGGACACGGGTTCGTGCCCCAGTCCAGGAGGATCCCACATGCGCGGAGCGGCTAGACCTCTGAGCCATGGCCGCTGAGCCTGCATGTCCAGAGCCTGAGCTCCGCAATGGGAGAGGCCACAACAGTGAGAGACCCATGTAGTGCAAAACAAAAAATGTTCCCAAACTATGTTGAATAAGAGTGGTGAGAGTGGGCAACCTTGTCTTGTTCCTGATCTTCGAGGAAATGGTTTCAGTTATTCACCATTGAGGACGATGTTGGCTGTGGATTTGTCATATATGGCCTTTATTATGTTGAGGAAAGTTTCCTCTATTCCTACTTTCTGGAGGGTTTTTATGATAAATGGGTGTTGAATTTTCTCGAAAGCTTTCTCTGCATCTATTGAGATGATCATATGGTTTTTCTCCTTCAATTTGTTAATATGGTGTATCACATTGATTGATTTGCATATATTGAAGAATACTTGCATTCCTGGGATAAACCCCACTTGAACATGGTGTATGATCCTTTTCATGTGCTGTTGGATTCTGTGTGCTAGTATTTTGTTGAGGATTTTTGCATCTATGTTCATCAGTGATATTGGCCTGTAGTCTTCTTTCTTGTGACATCTTTGTCTGGTTTTGGTATCAGGGTGATGGTGGCCTCATAGAATGAGTTTGGGAGTGTCCCTCCCTCTGCTATATTTTGGAAGAGTTTGAGATGGACAGGTGTTAGCTCTTCTCTAAACGTTTTGATAGAATTCGCCTGTGAAGCCATCTGGTCCTGGGCTTTTGTTTGTTGGAAGATTTTTAATCACAGTTTCAATTTCAGTGCTTGTGATTGGTCTGTTCATATTTTCTATTTCTTCCTGGTTCAGTCTCAGAAGGTTGTGCATTTCTAAGAATTTGTCCATTCCTTCCAGGTTGTCCATTTTATTGGTATGGATTTGCTTGTAGTAATCTCTCATGATCCTTTGTATTTCTGCAGTGTCAGTTGTTACTTCTCCTTTTTCATTTCTAATCCTATTCATTTGAGTCTTCTCCCTTTTTTTCTTGATGAGTCTGGCTAATGGTTTATCAATTTTGTTTATTTTCTCAAAGAACCAGCTTTTAGTTTTATTGATCTTTGCTATCGTTTCCTTCATTTCTTTTTCATTTATTTCTGATCTGACCTTTATGATTTCTTTCCTTCTGCTAACTTTGGGGTTTTTTTGTTCTTGTTTCTCTAATTGCTTTAGGTATAATGTTAGGTTGATTATTTGAGATGTTTCTTGTTTCTTAAGGTAGGGTTGTATTGCTATATAGTGCCCGCTTAGAACTGTTTTTGCTGCATGCCATAGGTTTTGGGCCGTTGTGCTTTCATTGTCATTTGTTTTTAGGTAATTTTTGATTTCTTCTTTGATTTCTTCAGTGATCTCTTGGTTATTAAGTAGTGTATTGTTTAGCCTCAGTGTGTTTGTATTTTTTACAGATGTTTTCCTCTAGTTGATATCTAGTCTCATAGCATTGTGGTCGGAAAAGATACTTGATACAATTTCAATTTTCTTAAATTTACCAAGGCTTGATTTGTGACCCATGATATGATTTATCCTGGAGAATGTTCCATGAGCACTTGAGAAGAAAGTGTATTCTGTTGTTTTTGGATGGAATGTCCTATAAATATCAATTAAGTCCATCTTGTTTAACGTATCATTTAAAGCTTGTGTTTCCTTATTTATTTTTATTTTGGATGATCTGTCCATTGGTGAAAGTGGGGTGTTAAAGTCCCCTACTATGATTGTGTTACTCTCAATTTCCCCTTTTATGGCTGTTAGTATTTGCTTTATGTATTGATGCGCTCCTCTGTTAGGTGCATAAATATTTACAGTTGTTATATCTTCTTGGGTTGATCCCTTGATCATTTTGTAGTGTCCTTCTTTGTCTCTTGTAATAGTCTCTATTTTAAAGTCTATTTTGTCTGATATGAGAATTGCTACTCCAGCTTTCTTTTGATTTCCATTTGCATGGAATATCTTTTTCCATCCCCTCACTTTCAGTCTGTATGTGTCCCTAGGTCTAAAGTGGGTCTCTTGTAGACAGCATATATATGGGTCTTGATTTTGTATCCATTCAGCCAGTCTTTGTCTTTTGGTTGGAGCATTTAATCCATTTACATTTAAGGTATTTATCGATATGTATGTTCCTATTACCATTTTCTCAATTTTGGGGGGTTTGTTATTGTAGGGGTTTTCCATCCCTTGTGTTTCCTGCCTAGAAAAGTTCCTTTAGCATTTGTTGTAGAGCTGGTTTGGTGGTGCTGAATTCTCTTAGCTTTTGCTTGTCTGTAAAGGTTTTAATTTCTCCATCAAGTTTGAGTGAGATCCTTGCTGGGTAGAGTAATCTTGGCTGTAGGTTTTTCTCCTTCATCACTTTAAATATGTCCTGCCACTCCCTTCTGGCTTGCAGACTTTGTGCTGAAAGATCAGCTGTTATCCTTATGGGGATTCCCTTGTGTGTTATTTGTTGTTTTTCCCTTGCTGCTTTTAATATTTGTTCTTTGTATTTAATTTTTGATAGTTTGATTAATATGTGTCTTGGCTTGTTTCTCCTTGGATTTATCCTGTATGGGACTCTCTGTGCTTCTTGGACTTGATTAATTATTTTCTTTCCCATATTAGGGAAGTTTTCAAGTATAATCTCTTTCTCAGTCCCTTTCTTTTTCTCTTCTTCTTCTGGTACCCCTATAATTCGAATGTTGGTGCGTTTAATGTTGTTCCAGAGGTCTCTGAGACTTTCTTCAATTCTTTTCATTCTTTTTTCTTTATTCTGCTCTGCAGTAGTTATTTCTACTATTTTATCTTCCAGGTCAGTTATCCGTTCTTCTGCCTCAGTTTTTCTGGTATAGATCCCTTCTAGAGAATTTTTAATTTCATTTATTGTGTTGTTCACCACTGTTTGTTTGCTCTTTCGTTCTTCTAGTCCTTCTTAAATGTTTCTTGTATTTTCTCCATTCTATTTCCAAGATTTTGGATCATCTTTACTATCATTATTCTGCATTATTTTTCAGGTAGACTGCCTTTTTCCTCTTCATTTGTTAGGTCTGGTGGGTGTTTGCCTTGCTTCTTCATCTGCTGTGTGGTTTTCTGTCTTCTCATTTTGGTTAACTTACTGTATTTGGGGTGTCCTTTTCGCAGACTGCAGGTTCGTAGTTCCCATTGTTTTTGGTGTCAGTCCCCAGTGGCTAAGGTTTGTTCAGTGGGTTATGTAGGCTTCCTGGTGGAGGGGACTAGTGCCTGTGTTCTGGTGGATGAGGCTAGATCTTGTCTTTCTGGTAGGGAGGTCCACGTTTGGTGGTGTTTTTTGGGGTGTCTGTGGCCGTATTATGATTTTAGGCAGCCTCTCTGCTAATGGATGGGGCTTTGTTCCTGTCTTGCTAGTTGTTTGGCATCAGGTGTCCAGCACTGTAGCTTGCTGGTCGTTGAGTGAAGCTGGGTCTTGGCATTGAGATCGAGATCTCTGGGAGATTTTCGCCATTTGATCTTACGTGGAGCTGGGAGTTCTCTTGTGGACCAGTGTCCTGAAGTTGGCTCTCCCACCTGAGAGTCACAGCCCTGACGCCTGGCTGGAGCACCAAGAGCTTTTCATCCACACGGCTCAGAATAAAAGGGAGAAAAAATAGAAAGAAAGAAGATAAAATAAAGTAAAATAATATAAAATTAAAAAAATTATTAAGAAAAACGTTTTTAAAAGTTAAAAAAAAAAAAAACAAACGGAGAGACAGAGCCCTAGGACTAATGGTAAAAGCAAAGATGTACAGATAATATCACACACAGAAGCATACACATACACACTGACAATAAGAGAAAAAGGGGGAAAAAAAAATATATATATATATATATTGTTGCTCCCAAAGTCCACCTCCTCAATTTGGGATGATTCCTTGTCAATTATTCAGGTATTCCACAGATGCAGGGTACATGAAGTTGATTGTGGAGGTTTAATCCGGTGCTTCTGAGGCTGCTGGGAGAGATTTCCCTTTCTCGTATTTGTTCGCACAGCTCCCGGGGCTCAGCTTTGGATTTGGCCCCGCCTCTGAATGTAGGTCGCAGGAGGGCGTCTGTTCTTCGCTCAGACAGGACGGGGTTAAAGGAGCAGCTGATTCGGGGGCTCTGGCTCACTCAGGCCGGGGGGAGGGAGGGTTACGGATGCGGGGTGAGCCTGCGGCGGCAGAGGCCGGCGTGACATTGCACCAGCCTGAGGCGCGCCGTGCGTTGTCCCGGGGGAGTTGTCCCTGCATCCTGGGACCCTGGCAGTGGCGGGCTGCAGAGGCTCCTGGGAGGTGAGGTGTAGATAGTGAGCTGTGCTCGCACACAGGCTTCTTGGTGGCAGCAGCAGCAGCCTTAGCGTCCCATGCCCGTCTCTGGGGTCCGTGCTAATAGCCGCGGCTCGCGCCCATCTCTGGAGCTCCTTTAAGCAGCGCTCTGAAGCTCTTCTCCTCGCGCACCAGGAAACAAAGAGGCAAGAAAAAGTCTCTTGCCTCTTCGGCAGCTTCAGACTTTTTCCGGACTCCCTCCCGGCTAGGTGTGGCGCAGTAGCCCCTTCAGGCTGTGTTCACGCAGCCAACCCCAGTCCTCTCCCTGGGATCCGACCTCTGAAGCCCGAGCCTCAACTCCCAGCCCCACCCGCCCCGGCGGGTGATCAGACAATCCTCTTGGGCTGGTGAGTGCCGGTCGGCCCTGAGCCTCTGTGCGGGAATCTCCCCGCTTTGCCCTCCGCACCCCTGTTGCTGCGCTCTCCTCCGCGGCTCCGAAGCTTCCCCCCTCCGGCCCCCCCAGTCTCAGCCCGCGAAGGGGCTTCCTAGTGTGTGGCAACCTTTCCGTCTTCACAGCTCCCTCCCACTGGTGCAGGTCCCGTCCCTATCCCTTTGTCTCTGTTTATTCTTTTTTCTTTTGCCCTACCCAGGTACGTGGGGAGTTTCTTGCCTTCTGGGAGGTCTGAGGTCTTCTGCCAGCGTTCAGTAGGTGCTCTGTAGGAGTTGTTCCACGTGTAGATGTATTTCTGCTGTATTTGTGGAGAGGAAGGTGATCTCTGCCTCTCAGGCTTCCACCATCTTAAGCTCCTCTCTGGCAATTTTTGCTTCATGTAGTTTGAAACTCTGCTACTAGGTATATACACTTTTTTGATTATTTGTTTTCCTGATGAAATGACCATATTCCATTATGAAATGACTCTTTTTATCTCTGGTATGTCTTTATTCTTGAAGTATACTTTATGTGATATGAGTCTACCTACGCCAACCATACGCCTGTCAGCTGAAAAATAATGAACAACATGAGAGTTGTGAGTCACGTTTTATTTGGGGCAAAATGAGGACTATAGCCCGGGAGACAGCATCTAAGATAGCTCTGAGAAATTGCTCCAGAGAGGTAGGGGTGAAGGTCAGTATATATGTGATTGTGGTGAAGGGGAGAGTACATGCAATCAAGCACATTTTTTTGCAGAAGGTTTCTGCTCGTCTCATCAAGGTTACTGCTAGTCACGAGGAGCAGTTGTCACCATGAAGGATTTTAGTGCTTTTGTAGATGTGAGGAGATACAAGAATTGGGCTCATAAAATCAGCTCCTGAAAATATCTGTCTGAAGACCTGTTCTGCCAGTTTTTCCCCGAGCACAGAGTGCCTCATTTCTGTTCTCCAACCTTAACTCCTTTCAGGGGTGTTGAAAATCAGGAGCTGCAATAGCACATGATTTAATCCTTGTAGAGGTAGATGGCAAGTACCAGTTTGTAGTTGACATGCTTATGGATTGCACATATATATATTTAAAAGTGGTGTAGACGTCATATAGTTGGGTTTTGGTTTTCAGTTAATTCCAATAAACTCTGCCTTTTAATTAAAACATTTAGTTCATTAACATTTAATTAACTATTGATATGGTTGATTTACTTCTGTCATCTTATTATTTGTTTGTCCCCTCTGCCATTTTTTTCCTCTGTTCCTTCTACCTTGCCTTCTTGTGGATTATTTGAATATTTTAAATAAATCCTTTTAAATTTATCTGTTGACTTTTAGCTATATCTCTTTGCAGTTTTAGGAGTGGATTTAGGAATTATAATACACATTTTAACTTTTCATAGTCTATTTAGAGTTATTATGGTACCACTTATGTAAAATGTAGAAAATTCACAGCTGTACAGTTCCATTTACTTTCCTATTGTTTATATTTATCATATGTATTACATCTCCATTTGTTATAAACCTCAGAACACAATGGCATACATTTTATTTTAAATTATAATGCAACTTTTAAAGCAACTAAGAGAACATAATCTGTTTTAATTAAAACATATTTACTATGTCTGATGTTTTTCTTTCCTTCCTGAAAATTCAGGTTTCCATCTGGTATAATTTCCCTCAGCTTTTTAGCATTTTTTAGAGTGCAGGTCTTCTAGAAACACATTGTTTTTGGTTTCCATAATCTGAAAGTATCTTAATTTTGCTTTCATTTTTGAAGAATATTTTCTCTGGATGTAGAATTTGGGGTTAGTAGCTGTTTTTTTCTTTCAGTATTTTGAGGGTGTTCTACTATCTTTGAACTCTGTTATTACAGATAGAAGTCACTGATAATTCAAACTGCTGTACTGTTGTATGTTAAATCTCATTTTTCTCTCGCTACTTTCGAGATTTTATGTGTTTCTCATTGAAGTATAGTTGACTTACAGTATTGTTAGTTTCAGGTATACAGCAGAGTGATTCAATTATATATAAATATATTTTTTAGGTTATTTTCCATTATGGGTTATCACAAGATATTGAATATAGTTTCCTGTGCTATACAGTAAATCCATGTTGTTTGTCAATTTTATGTATAGTAGTTTGTATCTGTTAATCACATACTCCTAACTTATCCCTCCCCTGCCTACTTTCCCCTTTGGTGCCCATAAGTTTATTTTCTGTGTCTGTGAGTCTGTTTCTGTTTTGTATATAGATTCATTTTTTAGATTCCACATACAAGTAAAATCATATAGTATTTATCTTTCTCTGACATACTTCGTTTGGTATGATATTCTCTAGGTTCATCCATGTTGCTGCAAATGGCGCTAGTTCATTCTTTTTTTGGCTGAGTAATATTCCACTGTGTGTATATATCAAATCTTCATAAGCCAGTCATTTGTTGATGCCTTTCCTATTGTAAATACTGCTGCTATGAGCATAGGGGTGCATGTATCTTTTCAAATTAGAGTTTTTGTCCTTTCCGGATATATATGCAGGAGTGGGATTGCTGAATCATATGGTAGCTCTATTTTTAATTTTTTACGGAACCTCCATACTGTTCTCATAGTGGCTGCACCAATTACATTTCCACCAACAACGTAGGAAGGTTCACTTTTCTCCACACTCTTTCCAGGTATTTCTTATTTGTAAACTTTTTAATGATAGCCATTCTGACTGGTATGAAGTGATACCTCATTGTAGTTTTAATTTGGATTTCTCTAATAATTAGTGATGTTGAGCATCTTTTCACATGCCTGTTGCCTATCTCTGTGTCTTCTTTGGAGAAATGTCTATTTAGGTCTTCTGCCCATCTTTTATTGGGTTGTTTACTTTTTCAATATCGAGTTGTTTATTTTGGATATTAACCCCTTGTCAGTCACATCATTTGCAAACAGTTTCTCCCATTCTGTAGGTTGCCTTTTTGTTTAGTTGATGGTTTCCTTTGCTGTGCAAAAGCTTGTAAATTTGATTAGGTCCTATTTGTTTATTTTTACTTTTATTTCTTTTGCCTTGGGAGACTGACCTAAGAAAATATTAGTACAATTTATATCTGAGAATATTTTCTCTATGTTCTCTTTTAGGAGTTTTATGGTGTCATGTCTTACATTTAGGTCTTTAAACCATTTTGAATTTATTTTTGTATATGGTGTGAGAAAATATTCTAATTTCATTGATATACGTGTAGCTCTCCAACTTTCCCAGCAACACTTTTTGAAGAGACTGTCTTTTCTCCATTGTGTATTCTTGCCTCCTTTTTTCGTAGATTAATTGACCATAGGTGTATGGGTTTGTTTTTGGGATCTCCATTCTGTTCCATTGATCTATATATATGTTTTTGTGCTAGTACCATGCTGTTTTGATTCCTGTAGCTTTGTTGTGTTGACTGAAGTCTGGAAGGGTTATGGCTCCAGTTTCGTTGTTTTTCCTCAGGATTACTTTGGCAATTCTGGGTCTTTTATGGCTCCATATAAATTTTAGGATTATTTCTTCTAGTTCTGTGAAAAATGTTGTAGGTATTTTTATAGGGATCATGTGAAGTCTGTAGATTGCTTTGGGTAGTATGGCCATTTTATCAATATTAATTATTCCAATCCAAGAGCATGGGATATCTTTCCTTTTCTTTGAATCATCTTCAGTTTCTTTTATCAATGTTTTATAGTTTTTGGTCTTTCAACTCCATGGTTAAGTTTAATCCTAATAATTTTCCTTTTTTGATGCAATTTTAAACGGGATTTTAAAAAAACTTTCTGATATTTCATTGTTGGTGTAAAGAAATGCAACAAATTTCTGTATATTGGGACTTACCTGGTGGTGCAGTGGTTAAGAATCTGCCTGCCAATGCAGGGGACATGGGTTCAAGCCCCTGGTCTGGGAAGATCCCACATGCCATGGAGCAACTAAACCCATGTGCCACAAGTTGAGCCTGCACTGTAGAGCCCACGAGCCACAACTACTGAAGCTTGCATGCCTAGAGCCCATGCTCTGCAACAAAGAGAAGCCACCGCAATGAGAAGAAGCCTGTGCACCACAACGAAGAGTAGCCCCCCTGCTTGCTGCAGCTAGAGAAAGCCCACGCACAGCAGCGAACACCCAAGACAGCCAAAAATAAATAACTAAATAAATTTCTTTAAAAAAGTTTTCTGTTTATTAATCTTGTATCCTGATACCTTGCTGAATTCATTTATTAGTTCTAATAGTTTTTCTGTGCAGACTTTAGAGTTCTCTATGTAAAGTATCATGTCATCTGCAAATAATGACAGTTTTACCTCCTCCCCTCCAATTTGTATACCTTTTATTTCGCTTTCTTGTCTGATTTCTGTGGCTAGGAGTTCCAATATGATGTTGAATAGAAGAGGTGAGAGTGGGCATCCTTGTCTTGTTTCTGAATTTAGCAAGAAGGCTTTCAGCTTTTTACTGTTGAGTATTATTTTGGCTGTGGGTTTGTCATAAATGACTTAATTATGTTAGAATACGTTCCCTCTCTACTCACTTTGGTTAGAGTTTTTATCATGAATGGACTATGAATTTTGTATTGAAATGATTATGTGATTTTTATCCTTCCTTTTATTTATTTACTTATTTTTATAAGTTTATTTTATTTATTTTTGGCTGCATTGGGTCTTTGTTGCTGCCTGTGGGCTTTCTCAAGTTGTGGCGAGCAGGGGCTACTCTTTGTTGCAGTGCACGGACTTCTCATTGTGGTGGCTTCTCTTGTTATGGAGCACAGGCTCTAGACACACGGGCTTCAGTAGTTGTGGCACACGGGCTCAGTAGTTGTGGCTCGCAGGCTTATTTGCTCCACGGCATGTGGGATCTTCCTGGATCAGGGTTTGACCCATGTCCCCTGCACTGGCAGGAGGATTCTTAACCACTGTGCCACCAGGGAAGTCCATCCTTCCTTTTATTAATTTGGTGTATCACATTGATTGATATGTGTATATTAAACCATCTTTGTGGCCCTGGAATGAGTCCACCTTGATTATGGTGTATGATCCTTGTTATGGATTCGTTTTGCTAATATTTTGTTAAAGATTTTTACATTTGCATTCATCAAAAATATTGGCCTGTAATATTGTTGTAGTGTCTTTCTTTGGTTTTTATATTGGGGTGATGATGGCCTCATAGAATGAATTTGGAAGGGTTCCCTTCTCTTCAACTGTTTGTAATACTTTGAGAAGAATGGGTATAAGTTTTTCTTTGTATGTTTGGTAGAATTCGCCAGTGAAGCCATCCAGTTCTGAACTTTTGTTTGTAGGGAGTTTTTTTATATTATTGTTATTATTACAGGCTCAGATTCAGTTTCCCTTCTAGTGATCAGTCTCTTCAAATTATCTCTTTCCTCTTGACTTAGTTTTGGCAGGTTGTATGTTTCTAGAAATTTGTCCATTTCTTCTGTGTTGTCCAACTTGTTGGCATACAACTGTTCATAGTATTCTCTTATGATATTTTGTATTTCTGTGGTATCAATTGTTATTTCTTCTCTTTTATTTCTTATTTTGTTTACTTGGGTCCTCTCTTTTCTTCTTGGTACGCTTGGCTAGAGGTTTGTCGATTTCCTTAACCTTTTCAGAAAAACAGCTCTTGCTTTTATTGATCTTTTATATTTTTTGATCTCTGTTTTATTTATTTCCTTTCTGATCTTTATTATTTCCTTCCTTCTGCTGACCTTGAGTTTCGTTTGTTCTTTTCTACTTCTTTTAGGTGGTGAGTTAGGTTCTTTTTTTTTTTTTTTTTTTTTTTTTTTTTTTTTTTTTTTTTTGCAGTACATGGGCCTCTCACTGTTGTGGCCTCTCCCGTTCTCCGGACACACAGGCTCAGCGGCCATGGCTCACAGGCCCAGCCACTCTGCGGCATGTGGGATCCTCCTGGACCAGGGCCCGAACCCGTGTCCCGTGCATCGGCAGGCGGATTCTGAACCACTGCACCACCAGGGAAGCCCAGTTAGGTTCTTTATTTGAGATTTTTCTTGTTCTTTGAGGAACATCTTTATTGCTATGAATTTCCCTTTTAGAACTGCTTTTCCTGCATCCCATAGATTTTGTAAGGTTGTGTTTTCATTTTTGTTTGTCTTGATATATTTTATGATTTCTTCTTTGGTTTTATCATTGACCAATTGGTTTTTTAGTAGCATGTTGTTAAGTCACAATGTGATCATTCTTTTCCCACTTTTATGTAGTTGATTTCTAATTTTATACTGTTGTGGTCAGAAAAGATGTTTGAGGTAATTTCTGTCCTCTTAAAGTTGTTGAGGCTTATTTTGTGACCTAGTATGTGGTCTATCATAGAGAAGGTTCCATGTGAGTTTGAAAAGAATGTGTATTCTGTTGTTGTTTTTTTTTGATGTAGTGTCCTGTAGTTATATAAGTCCAGCTTGTCTATTGTGTCATTTAAGATCTTTGTTGCCTTACTGATTTTCAGTCTGGATGATCTGTACAATGAAGTAAGTGGGATGTTAAAGTCTCCTACTATAATATTATTGTATTATTGTCAATTTCTCCCTTTATGTTTGTTCGTTTTTGTTTTAGATATTTGGATACTCCTGTATTGGATGTGTATATGTTAATGAGTATAATATCCTCTTTTTGTATTGATCTCTTTATTATTATAAAATGTCCTTCTTTGTCTTTCTTTATAGTCTTTGTCTTAAGTCTATTTTGTCTGAGATGAGTATTGCTACCCTTGCTTTCTTGTCATTTCCACTAGCATGAAATATTTATTTTCATCTTCTGATGTTCATTCTGTGTGTGTCTTTCACCCTGAAGTGAGTCTCTTGTAGGCAGCATATTGTAGGTTCTTGTTTCATTAACCAATCTGCCACTGTATGTCCTTTGATCTGAACATTTAGTCCATTGACATTTAAAGTAATTATCGATGGTATGTACTTACTGCCATTTTAAACCCTGTTTTCCAGTTGTTTTGTAGTTCTGTCTTCACTTTTTGTTTTTGCTTTTGTGGTTTGATGATTTTCTTTTGTGGTATGCTTGAGCTCCTTTCTATTGGTTTTTGTGAGTCTATTGTGTATTTTCGATTTGTTATTAACATGGAGTTCAAGTGTGTTGACACTCAGCTATACCTACTGCTTTAAACTGATAGTCATACAGGTTCAAACACATTCTAAAAGATCTATGCTTTTATACTCTCTTCTCCCATATTTTATGACTTTGATGTCCTAGTTTACATCTCATGCTTATCCTTTTGCTGTTTACTGTAGTTATAACTACTTTTACAAAATTTTTTTGGATTGTTTTAAAATCTGTATACTGGCTTATTTAAGTAATCTTCAGTCCTTTTATATATTTGTGTTTCCTGTTGTGATTTCCCCTTTCCAATAGATTCTTCCTTTTTTTTCTGTTGAGAAAAGACCCTTCAATATTTCTTTTGGGGTAGGTTTGGTGTTGCTGAATTCTTTTAGTTTTTGCCTGAGAAATTATTAAAAAAAATTTTATTGAAGTACAGTTGATTTGCAATGTTTCGTTAATTTCTGCTGTACAGCACGGTGACTCAGTTATACATACATATATATTATATATATATAAATACATATGTAGGTGTAAATATAATGTATATATTCTTTTCCTTATTCTTTGCCATTGTGGTTTATCACAGGATATTTGATCTAGTTCCCTGTGCTATATAGTAGGACCTTGTTGTTTATCCATCCTATATATAATAGTTTGCATCTGCTAATCCCAAACTCCCAGTCCTTTCCTTCTACATTCCCTCCCCCTTGGCAACCACAAGTCTGTTCTCTATATCTGTGAGTCTGTTTCTGTTTCATAGATATGTTCATTTGTGTCATATTTTAGATTCCACATGTAAGTGATATCATATGGTATTTGTCTTTCTCTTTTTGACTTATTGTACTTGGCTTAGTACGATAATCTCTAGGTCTATTCATGTTGCTGCAAATGGCATGATTTCATTCTTTTTAATGGCTGAGTAATAGTCCATGAGAAATTCTTTATATCTTCTTCTGTTCAAAATGATAATCTTGCTGGGTAGAGTATCCTTGGTTGCGAGTTTTTCCCTTTCCGGATTTTGAATACATAACGCCACTCCTTGCTGGCCTGCAAAGTTTCTGAAGAGCAATCAGCTGATAGTCTAGTGGGGGTTCCTTTGTAACTGACGCTTTGTTTCTCGCTGCCTTTAGAATCTTCTCTTTATCTCTCAGCTTTGCCATTTTAATGATGATATGACTTGGCGTGTGTCTGTATAGGTTGATCTTGTTGGGGACACCCTGTTCTTTCTGTACCTGGCTATCTGTTTTCTTCCTTAGATTTGGGGAGTTTTCAGCCATAATTTTCTCAAATTCACTTTCGATCTCCTTTTTTCTCTCTTCTCTTTCTGGAACCCCTATGATGTGTGTAGGTTGGCATGTTTTATATGATCCCATAGAGGTTTTTATTTTGGTTGCACCACACAGCATGCAGGACCTTAGTTCCCTGACCAGGAATCAAACCCGTGCCCTCTGCAGTGGAAGTGTGAAGTCTTAACCACTGGACTACTAGGGAAGTCACCTGTCCCATAGATCTTGTATGTTGCTTTCATTTTTTTCATTTGTCTTTCTCTCTGCTGTTCTGATTAGGTGGTTTCCATTTTTCTTTCTTTCAGATCACTTATTCATTCTTTGTCATTTAGTCTGCTATTCATTCCAGAAAACAGAAGTCCAGGACCGGATGGCTTCATAGGGGAATTCTGTGAAATGTATAAGGAAGAATACCTATCCTTCTTAAACTCTTCCAAAAAGTTCAAGTGTATGGAGCACCCCCAGATTCATTCTACAGGTGCATCATTACCCTGATACCAAACCCAGACAAAAAACACTAAAGAAAAAAAAAAAAGAAAGTTGCATGCCAGTATCTCTGATGACTATAGATGCAAAGACACTCAAAAATGTTAGCAAACCGAATTCAACAATATATAAGAAGGATCATATACCATGATCAAGTGGGATTCATTCTAGGGATGCAAGAATGGGTCAGAATCCACTGATCAATCAATGTGATATGCCATATTAACAAAAGTAAGGATAATAATTGCATGATCATCTCAAGAGATGCAGAAGCATTTGACAAAATTCAACATCCATTCATAATAAAAACTCTCATCAAATTTAGTAGAGGGAACATATCTCAACATAATAAAGGTCATGTATGACAAACCCACAGCTAACATTCAGTGGTAAAAAGCTGAAAGCCTTTTCTGTAAAATCAAGAACAAGTCAAGCATGCCCTCTCTCACAACTTCTGTTTACATTGGATTGGCAGTCCTATAGCAATAAGACAAGGAAAAGAAATAGAAATTATCCAAATTGGAAAGGAAGAAGTAAAACTGTCATTATTTGCAGATGGCATGATTGTATATGTAGAAAACCGTAAAGTCTCCACTAGAGAACTCTTAGGACTAATAAATGAATTGAGTAAAGTTGCAGGACACAAAATTAATATAGAGAAATCTGTTGCTTTTCAATACACTAATAGTAAAGTATCAGAGAAAATGAGAAAACAATCCCATTTAGAGGTTGGAGTTAGCGGATGTAGGCTTTTATATATGGAATGAATAAGCAGCAAGGTCCTATCGTATGGCACTGAGAACTATGTTCAGTATCCTGTGATAAACCATACTGGAAAAGAATGTATATGTCTGTATAACTGAATCACTTTGCTGTACAGCAGTAATTAACACAACATTGTACATCAACTATACTTCAATTAAAAATAAAAGTAAATTTAAAAAGAAAACAATCCCATTTAAAATCACATCAAAAGGAGTAAAATATTTGGAATAAATTTAACCATGGAAGTCAAAGACCTGTACTCTGAAAACTATAAAACTCTGTTGATGGAAATTGAAGATGATAAAAAGAAATGGAAAGATACTTGTGTTCCTGGACTGGAAAAATTAGTATTGTTAAAATGTTCATACTGCCCAAAGCAATCTACAGATTTAATGCAATCCCTGTCAAAACACCTGTGACATTTTTCACAGAACTAGAACAGATAATTCTAACATTTATGTGACACCACAGAAGACCTCGAATTGCAAAAGCATTCCTGAGGAAAAAGAACAAATCTTGAGGCATAACCCTTCCAGACTTCGGTCTAAATACACATCTCCAGTAATCAAAACAGCATGGTACTCGCAGAAAAACAGACACACAGATCAATGGAACAGAATAGGGAGCCCAGAAATAAACCCACACACTTATGGTCAATCACTCTGTGACAAAGGGGACAAGAATATATCAATACAATGGAAAAAAGGCAGTCTTTTCACTAAGTGGAGCTGGGAAAAGTGGACAGCCAAATGTAAAAGAATGAAATTAGAACATTTTCTCATACCATATATAAAAATAAGCTCAAAATGGATTAAAGACCTAAATGTAAGACCTGAAATCATAAAACTCCTAGAAAAGAATATAGACAGAATACTCTTTGACATAAATTGTAGCAATGTATTGGGTTGACCGAAAGTTCCTTCGGTTTTTAAGTAAAAATAAAGGACACATTTTTCATTTTCACCGAGAACTTTATTGAACAACATATTTACCATTTTGTTCCACTACCTTTTGCCATTTTTCAGGCAACTTAATAATTCCATCTTCCCAAAACTTTTTGAGCAAAGAACCGTTCCAGGTACCTTTTACAGTCTTCCAGGGAATTAAAATTTTTTTCCATTAAGAGAATTTTGTAAAGACTGAAATAAATGTAAATCCGAAGGTGCAATGTCTGGTGAATACAGCGGATGAATCAGAACTTCCCAGACAAGCTGTAACAGTTTTTGCCTGGTCATCAAAGAAACTTGCGGTCTTGCGTTGTCCTGATGGAAGATTATGCGTTTTCTGTTGACTAATTCCGGACGCTTATTGTCAAGTGCTGCTTTCAGTTGGTATAATTGGGAGCAAACTTGTTGGAATTAATCATTTGGTTTCCTGGAAGGTGCTCATAATAGAGGACTCCCTTCCAATCCCACCATATACACATCACGTTCTTTGGATGAAGACCAGCTTTTGGTGTGGTTGGTGGTGGTTCATTTCACTTGTTGCACTATCTCTTCTGGTCCACATTATTGTACAATATCCACTTTTCATTGCCTTTCACAATTTGTTTTAAAAACGGAAGATTTTTGTTACATTTAAGTAGAGAATTGCATGTGGAAATACAGTCAAGAAGGTTTTTTTCCCTTAACTTATGTGGAACCCAAACATCAAAGCGATTCACATAACCAGGCTGGTGCAAATGATTTTCAGTGCTTGATTTGGATATTTTGAGTATGTCAGCTATCTCCCATGTGGTACAATGATGATTGTTCTCAGTTAATGTCTCGATTTGATCACTGTCAACTTCAACTGGTCTACTTGACCATGGAACATCGTCCAGCGAGAAATCTCGTTCAGCACGAAACTTTGCAAACCACATTTGACACATTCGATCAGTCACAGCACCTTCTCCATACTCTGCACAAATCTTTTTTTGTGTTTCAGTTGCGTTTTTACCTTTCTTGAAATAATGAAGCATAATATGCCAAAAATGTTGCTTTTTTTTCTTGCATCTCCAGTATTAAAATGGCTAAAAAAAAAATTCACCAATTTTGATAATTTTTTTTAAATGCACTCTGATATGACAGCTGTCACAATACAATCTAAGAAAATTGTTTTGAATGAAGTTAAAGACAACCAAGTACTGCTAGAGCTATCTTACAGAAAAAAACGAACGAATCTTTTGGCCAACTCAATGTTTTTATGGATCTGTCTTCTGAGACAAAGTAAACAAAGGCAATAGTAAACATATGGGACCTAATTAAAGTTAAAAGCTCTTTCCCAGCAAAGGAAATCATCAACAAAACGAAAAGGCAGCCTATTGACTTGGAGAAAATATTTGCAAATGATCTGACTGATAAAGGATTAATATGTAAAATATATAAACAGCGAATACAAATCAATATCAAGAAAACAAACAACCCAATTTAAAAATGGGCAGAAGACCCAAATAGACGTTTTACTAAAAAAGATATACAGATGGTTAATAGGCACATGAAAAGATGCTCAGCATCACTAATTATCAGAGAAATGCAAGTCAGTACCATAGTGAGCTATCACCTCACACCTGTCAGAATGGCTGTCATCAAAAAGTCTACAAATAACAAATGTTGGCAAGGATGTGGAGAAAAGGGAACCCTAGTACACTGTTGGTCGGGTTGTAAATTGGTGCGCCCCCTTTGCAAAATACTGTAGAGTTTCCTCAAAAAATAAAAGTAGAACTACCATATATGATCTAGCAATTCCATTTCTGGGTATATATTCGAGAAAATGAAAACACTAATTTGAAAATATTCATACACCTGAATGTTTATAATAGTATTATTTACAATAGCCAATATATGGAATCAAGCAAAGTGTCCATCAACAGTTGAATGGATAAATATGTTGTGTGTGTGTATACATATATATATTTGTATGTGTATATATATACACACAATGGAATACTAAGCTACGAAAAATGAAGGGAATTCTACCATTTGCAGCAATGTGTATAGACCTATATATTATACTTAGTGAAATAAGTCAGACAGAGAAAGTCAAATACTCTATATGCAGATCTAAAAAATAAAACAAATGACTGTACATAACAAAACAGAAACAGACTCACAGATATAGAGAACAAACTATTTGTTACCAGTGGGGAGAGGAAAGAGGGTAGGGGATTAAGAGGTACAAACTGCTATGTATAAAATAAATAAGCAACAAGGATATATGCTACAGCACAGAGAAATAATAGCCATTATTTTGTAATAACTTGAAATGGGGTGTGATCAATAAAAATATTGAATCACCATGCAGTACACCTGAAACTAATATAATACTGTAAATCAAGTCTACCTCAGTAAAAAGAGAATAGCTTAGAAAAGAAAAAAAGCCCATGATCTTAATTGTTTGCTAATCATATTCAACGTGTGTTCTGCTCTGGATCTTTCTCCAGTGCATCATCTGTGTTTGGTTCATTATGTAGCCCTCCTAAGGGTGAAATTTTGTCCTTTCCTGTTCTATCTTCCGTTTAGGGCAGATAACAGTGTCTTGCACGTAGTAGGTGGTCAATAAATATGTGCTGAGTTGAGTTGCTTTTGTTCCATCGTGGCAGATGATCAGGTCTGCTGTTGTAATCTCTCACTGCACTTTCAGTTTCCCTTCATAATGTATTTCCACTAAGATTTACTGATTTACAAGACTGCTAATCTCTCCAACTATATCACATGTATTTTTAAAACTACTTTATCCCCAGTACTTAACCTAATACATGGTATACAGGGTACAATCAGTAAATATATGGTCAATGAATAGTTGGGAAGGACATGGTTTAGCCTTGAATAATGCAAAAATATATATCCTAATACATGTGAACTTATTCTTGGTGTTTTGAATGAGAAGGCTGTTTGTTTATTCAGATTAGATTTTAAACCCTGTCCACTAGCCTAAGTATTTTACCTAGTAGTGAGCCTTTTCAGAAAGATTTTATTAGAAGTGATTAAACCCCCAAAAGGTTCAGTTCTTAGAGGGATCCTTCATTTTCATAAAACATTGATTTACATGGGACATATTTTTAGATATCAGTTAATATATTTAATATGTTGCATTGTTTATTTGTTCATTTATTCACTCATTCAAAAATATTTTTGAGTTTTATATGCCAGGCCTATGCTAGACTCTGGGGATACAAATATGAAAAAAAAGGCAAATTCCCAAACCAATAACTATCCCTCCTAACTCATTATATTTCTGACAGACCATTTCTCTCATTTTGTCTTTCATCTTGGGCTCAATATCCTTTGTCCAGGTTATTATTATCTAGCCTATAAAAATCAAATCCAAAAAAAAGCATTATTCTGTTCTTTTAAGGTGTTGATCAAAGTCATACCAAATCACAATTCTCTACCTTTAAGCATTGTTCTCACTGAATTCTGGCAAATTCAGTTGCAGTATCCAGCTGGTGGTCATTGGCACGTATGACTCAGCATCAAGAAATGTACTAGAACTTTTGAGTTAATGCTCAGACTTCAGGACATTTTGTGAATCAGCCCTGCTGAGTGTTTAGATGACAAGTAGTTGTCTATTAATAGAGTGGACTCTAACAGGAAACAGTGCGCTAGCTGGCTGGTTGTTATGGACACATATTCCTTGAATGACAGTCTCTGCATGTAGCCTGTGGTGGAGTTTCACAGAAGGGAGAATGAAAGACCTTGTTAGTGAGCGCTTGCTATCTGTGACTGTGTTTGCTTGGCACAGATGTTTAGGACCATTTATTCCAAATAGGCAAACCTACATTTTTGCTGGCAAGTGTTGGGTTTTTTCTGTGAAAGGGTTGATGGGTCTCCACTTTTGGGGAGAATTGTTCCTAAGGGCGTGAACTCCTTGGCATTCCTAGACTACTCTGACCATGGGCTGAGCCAGATATATATGCCTCAGGGTAAATCCAAGGTGACATATCTGAGCCAGAATCTTTCAGGTAGAGAGACACAGAAGCTCCTGGTAAAAAAGTCATTGGCATGAATGGGAAGTTTCCACCAAGCTGCATAAGATCCCTGGACATATTGGTAGGGGACTGACAGCGTGTGATGCAGAAGGTCTTTGATTATATGTATCCAGTAAAGGTATCCTGTCAGGAATATGTAAAGAATTCCTACAAATCAATATGAAAAAAGGTAGTTTTATCAATAGACAGATGGACAGAAGCTTAAATAGGATATCCAAATGGCTAATGAACATGAGAAAAAGCCCTCAATCTCACTTATTATTAGGGGAATAGAAAATAAAATCACAGCAATATATCATTCTGCACACACCAGAATGGATAAAATTTTAAAAGCTGATGATACCAGGTGTTGGTGAGAATTTGAAGCAACTGAATCTCTCATACACTCTTAATGGAAGTGTAAATTGTTACAACACCTTTGGAAAAACGTTTGGCAGTAGCTACCATAGCACGTTCTTACCCTATAACCCAGCAATTCTGCCTCCTAAGTGTTTACAGCAATTCTGCCTCCCAGATATATTATAGAAATGCTTATAGATGTGTATCAAAAACACGTACAAAATGTTCGTAGCAGCACTAGTTGTAATAGCCCCAAACTGAAAACAACCTAAATGTTAATCAACAGCGGAATGGACAACTTAATTATGAAGTTTTCATAAAATGGAATATGTTATAGCAATAAGATGGAATTAAGTATTGTTACATACAATATGAAAGAATCTCATTATAATTAAAGAAAAAAAGACAGATGCAAAAGAGGTTCATAGTGTAATTCCATTTGTGTGAAGTTTTAAGCAGGCAGTACTAATCTATGGCAACAACAGTCAGGATAGCAAGTCAGGAAAAGAGACTCCAGAGTGGGCATGAGTGGGGCTGCTGGATTGTACCATTTATTCATATTGGTGCTAGATACATGTTGCATTTGTGAAAGTTTCTTGAGCTGTACACTTATGATGTCTTCATGTTTCTTTTGTATGGTGTGTTTTGAATTTAGAACATAAGATATAAGGTGAAAAAATACATTTGAGGAACTTTCTGTTGATAGTGAAGTAGTGAGTTTTAAAAACATTTTGGCTATGGAAAAGTATTTTACTCTTCCTCAGCAAGCTTGCATGCCTTAATCCAGCAAAACTGAAGAAATTAACAATTTTATTTTGAAATTTTTGATTAAATTATTTCACAGTGTGATAATCAATAATCTTTTAATATTTGGACTTTCTTTTAATAACTGATTTATTTTAAAATCTAATAACTCATGCACTTAATTGATCCAGCCAAAAAAATGAATATGGCCTTCTGATCCAATTTCTCTCTCTCTCTCTCTCTCTCTCTCTCTCTCCCCTTTCTCTCCCCCCACCCTCTCTTCCCCCTTCCCTCCCCTCTCCCTCTCCTTCTCTCTCTATTGCTCTCTGTCTCTCTCTCTCTCTCTGTCTTTCCTTATCTCTGACTTCTTTCCTCCCTCCCTCCCACCCTGCCTTCCTTCCTTCTTTCTTTTTTGTAAGTATATGTTTTGGGGGAACTTATGATTTTTTAATTGAATAGGTAAGATTCTATTTTATTGACATATTTGGAATGGACCTATTGAAAGAGAAATTTTATGAAAACATATTGGTTAGAATGTGGTTCTAAAGAGGTCATGATAATATGTTCCTAGATGGAGCAATGATCTTGATGGCCCCTTGGCCATAGGTGACATTTGCAGCTTCCAGTAACTCCCTTGAAGATACTGAATGTTGGCCTTGAGACAGACAAGAGGAAAGATATATATGCCTCAGGGTAAATCCAAGGTGACCATATCACACTGAGTGCTGCAATGATATAAATCTTCCTGTGAAGAAGAGTTCATTTCATAAAATTAACCATAAAAATTTGCCATAGGAATATTTCCTCACCTTATTGAGCATGTAATTTTGAGGAACTTTCAAGAGACTAACATTATTAATATACGCAGAGTTTATATAATGTGTACAATCTATAGAGATGCAGGTTAAATTTACTTAGGAGCAGACACTTATCCAGTATGGGCACTTCACCATTTAGAACTTCACTGACTTTAAAATGAAATGTGCATTGTTACCCATTTGATCTTCACAGGCCTCAGCATATTTCTGTATTGCTTGCTAAAACATAATCTACTTTCTGTTCCCCCCAAACCATTACTCATTAATCCCCTTTATTGCTGCTTCTCATGAATTCTTTCTTTTGTTTACATTATTTATACCTAGCAGGGTTCCATCATTCATTCATTCAGTTGCTCATTCATTTATTCATTTACTTATTCATACTATTGAGAGCTTACTCTGGGCTAGTCACTGTGCTGGCTTCTGAAGGTGAAGTTGTAATTAGGTCACAGTCTTGAACCTCCAAGAGCTCACCATTCAGTAAGAGAGACCAATAGATAAATACATATTTGAAATGCAGTGAGCTTCGTACTTTAATACAGGACTCCACAGAGTATAGTAGTGAGAGAAAGAGTTGTTCAGTTCAGCTCTTCTGTATAGGAAGGTTGGGTAGGGTGGAGGGAATAGGAAGACTCTGTCTGTCTATCTATCTATCTATTTGGAGAGGTTAGATAATTGGGTTGGCTCTGGAGAAAGAGGATTTCACCTGCTAGAATAGATGGGCAAAGGTTGGGTACATAACACAGAATGTTGTGGGAATTGTTTAATGTAGAGGGAACTATAGGTCACTCCACATAGTTTGTCAGGAACAGATCACAATTAATGGGGAAGGCAGTAAAAACTAATAGCAATAGCTAATATGCTTTAAGCACTTACTAAGTCTCATCTTAATATTTTATATATAACAACTCTTTTCACCTACTCAACAACCTGTGTGGCAGTTACTCTTATCGCCTTTTCATAGATGAGGAAACTGAGGTCAGACGGGTTAAATGATTTGTCCAGCTACCAGTTATTGGTGAAACCAGGATTTGAACTCTTAACTCCTATGCCATGTTGATTCTTAAATAAGAAATAAGAGCTTGGAGAAAGAGGTCTTAGAGGCCCCATGCAAATGAATATGGAATCAGTTCCACGTATTATGGGGAGACTTCTAAGAGTTTTAAGGAGAGCAGTGGCAGGATAAAAAGTTTATTTTGGAAAATTCACTCCACATCCGTGGGGAGAATAAGTATTAGCAATTTTGGAAGCAGGGAGATCAGCTATTTATCTGTCCCCCATTCTATTTCATAATGAAATCAGAGAGACTTCAAAGATTTGAATAATACACAGTAAGAAAGTTAATTTCCAGTAGGAAAGAAAGATAAAGAGGAAAAAGAGGGTAAAGATATGAAGTGGTATCAGTATTAAGGCAAGGGCAGCAAACACGGTTCTGTGCTATGGACTTGCTAAGGGTGTACGACAAGATTAGTTCTAAGCCATCTACGTAAAGATGGAAAAATAATCAATTCACAGTCTCCTATATGGGAGACTATGGGACAATGGAAGGGGAAGAGGAGAGGTATCAAAGGAAGGATGGATGTGTGATACACATTTTTCTGATCGTTTACCTTAATATAGAGGCGGACATTAGAATGTCAAGGCTGGCAGACATATTTTAAAAATATTACTGTTAGTCCATATTTTGATAAATATTGGGAAGGAGTTCAAAATTATGTTTCTGAGTAAGCTCCTTTTGTGCACCCGTTGAATGAAGAGTCACGTGCTTTAACTGTCAGCTGAGCTAGGCACATAGTTGGTGTTCTTTTATAAAAATGGGGTTGAGGGAGAAAGTTGCATGCCCGAGTAGAACTAGTCTCTATGCCTTACTCCGTTCCATTGCTTACCTATGCACTCATGCACACATATTCTGCTTGGAAGTGAACTTAAGGGCAACAGTTGAGAGTAGAGACTCAAAGGCAGGATCAATATTATCATAAGAGAAAAATTTCCATCTGTGCTAACATAGAGTCAGGATGTATAGACCAAGAGCGAAAGTTCTACTCCATATAGCATGACCATATAAATTTTAGTCTGGAAAAATTGTTAAAGCAGGTGCAACCAAATATCCACCACAGTTACGACTCATTAAAATATCCAGAAGGCTGGGTTTGAGCAGGACAACCTCCTGGTGTGTCTTCCAAGATTAATTATTTGTGAAATGTAAACCAAAGTGAATCAGGTATTGTGCTATGTGGAATTGTTTGATCTACACCAATTAATAGTTCTTCTGAAGCTCTTCGTGGTGGCAATATTATACAGTAGGATCGATTTATTCTTAAGGCCCACGTTGCTCCTAATTAGAAAAGAAACCATAAAGCAATAAGCCACGCACTTCAAAAGTGGTATTTGATTAGTAAGGAACAAGTTGAAAAGAGCATGATATGAAACTTTTAAAAAGAAATCGTTTAAAAGAAACATTTTGGGGCTTCCTTGGTGGCGCAGCGGTTGAGGGTCCACCTGCTGATGCAGGGGACACGGGTTCGTGCCCCGGTCCGGGAGGATCCCACATGCCGCGGAGCGCCTAGGCCCGTGAGCCATGGCCGCTGGGCCTGTGCATCCAGAGCCTGTGCTCCGCAACGGGAGAGGCCACAACAGTGAGAGGCCCGCGTACCGCAAAAAAAAAAAGAAACATTTTGGTTGACGGGAAAGTATTAATGGAATTAATTCCTCAGAACCCTGGCTCTCTCAGTAGCTGGATAGTGGGAACTTGACAAATATCAGAAACCAGGGGTCTACACTGAGAGTAAGTAGCTTTTTTTAAAATTTATTTTTATATTTTTAAGAAGATGTTGGGGGTAGGAGTTTATTAATTAATTAATTTATTTTTGCTGTGTTGGGTCTTCGTTTCTGTGCGAGGGCTTTCTCTAGTTGTGGCAAGCGGGGGCCACTCTTCATCGCGGTGCGCGGGCCTCTCACTATCGTGGCCTCTCTTGTTGCGGAGCACAGGCTCCAGACGCACAGGCTCAGTAGTTGTGGCTCACGGGCCTAGTTGCTCTGCAGCATGTGGGATCCTCCCAGACCAGGGCTTGAATCCATGTCCCCTGCATTAGCAGGCAGATTCTTAACCACTGCGCCACCAGGGAAGCCCGAGAGTAAGTAGCTTTTAATCCATAACCAATCCTTGACTCTGGACTCAAAGGACAAGGACAAGAAAACAGCAGATTTACAGATAATCTTGCATTTACTCTTTTAGACTTCTCTAGAGGTGATAAAGAGAATAATAGAGTTTGAAGTAGAATCACCAAGAGCTTACCTTTTCACCTGCTCTTTCACCCTCTTCCTTGTTTTGGGGTAGATTGAACTAAGAAACCTCAGTTTGCAATTTGATCAAGCAAGAAACCAGTGTATGATTTGGAGAACATTCCAAAAGATAAAGAAGGAGATAATTTTGGAGAAAAATTTTAAGTGTCATTTTTTACTAAAGTGGGGTAGTTAATTGGGAGTCTTTTACCAAATCCTTAAGAAAAAAGATAATTACAATGTTATTAAACTTGATCCAGAGTTAGAGTATTTTGGTCAATTTCATGAGGCACTGTATTCATTTTGAGTTAACATGCCACTGACAGCCAAATATGGCGAAAGAGCAAAGCAACCGTAGATTAATCTTCCGTAGGAATAAAGGTGTGAAAATATACTAAACTCTTAACAAATGAAGCACAGTAGCTTATTAGAACAATAATTAACAATATTTAAGACAGTTTGTCAAAGAAATGTAGGGATAGAATACCTGTGAATAAAATTCTGCACTTAGCACATTAATAGACTAAAGGAGAAGAAAATATAAATAGATGCTGAAAACATAAGTTCAAGCTTCATTTGTGATAAAAATATTAGTAAACAATGTTAAAAATTTAAACTCCGTTAATATAGTAAAGACTTTGTATCATAAGTCTATAGCAGACATCATACTAAATGGTCAAACTAGAGATGTTAATCTAATAGTAAAAAAATATGACATAGATGCCTACTCTCACTGCTATTTGTTCCATGGTGTCATCGAAGTTTTAGGCAATAAAATAAGTTTTTTTTAAAAGGTGCCAGAAAGGAAATCACAAAATTATCATTGTTTTCAAATATCAGAGTATTTACCTAGAATCAACTGAAAACACTATTAGGTATATTAATAAATTTGGTAAAGTTACCTGATAAAGGGGGGGGGTAAAGCTTCCAATAAATATTTTAATGGAGAGCATATAATATATATAACTAATTTATTAAAGGTCAGACAATGATAAAGCTGTGTGGAGAATTAAAATAGGGTTAATGTGTTAGGGAGTCACTGAGAGACTAAAGATGGAATGATGGGGGACAGCAGGGGGGCTTTATTAGGAAGTGATTTTGAAACTGATATTTGAGTGAGAAAAAGGAGCCAGTCATGAAGTAAAGGAGTTCTCACCTACAGAACTATGAGCTAATAAACTTGTGTCAATTTAAACTGCTACGGTTGTGGTCATTTGTTACCAGCAATAGGTAAGTAATACCTAAGGGGTGTCAGAAAGAAAAATAGCTTTTAATTGAGAGGCCTGCAGAGTGAGCTCATTATGGGTCAGCCAGGTTTCTGGTATACAAGAGAATGCGGGGAACTTCAAATATAAGATCAAGGTTATGGAGGAAAAGACCAGGGGTATAGTAACGGCTAGTAACAGTGTGTTGGAGGCCATGGAATTACAGGATACTGGGCCAGGTAAATGAGTGACTTGGGAGGCTTCAAATTCTAGTACTCCATGAGGTTAATGGGAGGGTGAAGCATAATGGGATCAGTCCTGAATGTGAGGAAAGTGGGCACCAGCTGGAAGGTTTGGGGCCACTGGGTATTATTCTCTTCTATAGTTCTTGGGGGTGTGACAACAAAGAGGTTAATAAAGTTTTCTTGGAGAAGTGTTCTCTTAGTGAGTGGAACTAAGAGGTAGCATCTTAGTCTTCTTGGTGGTGTGGAGGGCTGGGAGAAAAGTGCTCTCATTGGGAAGAGGAGGCTAGAAACTGTCTCTTCTTGCACAGAATCTAGAGTGTAGAGAGATAATAGACTGAGAAACCTAGCAGACACTAGGAACATTATGATAATAAAATTGCCCTTAGTTTATAAAGCAGAGAAAGTGAATCTCCCAGTATTAACCTGCATCTCTATGCTTCCAATCTTGTAACTCTTCAGTCTCCTGCTTAGAATCCTTGGTGACCACAGCTGACATCATACTTAATGGTGAAGCACTAAAAACTTTCCCCCTAAGATCAAAAACAAGACAAGGATGTTTGCTCTCACCAGTGCTATTCAACATTGTACAGGAGACTGAAACAAGAAAATGAAATCAAAGCATCCAAACTGAAAAGGAAGAAGTAAAAATATTTCTGTTTGTGTATAAAAAATCCTAAGGAACCCATATACACTGAAAAGCTGTTAGAGCTAGTAAAGGAGTTTAGCAAGTTTGCAGTATACAAAATCAACACACAGAAATCAGTTGGATTTCTATACACTGGACAATCTGAAGATAATTTTAAATTGTTTGAATAAAATAATTAGGAATAAATTTAACAGAAGAAGTGTATGAGTTGTATACTGAAAACTACAAAACATGGTTGAAAGAAATTAAGATGAATAATTGGAGAGACATCTTGTGTTCATAGATTGGAAAACAGTTTTATTAAGATGATATTGGAAGACTAAATATTATTAAGATGACAGTACTCACCAAATTTATCTACAGATTCAGTGCAATTTCTGTAAAAAATCCAATTATCTCTGTTGCAGAAATGGATAAACTGATGCTAAAATTTGTATGGGAATGTAAGACACCCAGAATAGACAAAACAATCTTGCAAAAGAACAAAGTTGGAGGACTCACACTTCTCAATTTCAAAACTTAGTACAAAGCTATAAGTAATCAAGACAGTGTGGTACTGGCATAAGAATAGACATTTAGATCAATGGACTAGACTTGAGAGTTCAGAAATAAACCCATACGTCTGTGGTCAATTGATTTTTGACAAGGGTGTCAGTTAAATGGGGAAAGAATAGTCTTTTCAGCAAATAGTACCAGGACAATTGGATAGTCACATAAAAAGAAAAAAAGAATTTGGACTGCTTCACCATATACAGAAATGAACTAAAAATGGATAAAATTGTAAGGTTTAAAACTATGAAACTCTTAGAAGAAAATATAGGCTTAAATCTTGTGACCTTGGATTAGGTGATGATTTCTTAGATATGATACCTATAAACACAAGCCACTAAAAAAAACATAAATTGGAATTGGTCAAAATTAGAAACTCACATGAAAAGCAACTATCAAGAAAGTGAAGAGACAATACATAGAATGGGAGAAAATATGGACGAAAGATTTGAATTGACATTTCTCCAAAGAAGATATAAAATGGCCAGTAATCTCATGAAAAGATGCTTACTTACATCATTAGTCATAAGGGAAATGCAAATCAAAACCACAACATCACTTCATATCTATTGCGGTGGCAATAGTAATGATAATCTAATAATAGCAATAATAATAATAATAAACAGATAATAACTGGTGTTGGAGAGGATGTAGGGAAATTGGAAGCCTCATACATTGCTGGTGGCAATGTAACATGGTGCAACTGGTGGAAGACAATTTGACAGTTCTTCAGAAAGTTAGATGTCGTTACCATATGACCTAGCAATTACACTGCTGGATGTAATCCCAAGAAAATTGAAAGCATATGTTAAAACAAAGACTTGTGCCGGAATGTTCATAGCAGCATTATTTATGATAGCAAAAAAAAAAAGGAAACAACCCAGCTGATCAGTGGATAAACTGATGAATGAATAAACAAATGATGGTATTTCCGTACATTAGGTTATTATTCAGCCGTAAAAAGGAATGAAGTATTAACATATGCTATGACATGGATGAACCCTGAACACATTAGGCTAAGTGAAAAAAGCCAGACATAAAGATCACGTGTTGCATGAGTCCAGTTTTTAAAAATGTCCAGAATAGGGAAATACGTAGAGACAGAAAGCAGACTAGTGGTTAGCAAAGGGTAGAAGGAAAGAATATGGAGTGACTGAGAGTGGGTATGGGGTTTCTTTTTAGGGTAGTGAAAAAGTTCTGGAATTATATAATGAGGGTTGCACAACCTTATGAATTAAATAACCCACTGAATTGTACACTCTAAAATGGTGAATTTAATGGTATGTGAATTACATCTCAAACAAAAAAAAAGAAAATCCTTGATGAAACCCAGGTTCGTTTTCAGGGTGTGCTGAAGACCATGGTTTTGATGACTTGAATCCATTTTAACTTTTGTAGCAAGCCTCCATGCAGGCTAGAGGCTGGAGAGTTTCCACCAAGCAGGTGGATCTGGGAGAGCTTTTTTTTTTAAGAGCCAGACATGATGCAAAGGCAATGTTTCTGATCTTTCCACCGTTAACACATTTGGAATTTAAATTTATTATGTGTTTTAGTGGCAGAGACAGCAGCGTTCCCAGGATCTAGTGTTGAGAGCTAGGACTGAAGCACCCATGTTGCTAGCATCAGTTGCAGCTGAGGTTGTATAGCCCTGTAGCCAGCAGCTGCAGCGGTAGCTTCTAGGTTCTCTGGTTTCTGATTATGGCAGAGATGGTGGCTTCATTGGAGGGTCATTTGGGAGGGATTGCTGTGGGGATCGCTCTTTAAGGGTGAGCCTAGAAGCTGCTTACAAAACTCTTCCAGTGAGTTTCCAAGCCCTGTTTCTCTAAATTAAATATCTTTTGTTTAATCTAGTTAGCGATTTCTGTTCTTTCAGCTAAAGCCTGATGGATCAACACGGTATATGAGGCTCCTGCCAACATCCTCCTCCTGTTTTTCCTGGCCCCTCCCTTTGTGTTCCAGCTCCATCAAACTAATGTCATTTCCCCTACATACCCCGCTTCTTTATGCCTCTGTGCCTTTGTACCTGCTGTTACTTCTGCCTGGATCATTTCATTCTCGCGTCTCTGCCTAGTCTTTTTTTTTTTTTTTTTTTTTTTTTTTGCGGTACGCGGGCCTCCCACCGTTGTGGCCTCTGCCGTTGCGGAGCACAGGCTCCGGACGCGCAGGCTCAGCGGCCATGGCTCACGGGCCCAGCCGCTCCGCCTCTGCCTAGTCATTTTTAAGCCTCAATTTAGAATCATCTCCTGGAAGTCCCTTGGAACACCTTCCCTCCCCTCCAAGTCTGGGCAGGTGCTCTTCATCTGCAGCACACTGTCACCTTAACACTTGATGGTTATACTTTATGTTACAACACTTTAAAGTTGAGACTGTGAGCCCCTGAGGGCAGAAACTCTTCTTGCTCTTCTTTGTTACCTTCTTAATTAGCAAAGCCTGGAATGTTACAGCGCCTGCCTATGCTTGCTTTTCAGAATTGAATTTATGCCTGTAAACATTCCTATTAATTTTTATGTGTAACATTATATAAGGACTAAAAACCAGCTTAAAAATTCAATTAAAATACTGAAATATATGTAAGGGAAACGATAATAACTTGGGGCTCTATTTCTGGGTCCATGATGGAGTATAATTATTTCTTAATTTATCTCCCCAGGGTGATTTAAGGACTAATTACAATGAGAAATATTTTCACAGAATTGTGAACATGGTCAAATTAGGGCATACCTTAATCTACTTCTGTTGGGTTGGCAAAAAAGTTCGTTTGGTTTTACATAAAAATAAAAGACACATTTTTCATTTTCACCAAGAATTTTATTGAACACTATATTCACTAACCGAACGAACATTTTGGCCAACCCAATACAAACATACAATACATGAGGCGGTCTAGGTTAAAAATTTGTATGATTTGATAATTGGATGGGGAATATATTCCAAATTACCATTAATTATTTACTCTTTATTGTCAACTACAACTTTAAACCCACAAATACATATTACGTATTTTATGAATATAAGCATATGTATGTATATAGATGTTTTAGCAAAGTATTTCAAGGGTTACAGATCTACAGTCTGAAGACTGATCCTCTCCAAGTGTTGATGATGGAAACTTTAATTTAGAAATATGGCAGAAGATAAAAAGCAGGGGAGATAAATTTTTGTCTAGCAGTATTTCAGAGTGGCCTTCGTGAATGTCTGGACACTGAGTGTCTCATCTGGACACAGGTTTCACGTTCTGGATTTATCAGAAAAATTAAACAGACAAAGATTTCGAGTTAAGAAAAAAAGGTAGATGGTTAAGTTAGGAAAACTCACTACTCAAAATACAGCATGGTATTTTTAAAAAATAGTGAATTAGGAAGATATGCATAAACACCATACAATATATGAACTTGCACTCATTTGTTTGAAAACCTATGTGAATTTTTAGGGAAACGTGGGAAGACAGTCACACTCAGCCTTCATACTCTCATTCTTTATGATGCATTTACCGAACTCAGTGCCAAATGCCTTCTAATAATTCCCTAGAGGGGAATTTCAGTGTAGTGTTGTACATACATATGATTCATTTTCTGCACTTTTCAATTCAATGTAATAATACTAAGTGATTACTACCACTTTAAGGCATCTGAGATATATACTACATTTTTATCTCTTTTTGTAAAAATAAGTTTTATTGTCTTATGAAAAAAGCTATGCATATTAATTTCTGAAAAATCAAGAAAAAACCCCAAAAAACAGGGACAAGGAGATAACCTGTAATTCTACCCACAGAAAAAAATGCTCTTAAAGATTCAGTGCCTATGCTTCCAGACACTTTTCTATAATTCTTTTCCTTATAAAATTAGAGTTACACAAAACATTTTATTCTTTTGAATATATGAGGAACAACTATTCATGTTGACATTTTTGACAATTTTATGGTGTTCCTTTATGTGGAGTACCCTGATCTATTTAATTAATCCCCTATTGCTTGACATTTAAAATTTTCCAATTTTTTGAAAGTACAAGTAGCACTATAATGAATGAATTGTAATTAAATCTTTCCACACAATCTTTATTATATTCTAAGAATAAACTCCCCAACCTGAAATGTGGGTCAGAGGGCATGATTACTTTTAAAGTTTTTGATATATCTTATCAAGTTGTCCTCCCCAAATATTCTCTCATTTACACTCACATCGTATGAGTGTTATTTCTCTGTATTGTAACCCACATTCACTAAAAACATCTCACGAATTTGATAGAGAAAAACGTTGCTTCTCTGCTTGTGGGTCTTTAAATATATTGTCCTTTTGATATATATTGTGACATGTTTCCATTTTGTGATTTGTCTTAAGCTTGTGAGCTTGTAAAGAATGGATGGTCAAATGTATTTGGTTTTTTCCTCCATGGCATTTGACCTCAGTATCATGCCTAGAAAATGTATACACATATTCTGCAGCTCAAGTTTACATGGCAGTTTACCTATATTTTCTTCTGTTATCTTTATAGTTTATTTACTTTTTAAATTTATTTGTTTTATTTATTTTTATTTTTTGGCTGTGTTGGGTCTTTGTTGCTGCTCGCGGGCTTTCTGTAGTTACGGCGAGCCGGGACTACTCTTTGCAGTGCGTGGGCTGCTCAGTGCGGCGGCTTCTCGTTGCGGAGCACGGACTCTAGGCACGCGGACTTCAGTAGTTGTGGTGCACGGGCTTAGTTGCTCCGCAGCACGTGGGATCTTCCTGGACCAGGGCTCGAACCCACATCCCCTGCATTGGCAGGTGGTTTCTTAACCACTGTGCCACTAGGGAAGCCCCTATTTTTTTTTTTTTACAAATAAATTTTTAATTTTGGGGGGGTGGGGGAAAATAAGAGGTAAATATGTAATTATTTTCATTCCTCAAATGTTTATCGAATTGTATCAACACAACTATTGAATAAACCATCCTGTCCTCACTTATTTGTGCTTTGTAAAGTTAAAAAGTAATTCAGTTATTAAAAAATTTGCATTGTGTTCTATAAAAACATGCTGATCTAAACATTAGCAATCCTTCTGTGACTGCATTAAAAATGGAACTGCTGTACTGGATCAAGTCTCTTAGTGCCTTTTATAAAAGAATCAAGAATTCCTTTATAAAGTGAAGGTGTGGGGCAAAATTATGATTTTTTTTTTCAAAATTATGATTTGATTGCCAGTGAGAGCCCTCTTGGTCATCTTGTCACCTTTTCTTCAAACCTAGGATTTCTTGGAAAATTCCAAATCAAGATCTGCTGTATTAAATGACATTAGGAAAACATTTCCTAGTTGCTCCCTAATTGTAAAGGAATATTGAAAGTATTGCACATTTAAAAAATTTAGACCGTTTATCTGTTTATTTAGTAACCATTTTGAAAAACATAACATTAACTGCTTTTGCGCTTGTCTACTGAAAAAAATGAACAACCTAAAAGTTGAGAATTATGTTTTATTCTTTGGGCAAAACTGAGGACCTAAGCCTGGGACACAGCCTCTCAGATAGCTCTGAGGGACTGCTCCAAAGAGGTTAGGGAGGAACCAGGATATATAGGAGTTTTTGCAACAAAGAACAGGTAGTTAGAACATCAAAAGATTTGTTAATGAAAGAAAATCATATCTCAACTTAAGGAATTTAGTGCTTTTCTGTGTATGGGAAGATGCAAGAGTCTGGGCTCACTGAAATCATTCTTTTTATATGCACCTCAGATATCTGGGGCCAGTATCCTGTGCTTTCACATCCTGAGTCACCTCTGGGTGCATTGCTGAGGGTGGCTGCAGTGGCTGAGGGCTGCAATATCCTTTGTTTATTGTGGCAGGCAACATTTTTTCATTGATACGCTTCTTAAAAACTTCTTAATAGCGTTAAGAAAATTGGAAATGCCTCCCAAGTCATTGATTATTGTTAAGAGCTGGTGGAACAGAGCTGAATTCATTCAGTGACTAATTAGATTGTTTCTTGTCTTACCTTTGTGATATACTGTGATTTGTAAGAAATATGGAGTTGGTCATTCAGATGACCAAAATATATTTCTCATATATATTAGGTGTTAGTCCACAGTTCCTGGCTAAGAGCTCCTAAAACCCTTGGAATTTCCTAAGTGTTGAGAGTGATAAAAGTGTCTTTGGGCTCGTTAATGAGGTGACCTTTGAAATGCACCTAGGGATGGGAGCTGGTTACCAGTGGAGCCAACATGTGGTGAGAGGGCTGGACTTTTTAGGCCCATCCCCTGACCTTTGGGGAGGGAAGCTGGAGTTTGAATGAAATGTGTCTGTGTAATGCAGCCTCCATAAAAACCCAAAAGGATGGGGTTTGGAGAACTTCCAGGTTGGTGAACACGTGGAGTGCTGGGGGAGAGGTGTGCTTGGAGAGGGCGTGGAAACTCTGTGTCTTTTCTCCATACCTTGCCCTGTGCGTCTCTTTCGTCTGTTCCTGACTGATATCCTTTTAAAACAAACTGGTAATCTATTAAGTAAAATGTTTCTCGGTTCTGTGAGCTGCTCTAGCAAATTAATGGAATCCAGGGAGGGGGTTGTGGGTACCTGTGATCCGTAGCCACCTGGTCAGAAGCCCAGGTAACAACCTTGGCTTGTGACTGGCATCTGAAGTGGGCTGGGTTGGAGGCGGGGCAGTCTTGTAAGAGTGAACCCTTAACCAGTAGAATCTGATACTGTCTCTGGGTAGATAGTGTCAGAGACAGTCTGCTGGTGTCCAGAGAATTGCTTGCTGGTGTGGGGAAACTCCCGTTTACCACATTGTACTTGGTACCAGGAATCTACTTTAACCTTTATGCAGGCAAAAGACCAAAAACATTCAATTATCTATTTCTCAAGGGTAATTGAAGCAATCATTGAATTAAGCTTAATTTAGTGGTGTTAGAAATTACTTTTGAATGGAATAGAGACTTAGTCAAATATCTAATCGTTCTAATGATATTTTGAGGTCTAGCATTCACTTCTAGGAGCTCTGTTTTTCAAATAGCAAAGGTGCTGAGAATATAGGCACATATGAATTAATGAACATATAAACATATAGGCACATATGAATAAATGAACAGAAAAGAATATGAAAAAGAAATACATGGCATGACATAAAAAATAGGATAGACAATCCTTATTTTTGGATGGTTAGAACAGTCCTTCTTAAACTTTCTTGTTCATGAGTCATCCTGGGGTCTTCATTAAGATACGTATTCTAATGCAGAATCTAGGGTTGATTAAGATACGTATTCTAATGCAGAATCTGAGGTAAGCCTGACAGTCTACATTTCTAGCAAACTTCTGGGATTGATAAGGCTGCTGGTCCATGGAGCACACTTTGATTGGCAACAGAGGAATTTGAGTTCTTTCATCTCTGTAGTTCTAGGCTTAACTAACAATAAGAGATTCCTCCTTTACTTGGTAAAGGGATACCTTGGACTTAATTTTCCCAACTATATTTCTCTTTCAGTGTGTAAATCATCCACAATAACATCCAGAATCTTGACCCTCAAATAGATTACTTGCCACCTACAGGTAAAAAGGAAGGTGATAGCACATTCCCAGATTTCTCCAGGCAGTAATAGTAGAAGTGCAACAAAGTCAACAGAACTTCAGTGATGCTGAGCAATGCTATTACAGCACATACAAGAGAGACTTTTGCAGTCTCTTCCATTGGGTAGAAAAGACCAGTCACCATGGAGTGTCTCTGCAGTAAGCTTTCCAAACTACACAAGAGCTGCTTCTCATTTGCCAAGAGTTTCTGATTTGCCTGACTCTCCTTTGGTCTCTTCTCTAACCTATGGTAATCATTAGTGTGTACAGGAGGCTGTGTGGAGTGTGAATGTGTGTGTGTGTGTTTAAATTGACAGATAATTTAAGGGTTTTTTTTGAATAAGGGTTTTAAGGCAAATGTAACCAACTAAAGAAATTCCAACTTTGCAGATTTCCAATTGCAAGGAGGCTAATGGAAGATGTTAAAGTTCTAGCCGCAGATTTGCTATTAACTAACTATATGGTCTTGGACAAATCCCTTTATTTATTTATTAAATGAGCAAGTGGGGTAAGATGACCTCTAGTGTCTTTTGAGTCAATAATTTGATAAGAAGAGCTTGGTATAAAATCTGAAATGCCTTTCTCTGTCCTTCTCCCCTTTCTTTTCACTTGTCAAGGGAGCTACATAAGGAAGAACAATGAGAATAGATTTGAAGCAGTCCAGACTGAGGTCAGCTTAAGCAAATCCCCCAATAACTCTGAGCCTCATGTTCTCAGAGATGGGAACCCCATCTCATGACACAGCAGTGAGGAACAAATGAGGTGAAAGATGTGAAAGTGCTCAACCAAGGTGGCTAGTTGGTGGGTCACCCGATTCTCGTTCTGTTACTTTGAGCAACTGTTGTCAAAATGGCAACATTAATTGCAGCAAATCAAAAGTTTTTAAAAATCCCTTTTCCAATTGCCCTATGCAGACTGATGTATTAACATTCATTATTCCACCTGCAAATGAAGCGGAACTTGCATATCTGCCGTCCTCATTCATGACATACTCATTCACTAGCCTATGTATCAATACATATGCTGTCCCCTCTGCTTGGAATGACCTTGCTCCCTTCTTTCCTTTCTGCTTGTAAAGCTCTTTTCTTCCAAGGCTCAAGTCAAGTGTAATGTCTCCTATGAGGGATCTCCCAGGCAAAATTCGTTGTTTGTTTCTCTGCAGTGCCATAACATTTGAACAGACCTCTTCTCCTTGCGCTGTGAGCTCTCTCAAGCCTGTGGCTACAGTTTATTTATCTTTGCATCTTCCCTAGTGTCAATCAACAGTGACAGGGTTATAGCAGATGCTCATAAATGTTAGCTGCGTGTGCATGTTTGATTGAATCCCCAAACCAAGGCTTGCAGACATCTGGTTCCACCACATCTGCTGCAGGGCAAAACCAAAAATGAATCTCTACAGCAGCTCTTGACAGCAGAATTGTTATTTTATACTCTTTCATTGGAAGCTCTTGCTTTTTTCTTGTTATAGCTAGTGAATCCACGCCAGAGCAATTATCCCCGATTGAGTTAACTTCAAGAGAATAGTTTATAGTCTCTAGAAACCACAAGGAGGAAGTTGGTGATCTGAGAAAACTCTTCCCAGAAAGAAAGTAGATACCACAATATTTAGTTTAGACTCTAAAGAGACATTCACAATGAAATTAAATTTAAATCTGAGATGACCAGCTTCTTCAGGGAAAGTAGGAAGAATTAAGAATTTTACATTCTTAATGGAAAAATGAGGAAGTGAATTTTTTTCTTGATCTTGTATCATAACTGGAAAATCATTTCATAAGCCAAAAGCTTCAAACCATTTGCCAGAGTTGGAAAAAAATTGTCAACTGAAAATACCAAGTATTTGATTGACACTTTGATATCTGTAATGCTCTGAGATTTCATTTTCATTGCTTTTGTGTGGTTTAGGAAGTGACCAAGGCTTCTGTAACTGTACTGATTCAGTTGTTTAATTCAGTAAGCATGTATCAGTCATATTCTATGTGCTGAGTGCTGTTCTGGAAACAGTAGACATGTATTTGATAGGAAAAAATTGAGATTAAAAGAAGAACAAGATCCAGTACCCCTTTTCCTAGAATTCCTAGTAACCATGGCCCTCTGGCACCTAGTCACTTTCACACCTTGAGAAATTGCAGGGGGAGCTGCAGGATTACTCAGACAAGCATTGCAAATAAATTTGAGGGAGCAGTAGGTTCCTAGAGAAGCTGTTAGAGAAGTGGCATACTCTTTCATTAAAGGCAGTATGAAATGTTACTTCCTTCTGATTTGAAAATATTGGACGCAGAGGTGTTTGAAATTTCATTATGAAGTTAGTTTCAGTGTTTATTTGTTCTTTCTGCTGTAGTTATGTATGGAGAGAAGGATGTGGAAAAAAAGAGAGAATGGTTACAAAATACGTTTAAGCCGATTCAGAGTCTAGAAAGATGAGTCGAGTTTGTCCTTGCACTTTGTTTTCAGCAGTGGATATGGCAGATGGGCCAGACGTGTCTGAACTGGAGTGATCCTGATGGTGGTTCCAATCAAGTTAACAGTTGATGGTCCCTGCTATGTACCAGGTCCTCCAGGGGAATCAAAGATAAAGAGGACACAGTCCCACCCATGGAAGGTCTGACACATTGCAAAATGGTTAAGACTGGGCTGAAAATGGCAGAATAAGCTAAGTGCTATCACAGAGGTTCAAAGTGCTGTTGGGTTAGTAAAGTGAGGGAGATAACATATGCCAGGGAACAATCAGGAAAGGTGCCATGGCGGTGGTGGTGTTTAAAATGGACATTGGTAAATTAGGCAGTGTTTTCGGTGGCAGGATTGATTTTCTGTATCACTTTAGAAGTTCCGCTCTTCCAATTCACATTTCTACTATCACCATAATCATAAGCGCTTCTTGTACAGCAGCTGGTAATTAGTCTGGCTGGAGTACGGTATGTTATTAGGGGGTTGTGGATCTGTTGGACAGAAACAGGAAAGATACCTGTGGATTTACAGCTCCAGGCAGGAGAGTCTGTTCTTTAATATTCAGTGGGGAAATCTTTGAAGGTTTGAGCAGAGCAGTGTAGTGACTGCACTTGTGCTTCATTAATAGTAATCTGGCAGCTTGGAGTAGTGCGAACTCATTTTCATTTGCCAGAGCAGATGAGAGTGGAGAGACTGTCACAGTTGTCCAGTTAAGATGTAGTGGAACCATAGAACTAGCAAGGTCAAGGGACTCAGGCAGAGAGTTCTTAGGTTTGACACCAAAAGATGATCAATAAAAGGACAAATTGATAAATCGGACTTTATCAAAACTAGAAATTTGCTCTGTGAAAAAGCCTATTAAGAGGATTAAAAGACAAACTACAAAATGGGAGAATATATTTGCACATCACCTATCTGATAAAGGACTGTATCCACAGTATGTGAAGAACTCTCAAAACTCAATAGTAAACAAAACAAAACAAAACCAATCCATTTTGAAAACGGGTAAATGATATAAACAGACATTCACTGAAGAGGATATTCAGATGGTAAATAAGCATATGAAAAGATGGTCAGCATCATTAGCCATTAGGGAAGTGCAAATTAAACCCACAGTGAGTATCACTACACAACTTTAAGAATGTCTAAAGGAAAAAATAGTGACAGCACAACACCATACATTGTTGAGTATGTAGAGAGACTGGATTATTGGCGCATTGCTCATATGAATGTTTAATATCACAGTCACTGTGGAAAAGAATTTAGTAGCTTCCTATAAAACTATATGTGTAATTACCATCCTTCCAAAAGTTCAGGAAAATGATATTTACATTAAAATGAGCAACAGAAGAGTATTGAGGTCAAATCCCATACAGAATGACTCGAAGAAAAAAGGTGGTCAAGGACATAATAACATCCCTACCAACAATGAGAGCATAGTATAAAGATATGTTCCAAAAATATCTGTAAGATTAATTTGCAAGACAAGAGACATTAAGAAAATTATATAGGACATGAAATAATAAACATAAATCAGAATTAGAAATACTCAGAAGTGAAATGAAAGAATTCAAGAAATAATTAGAAATAAAATAATTAAAAATAAAATAATTTTATTTTTTAATTTAATTTTTTTTTTATACAGGTTCTTATTAGCTACTTTACTAGTGGATATATGTCAACCCAATCTCCCAATTCATCCCACCCCCCACCCCCCCGCTTTCCCCCTTGGTATCCATACGTTTATTCTCTACATCCGTGTCTCTATTTCTGCCTTACAGACCGGTTCATCTGTACCATTTTCCTAGATTCTACATATATGTGTTAACATACGATTTGTTTTTGTCTTTCTGACTTACTTAACTCTGTATGACCATCTGGGTCCATCCACATCTCTACAGATGACTCAATTTCGTTCCTTTTTATGGCCGAGTAATATTCCATTGTGTATATGTACCACATCTTCTTTATCCATTCATCTGTCGATGAGCATTTAGGTTGCTTCCATGACCTGGCTATTGTAAATAGTGCTGCAGTGAACATTGGGGGGCATGTGTCTTTTTGAATTATGGTTTTCTCTGGGTATATGCCCAGTAGTGGGATTGATGGGTCACATGGTAGTTTTATTTTTAGTTTCTAAGGAACCTTCATACTGTTCTCCATAGTGGCTGTATCAATTTGCATTCCCACCAACAGTGCAAGAGGGCTCCCTTTTCTCCACACCCTCTCCAGTATTTGTTGTTTGTAGATTTTCTGATGATGCCCATTCTAACTGGTGTGTGGTGATACCTCATTGTAGTTTTGATTTGCATTTCTCTAATAATTAGTGATGTTGAGCAGCTTTTCATGTGCCTCTTGGCCATCTGTATGTCTTCCTTGGAGAAATGTCTGTTTAGGTCTTCTGACCTTTTATTGATTGGGTTGTTTTTTTTAATATTGAGCTGCGTGAGCTGTTTATATATTTTGGAGATTAATCCTTTGTCCATTGATTCGTTTGCCAATATTTTCTCCCATTCTGAGGGTTGTCATTTCATCTTGTTTATAGTTTTCCTTTGCAGTGCAAAAGCCTTTAAGTTTCATTAGGTCCCATTTATTTATTTTTGTTTTTATTTCCATTACTCTAAGAGGTGGGTCAAAAAAGATCTTGCTGTGATTTATGTCAAAGAGTGTTCTTCCTATGTTTTCCTCTAAGAGTTTTATAGTGTCCAGTCTTACATTTAGGTCTTTAATCCATTTTGAGTTTATTTTTGTGTATGGTGTTAGGAAGTGTTCTAATTTCATTCTTTTACATGTAGCTGTCCAGTTTTCCGAGCACCACTTACTGAAGAGACTGTCTTTTCTCCATTGTATATACTTGCCTCCTTTGTCATAGATTAGTTGACCATAGGTGTGTGGGTTTTATCTCTGGGCTTTCTATCGTGTTCCATTGATCTAATATGTCTGTTGTTGTGCCAGTGCCATGTTGTTTTGATTACTGTAGCTTTGTAGTATAGTCTGAAGTCAGGGAGTATGATTTCTCCAGCTCCAGTATTTTCCCTCAAGATTGCTTTGGCTATTTGGAGTCTTTTGTCTCTCCATACAAATTTTAAGATTTTTTGTTCTAGTTCTATAAAAAATGCCATTGGTAATTTGATAGGGATTACATTGAATCTGTAGATTGCTTTGGGTAGTATAGTTATTTTCAAAGTATTGAGTCTTCCAATCCAAGAACATGGTATATCTTTCCATCTGTGTCATCTTTGATTTCTTTCATCAGTGTCTTAGAATTTTCTGAGTACAGGTCTTTTACCTCCTTAAGTAGGTTTATTCCTAGGTATTTTATTCTTTTTGTGGCAGTGGAGAATGGGATTGTTTCCTTAATTTCTCTTTCTGATCTTTTGTTGTTAGTGTATAGGAATGCAAGAGATTTCTGTTCATTAATCTTGTATCCTGCAACTTTACCAAATTCATTGAGTAGCTCTAGTAGTTTTCTGGTGGCATCTTTAGGATTATCTATGTATAGTACCATGTCATCTGCAAACAGTGACATGCTACTAGTCATGCCATGGCTAGGACTTCCAAAACTATGTTGAATAAGAGTGGCGAGAGTGGACATCCTTGTCTTTTTCCTGACCTTAGAGGAAATACTTTCAGTTTTTTACCATTGAGAATGATGTTTGCTGTGGGTTTGTCATATATGGCCTTTATTATGTTGAGGTAGATTCCCTCTATGCCCACTTTCTGGAGAGTTTTTATCATAAATGGGTGTTGAAATTTGTCAAAAGCTTTTTCTGCATCTATTGAGATGATCATATGGTTTTTCTTCTTCAGTTTGTAAATATGGTGTATCACATTGATTGATCTACGTATATTGAAGAACCCTGGCATCCCTGGGATAAATCCCACTTGATCATGGTGTATGATCCTTTTAATGTGTTGTTGGATTCTGTTTGCTAGTATTTTGTTGAGGATTTTTGCATGTAAATTCATCAGTTATATTGGTCAGTAATATTCTTTTTTTATATAGTATCTTTGTCTGGTTTTGGTATCAGGGTGATGGTGGCCTCTTAGAATGAGTTTGGGAGTGTTCCTTCCTCTGCAGTTTTTTTGGAAGAGTTTGAGAAGGATGGGTGTTAGCTCTTCTCTAAACGTTTGATAGAATTCACCTGTGAAGTCATCTGGTCCTGAGCTTTTGTTTGTTGGAAGATTTTTAATCACAGTTTCAATTTCATTACTTGTGATTGTTCTATTCATATTTTCTATTTCTTCCTGGTTCAGTCTTGGAAGGTTACCATCGATTTCCTCTTTTATAGCTGTTAGCATTTGCCTTATGTATTGAAGTGCTCCTAAGTTGGTTGCATATATATTTATAATTGTTATATCTTCTTGGATTGATCCCTTGATCATTATGTAGTGTCCTTCCTTGTCTCTTGTAACATTCTTTATTTTAGTTTATTTTGTGTGATATGAGTATTGCTACTCCAGCTTTCTTTTGATTTCCATTTGCGTGGAATATCTTTTTCCATCCCCTCACTTTCAGTCTGTATGTGTCCCTAGGTCTGAAGTGGGTCTCTTGTAGACAACGTATGTACGGGTCTTGTTTTTGTATCCGTTCAGCCAGTCTGTGTCTTTTGGATGGGGCATTTAATCCATTTACAGTTAAGGTAATTATCGATATGTATGTTCCTATTACCATTTTGTTAATTGTTTTGGGTTTATTTTTGTAGGTCTTTTCCTTCTCTTGTGTTTCCTGCCTAGAGAAGTTCCTTTAGCATTTGTTGTAAAGATGGTTTGGTGGTGCTGAATTCTCTTAGCTTTTGCTTGTCTGTAAAGCTTTTGATTTCTCCGTGCAATCTGAATGAGATCCTTGCTGGGTAGAGTAATCTTGGTTGTAGGTTCTTCCCTTTAATCACTTTAAATATATCATACCACTCCCTTTCTGGCTTGTAGAGTTTCTGCTGAGGAGCCAGCTGTTAACCTTATGGGAGTTCCCTTATATGTTATTTGTCATTTTTCCTTTGCTGCTTTTAATAATTTTTCTTTGTCTTTCATTTTTGTCAATTTGATTACTATGTGTCTCAGCGTGTTTCTCCTTGGGTTCATCCTGCCTGGGACTCTCTGTGCTTCCTGGACTTGGGTGGCTATTTCCTTTCCCATGTTAGGGAAGTTTCTGACTATAATCTCTTCAAATATTTTCTCGGGTCCTTTCTCTCTCTCTTCTCCTTCTGGGATTCCTATAATGTGAATGTTGTTGCATTTAATGTTGTCCCAGAGGTCTCTTAGGCTGTCATCATTTCTTTTCATTCTTTTTACTTCATTCTGTTCCACGGCAGTGAATTCCATCATTCTGTCTTCCAGGTCACTTATCCGTTCTTCTGCCTCAGTTATTCTACTATTGATTCCTTCTAGTGTATTTTTCATTTCAGTTATTGTATTGTTCATCTCTGTTTGTTTGTTCTTTAATTCTTCTTGGTCTTTGTTCTTTAATTCTTCTAGGTCTTTGGTAAACATTTCTTGCGTCTTCTCCATCTTTGCCTCCATTCTTTTTCCGAGGTCCTGGATCATCTTCACTATCATTATTGTGAATTCTTTTTCTGGAAGGTTGCCTATCTCCACTTCATTTAGTTGTTTTTCTGGGGTTTTATCTTGTTCCTTCATCTGGTACATAGCCGTCTGCCTTTTCATTTTGTCTTTCTGTGAATGTGGTTTTCATTTCCCAGGCTGCAGAATTGTAGTTCTTCTTGCTTCTGCTGTCTGCTCTCTGGTGGATGAGGCTATCTAAGAGGCTGTGCAAGCTTCCTGATGGGAGGGACTGGTGGTGGGTAGAGCTGGGTGTTGCTCTGGTGGGCAGAGCTCAGTAAAACTTTAATCTGCTTGTCTGCTGATGGGTGGGGCTGAGTTCCCTCCTTGTTGGTTGTTTGGCCTGAGGTGACCCAGCACAGGAGGCTACAGGCTCTTTGGTGGGGCTAATCATGTACTCTGGGAGGGCTCATGCCAAGGAGCACCTCCCAGAACCTCTACTGCCAGTGTCCCTGTCCCTGCGGTGAGCCACAGCCATCCCCTGCCTCTGCAGGAGACCCTTCAGCACTAGCAGGTAGGTCTGGTTCAGTCGCCTCTGGGGTCACTGCTTCTTCCCCTGGGTCCCGATGTGCACACTACTTTGTGTGTGCCCTCCAAGAGTGGAGTCTCTGTTTCCCCCAGTCCTGTCGAAGTCATGCAGTCAAATCCCTCTTGCCTTCAAATTCTGATTCTCTGGGAATTCCTCCTCCTGTTGCTGGACCCCCAGGTTGGGAAGCCTGATGTGGGGCTCAGAGCCTTCACTCCGGTGAGTGGACTTCTGTGTTATAATTGTTCTCCAGTTTGTGAGTCACCCACCCAGCTGTTATGGGATTCGATTTTATTGTGATTGTGCCCCTCCTACTGTCTCATTGCAGCTTCTCCTTTGTCTTTGGATGTGGGGTATCTTATTTGGTGAGTTCCACTGTCTTCCTGTCGATGATTGTTAAGGAGTTAGTTGTGATTTCGTTGCTCTTGCAAGAGGGAGTGAGCACACATCCTTCTACTCTGCCATCTTGGACCAGTCTTTCCAAAAATAAAATAATGATTTTAGAAATGAAGACTCAATAGAAGCAACAAAAACTACAGCAAATAAAGGAGAAAAATGGAAATTTTTTTAAATGTAAGAGGGAATATAAAAACACATAAGAAGAATTCAAAAGAAAATTGTAAACATAAGCAAAGAAGATGCAACATACACATAAGAGTCTCTGAAGAAGATATCAGAACAAAGAAACAAATACTAAAATTACCATTGAGAAAATATTGATGAAATAATTGAAAACATGTACCGAAAGAATAAACTTCATACCTGAAAATATTATATTGGCCTAGAATGCCCAGCATAAAGCACTTTCTAGTAAAAATTACTGACCTTATAAAGAAAGAGAAAAAAATCCTTAGGAATCTAGACAACATTAGCATATTATCTGTTATGAGAAAGAAAATCAGATTATCATTAGACTTTTGACAGTAATGCTATATGATGGAAGAAAATGGAGTAACATTAAAGATCTTCAGAGAAAGAAAATGTGATTTTATATCCAGAAAAACTGACCCTCAAAAATATAAAAGACATAGACAGTGATTTGCATGTAAGAATTCAGAGAATGTCATTCCCATGGCCCTTCCTAAGGAATCTACTAAAGAATTTGTTTCAGCGAGCCCTTCCTAAGGTTCCACTAGAGAATGACTTTGGACAACCAAAAAGACTAGAGAGGCATCCACACAGGACTAGTGTGGAGTATTAAGTAGTTATTAAATGAAGGCTGAAAGGGAACACTCCTACTGGGTAATGGGTGTATGAGTTGACGGTGCAGACTTAGCATAAATATAAAACAAAATGTAGAGGAAGGGGTGCACACTTACAAAACCAAACCAGTGCCAAACCAAAACAACAATAAAACAATTAGACATCTCTTTCAGTAATCATAGTTGGTAGTGATAGTATTCATTATTGTTATTCTGAGACTGATATCTTAAAAGCCCCTTTTCTCTCTCTGTCTCTGTCTGTCACGTATGACAGCTACCACAGTCCTCAACTCTAGAACCACCTCCGGATCCCTTTCTTCCTTCTCCTAATCTTCCCATTCTCTTCATTTCTTTTCCGCTGTTAGCTTTTAGTCTCTTTCAACCTGAATCAATCGATCCATTTTCAGTTTTTCTTCACAATCATTACTCCAGCAAGCAAAAAACTAGAATCTAATCTTTCAAATACAAAATTCTCCTTACCAGGTAGAAGAGAGGAAAAAGCTATGAATATATCATTTATTACTACTGTGTCACATCCCCTAAGAAACTGTGTTATTCAATGTTGATGTCTAATTTTAATATTAGATTTCTTAGAGTTCCATAATTCTGCCCTTTTTTCTTACACTCATCTTCCGTAGTTAAATTTGTTGAAAATAATTGCTTAGTTGTCTGTATACTTTATTCCATCTTTATAGGTGCTGCCTGTACAGTCCTTTTTTTAGTTATGTGTCTAGGAAACATTCCTTAGATAGACTAACTTCCTAGTTCTTGATAGCAAAATATTAAAAGGCTTACTTAGCAAAGAACTGGCATAATGACATATTATTAGGTCATGAGCACTCTTTGGTCCAGGAATTTATGTATAAAAATATATTATAGAATATCTGTTCTAGACCATGTCTGATATCTAATATTCTTAATCTACTAGTGTTGTAGCTTTCCTGTGGAGGTTGGATTTTGCATTTGCATAGGCTGAAAGGAGAGGGAGGTATATATGTGGAAAAGTAGAGAAATACTGGTTAAGAGAGACAAGGACAATTCTCTTGACTTTACCTGGTGCCACGTTCCATGTTTACTTGTATGCACTTTCCATGTTTACTTGTATGCACTCGTAAAATGGTTGCATCCTGGATTTCTTTGTGTGCCTTTGGAAGTTTTGTCAGATGGGCTGAGGTGGAGGATAGAGTAAGGCATCTGGATTCACTATCATTATGGATTTTCTTTGAGAGTCCTCTGGTAGAACAAGTGGCTTTTCCTCAAGTAGGAAACAGCAAGGCTCTGGGCTTTTCTAAAGTTCGATAAATTTTGTGCACATGAACTTACTCTGCTTGTTACTCTGCTGCTACCAAGAGATCAGGCCTTGCCCTTCGAAAAAGTAGCAAAGAGGGTTGTCAATGAAAGCAAAGTTCAAAAGCAGAATGATAGTGAATAGACAGAAGCAGCCAGCCTTCCATATCACTGAAAAGATGAAATAAGATGTTCGTAAAGGGAGTCAGAGTGCTCTGCAAATGTTGTTATTGTTACAAGTAATAACAACTTGATAGAAATATAGATGCCTTGTACCTTACTTGTAAGTGTACAGTGGAAATGATCTCCACAGCATCCTTACTTTTCACCAATGTAATGGTATCTCCTGGTCTTGGATTTATATGTATTCCTCAAACAATTTTTTATCGTATGTCTTCATTTTTCTAATATAAATTCTCTAAAAAGACACAAGTCTCGGTTAATACACTCTCCCCTAGAATAGCTGCAATTTAATCTTGACCATATTCGTCGACAGAAATCATTTAGAATGTTTGTTTTCTGTACTAACATGGTAAAAGGACAAGAAAGGAAATCAACACAAGAAGATATAAGATTAGCAAATAAAACACATGATAAAACATTCATTTCCATGAATGATTTTTTTTAATTTTTAATTTTTATTTATTTTTGGGTTGGGTCTTTGTTGCTGTGTACGGGCTTTCTCTAGTTGCAGTGAGCAGGGGCCACTTTTCGTTGTGGTCTATGGGCTTCTCATTGTGGTGGCTTCTCTTGTTGAGGAGCCATGGACTCTACGTGCGTGGCTTCAGTAGTTGCGGTACGTGGGCTCAGTAGTTGTGGCTTGCGGGCTCTAGAGCGCAGGGTCAGTAGTTTATGAGGGGAACTTTAAGAGGGGAAAAATAAAAATGTTCCCACATCTCTCCGTTCAGAGGAAACCACTGATGGCATTTTGATGTATATCTTTCAAAACAGCTCTCTCCAAAGACAAACACAGCGTTAAATTGCCACAGTAATATTGCACATGCTGTTCGGCAGCCTTAACTTGGAGCTGCCTGATTTAAGCAGCCATGTAAGTGATGGGCTCTGGGCCTCTTTACATCTGATAGCTAAATAAACAGCTCTAAGATGCATGTCCTTGAATATACGTTTATTCACACTTGATAAAGTACATCGTAGAAAAAATTTTATTATGAGTGGAATATCTAACAAAGAGCACATAGGCTTTAAATTTTGAAGCATATGGGCAGACTGTATTCCAGGAGCATAGAAATTTACATTGTGAATAACTACCATTCACTGTGTTCTCACACCCTCTCCAGCATTTGATACTGTCATTTTATATTTTTAAAAACTTAACAGTAAGACATAAAAAGCTTGATCTCATTGTTTTATCATATATTTCTTTGATTATTTCTGAGATTCATTATTTTTTCACATTTTTTTTTGTTATCAGCATTTTTCTAGGTGCCAGTTGTCTATTAATCCTCCTTACTAAATTTTCAGTAGGTTGATTGCTTCTTATTTTTTACAGCTGATTGTATATTGAGGATATTAAGTCTTTGTTAAGTGTGTTGAAAATATTTTTCCTAGTTTATCATTGCTTTTTAAATTGGCTTAAAGTATTTGAAAAATTTTGCCATATGTAGGTTTTAAATTTTTGAGTAATTACCAGTACTTTCTGGATTTTGTTGTATACTTAAAAAGACATTCTCCACCCATATTTAAACAGAGGGTAAGAAGAGGATGAAGAAAGGAGGATACATGGACAGGCATTTTACAGTTTATAAAAGTAGGAAAAGGAGCTATTCAACAAAACAAACAATAATAAAACAAAACTTTATGAGCCTGTCTGGTTATGGAGAATTGAACCAGGTAAAATATAAAGCCGTTTACCTGTTCTGTGGGGGTGTGCAGTCAATACATGGAGAAATGCTTTCACTGATTCAGCAAATATTAAATACCAGGTACTGGGCTAGGTTTTGATTCAGAGGAAAAAAGATACTGATTCCAAAAATAAAGTAAAATTGCCCCTGCCCACAAAGAGCTTACAGACTGTAATAGTCATGTATGTACAAGGGACTGTAGAAGCCTAGAATCCTCATTCCTTCTTCCTTCTCTCTTATTCTACTTCTAAACCATAAAGGAAATAATTGGTAAATGCTAGGAATCCTGCTTTCTTGAAGAAAATATTTCTTTTGATTTCAAAAAAAAACGTATTGTTTAAAAGACCCCAGACTCCTCTTCTGTATCTACATTCATGGCTACCTCCCTGCAAGGAGACACTTATGCCTTTGAGGCACTGACTGGGCTGTAATCTCTAAACCTGTAATCATGTTTTATGCCAGGAAAATGTTTTCAAAACATCTGCAGTATTTAACCAGCCAAGATGTTTTGTGAAAAATATTTGTGAATGCTTCCATCAGGAGATACTCACTTGTGAGTGAAGTAATGGATGAAAATATTTGAAAATATTTGGTCATTTTAACTCTGTGTGTCTGTTTTGAATGTGCATATGCTCATGTGTAACAGTAGAATTTTATATATATATAATTATGTTTTTAAGTTAACACAACTATTCTATTTAATTTTGTAAGGGAGAAAGGAGAACATTAAGAATAGAAACTAAGATCTACTTTATAATGAGAGGAATAGTAATAGTCCTTTATTGTTTTAATAGGATTTTAGAAATTATTTCACCTTTATTATTCAGTCTTCACAAAAAGCCTGTAAAATAAGCATCAGTATTTTTATTTTACATAATGAAGAAATGTGGCTCAAAATGATCGGGTGATTGAAGTTCCAATGTTAGTAAACATCAAAGATGAAAGCAAAACTGCAAGTTTCATTGCTCTTTCTACCATACTACAGCTGCCCAGGGTGAAGGCCCTGTCTAACCTGTAAAGAGAGGAATTGAGAGTTAGTTCCCAATTATCTATAGGTGAATCTAATGAGACCACAGCCACTTACCACGGGTTCTGCTTGCAGAATGAATCTCCCTCTTTATCCTGCTTGCACATTGTGGTAGGAAGAACGTGCGTTGGAGTCGAATACCTGGGTTTGAATTCCAGTTCTGCCACTTATTAGCATATCGAACCTAAACTCTTTTCCTAGTATTCACGTAGGAACACTGGCAGTGATGGTACATAGAGTGAAGATTTGTTGTGATATCTTGGGCACATAGTAGGTGCTCAGGAATCACCCAGAAAACCATGACCTGATCTCTCCTAGGATGGTGTCAAGAGATACAAAATGATTTGGGGAATAAAGGGTTATAGGGAATGGAACGATAGACACAAAGGCAAGAGACAAGAGTCAGTTTTGAGCCCTTTGTTCAGCCATATGCGAAGAATTATTTTTTTCACTGTGGTTACATTCATCCTCATGTTCACTTATGTCCCAGGAGGCATTATATTAAGGAGATAGAAATGGGGAGCCTTGAAAACGGAAATGCAGGAATGGCTGAACCTTTTTATAGTCCTCAAAATGGATTTTCCTAATCCTTTTCTTTCCCACCTTTTATAGCTGATGGTGTCTGTGTCTTCAGATGCTCACTCAACAGAGACACTGAATATTGCTGTGTGGGGAAGGAGTCCATCTTGATTTTTCTGGGCTACCACAGTGCTTTGCTGAAGTTTGAGTCTCATGCTGGTAAGTTTTGTGTCTTTTCCAAGCCCCTGGCTTTTCCAAAGGCAAATCTCCTGGTTGGTTGACTTTCGGCACCGTGTTTCCTGATGCGAGTTGCCATCCATTGATAGAATGATTTAAAACTGGTTCTGGTGCTTAACTTGATGTGGTGGCTAGAGAACAGTCAGCCTTCCCTAGACCGTGAGAACTTTTGTGTTCTCATACCCCGCCCCCCAACCCTGCTTTGGTTCTCCTTCATCCAAAGCTGCAGGAAAGGACACCAAGGATTGTCCAGATCTTCACCACTGTTGTTGATTCTCCTGTGAAATTTGCCGAAATGTGATTTTCAGTTTGAGCGTCAATGATTTCATCCTGTTTTTGTCTTTGAATCACTTGCTGAGCATTTTTAGACTCTGGACAACAAATGTCTAGCAATAGGGAGGTAAATTAAAGTATAACTAGAAGTATTTTAAGAAAAGACTCAAAGGCACTCTGAAAGATTTCTGGCTGCTGGTGGGTGGGGCTGGGTCATGAGGCTGCTGGCTGTAGGATCCGGGGGGGTCCCAAAGCTGGTGTCGACCTGCTGGTGGGTGAGGCTGAGGCCCAGGGGGCCCCAGAGCTAGTGCTGGCTCATTGCTGGGGGGAACCAGGTGACTGGCTGCAGTGCCCTGTGAGTCTGGAGGCTAGTGCTGGCCTGCTGGTGGGCAGGCTAAATCCTGGTATGGCAGGCTGCAGGGCTTCAGTGGTCCTGGGGCTGGTGTCTGCCTGCTGCTAGGTGGGGCTGGGGCCCAGGGGAACCCAGGACTGGTATCCACCCAATGGTGGGTAAGACCAGGTCCTGGGCCTACTGCTGGCTCATGCCAGCTCACTGGTAGACAGAGCTGGGTCCCAGTGTCTCTGGCTGTAGGGCCCTGGGGGTCCCAGGGCTGGTGCTAGCGCACTGGTATGTGGAGCCAGCCCTGGGTCCTGGCCTCTCTGATGGACAGGGGCAGCTGTGGGCTCAGGGGGTCTTAAGGCCATGGGCCTGCTGGCGGGTGAGCCGTGTTCACCTGGCTAGTTGCTTGGCCTGAGGCATCCCAGTACTGAGGCTGAAAGGCTGGTAGGCAGGGCCACGTCCCAGCACTCATAAGCTAGAGGGAGGATTCCAAAATGGCGCTTACCAGCACCAGTGCCCATGTGGTACAGTGAGCTCCCCAAATGGCTGCTACCAGTGTCTGTGTCCCCAGGGTAAGCTCCATTTGCCTCCTGCCTCTCTGGGATGCTCTCCAAGATCAGTGGGTGGGTCTAAACCAGGCTCCTTTCAAATGACCGCTTCTGCCTTGGGTCCCAGAGTGTGTGAGATTTTGTGTGCACCCTTGGAGAGCAGAGTCTGTTTCCCACAGCTTTTTGGAACTCCCGAAAGTAAGCCCCACTGGCCTTCAAAGCCAAATGTTCTAGGGGCTCATCTTCCTGGTGTGGGACCCCCCAGGCTGGGAAGCCCATTGTGGGGCTCAGGCCACTCCCTCCTTGGGGAGAACCTCTGCAATGTAATTATCTCCCCGTTTGTGGGTCACCCACCTGGGGGTGTGGGTCTTGACTGTACGACATCTGCATCCCTCCTACCATCTTGTTGTTGTTCCTTCTTTATATCTTTAGCTGTAGAAGATCACCATTTCCATTTGGCTATGATGAATATTCTTTTACCGTATACATTTTCTCGTTCCTGTTGGATCAGTATCTAGGAGTAAAATTGCTGGGGCATAGAATAACTGTATGCTTAGTTTTATAAGAAATAGCCAGAATTTTTTCCAAAGTAGTCGTACCGTTTTACACTCCCACCAATAATGTGTGAGAGTTCTGATTGCTCCACATCTTTGCCAGCATTTGGTCGTTCAGTCTTTTAAGTTGTTTTTTCATTCTGGTGGGTGTGTATCTGGTGGGGTGTATCTCATTGTGGTTTTAATTTACATTTTCCTGATACCTAATGATGTTAAGCAGTTTTTCACATGATTATGAATTAAAATCATTTGCTTGTTACTAACTGGTTGTTTATCTATGGAATTGTTCTTTATATATCCAGGATACCAGCTATGTATCACATATGTAATTAATGGGTGTTATCTTCTAGTCTATAGCTTGCTTATTTATTTCCCTAATGATATCTTGAGAAGAAGTTTTAAATTTTGATGAATGCCAGTTTATCCTTCTATTTTATATTTCCTTTCATAAGTTTTATAGCTTCAGATTTTATATTTTAGGTATACAGTCAATCTTAATCATTTTTTATTTGGTGTAAGGTATTTAGCCAAAGATTATTTTTAGACTACATGGATATCCATTTATTCTAGCCCTGTTCGTTGAAAAGACTTTTGCAAGTTAAATGATTGTATATAGACTTGGTCTATTTCAGAGCTCTCGGTTCTGTTCTCTTGATTATCTTTGTGCTAGCTACATTGTCTGGATCACCTTTAAAGTAACACTTGAAGTCCATTTAAGTTTGTTCTCCTTTATCAAGATTGTTCTAGGTATTTTTGGTCCTTTGCATTTACATATACATTTTATAATTAAGTTGTCAATTTCTACAAAAGTGCTTGGTCTGACTGATTGAGATTGATCAGTTTGGTGAGAACTGTCATGTTAACAATATTAATTGAATTTTATCTGATTTGTAAACTAACAAGTTAGGTTGCCGCTATTCCATGAATGCTGACAGAAGACATTAAGACTCCTGGTGCAGAGGTAAAAGACGATTTTAGACTCTCAAGAAAAGAGCAGCAGCCAAAGTGTGAGCATATTTTCTCTGAGTTCTTTAAGCCCCAAATCCTCCAGACAGATGTGGAGGATAAGATGGGTGCCTGCACATGCAGTGGGATGCATTACAGGAGAGGAACACTGAGCTTGGGGAACTTCTGTTTAATAGCAGGCAGTAACCAGGCTTGCTCTTTGTTCCAGAGGAAGATATTACTTCATACCTCAGGGTTGCTTGCTGCATACACCACCCTGAGAAAGAGCCCAGGTGGAGAGTGGTGAAAGCCTGGCATTCATGGCCTACCCAGTAAGGCATATTTGAGTCCCATCTAGAGACCCATGGACAATTTATTAAAATAAATAAATAAAGAAATGCTACACATTTATTTTTTTAAAAAGAAATACTACAAATTTATTAAAGAAAAAAAATGCTACAGGGCTTCCCTAGTGGCGCAGTGGTTAAGAGTCCGCCTGCCGATGCAGGGGACATGGGTTCGTGCCCCGGTCCAGGAAGATCCCACATGCCGCGGAGCGGCTAGCCCATGAGCCATGGCCGCTGAGCCTGCGCGTCCGGAGCCTGTGCTCTGCAACGGGAGAGGCCACAGTAGTGAGAGGCCCGCGTACAGCAAAAAAAAAAAAAAAAAAAGCTACAAATTTATTTTTAAAAAAATTTTAAAAAGAGAGACCCATGGAGGAGTATTTCCCAGAACTTTTTCTTCGTAAGGAGGAGGGAGATTTTCTCATTTATAAACTCCAGAGAACGATAGTACAGAAAACTTCATTCCTAGGTCAAATCAAATCAGACACAAACACATATTTTCCAAGAAAGACATTCATGGACAAGGCATTTTAGAATTTCTTCTACAGGGCTTCCCTGGTGGCGCAGTGGTTGGGAGTCCGCCTGCCGATGCGGGGGGCACGGGTTCGTGCCCTGGTCCGGGGGGATCCCGTGTGCTGCGGAGTGGCTGGGCCTGTGAGCCATGGCCGCTGAGCCTGCGCGTCCGGAGCCTGTGCTCAGCGGCGGGAGAGGCCACAGCAGTGAGACGCCCGCGTACAGAAAAAAAAAAAAAAAGAAAGAAAAAAAAATAGAATTTCTTCTACAGCTAAGAAAAATAATATCAGTAGTACAGGATGTTCCACAGGCAACCCTCCTAACAGTTCAGTAGAGATAGGCCCCTAGTCTTGGTAAAATGTAGACCTAAGTTATAGATAAGTAGGTGCTTTAGTCATTTAAGATATCTCCAAAACTGTAGACAGACAATACCAAATGAGGATGAATACCAACCTCTCAGTACTTTTCATTTGTTAGAGGGGACTAGACATCCAATAGACAGAAATAATTCAGATAGGCTTGAGACAGAAATAAAGCTAGATATCCAGATAGCAATGAACAACAAATAATTTAGAAGCAGACTCAGTGAGTACAAATTACTACCTTAGCACAGTTAGACTCGCCCCAGTAGCCAAGAAAGATAGGCCTGAACCCAAGGAGCTTGTAGGGTGCATTTCTCAGGCAAGCTCTGATAGGTAAGTCTGTGTGAGCATCTTAGTAGGACCTCCATGTTAAAATTCAAACAAGAACAACTTAATAAACATTTTTGGAGTACTGAGGGGGAGTTTTATCTTTAATAATAAAATAAGTATGAGGAAGTCCTGCTTTCACAAGAACTGGCTCCCAGATACAGAGAGAAGGCTGTATTTGTAGGTCAGATACGACAGCCTGCAATTCCTTGTGTGTGTGTGACTTTTTAATTTTATTTGTAATTGTGGTAAAATATGCATAATTTTAAATGTACCATCTTAACGCATTTTAAGAGTACAATTCAGTGGCATGAAGTACAATCACATTGTCGTACAACTCTCACCATCCATCTCCAAACTCTTTTCATCTTGCAAAACTGAAACTCTTCACCCATTAAATAACAACTCCCCATTCCCTGCCTCCCCACCAGCCCTGGCAACCACCATTCTACTTTCTGTTTCTGTGACTTTGACCACTCTAGGGTACCTTATAGAAATGAAATTCTATAGTACCTGTACTCTTGTGACTGACTTATTTCACTTTGCGTAATGTCCTCATGTTTTATCCATGTTATCACATGTGTCAGAATTTCTTTCCTTTTTAAGGCTGAAAAATGTTTCATTCTGTGCATATAGCACACCCTGTCTATCCATTCATCCATCAATGGACACTTGGGTTGCTTCCACTTTTTGGCCCCCATGAACAATACTGCTGTGGACATGGGTATGAGACTTTTTTGATGGGTGAAATCTATATTGGTTTTGGCTCTGTAGAGGTGCCAAGGAATGAAGAGGATATAATTTTCACATGAAAGTGTGCGTCATTAATTTCTTCACTGCATCATTAATTTCTGCACAACAGCATTAACTTATCGTTACACAATTAAGAATTTGTTTTTCTCTGATTAACTTGAGGTTTATCTTTCTCTGGCAAATTTTTTCTTCAAAGTGCAGATTTTACTGTTATTCCTGGTAATAACATGTATAAAACACAAAGCATTTAAAAATATCTGTTGTCTCAGTTCAGTCCAGCAAATATTTATTGATCACCATCCATATCCCAGGTGGGCTGCTCTGGATGAAAAACACAGCCTCGGACTCTGAGAGATCTTAAGGTTGGAGGAGCAAGCAATATGAGAAGTTCTGAACGAGTCTCTTAAGTGCTGTGGGGACATTAGTCAGGGCACCTACCTCAGCCTTGAGGGTCGAGGAAGGCTTCTCAGGAAAGGGACTGTTTAAACACGGCAAGAATGGGGTTTAGAAGAGCACATTGGGCAACAAGATTAGGGAGGATATATAGAGTGAGAAAAAACAAAGACCTAAAGAGACACCTTAAGGAACCACCGACATTTATGGGCAGAGAATAGGAAGTGTGGAAATGAGACTGAAAGCAGCAGCCAGAAAGGCAGGAGAAAACCAAGTGAGAGTAGTACTGTGGAAGTCAACAGCACACTTAAGAAAGGAGCAAGGTTATCCAGATGTTACAGAGAGATGGAGTAGGAAAAAGACGTAAAGGTGTGCGCTGGATTAAACAACAGGGTCTTTGATGAGCTTGGCTAGGGAAGTTTCAGTCGCAAAGTTTAGTACAAGATTAGTGCACTGAATCAGATCCATTGATTTCTGGGTGAGGGCTACATACCAAAGACAATCATTTTCCTCCTCTCTCCCGACACCTCAGTAAAATAACAGACACAGCAAGAGTGAAGAGAAGGAAGGAAGGACCATCAGGAAATGCAAGTTCAACAAATTCCTAGAAGATGGGTGATCAGAGAGAAGAAGGAGCGGCTCAGAATCTATGAGTGGGTGCTGCCATAAAAGAGAACCCCGGGGGCTCCAGACTCAATCAGACAGTAATATGGAGGCTAGCAGTGAGGACGGGGGGCCAGATGGGATTAACTAAATGTCTCTCCACCTGATGATGCTATCAGCAGGCTCTCTACAGCCTCTCTCCTCCTTCCTTCATCCCCATGCAGAAAGTGCGACAGGCATTTTACTTCCAGGGAAAAACCAGAGGACACCTGTAAAGAGACTGAAAAAAATGGGAAGAATTTCACTGCTAATATATGTGCTTCTACTTCACAGAAAAGCTGTCCTTCATTCTAGCATTTGTAGCCCCCTTGCACCCCCATCCCAAAGGGGTGCAGGCAGGTACCCCTCCTGCTCATCCTAAAACATGACATAGCAATTGCTATTACATATATACAACTTCCTGGCAACCATTCTCTTTGTGGGTGAGACCTAGAGGAAAATGAGACTTTCTTAAAAAGTTAAATATGCATTATCCTATGACCCAACAAATCCATGCCAAGATATTTACCCAAGAGAAGGAAAAGCGTTATGTATGCCGAAAGACCTGGACAGGAATTTTTACAGCAGCTTTATTACCATAGCCAAAATCTGGAAACAACTCAGATAGCTGTTCATTAGCATGTGGATGGACAAACTATGCCACATCTATACAATGGAAAGCTACTTATTAATAAAAAGAAATGAATGACTGGTGAACTCAACTACATAGATCAATCTCAAAAGTTTTAAATCGAGCGATATAAACCAGGTATGTAAGAGTCCATATCGTATAATTCCATTTATATAAAATTCTAGAACAGGCATAGTTGATCTATAGTTGCAGAAAGTTGATCAGTGATTGTCTGGGGCTGGGAGTTAGGGGGAGCTTGACTGTAAAAGAGCATGGGGGAATTTTTTTTTTCCCATTTGACTTTATAGTATGTGCATTTGTTTATTTTTATTGAAATATAGTTGACATATTATGTTAGTTTCAGGTATGCTACACTGTGATTTGACGTTTGCTTACATTATGAAATGATTACCACGATAAGTCTAGTAACCATCTGTCACCATACAAAGTTACTACAACATTGTTGGGAATTCCTTGGCAGTCCAGTGGTTAGGACTCAGGCACTTCCACTGCCTTGGCCCAGGTTCAGTCCCTAGTCGGGGAACTAAGATCCTGCAAGCCGTGAGGCGTGGCCAGAAAAAAAAAAAGTTACTATATTATTGTTGACTTTATTCCTTATGCTGTACATTATATCCCTGTGGCATTTTTCTTTTTCCCTTTTCTTTTTAAAAAATTTGTATTGGAGTATAGTTGATTTAAAATGTTGTTAGTTTCTGCTGTACAGCAAAGTGAGTCAGTTGTACATATACATATATCTATTCTTTAGATTCTTTCCCCATATAGATCATTACAGAGTATTGAGAAGAGTTCCCTCTGTAGGTCCTTATTAGTTATCTGTTTTATATGTAGTAGTGTGTATAGTTTTATATGTAGTAGTGTGTATATGTCAATCCCAATCCCCCAATTTATACTTCCCCCCTCCCCCCCACCTGGTAACCTGGTAATAAGTTTGTTTTCTACACCTGTGACTCCATCGCTGGAGGTTATATCTCTTAATCCCTTTCCCCTGTTTCACCCCACCTCCCACCTGACTCCCATCTGACAACCATTCATTTGTTCTCTGTATCTGCGAGTCTGTTTTCATTTTTTGTCTGTTCATTTGTTTTGTTTTTTAGATTCCACATATAAGTGAGATCATTATGGTATTTGTCTTTCTCCATCTGACTTATTTCACTTAGCTAATACCCTCTAAATCCATCCATGTTGTCACAATTGCAAGATTTTTTATGGCTGAGTAATATTCCAGTGTATATATATACTGCATCTTCTTTATCCATTTCATGCACACTTAGCTGCTTCCATTTCTTGGCTACTGTAGATAATGCTGCACTAAACATTGGTGTGCATGTACCTTTTTGAATTAGTGTTTTTGTTTTCTTGGAGTAAATACACAGAAGTGAAATTGCTGAATCAGATGGCAGTCCTATCTTTAATTTTTTGAGGAAACTCCACACTATTTTCCACAATGGCTATAACAATTTACAATTCCACCAACAGTGCACATGGGTTCCCTTTTCTCCACATCCTCTCCAATACTTGTTATTTATTCCTTTTTGACAATAGCTGTCCTGACAGGTGTGAGGTGATATTTCATTGTGGTTTTGAGTTACATTTCCCTGATGATTAGTGATGTTGAGCATCTTGTCATGTGTCTGTTGGCCATCTGTATGTCTTTTTTGGAAAAATGTCTATTCAGATCCTCTGTCCATTTTTACTCAGGTTGTTTGTTTGATGTTGAGTTGTATGAGGTCTTCGTACAGTTTGGATATTAGCCCCTTATCATACATATCATTTGAAAATATCTTCTCCCATTTGGTAGGCTGCCTTTTGTTTTGTTGATAGTCTCCTTTGCTGGGCAAAAGCTTTTTAATTTGATATAGTCCCATTTATTTATTTTTGCTCTTGTTTCTCTTGCCTAAAGAAACACATCAAAAAATATATCTATATATATTGCTAAGCTGTCAGAGAGAATACTGCTTGTGTTTTCTTCTAGGGCTTTTATGGTTTCAGATCTTACATTTAAGCCTTTAATCCATTTTGAATTTATTTTTGTATAGGGTGTAAGAAAGTAGTCCAGTTTTATCCTTTTACATTTAGCTGTTCAGTTTTCCCACCATCATTTATGGAAGAGGCTGTCTTTCTCCATTGTAAATTCTTGCCTCCCCTGTCATATAATATTTGATCATATAAATGTGGGTTCATTTCTGGGCTCTCTATTCCATTGACTATGTGTTTGTTTTTGTGCCACTGTAGCTTTTATCACTATAACTCTGTAGTATAGTTTGTTCTTCTTCCTCAAGATTGCTTTGGCTATTCAGGGTCTTTTATGTTTCCATACAAATTTAAAAATTATTTGCTTTAGTTCTGTGAAAAATGCCACTGGTATTTTGACAGGGATTACTCTGAATCTGTGGATTGCCTTTGGTCATTTTAACAATATTAATTCTTTCAAGCCATAAGCATGGTGTATCTTTCCATTTGCTTGTGTCATCTTCAGTTTCTTTCATTAGTGTCTTATAGTTTTGAGAGTACAAGTCTTTAACCTCTTTGGTTAGATTTATTCCTAGGTATTTTATTATTTAATGCAATTGAATATGGGATTGCATTTTTAATTTCTCTTTCTGATAGTTTGTTATTAGAGTATAGACATGCAGTAGATTTCTGTATATTAATTTTGTATCTTGCAACTTTACTGAATGCATTCATTAGTTGTAATAGTTTTTTGGTGGCATCTTCAGGATTTTCACTATGTAGTATCATGTCTTCTGTGAACAATGATAGTTTTACCTTTTCTTTTCCAATTCATATTCCTTTTCTTTTTCTTATCTGATTGTGATGGCTACGATTTCCAATACTATGTTGAATAAAAGTGGAGAGAGTGGGCATCCTTGTCTTGTTCCTGATTTTAGAAAAAATGTTTCAGCTTTTCACCACTGAGTATGATGTTGGCTGTGGGTTTGTCACATATGGCCTTTATTACGTTGAGGTATTTTCCCTTTGTATCCACCTTGTTGAGAGTTTTTATCATAAATGGAAGTTGAATTTTGTTAAAAGCATTTTCTGTATCTATTGAGATGACTGTATGATTTTTATTTTTCAGTTTGTTAATGTGGTGTATAGCATGTTGATTGAATTGCAGATATTGAACCATCCTTGAATCCCTAGGATAAATTCCACTTGACTGTATTGTGTGATCCTTTTAATGTATTATTGAATTTGGTTTGCTAATATTTTGTCAAGGATTTTGCATCTATGTTAGTCAGTGATATTGGCTTATAATTTTCTTGTTTGTGGTGTCTTTGTCTGGCTTCAGTATCATGGTAATACTGGCCTCATAGAATGAGTTCAGAAGCATTTATTCCTCTTTAATTTTTTGAGTTTAATAGAGAAGGATAAGTGTTAAGTCTTCTTTAAATGTCTGTAGAGCATACCTGTGAAGCTGTTTGGTCCTGGACTTTTGTATGTTGAGAGTTTTTAAATTACTGATTCAGTTTCATTACTGGTCATCAGTCTGTTCACATTTTCTATTTCTTCCTGATTCAGTTTTGGCAGATTGTTCATTTCTAGGAATTTATCCATTTCTTGCGGTTGTTCATTTTACTGGTGTATAATTGTTTTTGTTTGTTTGTTTGTTTTTGCGGTACGCGGGCCTCTCACTGTTGTGGCCTCTCCCGTTGCGGAGCACAGGCTCCGGATGCGCAGGCTCAGCGGCCATGGCTCGCGGGCCCAGCCGCTCCACAGCATGTGGGATCTTCCCGGACCGGGGCACGAACCTGCATCCCCTGCATCAGCAAACGGCCTCTCAACCACTGCGCCACCAGGGAAGCCTTGGTGTATAATTGTTTGACAGTCTGCAGTTCTGATTGGGTTATGGTTGAGTCAGTTTTAATAAAACAAGAAATTCCTATCTTTGGTAATGAAAATCAGGATGTGGCTTATCTCAGCATGTGAATGTTTTATAATTTTTTGGTAGTTTGTGGATTTCAGTAATTCAAGGCTTTAATAAATGGAAATTTTTTTCTGGGCTATGTGATCAGCATAACCAAGTTAAGAGCAGAATGTTATTTTAACTTTTTATACTATAAACATTAAACCTATTATCTAATGTACTGTCCACTTGAAGGATTTAATTGGTCATCTTACTGATGAGGAAACTGAGATTCAGAGAATATCGGTCATTTTCTTAAGGTAATATGACTAATAATTACTGATCAAGGATTTAAATCTAGAGTTACCTACTCCAACACCACAGTGCATCCTTCTGTAATGACACATTTAGTTTTAAGAAGGAAAGAAACCAGTGAAAAGAATAAGATGCAATTGCACAGCAAGAAGACTGAATGGAAAACCTTTCTTTTAATGTGTACTCACTTAGAGCACTTAATGCTCAAGGAAACCATACTGGAAAACTATAGATAGAATTCACATTTCTGTGATATCCATGTTTCAAGCTTATGGTACTGTTCAGAGTTGGTACCAAAAGTCTTAGCAGGCCTGGGAACTTCATGTTTAGGGACTCTCAAAGTTGAGGCTGCCTTCATTTTCTGGTTGAAACTTATCTTTGAACCTTTATATTGCAGTGAAATGGAAATTTTGAGATTTCAATAGACAAAGTGTAAAGAACTTGGGATGTATTTTATTCTCTATCGCATCCAATGGCCAAGCAGTTGCCATGTACTACCACACTACTTCTGTCCCTCTACCTGAAGGATATAATCTTAAATAGCTTGGATAGTCATAAGGCCCAGAACCAACATGGCTCACTTAGTACTGGGGGCGCTGATCCTACACCAAGGTCCCTGTCATCATTCTGTTGACTTAGGTGACAAGTAGAGAGAGTATACTAATCCTTTCCATTACATTTCTTGAGACAGCGACTTTGGGCTCAGTAATTTAGAGTACTAAGATACTTCTTAATCCGTTTATACCAATAAAAAAAGCAGGGAAAAAAGTTTCTAAATAAGAAGCCCTTTGGATAGGACTAATTCTCGTATAATGAATTCTTAGTTGGTTCAGTGTGTAACCTGTACTTTAGGAATGAGCACCAAGACCTGGGCTCACCATGCTTTAGAGCACTGGCTATAATTTATTAGTCTCATTCCTCTGTAAGAAGGAAAAATAATTGTTAACAGGAGTTTCTGACTTGAGGATTTTGCCAAGGATGCCTCATGACATCTTCCTAATTCTGGAGTTCATGTGTCTCTTGATCTCTGCTGAAAGTGAATCCCAGCACCAAAAGGACTGCAAATGCATATGTTTGCAAATTGGTGGTCATCCATGGATTAATTGAATAGTAGCTTTCAAACTCAGTGAAAGTCCCTGGGGAGTTGGCTGCCTGATTTTTCTGGCCCTGGAAACGGAGCAAGCCAAAAGCTGACCCCTCATTCTGGATCTGTCAGGGCAGGTCGTGATGCAGGCTGGAACCTACAGCTGCAGGAAGGTAGTGGCAAGTGAGGAACAAGCTGGCTGTGACTCGGAGGGTCCCATGTGGCAGTGGGATATTGATTGTCATTTGTCAGCCTGGGTGTTGACAGAGGACCGTCTATTGGTGTCACTGCCCATCAGATACGATCGCTGAATTTTTGAGATGTGCTTTGCTTTTCTGGAGTAAGAGGATGTGGCATTTGAAATGTGAGGGTGCTATTTTATATTTAGAAGTGAGTGAACAGCTGCCAATTACTGTAACTTGGGTAAGAAAGAAAATCCAGCTTTACTGGGGAGTTGCCCTGTCTTGATAATTAGGTGGAACCACTAAGAAAGAAATGAGCAAATATTCAGATGTCTGTGTGAGGAATATTTCTTCCCTCCCTCCTTTCCTTCTTCAAAATTGTGACTCAGTGATCTGCAAGCCTGATTTGGTTACATATTAAATAATCGCCAGTGATCTCAAAGACTACGGTGAAATCCAGTGCATTTAAATTCATTTAGAAGCAGTGGGGATATTTAATAATGACAGGTGTCAACAGAGAAAAAAACATTCTCATTAAATGGACTTAAGATGATTACTGTGAAGCATTGACTGTGCATGTACTAGATATGTGCAAGATTTACTCCCTGTTCATTCATTCATTCCACAAATATTGAGAGTGTATGTGCCAAGCACTTATTTATGTGCTAAATATACAGTGCTGAATAAATAAAAGTCCTTGCAATCATATAGCTGACATTTTAAGAGGACACAGACAATTAGTAAATGGACATATATAGTGGGTTGTGTGTGATAAGCCCTGAAAAGAAAAATAAATCAGGGAAAGAGTCAGAGAATAGGAATTAAGTGTGTTTACTGTTTTGTCAGTAGCGGGAAAGCTTCACTGATAAGACATCTGTCTTTTGAGTAGAGAGCTGTAGCAGAGGGGAGGAGCCTTGTGTGTGCCTGGGCTAAAGGTGGTCGAGACAGGCGAACAGAGCTGCAAAGACCTTGAGGCAGAGAATGCTTGCAGAATGGCACTAAGAACAGAGGGACTAGATGAAATGGGAGAAGGAGAGTGGTGAGATCAGAGAACGAGAGGCCAGATTAGGTGAGACATGGGAGGATTTTGAGGGAGATTGAAAGTATCTGAGGGCATGAAGCAGAGGCCCAGCATTGCCTGAACATTATGTATGTACTTTTTAATATACTTTTTACAACTATGTATTTATACTTTTTCTTATTGTAATTCTCACAGCATCCCTGTGAAGTTGGTATATTATTACTTATTCCCATTTTTACACAAAGACACTAAGGCTCATAGATATGAAGGAAGTTGCCCAAGTGACAAAGAGAAAATGTAAGGCTCTGTTCTTTCAACAGCTTCCTATCTGCCCCTGCACTCTTCATGGGTTGATGTTTAATATAGAAAACTCATGTCATTAATTGGGATGATAATAGAAACATGGAAAAGCCCACTCTTATCAACATTCCACTAAGTGAGAAAAAGAAATAAAGACACAGGTGAACCTTATTCTGGGAATTATGAATCTTGGAGAAGTTTCATTATCTTTTTTTGTTTTGAAAAAATTTCCAACTTACGGAGAAGTTGCATAAACATAACAGAGAACTTCTGAATACCCTTTGAACAGGTTCATTAATTTACAATATTTTTTCATATTATATCCATCTCTGTATATGTCTGTACATATATATAAACACATATTATTATATTCCTGAACCATTGGAGAGTAATTTGCACATGTCATACTTCTTTACTCTTTAGTGTTTCACGAGGTATAGCCTACAAATAAGAATATTCTCTTACGTGACCACAGTAGAATTACCAAATTCAGGAATTTAACATCTATTCAATATTTATATTTAATCTACCATCCATAACCCACTTTAAAAAATTGTCCCAATAATGTTTTTGCATCTCTTTTCCCTCTCTAGTTCTGGATCTGGTCCAGGATCGTGTATTGCATTTAGTTGTCTTGTCTCTTTAGACTACCTTAATTTGGAACAGTTCCTCAACCTTTTCTTTCATGACATTGTGTTATTTGGAGGATAGAGACCAGTTATTTTATAGAATATTCCCCAATTTGAGTTTTTCTTATGTTTCCTCATGGAAAGATTCAGGTTATGCGTCCCTAGTCAGAAAACTACCTAACTGCTCTTGTGTCCTTCTCAGGATTTCACATCAGGGAGCATTGAGGTCTATCTACCCCTTGTTGATAATAGAAATTTTGATCACCAGGTCAAGATGTTTTTCAGTTTCTCCACTATAAAGTTACTATGCTTTCCCTGTTAGATGTAACTAATAAGCAACCTGTGTGAAGGCACTTTGAAATCACTCAAATATCCTGTTCTTCATCAAGCAGCCCATTTATTTATTTATTTATTTATTTTGCGGTACGCGAGCCTCTCACCGTTGTGGCCTCTCCCGTTGCGGAGCACAGGCTCTGGACACGTAGGCTCAGCGGCCATGGCCCTCGGGCCCAGCCGCTCCGCGGCATGTGGGATCCTCCCGGACCGGGGCACGAACCTGTGTCCCCTGCATCGGCAGGCAGACTCTCAACCACTGCGCCACCAGGGAAGCCCCAAGCAGCCCATTTATTATCCATTGCTTTGGAAAGACAGTTGACTTTTTTTTTTTTATATATGTAAGCGCGATTCTGCAATCTTGCTAAGTCACTTAGTTCTTGTAGGTTTCTTGTGTAGATTACTAGGAGTTTCTGCATAAATGATTATATCTTCTTGGATTAGGGACAGTTTTACTTCTTGCTTTCCTATCTGTATTTTTTTTAACTTCTTTTTCATGCTTATTGCACCAGCTAGGACCTCTAGTACAGTGTTGCCTAGAAGAAATGAGAATGGAAATCCTTACCTTGTTCATGTGTCTCAGGGAAAGCATTCACTTTTCACCATTAGCAGTAGTTCTTTTTTTGTAGATGTCTTTTATCAGGTTGAAGAAAGTCCATTCTACTCCTAATTTGCTAATAGTTTCTATCTTGAATTGTCTTGTGAAATGCTGTTTCTGAATCTATGATGATTGCATCATTTTTATATTTAGCCTATTAATATCATGAATTACATTTATTGATTTGTGAATGTTAAAACAACCTTGAATTTCTGAGTTAAACATCATTGTTGTGATGTATGATCCTTTCTATATATTGCTAAACTAGATTTGCTAGAATTTTATAAATAATTTTTGTGTCTGTGTTCCATAGGTATTGCTTTCTTTATGTTTTTGTTTGATTTGTGTATCAGAGTAGTGCTGGTCTTATAAAATTGGGGCAGGCTCCCTAATCTGTAAACTCTTTGTGTAGAATTTGGCATTGCTTCTTCCTCAAATGTTTGTTAGAATTAACAACTGAAGCCAAATGGACCTTGAGTTGTCTTTGGGAGAAGATTGTTAACTACAAAGTCAATTTATTAAATATATATATAGGTCTATTTAATGTGTTTACTGTTTATTGAGTGAGCTGTAATAGTTTATGTCTTTTATGGAATTTGTTCATTTCATCCAGGTTGTCAAATTAGTTGCCATTAAGTTGTTCATAATATTCCTTTATCTCGGTATCATCTGTAATGATGTCCTTTCTCTCATTTTTTATATTGGAAATAGGTTTTTTTCCTCGATTAGTCTAGCTAGAGGTTTATCAACTTTATTGATACTTTTCATGAAACAGCTGTTTGTTTCATTCATTTTCTCTGTTTTGTCCATTTTCTATCTTATTGATACCTGCTCTTTATTTTCTTCCTCTGATTACTTTGATTCTCTGATTACTCTTCTCTAACTTCTTAAGGTAGATGCCTAGATCATTTATTTCATTCCATTCTTTTTTTTTCAATATACACACTTAATGCTCTACATTTCTTTCTACACATTGTCCTAGCTTTATTCAATAAATTTGGGTATGTTCTGTTTTCCTTGCCATACAGTTCAAAATAATTTGTATTGTTATTTGTTTTTTTGTCCTATAGGTTTCTTTTTTGATCTATGGATTATTTGGAAGTATATTGTTAAATTCCCAAACATTTGGACGTTTTCCCAATAGCTTTCTATATTCTACTTGGATTCTTTTGTGGTCTAAGAACATGGTTTATATGATATCAGTGGTTTCAGATTTGTTGGAGTTTGTTTTCAGGTCTACAATATTGTCCATCTTGGTGAATTTTCCACATGCACTTGAAAATAATATGTGTTTTGTTATTTTTGGGTGGACTGTTCTCTAAATATCAGTTAAATCAAGTCAATTTATCTTTTATGATACTTGGTCTACTTATTTATTAATTATATAGAGAGGAAAGTTGGAATGACCAACTGTAACTGGATTTGTTGTACGTTATAGTTGTTTATGCCCCTTTGCTATATTAAAGTTGATATTCTATTGAGTATATGTGAGATTATGCTTCAGATAGTGACTCAAGAAAGCAAAAATTAAAGACTCCAAGTTTCTAGGAGCTATTTTTCAATTTTTTTCTCTTATGAGGAAAACTCATACTTCACTTAAACTCAGCTGGAGCATGGCTGCTCCATGCTCTCTGCTCTCAGTATTTATTACATATTCACTGGCCCATTTCCTGCTGAACATGTGCACAAAAATATCTGCATACTACTGATATATTTATGGATGAAATGACATTATGTCTGGGTTTTGCTTTAAAATGTCCAGCTAAGAAAACAAAAAATACATGACTGTAGAAATGAATTAAGATTTACAAAATCTTAGTACATTTTGAATCTTAATGATAGAAATCTTTATATTAATCTATGTATTTTATGTACTTTTGAAAAGTTCATAATCAAAGTAAAAATCATATGTTAATAAGTCTATAAAAATATGATTGGTTGGGGGGGGCGCCTTCAAGATGGTGGAGAAGTAAGACGTGGAGATCACTTCCTCCACACAGATACATCAGAAATACATCTACATGTGGAACAACCCCTACAGAACACCTACTGAATGCTGGCAGAAGACCTCAGACCTCCCAGAAGGCAAGAAACTCTCCACGTACCTGGGTAGGGAAAAAGAAGAAAGAAAACACAGAGACAAAAGAATAGGAACAGGACATGCACCTCTGGGAGGGAGCTGTGAAGGAGGAAAGGTTTCCACATACTAGGAAGCCCCGTCACTGGCGGAGACAGGGGGAAGCTTCGGAGCCACAGAGGAGAGCACAGCAACAGGGGTGCAGAGGGCAAAGCGGAGAGATTCCGGCACAGAGGACCAGTGCCGACCAGCACTCACCAGCCCCAGAGGATTGTCTGCTCACCTGCCAGGGCGGGGTGGGGCTGGGAGCTGAGGCTTGGGCTTCAGAGGTCAGATCCCCGGGAGAGGATTGGGGTTGGCTGCGTGAACACAGCCTGAAGGGGGCTAGTGTACCAAAGCTAGCCCAGAGGGAGTCCGGGGAAAAGTCTGGACCTGCCTAAGAGGCAAGAGACCATTGTTTCCTGGTGCGCGAGGAGAGGGGATTAAGAGCGCAGCCTAAATGAGCTCCAGAGACAGGCACGAGCCGCAGCTATCAGCGCAGGCCCCAGAGACAGGCATGAAACGCTAAGGCTGCTGCTGCAGCCACCAAGAAGCCTGTGTGCAAGCACAGGTCACTGTCCACACCTCACCTCCTGGGAACCTGTGCAGCCCGCCACTGCCAGGGTCCCGTGTTCCAGGGACAACTTCCCCAGGAGAACACACGGCGTGCCTCAGACTGGTGCAATGTCATGTTGGCCTCTGCCGCCGCAGGCTCGCCCCACATTCCATACCCCTCCCTCCCCCTGGCCTTAGTGAGCCAGAGCCCCGAATCAGCTGCTACTTTAACCCCATCCTGTTTGGGTGAAGAACAGATGCCCTCAGGTGACCTACACGCAGAGGCGGGACCAAATCCAAAGCTGAACCCCGGGAGCTGTGCAAACAAAGAAGAGAAAGGGAAATCTCTCCCAGCAGCCTCAGGAGCAGCCGATTAAATCTCCACAATCAACTTGATGTACCCTGCATCTGTGGAATACCTGAAGAGACATTGAATCATCCCACAATTGAGGCGGTGGGCTTCGGCAGCAACTGTAGACTTGGGGTTTGCTTTCTCCATCTAATTTGTGTCTGGTTTTATGTGTATCTTAGTTTAGTATTTAGAGATTACTATCATTAGATTTGTTTATTGATTTGGTTGCTCTCTTCCTTTTTTTATTTTATACATTTTTTCCTTTTTCTCTTTTTGTGAGTGTGTATTTGTATGCTTTTGTATAGCTTTTGTATATGCTTTTGTATATGCTTTTGTATATGCTTTTGTATATCTGTATAGCTTTTGCCATTTGTCCTAGGGTTGTGACTGTCTGGTTTTTTTGTTTGTTCTTTTTTTTTTTTAGTAGTAGTAGTTTTTAACGCTTTTATCATTGGTGGATTTGATTTTTGGTTTGGTTGCTCTCTTCTTTCTTTCACTCTTCTTTTATTAGTTTAATTTTTTTATTTTTAATAGTTTTATTCTATTTTAATAACTTTATTTTATGTATTTACCCTTCCTTTCTCCCTTCCTCCCTCCCTTCCTTCCTCTCCCTTTTCTTCTGAGCCATGTGGCTGACAGGGTCTTGGTTCTCTGTCCGATCTCAGGCCTGAGCCTCTAAGGTGGGAGAGTCAAGTTCAGGACATTGGTCCACCAGACACCTCCTGGCCCCACCTACTATCAAACAGCAAAAGTTCTCCCAGAGTTCTCCATCTCAACACTAAGACCCAGCTTCACTCAATGACCAGCAGGCTACAGTGCTGGGCACCCTATGCCAAACAACTAGCAAGACAGGAACACGACCCTACCCATTAGCAGAGAGGCTGCCTAAAATCATAATAAGGTCACAGACACTGCAAAACACACCACCAGACATGGACCTGCCCAGCAGAAAGGCAAGATCCAGCCTTATCCACCAGAAGACAGGCACTAGTCCCCTCCACCAGGAAGCCTACACAACCCACTGAACAACCTTACCCACTGGGAGCAGACACCAAAAACAACAGGAATTACGGACCTGCAGCCTGTGAAATGGAGACCCACTGCACAGTAAGTTAAGCAAAATGAGAAGACAGAAGAACACAGCAGATGAAGGAGCAAGGTAAAAACCCACCAGACCAAACAAATGAAGAGGAAATAGGCAGTCTACTGAAAAAGAATTCAGAATAATGATAGTAAAGATGATCCAAAATCTTAGAAATAGAATGGAGAAAATACAAGAAATGTTTAACTAGGACCTAGAAAAATAAAGAGCAAACAAGCAATGATGAACAACACAATAAATGAAATTAAAAATTCTCTAGAAGAAATCAATAGCAGAATAACTGAGGCAGAAGAACAGATAAGTGACTGGAAGATAAAATAGTGGAAATAACTACTGCAGAGCAGAATAAAGAAAAAAGAATGAAAAGAATTGTGGACAATCTCAGAGACCTCTGGGACAACATTAAACACACCAACATTCAAATTATAGGGGTCCCAGAGAAGAAGAGAAAAAGAAAGTGACTGAGAAAATATTTGAAAAGATTATGGTTGAAAACTTCCCTAATATGGGTAAGGAATAGTCAGTCAAGTCCAGGAAGCGCAGAGAATCCCATACAGGATAAATCCAAGGAGAAACACACCAAGACACATATTAATCAAACTATCAAAAATTAAATACAAAGAAAAAATATTAAAAGCAGCAAGGGAAAAGCAACAAGTAACATACATAGGAATCCCCATAAGGTTAACAGCTGACCTTGCAGCAGAAACTCTGCAAGCCAGAAGGGAGTGGCAGGACATATTTAAAGTGATGAAAGGGAAAAACCTACAACCAAGATTACCCATCAAGGATCTCATTCAGATTCCAACAAGAAATTAAAACCTTTACAGACAAGCAGAAGCTAAGAGAATTCAGCACCATCAAACCAGCTCTAAAACAAATGCTAAAGGAACTTCTTTAGCCAGGAAACACAAGAGAAGGAAAAGACCTACAATAACAAACCCAAAACAATTAAGAAAATGGTAACAGGAGCATACATATCAATGACTGCCTTAAATGTAAATGGATTAAATGCTCCAACCAAAAGGCATAGACTGGCTGAATGAATACAAAAACAAGACCTGCACATATGCTGTCTACAAGAGACCCACTTCAGACCTAGGGACACATACAGACTGAAAGTGAGGGGATGGAAAAAGATATTCCATGCAAATGGAAATCAAAAGAAAGTGGGAGTAGCAATTCTCATATCAGACAAAATAGACTTTAAAGACTATTACAAGAGGCAGAGAAGGACACTACATAATGATCAGGGGATGAATCCAAGAAGAAGATAAAACAATTGTAAATATTTATGCACCCAACATAGGAGCACCTCATTACATAAGGCAGATGGCTAATAGCCATAAAAGGGGAAATCGACAGTAACACAATCAGAGTAGGGGACTTTAACACCCCACTTTCACCAATGGACAGATCATCCAAAATGAAAATAAATAAGGAAACACAAGCTTTAAACGATACATTAAACAAGATGGACGTAATTGGTATCTATAGGACATTCCATCCAAAAACAGCAGATTACACTTGCTTTTCAAGGGCTCTTGGAAAATTCTCCAGGATAGATCATATCTTGAGTCACAAATCAAGCCTTGGTAAGTTTAAGAAAATTGAAATCATATCAAGTATCTTTTGTGACCACAACGCTAGAAGACTAGATATCAGTTACAGGAAAAACATCTGTAAAAAATATAAACACATGCAGGCTAAACAATATGTTACTAAAAAACCAAGAGATTACTGAAGAAATCAAAGAGGAAATCAAAAAATTCCTAAAAACAAAGGACAATGAAAACGTGACAACCCAAAACCTGTGGGATGCAGCAAAAGCAGTTCTAAGAGGTAAGTTTATACCAATACAATCCTACCTCAAGAAACAAGAAACATCTCAAATAAACAACCTAACCTTACACCTAAGGCAATTAGAGAAAGAAGACCAAAAAAAACCCCAAAGTTAGCAGAAGGAAAAAAATCATAAAGGTCAGATCAGAAATAAATGAAAGAGAAATGAAGGAAATGATAGCAAAGATCAGTAAAACTAAAAGCTGGTTCTTTGTGAAGATAAACAAAATTTATAAACCATTAGCTAGACTCATCAAGATTAAAAGGGAGAAGACTCAAATCAATAGAATTAGAAATGAAAAAGGAGAAGTAACAACTGACACTGCAGAAGTACGAAAGATCATGAGAGATTACTACAAGCAACCTTGTGCCAATGAAATGAACAACCTAGAAGAAATGGACAAATTCTTAGAAAAGCACAACCTTCCGAGACTGAATCAGGAAGAAATAGAAAATATAAACAGACCAGTCACAAGCACTGAAGTTGAAACTGTGATTAAAAATCTTCCAACAAACAAAAGCCCAGGACCAGATGGCTTCACAGGCAAATTCTATTGAACATTTAGAGAAGAGCTAACATGTATCCTTCTCAAACTTTCAAAATACAGCAGAGGGAGGAACACTCCCAAACTCATTCTACGAGGCCACCATCACCCTGATACCAAAACCAGACAAAGATGTCACAAGAAAGAAAACTACAGGCCAATATCACTGATGAACATAGATGCAAAAATCCTTCACAAAATACTAGGAAACAGAATCCTATAGCACATTAAAAGGATCATACACCAGGAATGCAAGGATTCTTCAATATATGCAAATCAATCAATGTGATAAATCATATTAACAAACTGAAGGCGAAAAACCATATGATCATCTCAATAGATGCAGAAAAAGCTTTCGACAAAATTCAACACCTATTTATGATAAAAACCCTCCAGAAAGTAGGCACAGAGGGAACTTACCTCAACATAATAAAGGCCTTATATGACAGACCCACAGCCAACATCGTTCTCAATGGTGAAAAACTGAAACCATTTCCACTAAGATCAGGAACAAGAGAAGGTTGCCCACTCTCACCACTATTATTCAACATATTTTTGGAAGTTTTAGCCACAGCAATCACAGAAAAAAAGAAATAAAAGGATTCCAAATCGGAAAAGAAGAAGTAAGCTGTCACTGTTTGCAGATGACATGATACTATACCTAGAGAATCCTAAAGATGCTACCAGAAAACTACTAGAGCTAATCCATGATTTTGGTAAAGTAGCAGGATACAATATTAATGCACAGAAATCTCTTGAATTCCTATACACTAATGATGAAAAATCTGGAAGAGAAATTAAGGAAATACTCCATTTACCATTGCAACATAAAGAATAGAATACCAAGGAATAAACCTACCTAAGGAGACAAAAGACCTGTAGGCAGAAAACTATAAGACATTAATGAAAGAAGTTAAGATGATACAGACAGATGGAGAGATATACCCTGTTCTTGGATTGGAAGAATCAACATTGTGAAAATGACTATACTACCCAAAGCAATCTACAGATTCAGTGCAATCCCTATTGAAACTACCAATGGCATTTTTCAGAGAACTAGAACAAAAATTTTCACAATATGTATGGAAACACAAAAGGCCCCAAATAGCGAAAGCAATCTCAAGAAAGAAAAATGGAGCTGGAGGAATCAGGCTCCCTGACTTCAGACTCTACTACAAAGCTACAGTAATCAAGACAGTATGGTACTGGCACAAAAACAGAAATATAGATCAATGGAACAGGATAGAAAGCCCAGAGATAAGCCCACGCACGTATGGTCACCTTATTTTTGATAAAAGAGGCTAGAATATACAATGGAGAAAAGACAGCCTCTTCAATAAGTGGTGCTGGGAAAACTGCACAGCTACATGTAAAAGAATGAAATTAGAACACACTCTAACACCATACACAAAAATAAACTCAAAATGGATTAAAGACCTAAATGTAAAACCAGACACTATAATACTCTTAGAGGAAAACATAGGCAGAACACTCTATGACATATATCACAGCAAGATCCTTTTTGACCCACCTCCTAGAGAAATGGATACTAAAACAAAAATAAACAAAGGGGTCTAATGAAACTTAAAACTTTTGCACAGCAAGGGAAACCATAAACAAGACCAAAAGGCAACCCTCAGAATGGGAGAAAATAACTGCAAATGAAGCAACTGACAAAGAATTAAGCTCCAAAATTTACAAGCAGCTCATGCAGCTCAATAACAAAAAACCAAACAACCCAATCCAAAACTGGGCAGAAGACCTAAATAGACATTTCTCCAAAGAAGATATACAGATTGCCAACAAACACATGAACGGATGCCCAACATCACTAATCATTAGCGAAGTGCAAATCGAAACTACGATGAGGTATCACCTCAGACTGGTCAGAATTGCCATCATCAAAAATCTACAAACAATAAATGCTGGAGAGGGTGTGGAGAAAAGGCAACCCTCTTGCACTGTTGGTTGGAATGTAAATTGATGCAGCCACTACGGGAACAGTATGGAGGTTCCTCAAAAAACTGAAAATAGAACTACCCTATGACCCAGCAATCCCACTACTGAACATATACCCTGAGAATACCATAATTCAAAAAGAGTCATGTACCACAATGTTCACTGCAACTCTGTTTACAATAGGCAGGACATGGAAGCAACCTAAGTGTCCATTGACAGGTGAATGGATAAAGAAGATGTGGCACATATATACAATGGAATATTACTCAGCCATAAAAAAACGAAATTGAGTTACTGGTAGTGAGGTGGATGGACCTAGAGACTGTCATACAGAGTGAAATAAGTCAGAAAGAGAAAACCAAATACCATATGCTAACACATATATATGGAATCTAAAAAAAAAAAAAGGTTCTGAAGGACCTAGGGACAGGACAGGAATAAAGATACAGACATAGAGAATGTACTTGAGGACACGGCGAGGGAGAAGGGTAAGCCGAGACGAAGTGAGAGAGTGGCATGGACATATATACACTACCAAATGTAAAATAGATAGCTAGTGGGAAGCAGCCACATAGCACAGGGAGATCAGCTCGGTGCTTTGTGACCACCTAGAGGGGTGGGATAGGGAGGGTCGGAGGGAGATGCAAGAGGGAGGAGATACGGCGATGTATGTATATGTATAGCTGACTCACTTTGTTATACAACAGAAACTAACACTCCATTGTAAAGCCATTATACTCCTATAAAGACGTTAGAAAGAAAATGTGTTGTTACAATGTAAAAAATATATATATATATGATTTGGGGCATCAAGAGCTACAGACATTTTTCCCGGAAACAAATCTCATTTACCTATATGTTTATCTACCTGCTGGTCATCTGAGGTGTATTGATCAAGAGTTTTCAAGCTGCACTGAAATGAGCTCTTCAAATTGCAGTAGCAATTGCAGGAAGGTGTGTGACTGAGCAGTAGAACTTGAGAATCTTTATAATTCGGGCTTTGTTGAATTTGGCTAATAGTTTTTGGCAAAACAGAACAAGGTTATTTAATATAGGATAGTCTGGGCTCAGCATTACTCGTTGCAGTCTTCCTTAGTGCCATCTCCCCATCCTTCCTTAAAGTGCTTTTAAATGGTTTTGCTGTCTTGGGAGTGTCAAAGGAACTATCTCATAAAATAGGTTAACAGAAAAGAAAATATGTAAGTGTGTTTTAAATATTTAAATTTATTTATTCATTAAAAAATGGTTAATGCACTCTGGTGGTGGGGATGTGGGGAAATATGCATTTTCCTGTATTCCTGTGGAGTGTAAATTATAACAGTTTGTATAGAGGGCAATTTGGTGATATATTTCAAAATTAAAATGGGCCCATCTTTTGATCTCCCTTCTAGGAATTTAATTTACAAATATACTCATAAATGGGAGAAATGAAATTTAAGAAAATACTTACATTAACTCATTATTTTTAATATCAAAATACTGAAAACAACCAAAATGTTCATCATTAGACTGTTGGTGATTTGGAATACCATATAGCTGTCTAAAAGCTAAAACCTCTGCATACTTAGGAAAAAAAACCTTCTAGATATACTGTTAAATTAAAAGTTTTTAAATGGGAGGCATTATTTATATCACCTATGATTCAATGAAAATAATATTTATTTGGTGTTTAAAACCCTCAACCATTCCGGCACTGAGCGGGGTGTTAGGGATATAATATTCTCTTTCATTGATTTTCTATTTGCTGAGCAATTTGTTACCAGGCAAGTGTCTCCCCCAACCCTCCCACCTTCTCTTTGTAAGAGAAGACTCCCTGTGGTTCCCAGGTAAGATAGCGATGTCCCAAAAACAATTTAGTTCATGTCATCTTAAGCTATTTTAGTGTATCCTTATGGAGTCATGGGGCATAAAGGAAGAGACAGTATGCTGTATTAAACTCGTCTCAAGGAAGGGGAATCATTATAAAAAATTTGTTGATGAAACAACATGTTAGTTTGCTCATTAAAAGGACTACCAGATCTCCTGGGATGTATAGTCAATGGTGGTGTTACATCAATCAGAATGGAGTTAAAATCTGCTTGTGGTGGTTTGAAATTCAGAAATCATTTCTGTACCAAAGTAACTTGCAGAAGCCATAGGTTCAGGCCAGTCTTCAAATTTCACGGTATACCTGAGGCTTAGTATTCAAACTCTATAAACAGGTAGTGTTATAGAGTATAACGTCCGTATTCAGCAGCAAGAATAATTACATGGGTAAAGGTTTCTCTGAGGAAAGAATTTAAGATGCCACCATCTTCTCCAGTAGTTCACATGCTAATGAAACATATTCCTGGAAACTCACAGATACAATAATGGTCTAACATGACATTGCATATCACACAAATGTGTGGATAAAGTGGTGCTTCCAGGATTCCCAGAACAAGGAGCTAGAGCAGCCTTTTGCCTAGGAACGCCTATAGCTCTTTGGTAACATCTTGGTCACCCCCTTTCCCTATGCTGGTTCCAGAAATTGGCTAACCTTTTTGGTTTCTACCATCCACACCTATAAATATTCATAGGGTTTAAGGATTCTCTTCCCATCAACCTAAAGGTCTCCTTTTTTTGTCTCTCCTTTTTATCTTTTCAATTCTTACAGAACTACTTTGAGCAGAGTTTTTCCGCAATGGCACCATTGACCTTTTAGTCTGGATAATTCTTGGTGGGGGTGGTGGATGGAGATGTCCTGTGCACCGTGAAATGCTTAGCGGCGTCCCTGGCCTCTAAGCACCATGGCCCTCCCTAGTTGTGACAACCAGCTGTCTTCAGACTTTGCCAGATGTTCCTTGCGGGGAACAAAATCACACTTGGTTGAGAAACAGTAACTTGGAAACCTCTTGAAAATTCTGTGGGTTTGATTGCTGAAAATAAGGAGGAAAATTAAGGTTCAACAAATAAGCTGTATTTCTATTCCTTTTTTTTTTCTTTCTTTTCATCACTGATTTGACCAAGAACTACAGTTTGCAAATGTAGTTCTTGGTCAAATCAAGAACAGTTCTCTGATCACCAGAGAAATGAATTTCCCAGAAGATAAATTACATTGAGCCTACAAAGTGATTTTGTTTTTAAATTAAGCTTTAAGGCGTTTAGATTAGGTCTGTACTCTACCCTCCAGATTCTTGACAGTCACCACTATCTAAAGATGTACACACTTGGCCTGCTTTACTTATTTCCATAACCTGTTCTGAATCATGAAGGATTTGAGTGTGCCAGTCCTTTCTACGGTAGACTATGGAGGAGAAGGCAAGGACTAACGTGTATTCTTCAAGCGTACTTTAAAGCCACCATAGTCCACATAACACTTTATCCAAACTAGAAAAAAAAAAAAAGCCCCATTCTTAAGATAGTTTTTCTCTCATCTGCCAGAAGGTTATCTGTATACTGATATTGTCAGAAAAAAATACAGTTGCCTGCCATTTGCTAAAGAATTGTAATAAATAAGTCTGCAATGCTTTTGGTAAATAGTGTAGCCCCGGGGTTGGGCATTGCACACCCTGTAAAACCACACATGGGGGTCTTACATATTTAAATTATGTAAGGTCTGTATTCCATAGGGAAACTTTGATTTAGGCTTTCCTGGGAATTTCATTAAGTGATCTGGGTTTAGAGCATATCATTAAAAGAACAAGGCAGATCGTAGACTGAGAGTAAAATCACCATTATCTTATTTTCCCTGTGGTTGAAGGAAAATAATCTGCTCTTCCTAATAGGCAGGCATTCCAACTCAGACCCTGTCCTGGACCAGTCTTGGGGATGGGAGGGGTAAAGCTCAAGGAGGAATGGTTGAGGGGGAGAAGGAAATAAAAGCAGAGGAGACTTCTGAGTGGTGGTGACATCAAGGAAGAAATGAGTTTCTGAGGCTAATAAAACCTTCTGGCCCACATCGTGGGCCAGAACTAATCTAGGGAGGCTGTTCTTTCTAGGCTTGAGTACTATTTATCTCATTAGTGATTAGTGGTACCTAGCCAGGATTCTTAAGAGAGATAATCCCTCCATTTTCATGTTCTCAATTCAACATTCATTTATGATTGTTTCTCTTTCTTTTCTCCATTAATCTTTTTCATTTATTTATTCAATAAATGCTTTTTTCTGTTTGTTTATAAAAAAGATATTTAGTGTTTACTTCTTTACTGCTTATACCTTTTTCTTACTTAATTTTTGTTGTATATTGGAGTATGGTTGATTAACAATATGTTAGTTTCAGGTGTACAGCAAAGTGATTCAGTTTTACACACACACACACACACACACAGACACACACACACACACACACACACGTGAATCTATTCTTTTTCAAATTCTTTTCCCATTTAGGTTATTACAGAGTATTGAGCACAGTTCCCTGTGCTACAACAGTAGGTTCTTGTTGGTTATCTATTTTAAACATAGCAGTGTGTACATGTCAATCCCAAACTCCCAATCTATCCCTCTCCCCAACCCTTTTCCCCTGGTAACCATAAGTTTGTTCTCTACTTAAGTTTGTGTGCCTGTTTCTGTTTTGCAAATGAGTTCAATTGTATCATTTTTTTGGATTCCGCATATAAGCAATATCATATGATATTTGACTTTCTCTATCTGACTTACTTCACTTAGTATGATAATCTCCAGGTCCATCCATGTTGCTGCAAACGACATTATTTTATTCTTTTTAATGGCTGAGTAGTATTCCATTGTATACATGTACCACATCTTTTTCCATTCCTCTGTCAGTGGACATTTAGGTTGCTTCCATGTCTTGGCTATTGTAAAAGAGCGCTGCAATGAACATTAGGGTGCATGTATCCTTTTGAACCATGTCTTTCTCCAGATATATGCCCAGTAGTGGGATTGCTGGATCATATGGTAGCTCTATTTTTAGTTTTTTAAGGAGCCTCCACACTGTTCTCCATAGTGGCTGCACCAATTTACATTCCCACCAACAGTGTAGGAGGGTTCGCTTTTCTCCACACCCTCTCCAGCATTCACTTTTTGATGATGGCCATTCTGACTGGTGTGAGGTAACATCTCTTTGCAGTTTTGATTTGCATTTTTCTCTAATAATTAGCGATGTTCAGCATCTCTTCATATGCCTCTTGGCCATCTGTCTGTCTTCTTTGGAGAAATGTCTATTTAGGTCTTCGTTCAATAATGTTTTTGAGCAGCTACTGTGAGCGTGCACTATGACAGATCCATGCTTTTATGGAGAAATCATTTTCTAAATGTAACTTCTGCCCAAGAAGCCTCTTCACAGAAGCCCTTGCAGCTGGAGATAATTTTAGTTTTCTCAGTTTCCATTTTAAAGTTTATTTTACATTATTGTATCTGAGGGGAAAACATTAGTACAATTTCTGTTAGCATTTTGGCTTAATTATTTTCAGCATTTTTGTTTTGTATGCATTTCTAAATGGTTGTGATTATTATTTCCATATTATTTTACATCCTCCTATTTTCATTGAGTATTCCATCATAAGCATATTTCCATATTTTTTGGACTTTATAAGCATAATTGCAAATATGTAAATAATATTCCCCAAAGAGTTCCTGTAGCTTACTTATTAACCTGGCCTCTATAGTAGGATATTTTAATTCTTTCTACTTTTTAAATTATAAATATTTTTGCTATTATAGTTGGTAAATAGCAACATTTTTTATGTTACAAATAAATGAATGTCTTTGGGCCTATAGTTTTTGGATGGTTTCATTCAGGTCAGTCCCCAGAAGTTGAACAAATGTGCCAAAGGATATGAACTTCCGCTTCTTGCTCTGATACATACTGCCAGACTGCTTTCCAAAACACATGTTCTGACTTGTGATGACTACAGGAGTATTTGTGTGTGTCGTTTCACTGAAACCTTAACAGAATTGGATGTTGCAGGTTTTACTGATTCAGTTGTTCTTAAAAATAGTACATAGTGTCAATTTGCATTTCACTGCTTTCTACGGATATGAAATTGAGGGCGATTTTGTTAGAATCCCAGAATTTCATCTTTGGGCACTGGGTGGTGTCATTTGTTTGCCATCACGTGACCATCTACTCAGGCAGTGGCAGTCATCAGAGCTCTTCGTGGGTGTTACTCTGCTTTTCTTTTTTTAGCCATAAGGTAAGATTCCACTTCCCTACTCCCTTAAGTTAGATGTGGACATATGACTTGCTTTGGCCAATAGATGTGAACAAGAGAGGTGTCATTTCTGCCTGAAGATTTTACAAGCCATGTTCCTGCTTTCTTGCAGACACAATCCTAGGCACTTTCTAGCCTGGGTCCTTTGGTGAGAATAACATGAAGCAGAAGCCCTGCACTGACCTGTTGCATATAGCATAAATGAGAAGGAAATGGGGTTAAGAACATAACATACCTGTGTGTCTGACCCAGCCAGCTGCTGGGTCAGACACAGCTGCTCCACCTGCCTGCGTGGCTATGCCGTAGTGCCCGTGTGCAGGACCCCTTCAGCACCACAGAACACGCAGCAGACCTTCAAGTCAGGTGCTTTTCCAAACAAGGAAAGAGTGGTATTTATGTACAATCCCTTCAATTCCAAGCAACAAAGTGGGTGACAACACCATGCATCTGCCAGCTCAAATTATTTTTGTCATCTCAGATTGAAAATTGTTTTAATATTCAGCAGGGAAATAACTTAATGTGGGTTGGCTTCAGGCAACTTTAAAAAAATTGTTTTTCCTTCACGACGGGCCTGTAAAAGCTAATAAAAAAAAAAGAAGCTAACATTTATTGATCATTCATTATGCTTCAGGGACTATGCCAGCAGAATCTCCTTTATTTCTCCTTGCAACATGATAAGGTCAGTGCTGTAATCATCCCCCGTTTACAGGTGAAGAAAGGGAGGCTTGGGGTGAATGTCACTTGTGAAAGTCATTCTCTGGTTAATAGCAATACTGGGATGTGAACCAAGGTCCATGGGGCTGTGCACCGCCACTACATGACAAAGACCACCTTGGTTTTTCCCAGACTTTATCAAGGCCCCGAATTGGGCACATTTTGGTCTTGCAAAATGTCCTTTACTACTGTCATCTTTCCCTTTCAACTGCCTTTGTCATATTGTGATCAGAGATTTTATAATACGTATGATTTTGTGCAACCAACACTTAGGAAGCAGACACTGTACAGGCTTGAGACACAAACATTAATGAGACATAGTTGCTTCCCTTCAGGAGCTAATACTTTAGAGTGGCGCTCACCAGTAGAAGTGCAAGGTGAGCCTCAAAAGTGAGCCATGTATGTAATTTAAAACATGTATGTGTGTGTATTTCACTTCTTAAATTAAAAATACACATAACAAAATTTACCATCTTAACCATTTTAAAAAAAATTTATTTTATTTTTGGCTCTGTTGGGTCTTAGTTGCAGCATGTGGGATCATCTGCTGTGCCGCACGGGCTCCTCGTTGTGGCTCATGGGCTTCTCTTTAGTCGTAGTGTGCAGGCTCCAGAGCGCGTGGGCTTTGTAGTTGTAGCCCACATGCTCAGTAGTTGTGGTGCTCGGGCTCGGTTGTCCCGTGGCATGTGGGATCTCTTAGTTCCCTGACCAGGGATCGAACCCGTGTCCCCTGCATTGGAAGGCAGATTCTTAACCATTGGACCACCAGGGAAGTCCCCATCTTAACCATTTTGAAGTGTACAGTTTGGTGGTATTAAGTACATTTATACTGTTGTGCAACCATCTCCAACATCCATCTCTAGAACTCTTTCCACATACGTAATTTTAAAGTTGTAGTAAACACATTTTTTGAAAAAGCAAAACAAACAGGTAAATTTTATTTTAATAATATAACCTGGTACATCCAAAATGTTACAGTTCAAAAGTGAAGTCAATATAGAAAATTATTAACGAGGTATTTTTACATTCTTTTTCTTTCATCCTGTGTTTATGAAATCTTGTAGATTTCATTTTACTCTTAACAGCACATCTGAATTTGGACTGGCCCACGTGTCAAGGGCTCCTTTGCCTTATGTGGCTAGTGGCTATCGTATTGCACAGCACAGGTCTAGAGGGAAAGATAAAACATAGAATGATTATTTCAAGGTAATGAGGAGGATGGTGGGATGGAATGTCCATGGGACACTGTGGGAGGACAGCAAAGGAACACTTACCTCACCCTGGAGCTCCAGGGAGGCTTCGGGAAGATGGTGCCTGAGTTGGGCGAAGAAGAGGAGATTTAAGGCGTGGAGGCAAGCCATGCAAGGAACTGCCAGCAGTTCGTTGTGGTGAGCAGAAAGTGCATGGCAGGGGAAGTGGTAGGAGGTGTGACTTAGCAGGGAGAGCAGGGCCCAATGGTGAAGGGCCTTGTATGGGAAACCAAGGAGTATGAATTTTATTTCATGTCCCTCTGCAACTTTACAATGTCGTTCATACACATTAGGTAATTTGGGGACAGCATCGGCCCTTGAGGTGAGCATTTGTGGCCAAGACTACTTACTGCCTCCTCATTCTATTCTCTCCTCCTTCCGTACTGTCAGAAGTTCTATTTTATTAGAGGTGACGGTGACCATCGTTAAAATGTACACCTCCCAGCCAGCCTTGCAAATAAGGATGGCAGTTCACTGGATAGGGTTTCTGGGAAATCTCCTTAATATGGGCTGATTCAGAGAGGAATTATGTCATTTATCCATTCTTGCTGCCTGGAGTGTAGACTTGATTGCCGGAGTTGCAGCAGTCATTGTTGGCTATCAGACACACTGAGGATGGAAAGTATATTTTAAGCACATCAGAGGAGAAGGGTTCCGCGGTACCTATGTTTGTTTGACTGTGGAACTGCTGCACCAGCCTTGCACTCCCTAATTCTGGACTTCTTTTAGATGAGAGAAAAATAAATCACTGTGTCATTTAGGTCACTGTTGAGTTTTTGTTTTACACGGACAAACCTAATCCTGACATATAGGCTACATAACCCTTTGATTAACTCTGTTAGTTCATTTTGCAGAGTTTACCAAAAATCTGAAAAATTAAGTGATCTGATATAAGGATCATGTAGGGAGTACTAGTGTCAGAGACAGAACTGAAGCCCGGGAATTCTGACCCCAAAGCCTATGCTTTACTTATTGTACCACTTTGTTTTCCAAAGATGTAATTTCTGTTAATTTCCCCCTCCTGTTACTGTACATTTTCAGGAGAGCTGCTGTGCAGAACAGTGACCTTAGAGTACCAGGTCATAGTTAATGACATAATGTCCTGTATGGGGGATCTAGTAAGATCTGGTGTGCTGCCCACTTTGTCCCAGCCCCTACCTAGGCATGGGTGTCCTTTGCCTTGACCATCTGGCAGGAGGCCCATAAAACATAGGGTCAAGTAGTGACCATGTCCTCCTTTCTCCTGAGCCGCCCACCCCCTCCCCAGAGCTGGTTTCTTGCCTTTAGGGCTCCCTCTGGCTGCTTCCACTGTGTTCTCCTGGCTGTGCAGAGAGAAGGTTCATCCATGCCCTACTCATTCTGCGGGTACAGGATTGTACAGGCATCTGGCTTGCCCTTCTCCCATCCTGTAGTCGGCTCCCTGGCTATGTCACTGCTCAGTTAGCATCTCTAGCACAAGGCGGCGATACCCCAGTCTGTTAGTTCGGCAACTTGCTGGCATCTCTGCAGAGAGCTCAGCAGGAAAGGAGGTTGCTGACTCAAGGCTAAATGTGATTTTCATATCATCTGCACAGCTCAGTCATCTGCAAGATCTTGTTACTTGCAATTGGCCAAAGCAATCAGTGGTTTATTGAGCGTCCTCATTGACCTGCAGAGCGACCATCAGCAATACCTCCTCTGCCAGCAAACGGTCCTGAGCCAAGTGCCGTGTGCCTGCCTCCCGGTTCCAGGTGTGGCCAGGTTGTAGCCATGGCCTTCAGATGGTGCTTGCGAGCTGACCTGATACTTACCACTCCATGATTTCTCTGACCTTACGTGCCAATATTCCTGCACAGCTGGGTAGAGAAGTACGTCTGCTGCTTGGCTCTGTATCTAGAGATGAAGTGAGTAAACTTTTTCTGTAAAGGGCCAGCTACTAAATATTTTAGTTTCATGGGCCGTATGGCCTTTGTCACAATTACTCAACTCTGCGCTTGCAGCATGGAAACAGCCATGGACAATATGTAGAAGAATGAAGGTGGCTATATTCCAATTAAATATCTTTTATGGACACTGAAATTTGAATTTCATGTAATTTTCATTTGTCACAAAATATTATTCTTGCTTTGATTTTTTAAAACTGTGTGAAAATGTAAAAAATTCCTTAGCCTGTGGCTGGTACAAAAACAGGCCAGAGGCTGGATTTGGCTCATGCGTGATAGTTTGCCCACCCGTAATCTGGAGGAAGGGTAATGTGATAGTTAAAAGCGTGACTTTTGGGGCTTCCCTGGTGGCGCAGTGGTTGAGAGTCCGCCCACCGATCCAGGGGACATGGGTTCGTGCCCTGGTCCGGGAAGATCCCACATGCTGTGGAGCGGCTGGGCCCATGAGCCATGGCCGCTGAGCCTCTGGCTTTCACCAATCAGCCGTATAACTTAACAGCAGTCACTCCATCCTTCTAAGGTTTGGTTTCCTCATTGTGAAATGGGAATAATTCCAGTATGTACTGCAGAGGACTGCTGGTGGATTAAATGAGATAATGGATGTAATGTATATAGCCCAGCGCACTGTAAGCATCCACCACGGGCCCAGTGCTGGGCTAGTCACTACGGGAGATCCAAGATGAACCAGGCACAGCTGCACTCTCCAGGAGCTAGGAACCTAGCAGGGAGGTGGCCGTGTGCCCCAGTAACTGTCACACACGTGGCAGAGTGATCATAGCTGTAAGAGAGGCACAACAGGGACAGTTTGTCATCTGGATGTTTGCAGTGCTGCTTCTGGGGTGTTTTGGAACGCTCAGGGTGTTCTCTCAAAGAAAGCATAGACCCATCTGGGACTGCCACGGCGAGGCCAGTCCCTGTACCTGTGTCAGTCCCCTGCCGCCCAGTGGCGCTGCGGCACTGAAACCCGGCTTCCCCATCACCCTTGCCAGCACGTCTGCTATTTCCTCTACTCAAGGTCCCTCGGCAGCCACAGGGGTAGAGCTTTCACTTTCCATCCTTTGTAACATAGCCCACTTGAGGTTTTGGCAGTTAGCACTTTGTCATTGGTAAATTTCTATTACATGGAAGTCATTCTAATAAAATGTACACAATTTGCCAGTAAGTCATTTTGCGAGCAAGGTGAGATGTATGGTTATTGACCTTTGAGGTATTTGCATTTATGTTAACTTCCACTTAAAAACCAATCCTACCCTTACTCCTTTGTAAGATTACTTGTTCTGCCCAATCTGGCCACCAGCTAGAATCCTTACTGGGCTTATCACCTGGGGACCACCTACCTCTATATTCCTGGCCTTGAGGATAACAGAGTGACTTGTCTTGAATGCCTAGAACTTCCATATGGTTTTAATGGCATACACCTTTCTAAATCGTTTCCTTTTATATAACAAATGAATCACAGACACACTTCTGAGACTGTAATAATAAGTAGTGATATTCACATACTAACAGCTGATCTTACCTCCAGAAAGAACTGGTGAATCCCTTAGCAACAGTCCTGATCCTTTTCAGTTTGTCTCCTGAAGTCTTCCTGAATTGACATCACCCGCGAATCCTTGTGTGTCCCGTGTTGCTCATATCCTGTGCTGTTCCGTCCCAACCTGACCTGGCACCTTCTTGAATCAGGTACTTTATACTGACGGCAGAGCTTTCTCTGTATCTCCGACTGCAGTTACTCAAGTTCAAGCCTTTAAAGTAGTGATCTTCTTATTCTTCCTTTTTGCAAAACCCTTTAAGAGGGTCCTTTTCTTCCAATACACTTAAAAGATGCCTGCTGCAGCTGGCAGTTACCTTGGGAATGCCTTCTCTCATTTTTGCACTGTTACAGTTTCCTTCTACCCTGTCCACCCTTTGATCTCCCTTCTGCTGTGACGGTTAGGAAGGGGTTTTGAGGTTATTCTAGAATTTTGAAGCATGAAAGGAGCTTCCAAGTTCAGTATGTCATGGAAAGCTGGCCTGTGAGGGCTCTTGTGTAAAACGGTTCCATACAACACTGTTCTTTTCATGGTCTATGGGAATATTCTGTGCAATGCACAACCTGTGTGGTGATACTCAGCTACCGTGGCCCAATGGACGGGACGCATTGAGGCCCTGGTGCATATACTCTGCCTTACTAATGAAGAAGGGGGAGGAGGAAGGGAGAATAGCAGGACTTTTGTAGAGCTTCTTTTGTGCCAGGTACTCTTCCAAGCACCTTACATGTATTAACTTATTTAATTATCAAATAAGAGATTTTTACTTATTCACTCCTATACTGTGCAGTCCCCATCCTGGATGATGGTGAACAGGCCGGAAACAGGCTTCCTTCCCTCATGCAGGATGCGATCAAATGATTTTTGATGGAACTGATCAAAAAGTTAACTGTGATATCCATGGCAGGACCAAAGCTCAATGCAAAGAAAATTGCTGAAATTGTCATCAGACCCTCCTCAACAATCCACATGACGAATCTAACCTTGTGCTGAACATTACATCACCAAGTGGCCTTTCTGTACAGCCTTAGTTTTCTCTGTAACTCCATATGTTGGCCCCTCCACCCTGGAAAATTAGGCCACTCCCCCACTTGCACAGCAGACTGAAAAATTTCCCTGCTGAGAGCTTTGCTTCAGGCCATGACCCTCCTCCTTCCTCTCTGCCTTTCCAGATTCCTCCTGCTACCTGCAGCTCACCTTTCGCCTCCCCTAAACAGCCTTCCCTGATGGGATGAATACACAACACTTGGTCTCCTTGGATTTTTGAATACAAATTATCCCACATGATTTTGTGTGTAATAATGCATTGGTTTTTAATAGTCATTTTGTGTGTCTCTTCTTTGAGGGTGGGAACCTCATTTCTAGTTTTGTTTGTACCCCCTCTATAGTCCCTGCTCTTGTGCCCAGCACACAGCAGGTGATCAATAAGTGTTTTTTAATAAGGAGCTGACTCACTGCCAGCCCTCTGGCCCCCCTTGACTCAAGTTCTTCTGAGGCATGCAGCCTTCCAAAAAAAGCTGACTTTCTTGGCTTCCTTCCATAGTACTGGAATGAATTTCAATACTAGACCTTCAAAGAAACAACTCAGAAAGGGCCATTTCTACCCTTGAGGAATTGCGAACGAAACAAATCCCCAGTGGAGGGGAGGCCTAGGGTCCCCTTGGATAAAATTCACACCTGTGTCTATTCGTTTTTCTTTAGCAGAATAAAATAATTTCCAACCTGAGCTAACACTGAGTACTTATTATATGACATATATATGTAAATATAGATATAAGGGTATATACATAAGTAAGTAAATGTAAATATGTATGTATATATGTGCATATATACATACAACCACCCTAGGGGATAGGTATTATTATCAATTCTCATTTTTCAAAGAACACCTTTAAGTAACCTGTGCAAGCTCACACAATAGCAAATAGTAGAGCCACAGCTGTATGCCAGACAGGCTAGTTTGAGTCTGAGCTCTTGGCATTTGCACTATATACTTTTATACTGTAACTCTTCGGATTAGAGTCCTGTGAGTGTGTGTGAATATGTGTGTGTGTGTGTGTGTGTGTGTGTGTGTGTGTGTGTGTACCTGTGTGTAGACAAGACAGGAAACAATTTTAAAGTGTAATATTTTATAAACTTGATGCTTTTTTCTAGCTTTATTGAGATATAGTTGACATATCATTGTGTAAGTTTAAGGTGTACAGTGTGTTGATTTGATACACTTATATATTGTGAAATGATGACCTCAGTAGGGTTAGTCAACACCTCCATCACCTCAACTAATTACCATTGATTTTTTGTGGTGAGCACAGTTAAGGTCTACTGTCTTAGCAGTTTCAAGTATATAATACAGTATTATGAACTATAATCACCATACTGTACATTAGATCTCCAGCACTTATAACTGGAAGTTTGTACCTTTTAACAGCATCTCTCCGTTTCCCTCGCACCAAACCCCTCATAACCACCATTCTACTCTGTTTCTATGAGTTCGGCTTTTATAGAATCCACATATAAGTGATATACAGTATTTGTCTTTCTCTGTTTGACTTATTTTACTTGCCATAATGCCCTTAAGGTATGTCCATGTTGTCATAAATGCCAGGATTTCCTTCTTTCTCATGGCTGAATGATATTCCGTTGAATATATATGCCACATCTTTTTTATCCATTCATGTGTAGACGGACATTTAGGTTGTTTTCGTATTTTGACTGTTATGAATAATGCTGCAGTGAACATGGGAATGCAGATAAACTCTTAGAGATAGTAATTTCATGTCCTTGGGATATATCCCCAGAAGTAGATTGCTGGATCGTATGGTAGTTCTATTTTTAATTTTTTGAGGAACTTCCATACTGTTTTTCGTAATGGCTGTACCAATTTACATTCCCACCAACAGTGCACGAGGGCTTCCTTTTCTCCACTTCTTCTCCAACACTTGCAGTCTCTTGTCTTTTTGATGATAGCCATTCTAGCACATGTAAGGAGATATCTCATTCGGGTTTTGATTTGCATTTCCCTGATAATTAGGATGTTGAGCATCTTTTCATGTATCTGTTGGCCATCTGGATGTCATCTTTGGAAAAATATCTTTTCAGGTCCTCTGCTCATTTTTTAATCAGATTGTTTTTCTGCTGTTGATTTGTATGAGTTCCTTACATATTTTGTTTATTAATCCTGTATCAGATAGATGATTTGCAAGTATTTTCTCCGATTACATAGATTATCTTTTCATTTGTTGATTGTTTCTTTTCTGTGCAGAAGCTTTTTGATGTAGTCCCACTTGTTTAGTTTTGCTTTTGGTGTCATATCCAACAAATCATGACCAAGACCAATATCTTGTTTTCTTCTAGCACTTTTATGGTTTCAGTTCTTATGTTTAAGTCTATAATCCATTTCGACTTAATTTTAGTAAGTGCTGTCCAGTCACATTCTTCTGCGTGTGGTTATCTAGTTTTCCCAACACCATTTTTTGAAGAGATTATCATTTACTCATTGAGTATTCTTAGCTCCCCTGACAAATATTAGTTCACCATATATGTGAGAGTTTATTTTGGGGCTCTCAATTCTATTCCATATATCTGTGTGTATATTTTTATGCCAGTACCATATTGTTTTGGTTAAAATAGCTTTGCAGTATATTTGATATCAGGAAGTGTGATGCCTCTGGCTTTTTCTTCATTCTCAGGATTGCCTTGGCTATTCAGGGTCTTGTATGGTGCCATACACATTTTAGGATTGTTCTATTTCCATGAAAAATGCAATTAGAATCTTGATAGAGATTGCACTGAATCTGCAGATCAGTTTGGGTAATATCAACATTTTAACAATATTAATTCTTCTGAATGATGAACATATATGTTTCCATTTATTTGTGTCATCTTCAGTTTCTTTCATCAATGTATTATAGTTTTCAGTGTATAGATCTTTTACCTCCTTGGTTAAATTTATTCTTAAGTTTTTTGTTTCTAATGCTATTGTAAATAAATGTGGTATTTTAAAATTTCTTTTTCAGATATTCCATTGTTAGTAAGTGTATAGAAATGCAACTGATTTCTGTATGTTGATTTTGTATCCTGCAAATTTACTGAATTTGTTGCTTAGTTCTAACAGTGTTTTGGTGGAATCTAGGATTTTCTTTATATATGGTCATATCTGAACACAAAGACAGTTTTACTTTTTCCTTTATAATTTGTATGCCTTTTCTTTCTTTCCTTCTTTCTTCTTTCCTTACTTCCTTTCTTTTTCTTATAATTGTTCTGGCTAGGATTTACAGTACTATGTTGAATAGGATTGGTAAGAGTGGGCACCCTTCATCTTGTTTATGATCTTAGAGGAAAAGCGTTCAACCTTTCACCATTGAGTATGATGTTATCTGTGGGCTTGTCATATATAGCCTTTCCTATTTTGAGGTACATTCCTTTTAATTAAAAGGGATAAATGTTTTTAATGTGCTGTTGAATTCCATTTGGTAATAAAGTGTTGAAAATTTTTACATTTATATTCATCAAGGATAATGGCCTATAGTTTTTTTTGTTTTTTTTTTTTGCGGTACGCAGGCCTCTCACTGTTTTGGCCTCTCCTGTTGCGGAGCACAGGCTCCAGACACACAGGCTTAGCGGCCATGGCTCACGGGCCCAGCCGCTCTGTGGCATGTGGGATCTTCCCAGACCGGGGCACAAACCCGTGTCCCCTGCATCGGCAGGCAGACTCCCAACCACTGCGCCACCAGGGAAGCCCTGGCCTATAGTTATTTTGTTGTTGTTTGTTTTGTTTTTTTTTTGTAGTATCCTTATCTGACTTGGTATCAGGGTAATACTAGCCTCATAAAATAAGTTTAAGAGTATTTCCTCTTCTTCAATATTTTGGAAGAGTTTGAGAAGGACAGACATTAATTCTTTAAATGTTTGATAGAATTCATCAGGGAAACTGTTGGACCCTGGTCTTTTCTTTGTTGGGAAGTTTTTCTTTTATTACTGATTCAGTCTCCTTATTCATTGTAGCTCTGCTCACATTTTCTAATTCTTCGTGATTCAGTTTGGTAGTTTGTATGTTTCTAGAAATATATCCATTTCTTCCAGGGTATCCAGTTTGTTGACGTGTAATTGTTAATTGTAGTATCTTTAATCATTTGTATTTCTGTGGTCTTAGTTGTAATGTCCCCTCTTTCATTTCTGAAATAATTGAGTCTTCTTTTTTTTAAAGATAGTGTAAAGTTTTGCCAATTATATTTACCTTTTTAAAAAATACCTCTTTGTTTTGTTGTATTCTAATGTTTTGCTGGTCTCTATTTTTATTTGAATCTGCTCTGATCTTTGTTATTTCCTTCCCTCTGCTAACTTTGGGCTTATTTTCTTCTTCCTTTTCTAGTTTCTTGAGGTATAAAGTTAGGTTGTTTATTTGAGATCCTTCCTTTTTCTCTCTGTAGTTGTTTATTATTATAAACTTCCCTCTTAGAACTACTTCTGCTGCTTCCCATAGGTTTTGGTATGTTGTATTTCCATTTTCATTTGTCTTATATATTTTTAAATTTCTTTTTTGACTCATAAGTTAGTCAGGAGTATATTGTTTAATTTCCATGTATTTGTGAATATTCCAGCCTTCCTCCTGTTATTGATTTCTAGTTTCATACTGCTGTTGTCAGAAAAGATACTTGTATGATTTGTTTTGATGCTGGTAAATTTGCTAGGACTTGTTTTGTGACCTATCGTATGATCTATCCTGGAGAATGTTCTCTGTGCATTTGGGAAGAATGTGTATTCTTCTGCTATTGGATGGAATGTTCTATATAAATCTGTTATGTTCATTTGGTCTAAAGTATAGTTCAGGTCCAATGTTTCCTTGTTGTTTGTCTGGTTGGTTTATTCACTGTTGATAGTGGGGTACTGAAGTTCTGTACTATTATTGTATTGTTGTCTATTTTTCCCTTCAGATCTGCTAGTATTTGTTTAATAGATTTAGGTGCTCCAATGTTGAGTGCATGTATATTTATGATTGTTATATCTTCTTGATTGATTGACCCCTCTATCATTATATAATCACCTTGTTTTTCAGTTTTTACAGTTTTTGGCTTAAAGTCCATTTTTTTCTGATGTAAGTACAGTTGACCCTTAAACAGTACTAGGTTTGAACTGTGTGGGTCTCTTTATATACAGATTTTTTTTCAGTAAATACATACTGCATTACCACGTGATCCACAGTTGGTTGAATCCATGGATGTGGAACCACAGATGTGGAGGGCTGACTGTAGTTATATGTGGATTTTCAACAGCATGGTGGGTTGGCAGCCTTAAACCCTGTGTTGCTTGGGGGTCCACTGTATAGCTACCACTGCTCTCTTTTGGTTTCCATTTGCATGGAATATCTTTTTCTGTCCCTTCACTTGGATTGGAGCCTTTGTGATTCCTGAAAGCTGAAGTGAGTGTCTTGTAAGGAGCACATAGTTGGGTCTTGTTATTTTTATCCATCCAGCTACTCTATGCCTTTTGAGTGCAGAAATTAATCCAATTACATTTAGAATAATTATTGATAGAGTAATCATTGATAGATAGGTAAGGACTTGACTAATGCCGTCTTTATTATTTTCTTGCTGAACAAATTCCCTTGTTCTTTTTTCTCTGCTCTCGATGCCTGCCTTTTTGAATTGGTAATTTTCCACAGTGGTAAATGTTGATTGCCTTTATCTTTTGTGAATATACTATAGGTTATTGCTTTGTGGTTACTATGAGGCTTACACAAAACATCTTATAAATATAACAGTCTATTTTACACTTACAATAATTTCAATAACACAAAAACTGTACCCTTTTATACACCCCACCCCTGTTTTAGTTTTGATGTCTCAATTTACCTCTTTTTTATATAGTGTATTTATTAACAAATTATTTTAGCTATAGTTATTTTTAATACTCTTGTCCTTTAACCCTTATACTGGAATTAAGTGGGTAACACACCATGTTACAGTATGACAGTATTCTGAATTTGACTATATACTTACCTTTACCAGTGTGTTGCATATTTTCAATGTTTTTATGTTACTAATAGTGTCCTTTCACTTCATCTGAAAGAAATCCTTTCAGCATTTCTTGTAAGGGAGGTCTAGTGGTGATGAACTCCCTTAGCTTTCGTTTATCTGGTAGTCTTTAACTCTCCTTCATTTCCGAAAGATGCCTTTGCCAGATAAGATATTCTTCGTTGGCAGTTTTCTCTTTCATCACTTTGAATACATCATCCCACTGTCTCCTGGCCTGTAAGGTTTCTGGTGAGAAATTTCCTGATACTCTAATGGGGGTTCCCTTGCAAGTTACAAGCTTCTTTTCTCTTCCTGCTTTTAAAATTCTCTCTTTGTCTTCAGTCTTTGACAGTTTTATTAAAATGTGTGTCGGGCAGAATCTCTTTGAGTTTATTTGGTGACCTAACTTCATGAACTTAGATACCCAAATTTCTGTGCAGATTTTTGAAATTCTCAGCCATTATTTTTTTAAGCAAGCTTTTTGCACACACCCCCTTTTCCTCTGGAACTCCAGTAATTTTTAAGTTGTTTCTTTTATGATGTCCCATAGGTCACATATGCTTTGTTCACTGTTTTTCATTCTTTTTTCTTTATTCTTCTCTGACTGGATAATTTCAAAGGTCCTGTCTTCTACCTCACAACTTCTTTCTTCTGCTTGATCCATTCTGCTATTGATGTTCTCTGTTGCATTTTAAAATTTAGTTCATTGTATTCTTCAGTTCCAGAGTTTTCTGTTTGATTCTTTTTTACGATTTGTTTCTCATTTTGTTCATGCAGAAAAAACTTTTCCTGATTTTGTTGAATTGTCTTTTTGTGTTTTCTTATAGCTATCCAGTTTCCATAGACCAGCTATTTCAAATCATTTACTGGATAAATCACAGATCTCCGTGTCTTTTTGATTGGTTACTAGAAGACTATTATGGTCTTTTGGTGATGTCTTGTTTCCTTGATTTTTCATGTTCTTTGAAATTTGTTTTGCTGTCTTCACATCTGAAGTAGCACCACTTCCTCCAGTCCTTACTAACTGGGACAGCAATACCTTCCATCAGCCCTGCTAAGGATTCTGAGGCTCTCAGACCTTCTATGGATACATCTGCTCCACGTTTCTTACTCCCTCTTGTGACAGAATTCTTAAGTTTGGATGTCTTCTCTTGATCCTGCAATGCCCCAGGCTGAGTGCTGACAGTCTCCCTTTGTTTCCGCAAAGGTGGTGCTAAAGCTTAAGTTTATGGGTTCTCCCTGGCCTGCAGATTTGGGCTAGCTTTCTGTACGTTCTCACTAGCTATTTGTCAAAGCTTGCTGTCACTGACGCTCTTGGGAGCTTGCATAGAGAGCTGGCCACAGGGTAGATATGTGTGTGGGTAAGGCACACAGAGCATTGGGGATGCCCATGGGCCCGTTGGGGAGATCCACAGGTGGGGTGTCCCCAGCAGCTCATTGGTGAGCTTCTTGGTGGAGTTCACGATGCAGTTAATAGGATTCTTGTTCATTTCATGCCCTCTGAGAATCCTGTCTGCTCGTCTCCCAGTCTCCCCTCATCCCCAGTACATGCTGCTTACCATTCAGTCCTGTGGATGGGGCAGAAGAGAAGTGAGCGTCTTTGGCAGCGTCCTGCACAGCTGCGGAAGCTGGGCACTTACACACTCTCGTTTTTCACCGTGGTAGAAGTCACGAGCAGGATCTCTCTTGGCCCTGAGCTTTACTGCCTTGGGTGAGGGGTAGTTTGAGTAATGTCAAAATGTTCCTCTTACCCTCTCCATTGTGTCCAAATCCCCTTTTTGTTTTGCTTCAGTGGTGTGCTGGCACTTATCTGTTGGAAACCTGGACTTCCACAAAAGATCTCTTGTCCATGGGTGATTATCTAAGACAGTGTTTTCCAGGGCCTCCCAGACCATGGCTAGGAGGGGCTGGAGCCAGTTCATGGGCCACTCAGGGTCCACCGCTGGGACCAAGATCTGCATACCTATTACCCAACACATGGGTGGGTGAGACTTCTCCTGGGTTTCTTGGTGTATGGTGCTGGATCCCACAGCTCCCACAAAGGCACTTTTGTCCATGGATGGATACCAAATTGTTATTGTTAGGAAGGGGGGGTTGGACAGGAACAAAAGACGTCTTACTCAGCTATGATGCTGATATCACTCTAAACTTGATATTCATACCATGTATATTGATAGTTACCTGATTTAAAAGGACAGTGAGATTTTTTTAAATATCTGTATTGGATTATAATTGCTTTACAAAGTTGTGTTAGTTTGTGCTGTATAACAAAGTGAATCTGCTATGTGTAAACATATCCTCTCCCTCTTGCGTCTCCCTCCCACCCTCCCTATCCCACCCCTCTAGGTGGTCACAAAGCACTGAGCTGATCTCCCTGTGCTATGCAGCTGCTTCCCACCAGCTATCTATTTTACATTTGGTAGTGTATATATGTCCATGCCACTCTCTCACTTCATCCCAGCTTACCCTTCCCGCTCTCTGTGTCCTCAAGTCCAAAGACAACAACAAAAAAGAATAATATGTGACAGATGGCGTATATGACTTTGCAAAGTCTAAATTATTTACTATTTGTCTTTTGCAGAAAAAGTTTGCCAACCCCTGATACATAGTATTGACTTTGTTTTAAGTTATAAAAGGATCTTATATCTTACAATCATTCTGAAACTTGCTTTAATATTTAGCCCTATTTTTGAAATCTGTGTTTATTGACATATATATCTACTTTAGTCCTTTTAATGGCTGCATGGTATTCCATCGTATTAATATAGCACACTTTGCCTACTCATTCCTCCGCTAGATGGACAGTGACATTGTTTACACCCTTCACTATTAAAAAAAGTCTAGAAACATTTTTTTAAAAGTGAGAGATCAGCTAGAGTATTTTAAATAAATTTTTGGCAAAATTTTGCCAACCTAGAATAATAAATAACTAGATGTTGAAAGTAACATCTCCAAATAAGGAAATTCTGCAGTTACACACAGAGAACCCTTTGCTGTCATTATTTTGTAACACTTGGAGTCAAAAGGATTTCCCTGTTTAGCCAGTCTCTCTGGCTGCAGCGGAAGTCATTTCCCTGTTATTAATGTTACATTGATATGTTACATCTTACTTTTTGTTTTTGTTCCTTATTTTCCCAGCCATCTTCATTCAGTACATAGACAGCTTCTTCCAGTGTAGAACATGGACTTTCTACATTTTAGAGTTTCCCACTTTCTGGAATGCAGATAGTGGTATTGGAAGGAACATTGGCCTTGCTAATTTTTACTCAGAACAAACTGTGTCTTTCCCTCTCCATGTGCACAGTGGCGATCAGAATACCTCTTGGCAGTGGGAATTGAATTAAGTGACACCGTAAATGTGCAAACATTATCAAATGGAGCAGTTCATGAATGTGTGCTTGCTTTTTAACCGTGGCTGAGACTGGTAGCAGGAAGTATCTCTCTTCTCTGCTCCTGATTGCGCTTTTGTGTTTCTCTCCCCTCGTGCTCTTTCCCCCAGCCTCCTCCTCTTTACTTTGGTTCCTGGGCAGCTGCTACTGTGAAGACAGTGCAGATCCCATCTGCTTTTAGCATATGGGACCAACGCTGTTGCTTCCAAAGTCCTTGCATTTGCTGTTCAGAGCAGGGTGGGTTATTGTATGGAAAGTGAGGCAGAAAATTACAGAATGATTTAACAACCAATCTTTGTTAAATCTTCGTATAGTAATGATGAGAACAATAGGTCAATTTTTCTATCCATCATCCATCCATCTCCCACTTTTTTCTACTGAGAAGTTGTTTCCTCACACTTCTATATAATAAAATACAAATAGATAAATTTTAAGATCAGGGAAAATATAGAAAGACTGAAGCCAAGAGGAAATTAAAACACAAACCTACATATTATAGGACCCATAAATCATGGGTACTGTAATTACTGCCAACCCATGATTTTGGCTCTGAGCATCCTGGCACCCGAGCAAAAGAGAAAGTGCTGTTGACTTATAAGATCCCCAGTGTCCATAAGGGGCAGATCAGTGGTAGGTGGGCAGAATGTCAGGCCAAGTTTCCCTTGGCATTTCACTCTGAAGAAAAGTTTTCTCGAGCAGGCTCCTAATAAGATTTGGAACATTTTTCAGAGTATCAAGGGTTCTAAACTCAGTGCTCATTCTAGGGCTAGGATCCAGTTAAAGTTTCAGGTAAACCCTACATATAAAAAGAACTGCTGGTTGTAGTTATGAAAACATTGAATGATAACCAGTATTCCTGGATTTAATTTTCCTGACTTTGGAAAATTAAAATGGTCGATGTTATCCACCATTCCATATGAGGAAAGTATAGATGGATGTCAACCAGGAAGCATTCATTCAACTGTTAATAAATCCACTAGCCGTTTGTCATGAAAGTAAATGGTTGGATCAGTTTGTTAGGGGATGATGATAACGCAGTGCATGCTGTGGGCATCCTGAGTGGAATTGCTCTTCAGCTGTGGGTGTCACACTCTTGAGTCTCCTTGATCATATCTAATTACAGGGGAAGGTTGGGGGAGGTGGATGGTCTAATGAAAGTTCATCTTCACAGGTGAAATCACACTATAGGTCAGTCAGCAGTACCATATTCATATGAGAATAGTTTGTTTGGGAATGATAGTGATCATTTCACCAGAACTTACCTAATAGCTCTAGAGGTAGAGTTTGAACCTGCCCTAATGAGTGTCTATACAAAACAGCCAAATAAAATCATTGTGGAGAAACTCAGCAACGTCTTCTGTAAGCCTAAACTGCAACTGACGATTGATTGAAAAGCTAGCATGGTAAAGTGCGTTTGGCTATCATTTTCCTTAGCTTCAGTGATTTCATGGTGCTTAGAAATTGAAGGGAAGTAGTTGATATTTTAAGTTGCAGACTTGCTGTCCACTGAGTTTTGCAATGGACCCCTGGGGATATGGGATCACAGACTCAAATGCCTACAGAGCCCAGGCAGGTCATGGAAATGCATGAAGTGAGCTGGTTGCAAATAAGAAAGAATGGTGGCAGCTGTGGTGAACTGGAAATCTCGTATTCATTCAAAAGGTGGCAGCAGCTACTTCCCTCATGTGATTGTTGCCACAGAGCGAGTCAGACCCAGGGATTTCATGCTGTGCAGTTTTAGCCAGAAATTCACATTTCTTGTGAGATTTATTTTTCTGATTTTTAAGACATATGATGACCAGGTTTAAAAATGCCTGTAGGGCCTCTTCAATAAGTGGTGCTGGGAAAACTGGACAGCTACAAGTAAAAGCATGAGATTAGATCACTCCCTAACACCATACACAAAAATAAGCTCAAAATGGATTAAAGATCTAAATGTAAGGCCAGACACTATCAAACTCTTAGAGGAAAACATAGGCAGGACACTCTATGACATAAATCACAGCAAGGTCCTTTTTGACCCACCTCCTAGAGAAATGGAAAGAAAAACAAAAATAAACAAATGGGACCTAATGAAACTTCAAAGCTGTTGCACAGCAAAGGAAACCATAAACAAGACCAAAAGACAACCCTCAGAATGGGAGAAAATATTTGCAAATGAAGCAACTGACAAAGGATTAATCTCCAAAATTTATAAGCAGCTCCTGTAGCTTAATAACAAACAAACAACCCAATCCAAAAACGGGCAGAAGACCTAAATAGACATTTCTCCAAAGAAGATATACAGATTGCCAAGAAACACATGAAAGAATGCTCAACATCACTAATCATTAGAGAAATGCAAATCAAAACTACAATGAGATATCATCTCACACCAGTCAGAATGGCCATCATCAAAAAATCTAGAAACAATAAATGCTGGAGAGGGTGTGGAGAAAAGGAAACCCTCTTGCACTGTTGGTGGGAATGTAAATTGATACAACCACTGTGGAGAACAGTATGGAGGTTCCTTAAAAAACTACAAATAGAACTACCATATGACCCAGCAATCCCACTATTGGGCATATACCCTGAGAAAACTATAATTCAAAAAGAGTCATGTACCAAAATGTTCATTGCAGCTCTGTTTACAATAGCCCGGAGATGGAAACAACCTAAGTGTCCATCATCGGATGAATGGATAAAGAAGATGTGGCACATATATACAATGGAATATTACTCAGCCATAAAAAGAAACGAAATTGAGCTATTTGTAATGAGGTGGATAGACCTAGAGTCTGTCATACAGAGTGAAGTAAGTCAGAAAGAGAGAGACAAATACCATATGCTAACACATATATGGAATTTAAGGGAAAAAAATGTCATGAAGAACCTAGGGGTAAAACAGGAATAAAGACACAGACTTACTAGAGAATGGACTTGAGGATATGGGGAGGGGCAAGGGTAAGCTGTCACAAAGCGAGAGAGAGGCATGGACATATATACACTACCAAGTGTAAAATAGATAGCTAGTGGGAAGCAGCTGCATAGCACAGGGAGATCAGCTCGGTGCTTTGTGACCGCCTGGAGGGGTGGGATAGGGAGGGTGGGAGGGAGGGAGACGCAAGCGGGAAGAGATATGGGAACATATGTATATATATAACTGATTCATTTTGTTGTGAAGCAGAAACTAACGCACCATTGTAAAGCAATTATACTCCAATAAAAAAAATAAAAATAAAGAAAAAGGAAGACCTTTCTCCTGGTACTTGAGGCACACTACCAACTACCGCCTCCTAAGGTGATGCAGGAGAGCTGATAGCTCTGCAGTGCTCCCTGGCCCTCTCTGTGTGGTCACTCAATGGGACAGTGCTCATTCTGTAGCCAAGTTTAATCCAGTTTCAAAGTAAAATGTCATGAGACCCTGTTTCAATATATTACTACAAGCTATGTAAGTTACATGTATCGGATTCCCTTTTTGACTTCTTTAGCAATTCTATTAAAACACACATGCACAGACACACAACTTTGCCTGATACGACTTGTGCTCTAGAAATTCTCTGAGGCTTGTTATTCAGGGAGCGAGACATTGTTTGATTTTCCTTTGTACTTCACTGAAAATGCTAGAAAATTTGGTGATGTGAATAAAATGTTTATGAAGTTACACCCAACATGCCCTCAATTTTCCAGTACTCAGTACACAGTGGGTATCCCATAATGCTGGTTGAATTGGTGAACCTCAAAGTCAGTCTGCCTAAAAATCCAGCACAACTAGGAGCCATACTAAACTACTTCTTAAATCCTGGATGCAATCAGGTACTGTCAGGCTCCCAATTTGAGTGGAACTCAAGTGATGTCACATGGAAACAACAGACCTACCAAAAAAAACAAAAAGCCTGTAGGCTGGATTTAGCCTCTGCTCAGTCATTTTGCACACAGTGGACCAGCTGTATAAATGTGAAAGAGGAAACAAGAGAAAAGCAAAGAGATTGAGCTAAGACGACACATGCACATCCATGCTTTTAACCAGTTATAGGTTCATGTCATTGGGAAAACTATAGTAGGTGCATTTTGCTTTCTATAAATGAAGACAAGATTAATTTCCTATAAGTATTGTATGTAGTATTACTGTTAAATCCATATTTGAATGGAAAGAGAGCTAGATCTTAAAAGTTGTATTGCAAAACCAGAAGGTGCTACTTGTCATCTGAAATTGTTTGTTTGTTTGTTTTTAACGTAACTTGAAATTTCAAGTCTGCCAGGTATAAAGTCCTTTCTTTCCTTTGCCTTGCAACAGGTACAGAATTTCTCAGCCGAGTTTATGGGTATTTATGGCTCATTTGTCTACAGATAATATATAAAGAGAAGGCCCAGAGAGATATTTGTACCTAGTTATTATGCTAAGTTTTCACTTGGCAAAGTGAAGTGCCCCAAACATTACGTACTGAAGGTACAGTCTCTGCTATTTCAGATTTTTAAGTTTCATGTTGGGTTACAGTAATGCTTACCTCAAGTTAACCGTTTTGGGAATGTAGGGAGTATGGCATAGGCAGCTGTAAAAATGTTGGTTTAAGTTGTTAAACATCATTTTAAAAACTGTGTAAATCTAATCAAGTTGGAAACGTGCCTGATGCCACCTGTTTGGTGTTCACCTGTGCTGCTTTGCTTGCTGGGAGGCATGCAGAGGCCTTGGGAAGCCACGAGAACTAATTGAATAATGGCTCAGGCAGCCGCATAAATAAATTAGTCCCTCTGTTGAATGTATGCTAAATGCTCCAGAAGGTGCATTCTGGCCTCACTTAGTGAACTGAGGTACCATTTGTCTTTCTGCAAGTCCGTTGACCTTCAAATGACTAGGTAGTTTTGTGGAATTCAGTCTTGATCCTAAGTAGTGCACATATGGGAGGGTCTTCACTGAAATTGGTTCAAAAATAATGGTAGAAATGAGCCCAATTGCAAAGAGACTGATTCACTTCTAAGGTAGAGAAAAGTATGGTGTAGATTAAAAAAAAAAAAACACTTGAAATGAGTACAACATAAAAATATATAAAATTGTTAGTAAAAGCGAAAACCAAACCAAACCCAAACCAAAAAAAACTCTTAAACCTGAGTCAACTGGCAATGAGTAAGCAAAAACAAAAAACAAAAAAATTCTTGTGAAGTGGGAGATTTTTGTTTTAGTCAAGGCTACCTATATAGAGTAGCTCAGGACAAATGTCATAAGGAAATGTCTCATGACATTTAAGACAGAGAAACAGAGTATCCTGAAACCATGTGGGGAAACAGGTATTATCTGTGTGGTCTTCCCCATCTGCATCTTTCTGTGTCGTCATCTCTCTCAACTGCCTATTCCTCTTGTACTTGACCCTGCCTGGCTACCTCCCCTAAGACTACATCATCTTGTAGCCAGGGTGATTTAGTGATTTATCATCCCAGCCAGGACCCTTTGAGTGTGAGAGGGAATGCGATCAGTAATCTGTCCAGGATGGCAGACATAAATTGGAATGTCCCAGGTAAACCAAGATGCAGGATCACTCCTCTTTGGAGCCCCAGAGCCTATCCTGTTTACTAGTACCTGGGTCTTTTGGTCCAGGCTGAGTGACCCGTTAGTCAGCAGCTCATTCTTAACTAATCTGCTGGATAAGATATAGGATCTAATGGTGCAAACAGAACATCAGGAGTTATGAGCAGGGCCGGAAACTCTTAGGGAGTATGGACAGGAAAATAGAGCTGGTAGCTGTCCCAGAGTCAGGGATTCAGCATGTTATGGGACCAGAAATGTTAGATCAGTTGCTTTGTAGTAGCCTTTCACACAGCAATGTGCTCTGGGAGCAAAAGCTGGGTTTAAGCTTGAATTTCCACCTCTTGCCAACAAAAGAGTTTTCACTGGTATCCTTTCCTTAGAATTTTGTTCCTGCTTTGGCTTAGTGACTTATCCCTCTGTCCAAGGCTGACCCCTGATCCTTCTGCTTATTGGAAACCACACAGTTCTCAGATCTTGGTCTTGCCTTGCTGATGGGTGGAGTGTCAGGGCAAGTGTGCTAGGATCCCCCAGGGATCAGGCAGCTGGCTCAATATTCAGACAAATGAGACAAATGAGCAAACTGTCCTTACTTTCATAAATGGTGAAGCTCACTATTTTACTAATGTCTTGGTCACTGCTGGTCATCTCAGAAAGTGTTTAAATTGGTTAAAGACATGCATATAGATTGCCTCTGACATTTGGTAAGATTTGTAATCCAGTTATTTTGCATAAGATTCTTAATATTTAGAGATATGACAGATATACAGAGAATACTCCCAAATAGCCCTTCCCAGTGCTTTGTATTAATGTTTTGTTTGTACAAAAATAATTTTAGTTAAGTATTACATAGGTTATGAATTACAGGTTTGGTTGCTAATTGTAAGGCTTTGAGAGGAGAGCAAAGCCAAATAAATACATTTGATTTCTTAGAGCTTATAAACATATTTATTTTAAGAGAGGTTGATTGGCAGTTGCTTTTAAGAAATGCTAACAAATTTATTTTAAAGAGGAGGCAAAAGCACTAGCTTGAAGTTTGGGGAAGCTGTCCGTTTTTCTAGTTTTCTCATGTGTACAATAGAAACCTCCAGTGTCTTATAGTAATGCTATCTATGGTGGGCACTCAGAGAATCTACTTTATGTCTCATCACTTCCCAAAGGCTCTACCCTCTAACTACCATCACATTGGAGACTAGGTGTGATTTTTCGGGCGGGACAGACATTGTCTATGGTAATGCTCACTGGACGTTCCAAAATAAGATGCAGTAATAGTAACCCATCTTCTCTTCTTCAGTTCTCCAAACTAGAGGGAGAGACTTTTGGTAAGAGGAGTGAAGGGATCTTTAAATCCAGCAGGTGATTATGCCTTTGGAAAACATTTTAGCAAGGAGTTCTTTTTTTTTTTTTTCCCTTGACTTTTGATCTGCAGGCACCATTTGTTTGAAAGATCCCATTAATTCTGTAGAGCCAGGATGACTCCCAGAGGAGAGTAAAGAAAGGCCAGCTGTAGAGAACATAATAAAATTTAAATGGATGGGCTTCCCTAGTGGCGCAGTGGTTGAGAGTCCGCCTGCCGATACAGGGGACATGGGTTTGTGCCCCGGTCCGGGAAGATCCCACGTGCCGTGGAGCGGCTGGGCCCATGAGCCGTGGCCTCTTGGGTCTGCACGTCCGGAGCCTGTGCTCCACGACGGGAGAGGCCACAGCAGTGAGAGGCCCGCGTACCGCAAAAAAAAAAAAAAAAAAAATTAAATGGTATTCACATTTGCACATTGTCTCCTTTAACTGCTTAGAGCAGAAAAGGTGGGAGGATATGGCTCCGAACCACTGCTCTGGAATAAGGAGATCCCTGTGGGGTATTTCCCAGGGGTCCGAGGGCAGAGTAGATAAGGATGGGGAAACACACTCAATTGCCAGTAAAAGCCAAGTACCTCGGACACAGAATGGATTATGAGTAAAATGGGAACTCCTTTCAAAGGACGTGTTTATCCGCACTGTTTCTGAAGAGAATGGCCTGGTGGAACTGGCATTGTAACTGCTCTGGCTGTAAGCCATCGTGTTTTGTCATTTCTCAGCACAATACATAGATGTAATTTTCTCTATCATATAGATATTAACCAAGGACATGACAGTTCCATGCCTCAGCCATGATTCTAACTATTCCACTTTGATTCTCAGACTTGACTTAGGTTCTTTCTTGACAAACCATTACTTTCAATTTTAGCATGTAGTTATACTCAAGGATCAGTTAAAGACTACTCAGACACAGCCTTTCCTTTCTGTTCTGTTACTCCTAAAAGACCAGATTGAAGGGATCTGTTTTTGTTTGCTTGCTTCTCTTAAATAGCTACTATTTACAAGTGATACTGTCTGTGGTGCTTGCCGTACAGAGTTTATTTACCAAGATGTAGCATCTTTCTGTGCCAGGAAAGGGTAATACCTGTCTGGCTGCCTCAGCTGTTCTGGCCACATGTCCCCAAATTATACTGGAAAATCCACAATTGACAATATGATAATCATGGTATGGATTTTTTTTAAAAAGTCAAACTGTAGACGTTATTGCAGAGCTGCTTTTGGACGATCTTGAGTGATTTACAAATAGCCCATCTTAATTCTCTCTAGTCCATCAGCTCAAATTTGCCAGGTTAAGGTCTTTTTACTGGGGAGGAAGTCAAAGGTATCTATTTTCCTATAGTCAGTATACAAAAAAGGGAACAAAACTGACCACGTGCCCCCATTCAATCCTGCTTCTCCTGGTTTCATGGTCCTTAGAATCAAGGGTTTATTTTCTCCTATTTATTCCCTAATCAGAGGTGTGTGAACTTAAGTATTTGGGCCCAGTTGGCAGTGAAAGTTTAATTAATCAAAAAGTTCTAGTTAGGTATCACTGGCGGAATCAATTATCTTTGGTTATGATGCAATTTAAGTCAAAATCTATTCACCGTCTGAACTCCTAAATGTCAGTATTACTGTTCTTTTCTTCTTTTTTTAATGAGGAGGAACATAATATTCACATAAAAAAGTTTCCATACCTTCTTCATTCCTGCTCCCAAAGTTGGATACATGCAAATTGAATTTCAGGAAATTTCCTATAGAGATATATTCTGTGTGTGTTTCCAGAGAAATGCATAGCAGTCTCAGGTATAGGTGGGAACTGATTAGATCATAAGGGTGGAGCCCTCATGAATGAGATTAGCATCCTTACAAAAGAGACCCCAGGGAGCTCCTTTGCTCCTTCCACCACGTGAGGACACAGACACAAGTCCGCAGTCTGCATCTCAGAAGAGAACCCTCACCAGAACCTGACCATGCTGGCACCCTGATCTCAGACTTCCAGCCTCCAGAACAGTTTTTAAGGACAACTTTTATTGCTACCATGTATTATCATCAATACATGGTTCTGACTGCAATACCTTCTTCAGGCTGCACAGGGAGCTCAGGACCCAGAAGTCATTAAGAGAAATACAGGTAGGCTGGGGAGGCAGGGGGATTAACTTTTATCAAGAAAATCCTGATAGTTTAACATAAAACTAGGGTACTGAATTCAGTTATTACATGTTACAGACCCAAATCATAGAGCTGCCCCAACATCTAGACAGTCTCTCCTACTGATTATAAATGAGTGAACTGAACAGTTCATTTATAATCAAAAGAAGTTTATAATCAAAATAAATTTCTGTTATTTATAAGTCACTCTGTCTGTGCCACTCTGTTGTAGCAACCCAAAGGGACTAAGACAGTGTCTTTAGTGGCTACCAGAGTCTGTCCTTCTGGAGACTGAGGAAAGGGGAGAAATAAACAATGAAATTTCTTTTCCTTTTTAAAATGTGATTTTTTTTCTATCTTTATACATCAGGTGGAAACACAGACATTTCTTTTATTTACACGCAGTAATTTAAGTATTAAAATAAAGGTATGGGTGACTTGTGAGGAGAACATTCTCTGGGCAGCCGTTGTGACAGAATTCACAATCGTCAAGAGTTAATTGATGCTGATTCCTGGACATGCCAATATCTGACTTCTAATTTGCTAAATCCCATAAATACATCCCAAACTGGTCAAACTAGAGACCCTGATTTTTGGTTTATCAAATGTGGTCCCTGTGCCAGGATTACAGAGTGGTGATTATAGTGTGTATAATGTAATACAATTGGATTTTTTAAAAATAGCAAACACAGAGCCAATACGTCCAAATTAGTATTGATTTTGGAAGGCTATTTATGTATTGCATGAATGCTGGTGTAACACAAAACTTCTTTGGAGCTTCTCTTTCACCTTTTCCTTTGAAGACAATTGGTGAGGTGCACAAGCAGACTATCCTTATTACTTGATCAAAATTTTGCTTTTGAACCCAAAATGGTACTTTGCAACTCACCACACATCCTATTCACTAAATTAGGCAGCCATTACTTTTGCCTGTATTAAAGGTACAATTTCCCCCAAAGGATAGAGACTTGAAACTGTAGAGAATATTCAAAAGACTATTTATTGGACAAGTGAGTTTACCATAGGCTTTGAAAGCTCAAACAACTGAGATGCCCAGGACACAACTCACAGAGGGGTAACACAAACCACTGCTGGCAATCTCTGAGAACTCAGAGGGAATTGGAGAGGTGCCAGGAGAGTAGAGCTGGGTAAATAGTATCCAGTATCATCTTTGTTTTTCAGTATATCCGAGAATTTATTGTATTTTATTTTACTTTATTATTCTTTTTTTTGTTGAGAACATTTAAGTTCTCTGTTAGCAAAGTTCAATTATATAGGGACTTCCCTGGTGGCGCAGTGGTTAAGAATTTGCCTGCCAGTGCAAGGGACACAGGTTCGATCCCTGGTGTGGGAAGATCCCACATGCCATGGAGCAACGAAGCCCATGTGCCACAGCTACTGACTCTGTGCTCTAGAGCCTGTGAGCCACAACTACGGAGCCCGTGCGACACAACTACTGAAGCTCGCGCACTCTAGGGCCCCCGTGCCACAACTACTGAGCTTGCGTGCTGCAACTACTGAAGCCCGTGTGCCTAGAGCTCGTGCTCTGCAACAAGAGAAGCCACTGCAGTGAGAAGCCCGCACATCTCGACGAAGAGTAGCCCCTGTTTGCTGCAACTAGAGAAAGGCTGCGCACAGCAACAGAGACCCAATGCAGCCAAATAAAATTTTCAATTATATTAATACATGTTAACAACTGTAGTCACCACGTTATACATTAGATCCTCAGGCCTTATTCATTTTATAGTTGAAAGTTTGTACCCCTTTACCAACCTCTCCCTATTTTCCCCACCCCTTAGCTCCTGGCAACCACTTTTCTACTGTCTGTTTCTATAAGTTTGACCTTTTTTAAAAAAAGTTGCCAAATATAAGTGATATCATATAGTATTTGTCTTCCTCTTTCTGGCTTATTTCACTTAGCATGATACCATCAAGGTCCATCCATTGTGTTGCAAGTGGCAGGATTTCCATTTTTCTCGTGGCTGAATGATATTCATATATATATATATATATATCATATCTTCTTAATCCATTCATCTATTGACAGATGAATTGAAACAATTTCAGCAAGTTCATTTATCATTTCCCCAAATTTATTGAATTCACATTTTCAGCCTGTTACTGGGTGGCTGTTATGTTAGCACGATGTTCTGAAGACTAGAGATAAATAAGGCTTGACACCGTGCCCCCAAACCATGCCCTGAAAGAGTTTGATATATAGAGAGAGATGGACACTTTAAAAATTGAGAAATTGGGTAAAATATGAAATAAGATGGTAAGCTGAGAGCATGAGATGAGAGCACAGGTTCTGGTCCCTAGCTACACATGAAAACTAACTGCAGGCTTTTGAAAAAAACAAATGCCTTCTCCCCACCACCAGAGCATTGAATTTCTCAGTATAGGTGGAGAGTCCGACGTCTACATTAAAAAATTCTTTCTAGAGAAGAATTCTGGTTTGTAGCCAAGTGTTGAGGCCCCCTGTGTTGCAGCAGTTCATTCTGCCTATGGGTGTTGTAGAACACAGCAGTGAAGAAATGCTCATTGAACTGAATCTTGGAGAATGAATAGGAGTTTCATGTCAGAAGGTAATCCAAACAGAAGAGACGGACAGGGGTTTCAAAGTCAAGAAGCCAGGCCAGGCCCACGTTGACCTGGGAATGTGTAAGCGCTTCAGCAGCACGGTGGGCGCGTAAGGGTATAGTGCAGGTCTTATGTGTGCGGGAAATGGGGGCAAGGAGGGCGTGCACCCAGGGGCGGACAGACGTGAGGGACTGGAGCTCATGGTGAATCCAGACTGGGTGGGGCGTTAGGGATCCCACGTGGGCTGTAGGAGAGAGACCCGGTCACAGCACCAGCAGTAGAGAGGAGAGACCCCAGGCAGCGACGACCACTGGGCAGGACTTTGAGAGACATTTCTAAGGTGGAAGTCACAGAATTTGACCACTGTGCATGCTGTGTTATCAGTAATATCACTTCTGGAATTCTTTGAGCCTTCACTTCTGTATTTTTTTCCTCACACAGTAGAAGGCATTCCCTTGTATACACATATCCCCAGTTCTTTTACCTTTTCTCTATACACTTAGGGAATACTAAATATGAAAACAAAGAAGACTTGTCACTATAATGATAGAATGAGATTTTATATATATACCCACTTATATACATATATATTTTGTGTTCACATATATTTTATTTTTCTTATCATCAACCATCACCTTCCTCAGAGCACATACTGAGAATAAGCCTATGAACTTTGTTAGCACCTTACCAGGAGAATTCAGTGAGCCCAGACTCTGCCTGTGTTCCAGTATGGTCTCAAACTTGACATTTCTGAATGCAAATATGTCTGACAAGTGTAAATAAGGGTGTCACACCTCAGAGCAGTACCCATTCCCACCTTGCCGTTCCTTATCATGCGTGTGTCCAGAGGTGAGCACGCCGTTTTCATCTTCTAGTGGCTTCTCAGGTGGAATTTTGTGAAGAGTGCAGTGGTGAGTGCCGTGGTTTCCAAGAGGTAGAAATGGATCTGCTTTCTTCTCCTTGCAGAATTCAGCGCATTTTCAAATACCTTGAAAAGATGCCGGCGTGAGGAAAAGGAACACTCAGTGTTCAGCCAGCGGACAGAAGAGGCGTCTGCCGTACAGTACTTCCAGGTCAGGGGAGCGGTCCCAGGTGGAGCTGAGTCGTTTCAGAGTGACACACACCTGTGAATATACCTGGGCGAGGCGGTGGGTGGAGAGGAGCGTGCAGCGGTGTTTTCTTTTCTTCTGCCGCGCTGTGCGGCATGTGGGATCTTAGTTCCCCGACCAGGGATCCGAACGCATGCTCCCTGCCTTGCAAGCGGGGAGTCTTAACCACTGGACCGCCAGGGAAGTCCTGAGAGTGCGGCGGTTTTTAATGTGTGGTCCTCTGACCAACAGCAGCAGCATCACCCGGATTGGGATCTTGTATCTGTCACTTAGCGAGTTGTCAGGACTTGGGCAAGTTGCTGCATCTTCCTGAGGCTCAGTTTCCTCAGCTGAGGAACATACTTCATCTGATTGTTGTGGTGATTTAATTTGATTAGAGGATGTATGTGAAACACTTAGCATGGTGGCTGGCACATAGAAAACTCTACCGAATTGTAGCCATTACAATGATGATATTTATTACTCACTGTCAATGCTCATGGTTTTATACGTACCACCTCACCCAACCGGCTTGCCTCAGGATCACCACCGTCACTGCCTTCTACCCCACCCCGCCCTCTCCTGGGATTTCTATCCAAGGCCCATCTTTCTCTCTAGGCTGATGGGACTCATCAGGGCCGTCCCTTTTGGCCCTGGCCCCTTTCTCTCTCACTTACCTCTGTTATTCTTGATCTGTGCTCTCTCAGCCTCTGCTTTGGGAGGGGGGACCCTGGGCACCAATCTGGTCAAGATCTAGGTCTGAATCCGCTGTATGGATCAAAGTTCTGAGGTCTCCTTAGAGTTGTGGGCCTTACACATGGGGCCAGTGTGGACAGGTCCCGGGTGTCTCAGAGCCTCGCCCCCCCCGCTGTGTTGGACCAAGCCCGCCTTGACCCAGGTGGCTGTAAGAGCCAAGTACCCGTGAAGGTCCTGCCTCATGGCGTGTTTACCCTCCCTGTCCTTCTCTCTCCCTTACAGTTTTATGGCTGCCTTTCCCAGCAGCAGAACATGATGCAAGATTTTGTGAGGACAGCCACTTACCACAGAGCCATCCTCCAGAACCACACTGACTTTAGAGATAAGGTAATGGTGGCAGCAGGTTATTAATCTCAAACCGTTTTAAGAAGCCTTGTCAGAAACTAGGCTGAGCATTCAGCTTTGATAGAATTACCACACGACCCAGAAATTCCACTTCTGACTGTAGACCGAACTAACTTGAAAGAACTAAAAGCAGGTATCGAGGTGACTATTTGTACGTGAATGTTCATGACAGCACTATTCACAGTAGCCAACACGTGGGAGCTTTCCACACGCCCATCAACTGACAAAGAGATAAACAAAATGTGGTATATCCATTCGATGGAATATTATGAATGTTGTTTCTATTGATATTATTCATATAAAGAACGTAATGCTGATGCACGCTGCAGTGTGGATGAACCATGAACATATGCAGTGAAAGAAGCAGCTACAAAAGCACATATGATTCCATTTATAGGAAACATCTAGAATAGAAATCCATAGCGAGAAGGCAGATTAGTGGTTCCCAGGGGCTGGGGGAGGGCGACTTGGTGGGTACAGGCTTGCCTTTTGGGGTGATGAAAATGTCTCGACAGAGGTTATAGTTGCATAACATAGTAAATGTACCAAGACCCGCTGCATTGTACCCTTTAAAATGGTTGATGGTTAATTTTATGTTATGTGAATTTTACCTCAGTAAAGAAATTAAGTTTTGAGAGCCAGGAACTCAAGAGACTAAATGCACTATGTTTTGGTGCACAGGACAGGTTAGGAGCTGTATTGCTACATAATGAATAGCCCTTATTGTGTCACTTCAGTTTTTTTTTTTTCATGGACTCCACAAGTGCCTGCATTTATTTCCTTCACAAAATGGATCTGAATGGTGAACGATTGCTAACACTCTGTGCAAGTGTTGTCCCTTATTTTCCTACCTGTTAAACAGCCAAGGTGTTCAAGATACTGTACAGCTCATCTCAGAAACAGGATCACTGGTCAGTGAATCAGCAGTCATGGAGTCTAGTTTCATATTTTCCCATTTAAGTAGCTCTGTGGTCTTAGGCAAACACTAGATTTCTCTGGGCCTCACAGTCTCTTCTACTGCCATAGTAATTGTAGACCCGTGGCCTTTGAGATTTGCAGCATGAATTCCCCAGGAGGAATGTGGTAGAACATTGAAATAAGGATCCCAATCCCTGCATCCACACCCATTTGCAAAGTCGTACAGCTGCTCCTTTCATGAAGAGATAGTTTAGTTTTTTATCCCTTATCTCTGTGCAATCCTTGGGATGTACTTTGATCAACAGAATATGATAGAGGTGACGTTGTGTGAGTTTCAGAGCCTAGGCCTTCATGAGTCTTGTGGCTTCTGGGCTCACCCTGGTGGAACCCTGAGACCACCATACTGTGAAGAAGCCCTGTCTAGCCTGCTGGGGGTTGGGAGGTCACTTGGAGGAGTGAGGCAGTCCAGTCAATAGCCAACACCAACTGCCAGGCCAATCACTGAGGCCAGCCTGGACCTTCCTGTCCAACCAGCCCTCCAGCTGAATGCAGGAACATGAATGAGTCTAGGCAAGACCAACCGAGAAACTGCCCAGCCCTCCCACAGAGCTGGGAGAAATAATACATTGGTTCTCGTTCAAGCCACTAAATTGTGTTGTGGTTTATGATGCTGAAATAGTTAATTTAAGTAGAGAGAAGACACATGAAAAAATAGTGATAAATAGGCCCCCAGCTAGAAGTTGATTTGCTCATGGGTTGCTTTCTGCTGTCCTGTCCATTCTGCTATAGAGCCGTCGGAGAATTCTTAATGTTGGGTATATTTTTTCAGTCCCAGAATCTCCATTTGGCTCTTCTTTATGTCGTGTATTTCGTGACTGAGACTGTTTACTTTTCCCTTGATTTCAGTGGTGCTCATGATTGCTGCTCGGAGCGTTATTATAATAGCTACTTGAAGGTTTTTGCCAGATAATTGTAACATCTGTGTCACTGCTGTGTTTGCTTCAGTTGATTATCTATTCCCGGGGAATTGATATTTTCCTGAGTCTTCCTATGCCAAGGAATTTTAGATTGTTTTCCATACATTTTGAATATTATGAGACTCTGGGTCTTGTTTAAAGCCTATGGAGAGAGTTAATATGTCTGATTTAGGATGCATTCAACCTGGTTAGGTTCGGACTGCGTGTTCCATGCCACTAGTTGATTTTCCAAGGTCTCTGGTTCCCGTGTCATTTCACTTTTCAGAGCCTTAGCAGTGCAGCTGGGCTCTGTTCCATGTGCATGTCGCTGGATGGTCAGTCCGGCACCTAGGCAGAGTTCTCAGAGTTTTGATGTGCGAATGATCAGGTCCATGCATGTATAGTTTGAGGGGTGAGTACAGGAATTTATTTTAAAAAATACTTTATGGGGTTTCTTTGCCCAGTTCCTTCCACTCCCTGATCTCCCTGATACTTTCTGGTTCCCTGGGACCCCTTTTGAGTCTCTGGACAAAAAGCTCACTCTGCCGTGCCCGTCTATGACCTCGCCTAGGTATCGCCAAGCAGAGAGAGGACAAAGAGAGGGGAAAAAAGCAGTGGGGCTTGGCCCCAGTTTTTGGGAACTATGGCACCATTGAAGGCAGAGGGAGTTTCCCCTGTCTCATAGTTTGGGCTGATGTGATGCTACGACCCCCACAAGGTTTCTGGGGGCTGGAGCATAGAAGAAGGGAGGAAAGGGACGGAAAAGAAAGCGGGGGGGCAAGGAAGAGGAGGAGAGGGGAGGGGAGAGGAAAAGAAAAAAGAAGAGCAAGGGAAGAACAATTTCCACACTCTCTTTGAGCATTCGGAGTTCCCCTTCTCTCAGCTGGAGCCGGAACAGAGGACACCTCCCGCAGCTCTCTTGCCCGCACCCTGGTGTCCATTTCTGGTGTGTTGAGTTCAGGCCACGGGTGAGGGTAAGGGGGTATGGATCAGTAGTATTTCAAGTTCTGGTCCTCTTTCCCAGTCTCCCTGCTACCATTGACCTTTCAGAGGCTTCAAATAGCTGCTCCATGCATTCCGTCCAGGTTTTAGAGCTGTATTCAGTGGGAGAGTCAGGGTAAAGTGGGCTTTCTCCTGCTTATGCAAAACTGGACATTTTCAAAAAGTCAAATGTAGGTACTCTGGTGGATGAGTGTGTTGGTAAGAGAAAAAGATAAGACCAGAAATGGCCATGCTTGACCAAAGGGTCTCATGTGTCTTGAGGTACCAGGACCCTTGCTTTGCCAGTGGGGCATTCCTGGTGAACGGTGAGGAAGTAATAAGCATTCCTAATGAGGAAGACCAGGTTATGGTAGGTAGGCAAGGTGAGGATGGAGGGGAAAAGCTTGTTTCTTTTGACACCTTACCTGGTGTTCAAGGCTGTGGATAAGCAGTCTTACTGACCTAAGTCTTACAGGTTTCTCATCAATTAAAATAATTCAGCTCTCAACTGTTGATTGTAATACTTTTATTTGGGGAAACTTCTCTCCTTCTGAAATTGCTTAGCTTTCTTTTTTTAAGTTTTTTTTTTTGTGATGTGGATCAATTTTTTAAAGTCTTTTTTGAATTTGTTACAATATTGTGTCTTTTTTTTTTTTAATGTTTTGGTGTTTTGGCCGCAAGGCATGTGCGATCTTAGCTCCCCGAGGGATCGAACCCACACCCCCTACATTAGAAGGCCAAGTATCAACAACTGGGCCGCCAAGGAAGTCCCGAAATTGCTTAGTTTTAATCTATAATCTATTTTCTATTTTCTATATTATCTATAATCTGTTTTTAATTCTGGTTATAGCTTCTAAAGACCACTCCCCCAAATTACTTGCATTTGATGAGTTTTTCAGAGTTTCATATAGATCTTGTCATTCATCTGTAAAAACAAAGATATTGGACCAGATCATCTCTAAGGTCACTCCCACCTCTAAACTCATTTGATTCTACAAAATACCTTTTTCCTGCCAGCCTGAAATGGGTTTTTCTGCCAATGAAATAAAATAGGCATCCATCTGTTGGGGTTTATGAAGGTGATAATTAATCACATGACTGATAATTAATTATATCCCTTTCCCCCTCTGAGTTCTGAACCAGTTTAGAAATAGACACAGATGTCAGGTAGAAATCATAATATCAGCTTTATTTTTGGTAATGCTATTTGCAGAATGGGGCTTGGGCCTGTATCCACATAAGGCTTCCTACCCCTTTTTCCCCCCTCAAACTGAACTTTTCCTCTTACTTGTATGCTGAACATGTGGTCTCCCCAGACAAGTCCACAGCCTGCCCAGCAAGCTTCCACCTGGGGGACTCAAGAGCACATGCTTGGGTGGAGGATCGGCAGGCTGGCCCCTTCCAAGTACCAGCACTATGCAAGCTCAAACCATTTTCCAGCATCACCAGTCAGATAAGTCACTCCTATTAGGAGATAAAAAGAGGAAGGGGAGATGACCTCTGTTGCTTCTAGTACTGCCCACTCCTGGGAATAAGTATCTCCTCCCCACTGGAAACTGAAGGAACAAATTGTCCCAGTTTTAATGTCCCAGGAATCCCCTCAGTCCTAGACAGACTAGGATAGTTGGTCACACTAACTCCAAATCTGTCAAATCCACCACAAATCCAAAATGTTTAAAAATCCTTTTCTGTTTGCTTCATCATACAGAAGACCCTCCTTGAATGACCCCTCAGTCCATGGAGGATGCTACCTTTTTATCAAGCTCTTGTGTTCTTTCTCATTGAAATTGGTTACCTAAAAGGGCATGGGTTTAGAATGATCAATACCAATCGCTATTATTTATTGAGCAACTCAAGTATCTGCAAGCACCATGCTGAGAGCTTTCCATACAGTGTCTGTCTCAGTTCAGGCTGCTATAACAAAAATACCATAGACTGTGTGTCTTAAACAACAAACACTGATTTCTCACAGTCCAAGATCAATGTGCCCGTAGAGCTGGTATCTGGTGAAGGTTCATTTCCTGGCTTGTAGACAGCAGCCTTCTCGCTGTATCCTCACATGGCTGAGAGAGAGAGGAAGCAAGCTCTCCTCTCTTTCTTCTTATAAGGACACTAATCCCATCATGAGGGCTCCACCCTTGTGACCTAATTACCTCCCAAAGGCCACGTATTCAAATACCATCACATTGGGGATTGGGGTTTCAACATGTGGGTTTTGGAGGGCACAAAAATTCAGTCTATAGCAGTTTCCTTTGATCTTCATTACAACTTTATTAGATAAAGACTAATATTTTTGCCATTTTAGAGATGAGAGAACTGAGACCTGGGAATGTTGATAATTTACCTGATTTTATACAACTGATAAATGAGAAAGCCAGAATTTGAACCCAGTTAACCTTACTTTAGAGCCCATGCACATAACCTGTGAAAGGCACTGCCATGGGAAGGTGGGTTGAAATTGCCAAGAGAAACTTTTGTTTCTCTGGGCTTAAGGGTGGAGTGAAAACATTGTGGTTACTTAAACATCCCCATGCAGGTATGGGGCAGCATTGCACTGTGGTTACGTGCATGAGTTCTGGAGCCAGAGAGCTGAGTTCAAACTCCAGCTTGGCCACCTGCTGTGCATGCCATAGACCTTTATCCTGTGTGCCTTGAGGTCTTGAACAGGTTATCTAAAGTCTCTGTGCTTCAATTTCCTTATCTGTGAGCGTAGCAGCTACCTCCTAGAGTCCTTGCAGGATCAAGATGATACAATGCATAGGAAGTGCTTAGTATATTGCCTAAAATATCAACTCAGTCCATAATGGCAAGTATTATTATTATTTATGGTCTTGGGGATGGTGCTATAGTTTCTACCACTGCAGTAATTTTAAATCTTTCAAATCTTGATTTCTTCATTCTGCCTCCTCCATGCCGTTTTAATGAAAATCCTCTCTTGGCCAGAGCACTGCTGGCTGAGAACCCCATTTGGAATCTATCCAGGAAACTGAGGCTGCTGGAACCCACCCCCTCCCCCTCCTCAGAGTTTCTGTTAATTGCCATATGGCTATTTTTAGTTTCTTTTGCGTGTGCACTTGGAACAAGCAGGAAAAGTCCATCCTGCTGAGGGTACTGGGTTGTGTGAGCCGTAGGGTTTTAATTTGGAAATGTTTTGACACTTCATTTGTCAGGGCACCAGTTGCTGGAAACTTGTGAGAGTAAGCAGGAGCCGGGAGCTTATTATTTTTTTAAAATCAGCATTTTCACTAAAGGAGAGCATTCCCAGTTGCAACAGCTGCTTAGTGCATCCAAAAGTGAGGTTGGCTTAGGCAGAAGGGATTCAGGGATTTGAAAGCTTAAAAGAAAACATAAATAACTACAACAAACATGCAAAGCAACCTGTTCAGATTGTCAGCTGATCCTCAGATCTGCAGAGCCTGAGCTGCTGGCTCTTCCAGTTTGAGTTTTCTTTGGTGTGGACTTACCATCAGTTTGGTCGAATGTCCTTGGGTCCATCTCTGATCCTGCACTGAAATTCTCTGACCTTAAAACACTGCTACTACTTTATTTGGTTAACCTGGCACACTAATGAGGCCCAACCTTAATCACTGATGGAATAAAGGCTGTAACACAGGCCTGCCGGGTAGTCGTGCTGGCATGTGTTGAAACAGGTCTTGCTTCCTGAAAAAAATTTTAACCTCTTTAATGAGGTATGAAGCATGTACATAAAGCTGTACATATTTAACGTATACAACTTGCTGAGTTTAGGGATAAGTATACACCCAAGAAACTATCATCACGATCTAGGCCATAACCATATCCATCACTTCCAAAAGTTTCCTCCTGTCCTCTTTATTTATAATGATAACTATTATTATTATTTTGTGATAAGAACACTTAACATAAGATCCACTCTCAGCAAATTTTTAAGTAATAAATACAGTATTGTTAACTGTAGGCACTAAGCTGTGAAATAGATGTCTAAGAAGTAAGAATTGTTCATCTTTTTTAAAAATAAATTTATTTATTTTTGGCTGCGTTGGGTCTTCGTTGCTGCGTGAGGGCTTTCTCTAGTTGCAGCGAGCGGGGGCTACTCTTCGTTGTAAAGTGCGGGCTTCTCATTTTGGTGGCTTCTCTTGTTGCGGAGCACGAGCTGTAGGCGCATGGGCTTCAGTAGTTGTGGCACGTGGGCTTAGTAGTTGTGGTTCACAGGCTGTAGAGTGCAGGCTCAGTAGTTGTGGCACATGGGCTTAGTTGCTCCGTGGCATGCAGGATCTTGCCGGACCAGGGCTTGAACCCGTGTTCCCTGCATTGGTAAGCGGATTCTTAACCATTGCGCCACCAGGGAAGATCAAGAATTATTCATCTTGCATGACTGAAACTTTGCACCCTTTGACTAATACTTTCCTGTTTCCCTCTCTCTCCAGCCCCTGGTTACCACCGATCTACTCTCTGCTTCTAAGAGTTTAACTCTTAGATACTTCATATAAGTGAAATCATGCAGTATTTGTCCCTCTGTGTCTGGCTTCTTTCACTTGGAATGATGTCCTCCAGCTTCACCCATGTCGTGTGTCACGTATGGCAGGATCTCCTTTCTTCTAAGGCAGCACGGTATTCCATTGTGTGCGTATGCCACGGTATCTTTATCCATTCTTCAAATCCTCCACATCTCGCTGCTGAGTGCTGTTAACCATTGACAGCAGCATCCTCATTTAGAACTGTGGAGGGAAGTGGGAAGAAAGGAAGTAACTCACGACTCCTGCTAGGTTCTTTGCATATCTTATCTCATTTTAATCCTTGCATGTTAGTCAGGGTTCTAAGCTGCCAGCATCAGAAACCAACTCTGCTAATTTAAGAAAAAAAGAAAAAAGAATTTCCGAAAAGGATATAGGATCATCAGAGAGCTAGGCGTGGAGGCTACAAGGAGAAAAATAATTTCCAAAATCATGCTGCAGAATTGATCTCTGGGAGACATCCATGCAGCCAGACGTGGGCACCGCAACCTGCATAGGCTTCACCTGCTGCTACCCTGGAGTGTTGTCCTTAGAACCTTTCTCTGTTGTGCTGCTGGAACCGGGAGGTGACCATGACCGCACCTGAGTGGATTCTGTGCTGTCCTGCGTCTGCACACTGTCAGCTTCACAGTGCAAGGTGCATCTTATCAGGAGAGCCCCGGTCATGCCTGTGCTTTAGCTTCAGGGATGCTGGAAAAGAGCAGCAGACACCTGTAACTTCCCAAGTGGGAGGCTGGTACTGCCCCGGAAGTGGGACATTCTCCAAGCACAGGAAGGGGGTTCAGATGCTGAGAGGCACAGAAGAAAGGTAAACGCCCGCCACACCACACGACAAAAAAATTCAAGATATATTATTAGCCTGATAGTACAGAAAAGGGACCAGGGCTACATAAATTTAACTAACTTGCTTTAAGATACACGACTGCTAAGTGGTAGAGCTATATGCGAACTCACATCTGCCGGGACTGCACAGTGATTTTGGGAGCAACATAAAGCCATTCTCTATATGTTCTAGGTTGATAATCAAACTGATATTTTATCTCTGTGATCTTTGGAACATGTATGGGGGCAGGATGTGATAGTGAAAAATGATCTCTGATACATCTATATATCTCTGCCTGTCGTGTGTGTGTGTGTGTGTGTGTGTGTGTGTGTGTGTGTGTGTGTGTGTGTTTCCCTATGGCTTGGACTTCAGAGGCCGTTTGTTTCCTAGGGCTGTCATAACAAATTACCACAAACTAGGTAGCTTAGAACAGCAGAATTTTATTCTCTCACAGTTCCAGAGGTCAGAAGTCCAAAACCAGGGTGTCAGCACACCCATGCTCCCTCTGAAGGCTGCAGGGGAAGATCCTTCCTCGCCTCCTTCTAGTTCCTTGAGGCTGCTGGCAGTCCTTGGTGTTCCTGAGTTGCAGATGCACCACTCCAATCTCTTCTTTGTCACGTGGCATTCTCCCCATGTGTCTGTGTCTCTAATGTAAATTTCTCTCTCCTTGTAATGACTCCAGTCACAATGGATTTAGGGCTCACCCTAATCCAGTATGACGTTATCTTCATTTGCTATATCTGTAAAAACCCTATTTCCCAATAAGGTCACATTCACAGGTTCTGGGTAGACATGAATTTTGGAGGACACTATTTGACCTAGTACCGAGGCCAAGGTTCACGTTAGGTCATATATCACAAAAACTCATCCCTGGGATAAATTCTCTGTAATACAGGTGAGGAGAAAGAGGTAGAAAATGGATGTTGGTCTTAACTGATCTCTTTGGCCCCTTAAGCTCTAAGGGGGTGTCCACATAGATTTCCTGAATGTGAGTAAAGCAGATGGCGTGTCTGTGCCAGGATTCTCCTGAGCTTGAATAAAATCTGCTCCTGTAAGAGTACTGGAGAAAGATGCCAGAATCAGCAGAGGAAAATGCTTTCATTTGGTATGAAAGCAAAGTGCAGCTTTCAAGGAGAGCCAAGAAGACTGAATAAACAGCGATCACAGACTGTCTTTCAGGGCATTTGGGAAGGAGGGAGCTAGGGACTTTAATGCACTAGATGGATTTTCTAGTCAAGATATCTGTGCTCCAAGCCTGTCTCTGTACCTTTCAAGATGCTGACATGTGACCTCTCTTTGGGGTTAATTTTAAAATGGGATAAGAACACTTAACACATGGTGGCTATAAGAATTCAGTGAACTGCTATACCAGAATCTCAGCACAGCATCAGAATTCTGCGGACATACTGGGAAATTGAATCAGAAATCACTGGCACTTGACTGGGCTTATTAGGGTAAACTAGGTTATGCTGCTGTAACAGTCAACCCCCAGACCTCAGTGGTTCAAACCAATAGAGCTTTATATCGTGCTCATTGAATCCATCATAGGTTAGCGAAGGGCTGCGTTTTGTCTCATTCTCACTCAAGGACCCAGGCTGAGGAAGCAGCCTCCATGTGAAACATGACTAGTTCCTGTTGCAGAGGGAAGCGGAGCGTGGCAGAGCACACTCCTTGTTCTTATATCTTCCACCTGAAAGGGACCCATGTTCACTTCTGACCACATTACATGGTCCAAAGCAAGTCATGTGGTCACTCCTAATTCCCAGAGAGCAAGGGATACAATTCTACCATGTGCCCATAAGGAGAACCAGAAATATCTGGTAAGTGGCACTAATGACTATCATACCAGATGCCACTCTTGCAAAATCATTAAAGAAGGGACAGATTGCTAAGGTGAAATTCGCAGTGCCTCAGCTCTGCATGGGAGGGAGCTAGGAAGAAAAGAGGTTTGAAAAAAATCAATATTTCACTGGTATGGTTTTACTGGCTAACTTACTGTGAACTTCTGCCTGGTGGATTCTCTTCCCACTACAGTCAGGGCATTTCAGAAACATCTTAGGGTTGAATTTCTAAACCTTTCCCATTCCCTCTAAGACAGTGCCATGAAGGAAGGGCCAGTTTGGAGCAATGACTGACTTTGTTAAAGGCTTATATAGAAGACTCTGTGCAACAGTAACTTCTGAAGTAGGTGTCTTTGTCTTAATATCTGCTTTCCAGGATAAAAATGGAAGTGGATAAATAGGATAAAGTCAGTATAAAGGAGTTAAATTGCTGTACTAGAACCTGGTCTTTTCCAGCACTGGACCAGGAATTGGGCATGGATGCACTTAAGAGCTTGTGCCTGTATCTTGTTTTTGCTTGATTTCCTGAATCTGAGGTACTGACACACTCAACTCCAGAGTGAGGGCTTAGGTTTAGAATTTAGAAGTTCAGAAACCCGGAAAAGACAGAATCACAGAAAAATGTCAGTGAACATGTTGAATTTTGTTTAAGTAGCACCATTTTCTTAGCCTCAGTCCCGTAAATCACAGATCACGCAGCAAAGGCTTACGTGGTAGTATTTTCTTAGGGAGGGCAATCTCAGTGGAGCAGGAGAGAGGCAGAGCAGAGGGGGGGAGAGCAGGTGTGAGGGAGGGTGTTACCGAGCTTGCCACAACTTGATGAGAGACTGATCACCCGGTGTCACCGGACATCATCAGGGAGGTCATATGAAGCCACTCTGTCTTCAAACAGTTCATCGGGGGAGAAAAGGAGAATGACTTCTCCATTGGCTGCCATCTCCCACTGGTGGAGCACGCCCCCGCAGGGTGTTAACTCCCTACTCTTCATGGTGCACGTGCATGCGTGCCAAGTGGGTACTGTCGTGCCTGCCCCATGCCTCAGCTGCAACAAGGGCACTGCGGTAGGAGGCAAGGGACAAAGTGCATGTGGCGTGAGTGAGGTGGCCACTGTTTTATTGTACCCGTGAGCAATGTGAGGGAACAGGAGAAGCCTCCGCAGCAAACTCCTTCAGCTGTAGCAGCAGCAATGAAACTCAGCTCCATGTTTCAAAGACCAGGACAAGCAATTCCTAGGGCCACTCTGGCCGGCCAGCAAGGCGAGCGTTCCATTCTGGCATGCTACAAAAACTGAAGGTGTTATAAACATCCCCCAAGCCGGGAACCTGGGAGTCAGGCTAGACTTTTTCTTTTCCTTTCCAGTTTCCAAATTCTTTAGCTGCTTTTAGTCCAGCATTTTTGCAACTCCTTCTCTTCCCCTTTGTCCCACAGCTGATTCTTTATTCTCATTGTTACTGTATCTTTCCTGGAGGATTGCAAATGTTTTCCAATTAGTTTCCCTACTTGTCCCAGTTAAGATAGCTTTGGCCTCCAGCAGGAGGAAATCCCTACTTAAATTGGCTAAAATGTTGGAGGTAGTATGATTCTGAGGTGTTTTAATCCAGTTTCTCTGAGCATCACATTTCAATTTAACCACGTCCAAGAAAGAAGAAGCATCTTTCTTACGTCTGTCTTAGAAGGGGGAAAACCTTTCCAGTAGCTCCCAACAAACTTCCCCTCAGGTCTCCTTAACAATATTTTATCACACACGCAAGTGTAGTGATCACTGGCAAGAGAAACGGAACCACTTACGATTGCCCTGGACCAATCAGGATCCCCTCCCTGGGACTGGGGATGGTTATCCACAGAGGAGGATAAATACTCAATAAAGTGAGGTTCTGATAGGAAGTAAGGCTTCCCTGCACCCTCTGATCCTGTGTCCTCCAGTCCACACCACCACTATGATGCTGCTGAAACACAACTATGAAATAATTCTTCCACTGAAAACTCTTCTACGATCCTTCTTTGCTTAAAGATTAAGTCCAAGCTCTTAGTGGCGTATACAAGACCAGCTACAAGCAAGCATCAGGTTTTGCTCTTGCCATGTTCATTTCTCAGCCATGCCCCCTACTTGTACCTCTAACACACACATCATGCTCCTGAGAAGATTTGCTGCCTCCCAGACATGACTGGCTCTACCATTCTTGGGTGCCTTTGTTCAGACTGCTCTCAGTCTGGAGCTCTTGCCACCCCCTCCATTCAGACGGCACACGTTGACGTACCTCTTGATTTTCACTCCTCGGGTCATCTCAGTGAAGTATTTCCAGAATCCTTGGTAGAGTAGACTAATCCTCCTTCATAGTTTCACTGGGTCTATTATATAATACTATCCTTGCCACTGTAACACATCATTATGCTTCTCCCTACTAGACAGTCATGTTATTTTCATCTTTGCATTCCCAGCATCTAGCAGTATTTGGCACAATGGGTAATAGAAGGCACTTTTGATGTCTGATGAATGATTGAGTGCCTGAGGGTTTAGAGCTGAGTGAGCTAGTCTGAGTCTATTGGCAGCATATGAAGGGGGTTAATCATGGAGAGAGAAGGTAGGAGTGATTAGCATCTTTGTATTTTCTGTAATAATAGAGAAAAATAGTTGGAGAACTGGTGAAAGGGTGGTTAAAAGATTGGTGAAGGGTTTATCTGTCGTCTGCCAGAAGAGCAGGTGGAATGAAACAAGGCTGCTCATAAGTATTATTTATTCATTATTTAAATACAGGCAACCCTTTTGTTGAAAGCAAGTTTCACTGCACAGAGATGCAGAGTTCTGTCTTATGGGGAGCTATCACAGCAGAATTCTTCTGCCGTAGAGAAAGTTCTAATTATCTGAACAAGATTTACGCCTAAGCTGCGAAGGCCATCAAGGATGTCTTCTGCAGCTCTTGAAGGGATTTGGAATTTTCCTTTCTTTGACAAACCCTAGAGGAAGAGATGTGATGGACTGCAAAAGGCTGTGTAGTTCTCTCATTCTGTTTCTGCTCGGAAGCTGTTCAGTCACCCTGTTGGTCAACAATTTGGATGTTGGAATAGTTGGGTGCAGTCTGTGGGGTAGGGAGCCCATGGCAGGTAACTATGATGATAAAGTACATGACAGTGGAAAAGCATGGGGTACTTGTAACTTGGGGTGATTCAGTGGAGATATCTACAGATATAATAAAATAATGGCTGGGAGAAGCAGCAATGGCTGTGGAAGAGCCAGGTGGGTAGGACACAATTTCGGAGTATAAGGCATACAGAAATGACAGTTGGGGTATTGCAATTCAGAGCAGCCGTTGATATGCTCAAGCAAATAAAGAAAGAATGAATAAATAATAAATGGCATAACTGGAAGAATTGAGTGTGGGGTAATCAGGACCTCAGTATCGGAAGACAGTTATAAAACTGTAGGGTGAAAAGAAGGCTAAATGGGACAAACATTACTGTAGCCTGAACAACACAGAAAATAGAATTGAAAATGAAGGGAGTATCTAAGAGCATAGGGTTTCAACTAGGTACGTTTGTTTTTATCTCATCTCTGCCATTTTTTTATTTTATTTTATTTTTTGTGGTACGCGGGCCTCTCACTGTTGTGGCCTCTCCCTCTGCGGAGCACAGGCTCCGGACGCGCAGGCTTAGTGGCCATGGCTCACGGGCCCAGCCACTCCGCGGCATGTGGGATCTTCCCGGGCCGGGGCACGAACCCGCATCCCCTGAATCGGCAGGTGGACTCTCAACCACTGTGCCACCAGGGAAGCCCCTCTGCCATTTATTAAGTGTATGACTTCAACTCCATCTGATTCTCAGTCTCTTTATGTGCAACATGGAGAAAATAATGGTACCCACATTAGATAGTTGTCATCATGAGTAAATAAGGTAAAAGTACTAAGCAAGCATAGTACATAATAAGTATAAAAATAATGGTACATATTTATTTTTACTTTATTAGTCAAGGGTAGTTTTGTTTCATGTTTTCTTAAGGACCTGGATGTTCTTTGTTAATTTTAACCTAGTGAATCCAAATAAATAGCTTTGAACCCTCTTGGGGTTGTTAGACCTGTTCAGACATTTTTGCAGGATTTCTTTGCCTAGGAAGCCATAAAAGCATGTAATTAAAATCATCTGTACAAGCAAAATGACCTTATATTTTTAATACTTCAAGAATTTTATTTACAAATAGATTCACGGAACTTTTGGCCACTGTTACATGGATCAATTGTTGACTTTTCCCCATTAGTCCTGACAAGAATTTCATACCATTTTCTGGTGCTGCCCCATATAAGCCCCAAATTAGCCATTTTTATAGTTACTGCCTGTGTATCCAGGGGAAGCTGAGGATGAATTCTCTCTCTAGAGGAACATTGTATACTAGAGCTAACTGGATTGTAACGTAATGACAATATGACAATGTCCAAAGAAAGTCATCCTTTGAAGGATGCTTAAGATCACAAGCTTGAAGAGGATGCGTTACGCTGGTAGAAGCTACGTTCTCAGGGAGGTAACAGATTTGCGCTGTATCTTTTGGATCATGAATCTGTTCCCTATCTGTGGTAGTGAGACACATTTTTATTATTCAGTTTGTCTAACAAAGATTTAGTGAGTGTTTTTACTGTGTGCCAGACCCCATGCTATATCAGGGATTCAGTAGTGACCAAGAAGCAGATAGAAGTCTCTCCTTTAATGAAGGGGAGGGAGCAGAAATTAATCAAATAATCCCTCTTTGAATGAAAAATTATAACTGTGATGAATGTTATGAAGGAAGGGTTTGAGTAAGTGATGATAAGAAAGCGTAGAGCTGGGGCTTCCCTGGTGGCGCAGTGGTTGAGAGTGTGCCTGCTGATGCAGGAGACACGGGTTCGTGCCCCGGTCCAGGAAGATCCCACACGCCATGGAGCGGCTGGGCCCGTGAGCCATGGCCTCTGAGCCTACGCATCTGGAGCCTGTGCTCCGCAACGGGAGAGGCCACAACAGTGAGAGGCCCGCGTACTGACAAAAAAAAAAAAAAAAAAAAAAAAAAAAAGCGTAGAGCTGGAGGACTTTACTTAGCCTGGGAGGGGAGCAAAGGCTAAGGAAGTCTTCCCTGAGGGAGAGCTGTTTGAGATCTGAAGGATGAGTTGATGTATCAGCCAGGGTTCCTGCAGGAGAGGCAAGGCACACCCAACAAGGTGTTTTAGAAGAGTTAAATAACAGGACCATTTACAATGATGTGGGCAGAGTACAGGGAACCAACACGGTACGGTGAAGCGCCCTGGCACTACCAAGAGTGGGGACCTGTTATCACCCCTTGACCTAAAGGGGGAGGGGGAAGGGGAGGTTACTGGAAACCTGAGAGAATAGTCATAACTCTAAGAGATGGAAGCCCGGCAAGGGCTGTGGCCTTTGGTAGAGGGGACACAGCCAGTCCATGGAGACCCGGGCGGGAGGAAGCCAGGAGAATAAGTCTTCTGACCGCACTGTCCTCACTCCCTCTGACCTCCTGTTGTCTTTTCTCTTGGGCGATCCTGGCCAGAGGCCAATAGCGTGGAGCCATCGGAAGTGTATAGAGTGTGGTGTGGTCAGATTTACATCTCTTCACAGTCCACCCTTTCCTCCCATCTTTTGCTGCACAGAAGGATGGCCATGGTGCTACAGACAGCCGAGCGCTGGGTACTCATCCAGCTCTGCCCTTTACCAGTAGCGTTACCTTGGGCTGGAAACGGTCTCTCCAAGCCTGTTTCCTTCTCAGTACAACGGGGACATAACTATGTACTCTCCATCCCAGCGGGGCATGAGGATCAAATGGATAGTGTCTGGGGAACGTCCTTTGGAGACTGGAAACTGCTTTACACGTGGAAGAGGGTCTTATTACTCTCTTTTTGCCTCTGTCTGAGGTGAGATACTTTTCCTTAGGATAAGAAAGTATAACTTAATGTCTGCCAAGGTCCTCAAACATACCCAGTTCTGTGATGGCCTACCAATGGTAGAATAAAACATGGGCTCAATATAATCTTCTGTGAGGACAAGAAAACGTGATTAGAGGCAGCTCCAAGGCTTCCTGAGGTGCCAGATAAGACGGTGTAACATAATTATGTCCTGTCTTCTCCTAGTCTGGGAAACCCCAGCTGGAAAGGGCTGAAAGAGTGTATTTCCATTAGAGCCTAAATACTTGCTTGGACTTGTTTGTTTTTCACCAGAGAATGAATTCTCAGCCTTCCTCAGCTTTGTTTCCAACGTTTCATGGCTTACATAGACAGGGCAAAATGTCCCTCCCTCTCCTCTCCCTCTCCTACAGGCCCCAGACTGAAAATTCACTTGTTAACTTTTTAAATATACACACAAGCGGGAAACAGATGGCATTATCTGGGTAATGCTAGCAAAAGATCAGATTCTTTTTCAAGGGCTATGCTCTGTTTTGAAATAGCCAAATGAATAAGGTTGTTTTGGCTTGAAATTCGTTATTGAAATAAGGTATTTGCACAACAGTTTATAATTTTTCGGCTCTTCTCTAGGTAGGGTCTGGGCCTGTCAATGCATCTTCCTACCAAAAGGCCTAATTTGGCAAAAAGCTGAACCGTATCAGCCTTCCTCCCATCTCTGAATTTTTCTCTCTCTCCCTGTTCCCACTGTCTGCTGTCTCTCTCCCAGTGGTAAAATGTTTCTTTGGTTTTTAGTCTGCAGGATCAAGAGAAGTGAAAAACACTGCTCTAAGATGTGCTTCATGACACCCTAATAAAAGAGACAAAGTGTTCCCTTCACACATTTCTAGGACGACTGTCACCAGAGCAAGCAGGTGCAATTTCTATTGTATCTTAATTTTGTATCCATGTTTTGGACTGAGCATAGTATCTAAGGTATTATATTTTTAAATTTATTTATTTATTTTTGGCTGCATTGGGTCTTCGTTGCTCTGCACGGGCTTTCTCCAGTTGCGGCGAGCAGGGACTTCTCATTGCAGGGGCTTCTCTTGTTGTGGAGCACAGGCTCTAGGCGTGTGGGCTTCAGTAGTTGTGGCACGCGGGCTCAGCAGTTGTGGCTCGCTAGCTCTAGAGCACAGGCTCAATAGTTGTGGCACACGGGCTCAGCCGCTCTGCGGAATGTGGGATCCTCCCGGACCAGGGCTCGAACTCATGTCCCCTGCATTGGCAGGCGGATTCTTAACCACTGCGCCACTAGGGAAGTCCTATTATATTTTTCATTGAAGAACGCTCTGGAAACGTTCTTCTGGACATGGTGCATCTTTTTAGGGGGCCATGGATTGCACTCTCCAACCTACAGCCTCCTCTCTCTAGACAGCAGTCACGGGTGTTCTTGCAATAAATCCAGGACCATGTGAAGATGAAGTATTTCCTAGGGAGGATGAGGAGAAGTGAATGGTGGTATTTCTAAAAGTATAGACAGCCTGACAGCAAATTCCAGAGACTGGGTGACATTTTAAATTAGTAATGCTCCTAATTATCCAAATCCTAGGAGACCACATGGAATACAGCCACAGCTCTAGGATTAATATAAGTGAGCACCGTGAACCCATTACTAACAGCATGTTCTCTTAGAATAATGGCACCGTATCTGTGTCAGCACAGTGTGATACTGCAGTTAAAACACAGATACGCACATGCACAACCTCTGATATTTCCTATTTTTTGGAAAAATTTTCCTACTATCAAAGTAAAAAAAAAAAAATATTGTAAATTTTCCTGAAAAAAGTAATACTTTGTTTCCTTGTCATTCATTGCCTATTGGTCTTGCTGGGTTAAAATATCAGATTTATAAAAGTGAAATTAAATAATCAACATGTGATTTTATAGAACATGAGCTTGGAAGGCAGAAGTGCCCAGATTCAACTCCTGGCTCCCCTACTTACTGCTAGGTGAACTTGGGCTCATTCAGTGTCTCTGATTTTCAGTTTGTCATCTCACAAGTGGCCATCATAATGCTATCTATTCGTACATTTATTGTGAGGATTTAGAGCCAAGTGAAATGCCTTGCTCAAAGCTAGTGCTAAAAGATGCTAAGAATAAAAGTCACTGATGAGACAGAAATACAGGAGCCTGAGATTTCAGTGATCAGACTGAGCTGCAGACCTCAGCTTCAGCTGTGCATGGGGCCAGGGCCCCAATCCATACTGTCCTTCTCTTCCTCGCAGCATGCAGGTCCAAGTGTTGGTTGGTCCCTTTGTGCCAGTGAATGGTGGTCTTTCTGATTGAAGTCCTAGGTCTGAACACAGAGAATAGAAGTTTCTGTAAATTCTATGTGTCCACTGTCTTAATACCCTCCTACCCTCCATATAAACCTCCCCAACTTTTTGGAGGGGGCCTAAAAAAAAAAGCACATATCTCATGTTTGGATTTTTAAAGACTGTCTTCAATTTTTCCTGAATATATATACACACACATATACATATAATATGCATATACGTATGTATATATGTATATCATGCTAAACATTATTTGAGACAGTTTTCATTTTGTTCACGCTGACAGGTAGGGTAAGCAAATTCATTCATGACCCACTACTTTTCTTGGCCCTAAACATCCTAAAAGTAAACCATGTTACAAAGAAACTGTAGTAATAATAACAATCATTTGAAAAACACCAATTATACACTAAGTGCTTTGTACACACTTCATACTAATCCCCACAGTAAACCTTAAAAGGTGGGTATTATTGACCCCATTTAACATAGGAGAAAAAGAAGTCTCACAGAGATTCATAACTTGGCCAAGGTAAGACCACTTGTAAAAATCAAAGCTAGTACTTTGATCACAGTGCTCAAAGTTGGCATGATGCCAACAGCTAAGCTCCGGTTTGTGTTTTCACCCCTTTTTTGTCTTTTCCTTTCCTTCCAGGTTGTTCTAGATGTTGGCTGTGGATCAGGAATACTGTCATTTTTTGCTGTACAGGCCGGAGCTCGGAGAGTCTATGCAGTTGAGGCCAGTTCAGTAGCACAATATGCTGAGGTAAGTGGTTGTATTTTTACAGCAATTACTAACTAGGTCTTCAGTAAACTTCAGGAGACTAAGTGATGGACCTTTCACGTAGGTCATTTTAGAAGAATTTTTGTTTTACCAGTCTGATTTTTTTTTCCTGTTGGGATGTTACTCCTGAAAGAGCCCGCCTTCACTGTAGTGATGGATATGAAAACAATTATTTTAAAAATTTCTTCACGATACTAAAATTATAACAGAACTTTCTTGGGCCTGGGGGAGATGAATGCTGTCTTATCTTTAATGACCTACTGAGGTGAGGAGTCAGACATCCCTGGAGCTAGGTTTATTTTTTTTCTTACATGCTGTACTGACAATAACCGCACCACTCACTTTAAATTTCAGTTTTGGTTTAAGGGACTGTTGCTACGTGATTGTAGTTGGAGCATGGGCAGATGTCTGTGCTTCTTTTTCAGATTTCAGGTTCTGATTAGAGGACAGGGAGATGCTTTGTTTTAAATATGGTACTCCATTATCCTTATAAAATGTGTACACATATTGGAGAATAAGTCAAGAGTCAAGTAATAATAGCTTTCAGTAATATTTGGATGTAATAACAACCCAGTCGAGCTGCAGAGCCGGATGTGTGTGTGCACGCACATGCACAGGGTCATGTGCTTGTCATCCACACCTGGAGGAGGCCTGCATGGAAATGAGGGACAGAATGGCAGATCGAGAGGGAAGCCTGGCAGCTGCTTCTGAGGAGCATCCTGAAACTTTCCTCCAACCTGGGACAAGTGCTAGCTCTGAGTGATGGTTGGGTTTGGATTGAATGACCCGGAAGGGGCCAGAGACCAGTAGACAGTATGGCATGTTCGGAAGGAAAGACTGCCAGGGCCTGATGGCTGGCATGTTCTTACACTCTCTTCTTCCAACAAGTCTTGGATAAAATATTTTTGGTCATTTGCTTACGTACCAATTCTTAAGAGTCATTTTTATTAACTATTAGGTGCACACAAAAGAATATTTGTAAAATGTGTACATTTTAATATTTGAAAAATGTGTACATTTGTAAAATGTGTCAAGAATAACAATACAATGAATGTGTGTCCACTACGTCTTTTTTTTTGGCCACGCCACGTGGCTTGCGGGATCTTAGTTCCCTCACCAGGGATCAAACCCATGTCCCCTGCAGTGGAAATGTTGAGTCTTAACCACTGGACAGCCAGGGAAGTCCCAACTATGTCTTTTAAGAGATAGGCCATTAGCATTTCCATTAAAGGTTCATGTGTCTTGTCTTAATCGTGTCTCTTTTCTGCCCTAAATAGAGGTAACCACTATCTTGAAATTTTGTTAATCACGTTCTCACTGTTCTTTATAGTTTTACCGCATATGTTTCTGTCCCCAGAAACATATCCTTTATGAACTTTCCATAAATGGAATCGTAATGTATGTATCCTGTAATTTGCTTTTTTCACCCAGCATGATGCTCCTGAGGGTCATTTTGTTGATGCATACAGCCCTTGTTTATTCCTCTTCAAGTGCTGGATAGTGTTCTATTATATGAAACGCGCAGTGCACTGAGCTGTTGACGGACTTTGGATGGCTTCCATTATAAAAGTATTTTTATGAATATTCTTATACACACTCCCCACTGCATCTGTGCTGGAGTTTCTCAGTATATACCCAAGAGTAGAATTGTTGGGTAATAGGGCATGTATACCTTCACCTCTGTTCTGTGATGCCAACTTGTTTTCCAGAGTGGTTGTTCCAATTTTTACTCCCTGCAGCAGTTAACGAGACTGCCATTGTTCTCCAACTTTGGCAACACTTGATATTGTCAGGCTTTGGAATTCTTGCCAATCTGGTGTTTATTACATAATTGTGGTTTTAATTTGTATTTTCTACTCACTAATGATTTTGAGTATCTTTGCACAGTGTTTGGCCATTTGTACTTTCTCTTCTGTGAAATACCTGTTCCAATTTTTTTGACAGTTTTTCTTTTGACTAATTCATTTGTAGAAATGATTTCTATATTCTGGATATTAATTCTATTCAGTTATACATGTGAAAAATGTCTTCACCCAGTTTTGTACCTCACTTTTTCTCTTTATGGAGTTCTAAATAAGATTTAAATGTGGAATTCTAAATAAGAAAAGAGGAAGGGCTTCCCTGGTGGCACAGTTGTTGAGAGTCCGCCTGCCGATGCAGGGGACACGGGTTCGTGCTCCGGTCCGGGAGGATCCCACATGCCACGGAGCGGCTGGGCCCGTGAGCCATGGCCGCTGAGCCTGTGCGTCCGGAGCCTGTGCTCCGCAGCGGGAGAGGCCACAACAGTGAGAGGCCCGTGTACCGCAAAAAAAAAAAAAAAAAAAAAATGCATTCAGGGCCAGGGATGGTTAGAATCTTCTCAAAGCATGGCTTTAAGGACAGCCTGGTCCCTCCTGATGGAAACCATGGCTTCTGCCGCGCTCCTGGCTGTTGCCATGGGTGTCATGAGATGTCCCCCCGTGGGCCAGGCCTTTCACCCTTGCAGAGGATGATCTGCACCAGCTCTTGGTTTCTGCTTCTTCTGCTGACACTCGTCTGTACAATTTGTGGGTGGCAAAGGAGAGTGTAAGCAGCACACGAAAGATTTTCACTCCAAGAATAGGCCTCAGTAGCCTCTCGGCACACAGTACGTGGTGCTACTTTCCACCTTTTCATTAGTTGGTAATTGAACCAGCAGACATTTAATTCTTTTCTCTGGAGTCTTCATTAAATTGCTCAGAAAATATCAAATTGTAACAAGAAAGAAAAATGTATAAATTTAACTACCATTTCCTGTCCGTGGATTCTTCTCATGAAAGGCTTCTGGGCTTTAAGTAAACAACGTTTTCAGCTTGCATAGAATTCAGTTTCAGTCGCATTCGGTGGCTCAAACTGATTTTGTAAGGGCTGACCTCAGATGACTAGATGATGCGAATGACTCCTTGTCTGCAGGGCATGCACATTTAGTCATTTTCTGCAGGATGGTCATGAACCTGCCCAGGTACAGCCATATGCTTTCACCCTGGGCCACATCTGACATTTCTGGGTTAGTAACAAGAGATCATTCTTGTTCAAGTAACAGGGCAGAACTAAAGATCTCCCGTGGGTTCCCAACCCATGAGCCTGCCCACCTCTAAAGGGCAGCTATCTCTTGCTCTTTTTTTCTTTTCTTATTATGAAACACAGAGCTGAAGCCCTCAGATCGTATAGACCAAATGGGGAAAAAAGGCATTAATCCAATCTATACATATATATATATATATATATTTTATATATATATATATATATATATATATATATATATAGTCAAGGGGAGGCTGTTTCTTAACTTAAAATTGTGCACGGATGCATGTCACGTGTCTCCATATAGATGGTAAATTCCTTGAAGGGCCAGGAGATTAAAAGACTATGAGGGTAAGCAATCATGAATAGATTTATGTGTTGTAGTCAATTTAAACTTACAACAAAGCTCTCTGGCTCTTAGATTTAACAATGTTCGTAATAATTATTGGGCCACTTAACAATTAGACTTTACTAGCACACAGTTCCTAGATATGCTTCATTAGGAAGACTTTTAAGGAGTCAGACCAAGTATTTCTACGTCATGGGTGGTGGAAGTAAAGGCAGGTGGCATTGGAGCTATTGTGACGCTGCCTTTCTAGACCTGCTGGATTCATCATCTAGGGCTGCTCTGTCCAGTATGGTAGCCACTAGACGTGTGGCTCTTTACACGTAAATATAAACTAATTTTTAAAATATCTTTATTGTAATATAATTGCTTTACAATGTTGTGTTACTTTCTGCTGTACAACAAAGTGAATCAGCTATATGTATACACATATTCCCATATCTCCTCCGTCTTGTGTCTCCCTCCCACACTCCCTATCCCACCCCTCTAGGTGGACACAAAGCACCGAGCTGATCTCCCTGTGCTATGCGGCTGCTTCCCACTAGCTATCTGTTTTACATTTGGTAGTGTATGTATGTCAATGCTACTCTCTTACTTCGTCCAAATTAAATTTCTTAGTCGCACGAGCTGCCTTTCAAGTGCTCAGTAGACACAAGTAGCTAGTGGCTGTCATATTGAACAGTGAAAATACAGAATATGTCCCTCATCAAAGAAAGTTCTAGTGGGTAGCACTGATGAAGAGGACACAGGTGGCCATACATCACTTTTCTGGCATGTGATGGCCAGGCTGGTAGCTGTGTTCCCTGCCAGGTATTGGCAGCCATGGCCAGGTCAGACTGGTTTGATGTTAGGTGAGGCAGCCCTCCCCAACCCCTCTTGCTCTGGGCATTGTTTATCTTTCCCTTATTTATGTGTAAGATCTGGCATAGAACAGGTTCCCTAGGAAACAGACTCTAATGCACAGATTTGCATGCAGGAAGTTGATTGCAGAAGGCTCTCAGGAACCTGACCTATGAAGGAAATAAGATAGAATTAGGTAGAGGGGTTAAGCTGAAAGGTAGTTGGAATAAAGGGCTCAGGCAATCCCACAGGGAATTCTTGAGCTGGGGAAACCCATCAGAGTTGAACCACCTGAGGCAAGGGCCTTTATATTTCACATTTTTAAGTATACACTTCCTCAGGAAGGAGTGTGACTTTGGGTAAGGTGGCTCTCTTGGGCCGAGGGAAGTTCGTAGACCAAAATTCAGCTGAGAGGCATCATCTGCCGGCATTTTCAGCAGCTGGGAGAATGATGCCTTGGTCCTGAAGGATCTTTATGGTACGCCACAGCAAGCACTACAAAATCAAGATGCAGGATCCTAGCTTTGATCTGTAGACAGGAAGCTGATGGAGAATAAAGATCTAATAGTAAATCAAGGAAGAGGGTTGAATTGGTGGAGCAAGTGGGATGATACTGAAAGCACAGGCAAGACCACAGGGTAAATTTGTTACATGTGCTTTAGGGGTGGGCAACACTGTTCTAGAAACTCAGTCCATCATCTGATCTGATGTGCTTTGTACTATTCTAAGGTCTGTGAGGACACAGAGTACATATAAGATGTGATTTCTCCCCTCAAGTAGTTTGTCATCCAATTGGATTTCACACAAGCGAGATTCTTACCATAGGACAGTGAATGCCAAGTGCATCTGAATGGCAGAGACGAGAAGTATCACCTCAAGGAACAATTCCCATCAGCTGGGCTGGTTACGGAACCATCAGAGAAGAGTTGCAATCTGACTTGAATCCTTAAGGATGAAGAGAAATGAAATGCTCCTCTTCTCCTTTTTCACCTCTTACAGCCAACAATGAGATTTTTTAAAAACCCTTGGATTTTTATGGGATTCCTCACCTTAAATATGTTGATAATCTCTTCACAAATGCTTTGAAGGCCATTTGTTGAAAAGGTACTTCTAATTTTTAATCTTGAACACTAGAAAGACTGTATACTTTGAAGTTTTCTAATGTGAGTTTATCCTTTGAGCTAGTATTTTTCTCTAATTTCTTCAGTGTCTCCGATAGCTAACTTCTCCATTGTCACTCTCCCACAGACACCAAAAGCCTGAGTCACCAAATTCCATCCAGCCCATCAACATTTCTTTGTTTTTGAACTGACAATAAAGTTAAAAGGTGGCAATAGCTAACCTGTTAAGGAAATAATAATACACATTTTGCATAGTTGAAGTTTTAGAATTTAGGTTGCATTTCCACATCTATAAACTCATAGTTCTTCAGGAAGAGTTTTTGAGGTGCTTGGAGCAGATAATATCATCTCCACGTTACAGATGAGGAAGAACCTTGGAGAAGTTAGGTCATGAGGATGGGACATGGCTCATGAGACCCAGTCCTTCAGTGCCACCTCCTTCTTCAGCATCCAGGTAAGCAGTGACTAGTGGTGTCTTTGGAGGTGAAGAGACGAATGTGTTTGTCTAGAAGCTGGAGCACTTACCCCTGTAGATAGTTCATACAGGAGCCAGGAGGAAAAACATCTTTTTCTTCTGAAGAAATCTATTGTGGGGACTTCCCTGGTGGCACAGTGGTTAAGAATCCACCTGCCAGTGCAGCGGATACGAGTTCGATTCTTGGTCCGGGAAGATCCCACATGCCTCAGAGCAACTAAGCCCATGTGTCACAACTACTGAGCCTGTACTCTAGAGCCCATGAGGCACAACTACTGAGCCCGCGTGCCACAACTACTGAAGCCTGCACTCCTAGAGCCTGTGCTCTGCACCAAGGGAAGCCACCGCAATAAGAAGCCCATGCACTGCAATGAAGAGTAGCCCCGGCTCACCGCAACTAGAGAAAGGCTGCACGCAGCAACGAAGACCCATCACAGCCAAAAATAAATTAAAAAAAAAAAAGTGAAATCTTTTGTGAAGCACTTAAACAGGCAGATAGGTCTGCCATGTAAGAAGGAAACCTTCCTCCATTGGCAAAATCAACTAGAAACACACTTAACAGAGGAGCAGTTTAAAGTAGTCCACGTGGAATGCCACCCCATTTGCCACAAAACCCCACCTAGGAAATAACCCTTCTTGTAGCTGGATTGGTGATGGATGAGGCAAGAAGGCGACTTGGGAGAGAATATTGATGCCTCTTCATCTCACTCAGTACTCTCTTTCCAGTAGGGGAGGCACTAAACACCTTTGCCAGGATTAGAATTGATGATGCAGGTTCTGGAATCACACAGTGTGGGGTTTTATCCTTGATCCATGGCCTAATGGCCATGTGACCTTGACAAGTGTATTAGTTTCCTAATTGCTGCTGTAACAAATTAACACAAACTCAGTGGCTTAAAACAGTACATATTTATTACCTTACAGTTCTGGAAGTCAGAAATCTGAATGGGTTTTATGGGGTAAAATCAAGGTGTTACACAACTGTGTCCTTTCTGGGGGTTCTAAGGGAGAATCCATTCTTTGCCTTTTCCAGCCTTTTAGAGGCTGCCCACGTTACTTGGCTGGTGGCTGCATCACTCTTACTTCTGAATCATCACTTCTTCTCTGACTCTGACCCTTCTGCTTCTGTCATATAAAGATCCTTGCAATTATATTGGCCCGCTAGGATAATCCACGATAATCTCTCCATCTCAAGACCCTTAATTTAGTCACATTTACAAAGTCCTTTTGCCATGTAAAGTAACATGTTCCCAAGTGTTCAGGGAGTAGGATGTAGACACTTCTGAAAGGCCATTCTGCCTACCATCCCAAATTACCTGATCTTTCTCTACTTCATTTTCTTCAGCTATAAAATTATAGGTAATAATAGTCCCTTGTGAAGATATTATGAGAATTGAATGAGAAAATCAATATAAGCATTAGTACAGTGCCTGACATGCTCTAGCTATTGTTATCACCGTCATGGTTATTAGCAGTATCATTATGGTGTCTCATTTCATCCATGTCTCTGTACAAATCAACTGAACGGATATCATAGAAGAGGAATGCCAGGCACAGTGGGAAGCATGGGGCCAGGCAGAGCATGTTTTTCAAGAGTGTGTGTTTAAATTGCATTTTGAAATTTCCTTATTAGTCCTTTTTATTTTTTTGAATGTTTCAATAAAACTATTGATGAATACTGTAATGTAATTTTATTTAATGTAATTTTAGTTAATTTTCATGTGTCAAGTTATATCATTCTTCTTTTTATTTTTCCTAATCTTTTAAAAATCTAAAAACCATTCTTAGCTTGCAGGCCATGCAAAAAAGAGGTCATGGGCCAGATCGGCCTGTGGGTAGTAGTGGTGACACCTGGTCTAACATAACCCTAATTCATTAAAAAAAAATTTGTTTTAGTTGATTACCTAGTGTGTATCAGGTCTTACGCTAGCCACTGTAATGGCTAACAAGATAGACATGGTTCCTGTCCTCATGGAGCTCATGACATAATAACCACACATATATAATTAGAAACTGTCAGTAGTTGTTGAGAACCACTGGAATTTTGTAACATCAGGGATGAAACAGCCCCTAAAATGTATTTCCCACAGTGTTTTTGAAGGATGCATCAAGGAGACCCTTCGGGGGCTGAATTAGAGAGGGAAAGGAGCTTGAACAGCAGCAGTGAGCCTACCCGCCCCAAGCCTCCTAAAGTGAGAGCAACACCCTCTTTTTACAATGATGGATAAACGTTATTACATCTAATTTAGTAAATAGCCAGAAAGACTAAAAGCTTAATAACAAATGTATTCTGCATTCCATTGAGACTTGGTTAAAAACAACTTGACTGTTTTTTTTCTTCCTTTCACTTTTTAAAAAGTTTGCTTTTATTTTTATCCTCAATTTTCTTTTTTTTTCAGTTTTATTGAGAAATAGTTGACATACATCACTGTATAAGAATAAGGTGTACAACATGATGGTCTGATTTACATATATTGTGAAATGATTACCACAAGAGGTTAGTTAACATTCATCATCTAATATAGATACAATAAAAAGAAAAGGAAGATTTCTCCTTGTGATGAGAACTCTAACAATTTACTCTCAACAACTTTCCTATATATCATACCACGGTATTAATTGTAGTCATCATGTTGTATATTACATCCTTAGTACTTATTTATCTTATAACTGGAAGTTTGACCTTTTGACCACCTTCTTCCAATTCCTCCACCAGCCCCCCACCTCTAGTAACCACAAATCTGATCTCTTTTTCTATGAGTTTGGTGGGGTTGTTCTTGTTGTTTGGGTTTTTCTTTTAGATTCTACATATAAGTGAGATCATACAGTATTTGTCTTTCTCTATCTGAGGCATAATGCCTTCAAGGTCCATCCTTGTTGTCACAAACGGTAGGATTTCCTCATTTCTTATGGCTGAATAATATTCCATTATTTATAGATAGATAGGTAGATAGATCACAACTTCGTTATATAGTCATCCATTGATGGTCACTTAGCTTGTTTTGTTTTTTGGCTATTGTAGATAATGCTTCAGTGAACGTGGACATGCAGATATCTTTTTTTTTTTTTTTTTTTTTTTTGCGGTACATGGGCCTCTCACTGCTGTGGCCTCTCCCGTTGCAGAGCACAGGCTCCGGACGCGCAGGCTCAGCGGCCATGGCTCACGGGCCCAGCCTCTCCGTGGCATGTGGGATCTTCCCGGACCGGGGCACGAACCCATGTCCCCTGCATCGGCAGGTGGACTCTCAACCACTGCGCCACCAGGGAAGCCCCAGATATCTTTTTGAGACAGTGGTTTTGTTTCCTTTAACCCCCCCCCCTTTTTGCTTGATTGAAGCATACTTGATATTTTTAAATTGCACACACACTTGAAGTGTATACATCTTGAAGAATTTGATGTATGCATGATCCATGATACCATCACTAGAACCAAGTTACTAAACATATCCATCACCTGCAAAAATTTCCTTGTGTTCTTCTGTTTTTGTTTTTTTTTGATAACACTTTACATGAGATCTATCCTCTTAACATATTTTAAAGTACACAGTGCTGCCTTGTTAAGTATAGGTGCTGTGTTGTACAGTAGGTCTCTAGAACTTACTTATCTTGTATAACAGAAACTTTATACCCATTGAAAAACAATTCTCCATTTCTCTCTCCCCTAGCAACGCTGTTCTATTTTCTGCTTCAATGAGTTGGGCTGTTTTACATACTTCATGTAAGGGGAATCATACAGTATTCTTCCTTCTGTGATTGACTTATTTCACTTAGCATTATGTCCTCTAGCTTCATTTATGTTGTAGCAAATGGCAGGATTTCCTTCTTTTTTTAAGGCTGGATAATATTCCATTGTATGCATATGCCACATTTTCTATTGTGAATAACGCAGCAATGAACACAAGTGCAGATATATCTTCAAGGTCCTGATTTCACTTCTTGTGGATATACACTCAGAATTGAAATTCATAGATCCTACGGTAGTTGTATTTCTAATTTTTTGTGGGAACTCCAGTTTTCCATAGTGGCTGCACCATTTTATATTCCCACCAACAATGTATAAGGAGGGTTCCAATTTCTCCACATCCTCACCAACTTATTTTTTTGCTGTTACTTGTAAAAAGCCATCCTATTTAAGGTGATGTCTCATGGTGATTTTGACCTGCATTTCCCTGATGGTTAGGAGAGCAATACCCCTTTTATCTGTTTTACTTACTGGGTTTCTGGATCAACTTTTATTTAAAGAAGGGTCTGGAGGCTAAAAGAAAACCTTCTGAAGCTGATGTCCAATTCCTTCAAATTCCAGAGGGGGCCTAGATAAGTAAGGGTTTTGCCCACATCTACAGTTGCCTTTCTTCTGCTGTGGGAAACTGTCCTTAGTTCCAACATTGACGCGTCTTCATATCTAAACCATAACCCACGCAGCTCCTTAGCTCACTTTGCAGCTTCTGAAATCTACTTTCCTTAAGACAAGAGTCTCAGCTCACAGCCACTCACCTTCTTGTCCCTCTCTTCCTTCCTAGCAGCCCCCACAGTGCAGAGCTGCTGTTGGCCCCCATTTCAGGGCCAGTTTGATTCTGGCCGTGAGAAGAGAGAAGCAGCGTCTTTGCAGAAAGTGTTTGTTGACCTGAAGCATTTTTCTGCGGTGGCAGCTACACGTTTTAGGGGAATTGTGATTTAGGCTACACGTTTTCTTGACAAGCAGAGCAGGGAAGGTGGTACAGACTGTAACTTAAATTTGTCCAAATAAGAAAGGTGTCATTTGAACTCTCCTGGGGAGTGAAACTAACAAGCATTCAGATGGTTGATTACTAGTGGTTGCTAACAATGTCTTGATGTCTTAGAACTAACTCCCTTCAGCTCTAGCTGTGAATTTGCTTCACACTCCCATCCCCACCCCAACTTTACTTTCCCCAGCCAGTTCCAGGTAGCTCAAGAGTTTCACCCTATAGGAAGTCCCACAAGAGAGGGAAAAAAAACAGTCTCGGTGTTTAGCAGTGTGAGACCCTTGGAAGACCAGAGCAATGCCTGAAGAGGAAAAAATTCAGTCACATCAACAGGTGGGTTCCGCACACGATGCTAAGTAATCACTTTGAGTCCTCATTTTCCGCAGGATTGATGAATCCTCTTTCGCTCTGGCTGATGGTTTGGCCATCGTGTAGCCTCAGATTGGTGTCCAATCTTGCTCTTTTCATCTACTGTAGCTGAGGAAATGATAACTGGTTTTGCCACCTGGGTTACCTTTTAATGATCTGAAAGACCACAAGGAGCCGCCATTTCTTTTGTGCAGCTCCTCACTCAGCAACCTAATAGCCATCTGAAAAGAGCTTTCTTGAAAAGAAAAAAGTCTGCTCCTCTCAGGCAGAGGCAATAATACCGCACGATTCTCTGATTAAACTGTCACACTGCGAGTATTACTGGGCATCTGACCTGCTTGAAACGGACTTACCGCTGAGGCTTCTTGGTATTTGCACTGCTGCTTTTCTGCCAACAAGCCATGAAATGACAGATGAGTGTCCCTAAACTTTAGTGTGGACGGCAAGTAAAGTGCCCAAGAAACTGCTGGGGCCCAGCCACCTCCTGGGGCAGTGCTGGAAGGGGAAACGTGTTTTTCTTTAGGGTCACCCTCTGTGGAAATGAACTTCAATCACGGGTGAAACTAAAGCCAGCACCACAGGGTACGTGAAACTGGAGCAAAAACATGCAGCACAGTCTCCCCTCGGCCCCAGCAAACAGGCAGCCTCTGCTGACAGGTATCGAACTTGGAACTGAAAGCAGGAAATTGTTCTCTCTCCTCCCGAGATTCTTTTAAAAAATAAAACATTTAAACCTCAAAACCACCATAATGTAGTATTTAAAAAAGCAGCTTCCTGTGTGTGGGAGTGGCTAGTACTTCAGGCAGGGACCTGGTCCTTACGGTGGTTACGTAGGTGCAAAGCTCTGCTTGTGTATCCTGATTGGTGTACATTTTTAGCTATCCCATCAACATATATTTATATATAGATAAGTTTATTTTGAAAACTATGTATGTACTATTGTACTCACATATTATGTACATTATAAACATACTCCAAAGTTAAAATGATGAGATCCCACTATACACCCGCACATAGCTAAAGTTTAAAAGACTGACGACAAAGCCAGTTGGACCTGCATACATCGTTGGTGATAATGTAAAATGACATAAGAACTTTTGAGAATAATTGGACAGTTTCTCTGAAAGTTAAAAATGCACTCCCCCTGTGACCCAGCAGTTCCACTCCTTGGTGGTTACCTAAATGAAGTAAGGAATTTCTTTGTGGAATATACGTTTCCACAGAGATTTGTATATGAAAAGCTAGAAGCAACCCAAATGTCCATCAGCAGATGAAAGGACAAGCCGGTTGTAATAGTACATCCAAACAATGGAATGCTATTAAGTAATATAAATTGATAAACTCCTTTTATACATAATAATATGGATGAATCTCAGAAATACTATGCTGAGTAAAAGAAGCCGGATACAAAAGAGCATATTAATTTATTCATATGAAATACTGAAGTAGGCAGAACTAATCTAATAGAGAAAAGCACAGCAGTGGTTGCCTGAGGGTAGGTGGTGGCGAGTGGGGTGAAGGAGGGGTCAGGATTGACCGTGAAGGAAATCGGGGGTGCTGGATATTTTCTATATCTTGATTGTGGTGGTAGTTACTTGGGTACACATATTTATTAAAACATATTAAACTATATACACTTAAAATGAGTGTGTTTCATTGTATTTAAATTGTTCAACAAGCATTCAGTAAACATGCTTTTTAAAAAACAAAAGTAAAGTTCTGTTCACTTTTGTACTGGAAGTCTTAGTTCGTGCAGTAATATAAGAACTGGGAATAAAATGCACGAAAAGGGAGGAAAAGATGAGACAAGGATGAAAATCAATGATACTTTAAAACATATGTATTTCACTAATAGCACACAAAAACCTATAGAGTTGTGTGATTTTAAATATTGATTTAATATTTGGTGATAATGTGATTTAAAAGTCTGGTTCTATATTAAATATATTTAGGGCTGTTGCTGCTGGGTGGAAAACATACAAATACATGTAAATTAAAATGGAAGAAGGGCAAAATAATTTGAGCTAAATAAATCACAATACTCAATTTTTAACCCATCTACCATTATGCAATGCGAATGGTAGTTGTGTTGAAGAGAGTTGAAGCAGCCTGTGCAAGACCATAGCTAAGTAGATGGTAGATCCAGCCTTTCCCCCAGACAGACACTGATATCAGAGCCTACACACTTTTATTTTTTTTTTTTTTTTGCTGCCTGCTTGGAGTTTATTTTCTACTTGGTGCAAGGCACAGGGTTATGGGCTGTCAGTAAGGCTCTCATGTGGCTTGGATAGTAGAGTGGGGTCTTCTCAACTTCCTTTTTGGTGTTTTGCTGTTTTGATAATTTAAAAAACCCAACTGCTTCCATTGGCTGCAGCCTGCTTTGTCTGGGGGAGGGGAAGGAGGGGCGGGGCTCTGAGAAGCCTAGTCTGGTTCTGTATTAAATATATTTAGGGGTGTTGCTGCTGGGTGGAAAACATACAAATACATGTAAATTAAAATGGAAGAAGGGCAAGATAATTTGAACTAAATAAATCACAATACTCAATTTTTAACCCATCTACCATTATGCAACGCAAATAAAATTTAGTTAATACATATCTCTTTTCTCTGATAGTCAATCAAAAAGTCTTACAAACTAATCAGAAGGTGTCACATTTTTAAGAACTAGGTTTAAAATTATTAAAATTCTTCTTTTGGAAGATTTTTAAGCAAATTAGAAAATCATATTTCCAAGTTTTAAAAATTTTTCCGATCTGAGACTTTTTATATCGTTTTCAGAAATGAAATCATGAAGCCATGAAATATCCCGAAACAACAATTTTCAAAATGTTCTTTCCATAGCATGACTTTCTCTTGAAAACTTGTTCCTCCCTCATTCATTACTAAAAGTCATCTTTGAAAGGGCAAATTAAGTTTATTTTTTCAAAAGTGCCTGCTGGTAGAATAATTCTGACAGCTACATGTCATCATAGAAAATTTCAGCAAATTACAGCTCTTGTCTTTAACAAGAAAATTCCATGATTCATTTGTAAGTGGAGCAGCTCTTATAAATACTTGCTATGAAATAGCCAGCAAAGGCTCATTGCTGTAAAAATTTCCCAGGACATCCCTATGTTATTACAAAGTACTATAAACAGTGTACTATCTCGTAAAGGCTTTCTTAAAAAACATAAAATTATTCACATCGATGACATCCCATAGCCCATGTGGACTTCTTACTTAAACTTTTTGTCTTTAATAACTTACTGATATATGATGCCGTGAAGGAATTTCACATGTGGAGCTATCTCTGAAACATTCTCTTTATGTGAATTTTTTAGAAATTGGCACCAAAATAACTGCTCCATCAGTGGTTACATGTACACAGTTTTCCCATACATTGATATTATTAAAGATCATGAATCTTCTTTAGTACCTGCTTTCTTTAGTGGGCTCTCAGAAAAACAGTTGTTCTCGTACCTGTTTTTGAAACAGAATCTAGAATTTAACATAACTTACGTTAGGAACATCTGTAGAATCTAGAATTTAACATAACTTACATTAGGAACATCTGTATTTAATACAAACGTAGCAAACCTTCCACATAGCATATTTTTTCTGAATTGTTTCTTAAAATCATCAACAATGTTTTCTCGGAGTTGTCAATAATATTTGCTAATAGATGAATGCATTTTACTTTTTTGCTATATTGTTTCTATGTATTATTTCAGTCGTTTTTACCACAGCAGGAAGAACCAGTATTTCTCCTTGATGTGTGGCTTTGATCATTTGTTATTATGTAAGGAACCTCAGAAATGGCATATAAAGCTTGGAGAAATTTTCTGCAGAACTGGATTGAGTAATGTATTCCTTTAAACAGTTGTTCAAAAAAAAAGAATTGTAAAAGTTTGTCTACGTATCTCAGATGATAAGCTGTTTAAAAATGTCTTACAAATCCAGATGCTTTTTACTAGCACCATATATAACCTTAAGGTGAGCTTTGTTGTGAATGATATTGGGTGTAAATATATATTTCAAAAAGTTTTCTTTGTAATTTTGAATCTTTTAAGCTGTCTTCTTGTAAGAATTAAATATCCATTATTTTTGCATGGATCTAACAAGAGCTAGTAATGAGAAGGGTCAGGTCTGCCACTGTCTTGTGTGCTTGTTTCTGTATGATGACTATAGGGGTACGTCTGGGATGTCCTGGACCCTGAAAGAGGGTGACAGGGTGCTATGTCGGAAGAAAATGGGTTACTGGAGCTCCTCAGTTTGCTTTCACCCCTCCCCCACCTCCGCTGCCAGTCCTGTGATTGGCATATAAAATAGAGATCACGAGTGTAGGCTCTGGGCCCCGTGCCTCTGGGTCGTGGAGCGGCCGCCCGCGGTCTCCTGCGCAGATGGGCCCCGTGGCCTAGCGCCCCCGTCCCCAACGCCGAGGCCCGCGAGGGGTCGCCCCCGAGGTTTCCACCAACCCACGAGGACGAGCGCAGCAGCCATCCCCTCCCGCAGCTCGCTCGTGGCCACCCACGACTACTGCCGGCGCCGCCTAGGCTCCACTTCCAGTTCACAGCTCCTGCGGAAGCCCTTCCCTTCCACCCCGTCTCCCCAAAGCCCACCCTGGACACCGGTGGGCTGGCTGCTTTTTCGGGAAGTGCGCTCTCCCATTCGTGGCCACAGTGTTGGAGTCTCGCCAGCACTCAGAATCTGCCCAGGCCTCCACCGGCAGTGATCACCTGTGACCTGTCTCGGGAAGCCGTGGGCAAGCAGCAGCCTGGCGGCCAGCCTGACAAAACCCGCGGCCGGCCCCCGTCCTGAAGGGCCACCGCCAGCTGCCAGGCTTCCTTCCGAGGCGCTAGGCTTCTCAGAGCCCCGCCCCTCCTTCCCCTGCCCCAGACTAAGCAGACTGCAGCCGATGGAAGCAGTTGGGTTCTTTAATATCAAAACAGCAAAACACCAAAAAGGAAGTTGAGAAGACCCCATTCTTTACTATCCAAGCCACATGAGAGCCTTACTGACAGCCCATAACCCTGTGCCTTGCACCAAGTAGAAAATAAACTCCAAGCAGACAGCAAAAAAAAAAAAGTGTGTAGGCTCTGATATCAGTGTCTGTCTGGGGGAAAGGCTGGCTCTACCATCTCCTTAGCTATGGTTTTGCACAGGCTGCTTCAACTCTCTGCACTTTGGTTTCCTCATTTGTACAATGAGGTTATTAATAATAGTACATCTGATTGTCTGTTCCTTTCCCTCTTTCTCCGTATGCAGCACATCAGATCTAGCAAGCTCTTCCTTCAAAATATATCCTGAATCCACCCACTGTTCCCCACTCCCCTCCAGGCAAAGCCGTCTCTTACCCAGAAGAGCAGATTAGACTCCTAACTAGTCTTCTTGCTGCTCTCCATTTCCCTTTTGTTCTGTTTTGCACATTGCGGCCTGAGTAATTCTTTAAAAGGATATGTCAGAACCTGGCACTCCTCTGCTCAAACCTTCCAGAGGCTTCCCAGACTAGCCTGAGTTGAGTCCAGAGTCCTTCCCACCGGCCTCCCCCCTGCCCCCGTCCCCGACCACGTTTCCTACCACACTTCCCCTCACTCACTCTGCCCCAGCCTTTCTGCCTTTATTGCTCTTCTCTGAAGGAACAGGCACACTTCCTATTCCTCCTGGTCTTTGCTCTCACTGTTCCATCTTACAGGAAAATCCTTCCCCCAAGCGACCACAGGACTGGCACTCATTCCACAGTTCTCCTCAAACGTTAACGTAGAACCGAGGTCTTCCCTGATCACTCAGTGAAGAAGCACCTTCCTTTGGACCATTCGGTATTCCTTTACCCGCTTTATGTTCACTAATGGCACTTTATACCCTAAGATATTTCAAATCAATAGCCCGCTTGTCTGTCTCCTACCACTAGCCCAGTGTCTCTTAGTCTGGGCTGATCTTGCCTCCCTGGGGACGTTTATCAGTGTCTAGAGACGTTTTGGGTTGTCTTATTGGGAGAAAGGGGTAGAGGGCAGGGACGCTGCTAAGCACCTCAAATGCTCCAGACAGAAGCCCCAACAAAGAATTATCTGGCTCCAGACGTCAGTAATGCTGACATAAGCAACCGCACTGTAGAATAGAGGGGTGTGAGAGCAGAGACCTGGTCTGTGTTGTCTCCATTGTCCACAGTGGTTACAACTGTGCTTGGCACGTAGGAGGTGCACAGTACATTTCTGTCGAGTAAATGAATACAATGAGAGTGTGTAAACCATTCAGCGTAGAGTCTGCAAACGGAACTCTTCCGTTTAACGTCGAACAGATATTTATTGAGCGTCACAGCGTGCCAGGCACTGTGCTAACTTTTGAGGATAGAATAGTGAGTACGATATCCTAGGTCTCTGCTCTCATTAAGGCTCCCTTTTAGTGGACGTTAATGTTAGCTGTTCTTGTTATTAGCTTGGTTATTGTTTATATCAGTCATTCTGGCACTACCTACGGTTTTCCATGAGACTGTGGTTTGTTTTGTTGTGTTGTGTTATGGTTTTTATTTTTCAGCGATACTTTGGAAAACTTAGCTTAGATTTACCACAAGCAGCCTGGCATAGTGTAAATAAGGACTGTAGAATTTGGAATCAAACAGCCTAGGTTGATATATGGGCTGTAGCATTTAATGTAGGTGTATCTGTCAGAATAGGCAAGGCTTTTTCTTCAAGGTTCTGTTACAGTAACAAAAAACTCCAACTTCTGGGGCCTAACAACAACAAAAGGTTTATTTTTTTGCTCCCATGTCCATGGCTATGGCTTATTTTATTGACTAAAGCAACTCGCATGACCAAGCCTGACGGGAATGGGTCACAGGAAGGGGAAGAGAATATTTGTGAACAATAGGAAAACAGTTTGGTTTCTTCAACTTCAAAGATAAGTCTAATTTTGTAAAATCTGTTAGTCAGGCTTTAGGTTGCAAATCACAGAAGTATAACTCACATTGGCTTAAGAGAAAAAAGAATTTATTGCCTCACATAACCAGGGAGTCCAGAGGGGAAGCGGGTAGCCATCCAAATGAGGTTCGTTCTCTCTCTCTCTCTCTCTGTCTCCCTCTCTCCCCCCCCTCCCCCTTCCTCTCCCTCTCTCTCTCCTCCCCCACTTTACCTCTGCTTCCTTCTCTCTGTGTTGGATTTATGCTCCTACCATAGACAGTCCATCTACATGTGGCGGGGAGGACCAGCAGCAGCCCCTGAATAACATCCTTTCAGATGCATGACTCAGAAGACAAGTAACCTTCTCCCCCAGGTCTACGTTGAAAAAATCTCGGGAAAGGATTTTGATTAGTCTCGCCACCTATCCTTCTGATCATTGTTGTCTGGGGAATGGGAGTGCTGCGATTGCCTGGCCTGGGTCCCAGGCCCACTGCTGTGGCTTGGGCGGTGGGGGGGAAGCTGGCTGTAATTGGCAGCCTCACCAGCATTGCAGGATTAGAATAGGGGAGGAAGAATTGCCCAGAAATTCCCAGGAAGAGCAGGTCCTGCTCAGGTGAAATCAACGCAAGGCTCAAATGCGTACCCGCCTGGCTCTAAATAAGATAAAGCATGTGAAAGCCTTTTGCAAGCCGTGAAGCATCGTCCAAATGCTACTGGCTGTTCTTATTCCAAGTTGAACACAAAGCCCCATTATTTACAAGGGTACATTAATGCTTTGGGCAGGCCAGCGTTGTTCCACACGCTTACTTAGGTGAAAGTAAAGTTGCAGTAAACGGGCAAGAGGTTACTAGCAAATCGCAGTCAGTGGCAAACACCGTTTAGTATTAAACCTGGAAATGGCTGCTTGTTACTTTGGAATGAGGTTGCACCTGCCAGACAACAGCTTTATGGTGACACTGTGAATAGTTCTGCAACGTGCATTTGCTGAGTGCTACTAGGACCCCGGCTTGGCGCTAGGGGATATTCTGGAAGAATAAGACACAGCCCCTCTCCTGGAGAAATGTTTCACTCTGAGCAGATCCCAGGAGCTCCAAATATGCAGATGATGTCAAGGAAGGATCAGGACAAATGGAATTTTTCACTTTCCTCCTGATGCCTTGACAGCCTATTTCTCATACTTACTGAATGACGTTTAATTTAATTCGTGTGCTTGAGGGCAGCACGCTCTGCGTTGCAGCCGTGCACCGTTTGTTTGAAAGGGCTTTCGTGGCAAGGCCAAAGGCAGGAAGCACACTACCATGGTACCTTGATGAATGGATCCCTTGGGAAGGAAGCACCTTTATAATGAAGTCACAGAGGAAATCTTCATAAATCCTCGGAAGCTCAGCAGCGAGTGGGTGTGAGTGCAAACAGAGATGCTTGCACAACGACCCTGTTGAAGGTGGATAAGGCCAATGCTAGGCAGGATGTTTAAAAATCTTACTGCTGTGTCTCCAGGTGCCACCTCTGTAGCCGGCTTCCCAAACACACACACATGCACACACACGTACGCACACACTGCATTCGTCTCTGTTGTGAACACTCCTCCTGTTTCCAGAACCCAATGCCTCCTGCTTTTCCAGCCAAAACAGGGAAGAAGAAATAACTCACTTTCCCTTGTTGGTTGATCAACTGGGTTACTCTTGTGTTACTGAATTTCACCCTCTTAATCCCTTTGCATTTTAGGCCTTGAACTCTAACTGGGATAAATGACAGCTTCTGAGAAAACGAATATGTGTGTTGGGGAGATGGGCAAGGTGTTTGGAATCACACTTAACCTTATTGTGACAACAGTCCTAAAGGTGAGTCTGATTCAGTCTTTATAGTAAGAGGAGGGGACGGTGATAAGAGCCATCTCTCTTGAGCCTCCCGCTTCCCAGAGCCTTAATTGGCTGGGGGCTTTGTCCCACAGCTGGCATGCAGAAAGGCCCAGTCTCTTGATCTTGACTCTCTTCCAGGAACCAGAGCTGCCCCAGAGACAGAGAGGATTCACTGACAAATATGTCCTTTTCCTTTTCCTATATCACCTGTATATTAGTTTCCTTGGGCTGCCATAACAAAGTACCACAGACTGAGTGGTTTCAACAACAGCAATTCATTGTCTCACAGTTCTGGAGGCTAGAGGTCCAAGATCGAGGTGTCAGCGGGGTCGGTTTCTTCTGGGGCCTCTTTCCTTAACTTGTAGACAGCTGTCTTGTCCCTGTGTCTTCCCATGGACTTTTCTCTGTGTGTGTCTCTGTCAGGACTAGGGTCTGTGTTTGTGTGTGGATTAGGGCCCACCCTAATGACCTCATTTTAACTTAATTACCTCCTTAAGGCCCCTCTCTCCAAATACAGCACATCTGAGGTGCTAGGGGGTTAGGACTCTTAACATATGAACTTGGGGGGCGGGGGAGGTACACAATTAGCCCATAACAACTCACCTCCCTCCCCTTATCCTGACAAGTGGCCTGGCCCCTTCCCCTCCCTTAACTGCCTGACCCAGGCAGACTTGGCTGTCCCAGCTCCCTAGTGGCCAGGTGTGTGGAACCAGAGAAAAGAACTAAATGGTTTACCCCCCAAAAAGCTGGAGACAAAGCCAAGAAGCCCTTGAAGCAGGGGGTGGAAAGCCTGGCAGGTGTGAGATGGTCATAGAAGCTGAGGATTAGATCTGAGGAGTCAGGCAGCCAGAGTGGACATGAATGAGGAGCAAGAAATCAGTGTGGTGACAAGAGGGTGGCCTGGGCTAGCAGCAGAGGCGGCAGGCTCTAGCCCAGGGCTGCTTTCTAGACGTTAGTGGCACTAATCCAGCCTTACATGGTTTATTCGACATCTGGGCCTTCTCTTCCTTGCCTTGCCATCTCCAGTTTGTGATTTTGTGACGTTATACTCGTTGTTTTCTCTGCTCAGAATCTCCTCCTACCCCAGTGTTAACCTCATAGCTCCTGCGTGACCTTCTGGATTTTATAAACTTGTGATGTCAGGCCTCCCTAATTCAGTACATTTTCATTTAGCTGTTCAGAGATCCAACTAGATTATTAAGTTCCATGAAAATAGAGACACACCTTACACTTTTTGAGTCTCTACAGTTGTAAGTTCTCAACAAGTGCTTTATGGAATGAATGTTTTGTATTAAGTTACTCAACATCTTTCTTTGAACTGACATGGCTTATATGTCCCTTATGTGGCTCTCTTTCTGCCTTATATGTAAGGAAGCGTATGGTGTTTAGCTCAATGCTTTAAATAGTGTAAGCAGTTTAGTGAAAAGGTTATGAATGCAGACTCCAGCACCAGACTGCTTGGGTTTCTGTTCATGTTTTATTGGCTTGGTGACTCTATTGCTGAGGCTCCTGTAACAAAGTACCGCTGGGTAGCTTAAACATGGACTTATTGTCTCAGTTCCGGAGGCTAGGAGACTGAGATCAAGGTGTCGGCTGGGCTGGTTCCTTACGACAGTTACGAGGGTGAATGCGTTCCATGCCTTTCTCCTAGCATCTGGTGGTGTGCTGGAATCTTTGGCGTTCCTTGGCTTCTGCTGTAGCAACCCAATCTCTGCCTACATCTTCACATGGTGTTCTCTCTGCGTGCATGCTGGCGTCCAAATTTCCCTTGTTTGATAAGGAGACCAGTCATGTTGGATCAGGGGCCCACCCCACTCCAATGACTTCAACCTGACTTAATTACATCTGCAACAACTGTATTTCCACGTAAGGTCACATTCAGAGGTACTGGTGATTAGGACTTCAGCCATATTAATTAAGGGGGGGAGAGATAATCAACCTGTCACAGTGACCCTTGGCAAATTACCTAGTTTCCTTTTCCACATTAGCAAAATAGAATTAAAAATATAGCCTACTTTGTAGAGATATTGTGATTAAACAAATGAATATATTAGGCACTTGAGATAGTGCAGAACATAAGTAAGCCCTGCATCAGCCTTAGCTGTTACTTTTGGCCGTGTGTATGTCTGTCTCCTTCACTAACCTGTAGTGGCCAGGGCCTCTGCTTGGTCGTATTTGTAATGCTCTGCCGTCATGTAGTACAACAGAGCAGAGCACTTTGTGCCTGATACCTAATCTTTGAACTGATTGGTTAAACCAAACGTAGGGACAATTCAGAGTGATACTGGGGCTGGAATTAAAAGTCCATCTGGCTTTGTGAGATAGTATATTTGGTAGATTACACTTTATCATGCCATTCGCATAGTTGGGTCCCGAAAGGCTTGCCCTGGGAAGTATTTGAAACCCCTCCCCTTTCTTGATCTCTTCCTGAGGTTTCTGGCTTTCTTAGAAATGCTTAGGGAATTTGGTATTACATATACAAATGCTGTGTTTTGTATCCAGGTATAGAGAGAGCATTCAGCCTGAGTGGCTTACCTTTATTTATTAGCATAATTGAGTGCTGCAGTTCTGTGGTTTTCTACTCTACTCCTTTGTGGTATTATCAGTGCAAGTCAGGAAAAAGAAGGTAAGAGCAATGTGACATTTCTTCCTCAGAGGCCAGGCTGGGCCATCTGGCAATCTTTAAATCTGGGTGCCAGGTTGAATAACATGCTTTGGGTGACTTTTTAAATGTATTATTCAGGGTAGATGTTGTTTTAACCTCTGTGTTTCACACAACTTCCTAGCTAGTAGGAATCTTTCCTGTCCTTTGCTTGAAAATTATATGGAACACAGCCCACTAGAGACTAATAAATCAGCAGGAGAATTCCTCAGCTGGTCTGCATAGCAGCTAGTGATGGAGAAGGTGGTTGAATTATCTGCGCAAAGCCAGGACAAGGAAACGATGTGCAAGTGTCATTCAGCAAATCTGTGAGGCACAGTCTGGATCCTGACTGATCTAGCAACTCGGATCTTCCTCCTGATGGGGGACAGTGAGTTCAGCTTCTAGCCTTGACTGGGTTGCTCCTTGGTTTCTTGAAATTCACAAGTCATCACTTTTCTGCATCTCAGTTTCCTCTCTTGTACGATGAGGTCATTGAACTATGATTGTGATCTTGGAGGTCCCTTCTATGCTTTCACTTCTTCCATCACATTTTATAAACCTATAAACCCCAAGGTTTCTGTCTTCAGGCTAAATGGTTACAATCACTCGAGTTTCTGACAACCTACCCTTTAATTACTCTCTTGGAGCTCAGTGCCAATATTTGTATATTCTAAATTGCATTATCTCAAACTGAACTCAAGACTCAAATGAGAGCCTGAGTCTGTTTTATAAACAAAGCCTGTGAAACAAGGGGGACACATGAGGTCAACTCTATTAATACTGAGAAATTATCTGAGTATCTCCCCACATGTTAAGATAGAAGACTAGGCATCATCACTGTGCATATGTGTTAAAGGAAAACTGTTTCTCTACTCACAGCTCTTATGACACCAAATGTGTGGGGTTTCTCCCCCCATACCAACCAATTTTCCAACTCTCTGGATTCCAACTGGGTGTCATATAATTTAATTCAATTCTGACACTAATTACTTGGAGTTAGTGTCAGATTCCACAGGTTTAAGGGCGCAGCTTCACAAGACTGCCCTCACTTCAGACACCAGTTGCAAGTGATGGGTCCCCAGGGTACCCATACTTCTGTCCATCTTGGCTACTAAGTCAGGGTTTCCTACAAACCCACTCAGTTTCAGTAATTTGCTAGAACAACTCACAAAACTTAAGGAAACATCTACGTACATTTATCAGTTTATCATAAAGGATATTATAAAGGGTACAGATGAACAGCCAGATAAAGAAGTACATAGGGTGAAGTCTAGAAGGGTCCCAAGTACAGTTTCTGTCTCCATGGAGTTGGGGTGTGCTGCTGGCACGTGCATGCATTCACCAACCTGGAAGCTCTCTGAACTCCCTAGATGAGGGATTTTTGTGGAGGCTTCATCATGTAGGAACGATCACGATTGATTATTACTAACCCAATCTCCAGCCCCTCTCCCATCCTTGGACGATGGGGGATGGGACTAAACACTCCAAGCTTCTAATCATGGCTTGATCTTTCTGGTGACCATCCTCCATCCTGAAGTTATCCAGGAGCCCAACAAGAGTCAGCTCATTAGAACAAAAGATGCTTCTATCACCCAGGAAATTCCAGGGGATTTAGTAGCTCTGTGTCGGGGCACCAGGGGCAGGGATCAAATATATTTCTTATTTTGTCACGGTGTCTTTGTGAAGTTATAGAGTAAAACAAATCAAGAGAAGGGGGACTTCCCTGGCGGTCCAGTGATAAAGAATCTGCCTTCCACTGCAGGGGATGCGGGTTTGATCCCTGGTTGGGGAACTAAGATGCCGCATGCTGTGGGGCAACTAAGCCTGCGTGCTGCAACTACTGAGCTCGCGTGCCTCAACTAGAGAGGCTGCGTGCCACAAAAACAACAGAGCCCACATGCCCTGGAGCCCACGTGACACAACTAGAGAGAGAAAATCCACATGCCACAACTAGAAGCCCACGCGCCCCAACGAAGAGCCGGCGCCTCAATGAAAAATCTCACGTCCCTCAAGGAAGATCCAGCGTGCCGCAACTAAGACCCGACACAGCCACCATGACCCCCCCCACCACACACACACACAAAAAGAAATCGAGAGAAGGAAATGCAAAGAGGGAAAAGCATCCTTCACCTTTAAGTTAGGACTTCTTAGCAGGAGGACTAAGGTCACTGATAACTGGCAGAAAGAGATGAAGGGTCTTCTAGAAATACTTCACCAGGTCCCTTTTTAGTCAGATCTTTGCAAATGTTCAGCAAATGTTTGCTGAAACATTTCTGGGAGATAACAAGTCAGTGAAGGCACTAACAGCCTGGGGATGAAATCTTCTGTGGCAAGCTTAACTGGGACAATGTGTGGTTTGGGATCGTCTTGGAAGGAAGATGCTCTGTGGATGGATATTCCTCTGAAGCCAGAGGGCTTCAGATGTGGAAGAAGTTCTGAAACGTCCAGTGTTACTGAACCATCCCTGTAAGAAGGGAAGTGGTGTGGGGAAGGAGGAAGAACACATATCAAGAGGCAGATGCTAAGAGTCTGTGAGTTTTAAGAGTAGAGTAAACGTGTTTGATTCAGGCCTAGTTTCTTATTAGAGCCCTGCTGCGTCCGTGTGTTTATTCTATAAGCTCCTAATTATAGCCACTCCGTAATGAAGTTCTGCCCAAGCTGACACTTCTTTAGATCTGTTTGTGGTTGTTACACATACTTCCACCTATTCATAATACTGCTTGGATGAACTTTTAGAAATGTGGTTCTCTCATAGGCAGCTTTTTTAGACTGGGTATTCTCAAAAGGGACCTGGAGAAAAGAAAATTCAGGATGCCTCGGCTACATCTTTGTGACATAGGCGTTTTATCCGCCCTCACCCTGGAGGAACAATCCCATCTACTCATCTGCTGTCTTCAGAGCGCTGTAGAGCTGCCTGGAGATCGCACCACTAGATATTCTCAGGTCACTAATTGCTCTCAAAGCCAAGGATGGGCTAATTAGCTGAATTTCACATTTGAGAAGATGAAACATTTGAAATTTGGTTGACACCTGAGACAGTTTTTATACTCACATATTTGGTGGAAAATGCAATCCAAATAATCCCACTTCCTTCATATTTAAATTGTTAAAATGTTGCTTTGTCAGAATTATTTTATAGATGCATAATTTTTTTCAACAAGGCCCCTCACATTGTTTTGACCAATAGCCAGTTTACTGGTATTGTTTTTATAACTTCCAAATCAGCAGAATGAAGAATATAATTTGTCGGTCATTTTTATGTATTGAAAGCTCTAACTTCAGACGCTCTTTGTTGTATACTGTTAAATGACGTTTGCCATTAAAAAATCTCAGTTCAGTCAAGCATTCCTTTAGCGACCAGTTGGTACAGCGGAACAGGAGTAACCTTGATAGAATTAATCATACTGAATTTCAGTTTTCATATCTGTAAAGTAGAAATAATATTAACACCTCAGGTAAGGGTCTAACGTTATTATTGATTCTACTAAAAGCAAAGCCACCAAATATAATCATATAAATATATAATTATATAACCTAACCATAACCATAGTTATGTAATCATACAACTAAATACTGTTGCTATATCTGCCCAGAGGAGGCAAATCAAAATTTAATTTTTGTATTCATATGCTGTTATTTAACATCTCTCTAATGACCATAATTGCACCGGAGACTCACAGCCCTGAAGATTGCTTATGGATGGAAAAAAATGCCTCACTGGAGAAATGACTCATTTGTATAAGGGGAAAAGCATAGACAGAAGAGGACTCTTCACCCATCCACACAGGTCCTCTACTACCATGTGCTCCCTTGGAGCCCACAAGTAACTCAGCTGAAAGCAAAAGGGTAGAAATTGATCTGAGTTCTCAAACTACATGGTTCTGTTATGACTCACACGCTTAAGAGGCCCCTTGGGCTGAACAAGACACCCAACATCTATCAGTTAGTTCATGTCCATGTAACTAACACAAAACCCAAATTAACACTGACTTAAGCACACAGGAGCTTTTCTATCCCATGCAAAGGAAGTCTGGTTGAGGGAACCTAAGGCAGTGTGGCAGCTCCACAAAATTTGTGGAACCCCAGGCTTCTTGCATCTTCCTGCTGCACTAGCCTGGTACATGGTTTATCTCTTGCAAGTCACCTCAATGTCCAAGTTGGCTGCTGGAGCTTCGGCCAACAAATCCATGTTCTAGCCAATAGGATGGATAAAGGGAAGACTCAAAAATGTCTTTCCCTAGCTTTTCCTCCCTCCTTCAAGGAACCTCCCAGGAAATCCCTCCCAACAAATTCATGCTCTCATCTCAGAGGCCAGAAGAACTTGGGCATTAGCCACACTTCACTGCAAGAGAGGCTGGGAGATACAGTATTTCAGCTGGTCCATTGTGGCCCACAGTAATATAGGCATTTTATTAATAAGGTGAAAGGCAAGAATGGATTTGGATAGGCAACTAGCAATTGCCACACGAAGTATAAATTACTTGGGGCTTTCTGGGGAAAGCATAGAAAGGGAAACTTATGGTCAAGGAGAATTGCTGCCTGGTGACTTGACCAACTGCCTACTTCCGCACTGCCACTCCTACTAGACACTGATCGCAGACAGCCTGGTTCACCCACCACAGGGCAAAAAAAAAGAGGGTTAATAGCTAGCATCTGTGGTGCACTTGCTATGTGCCAAGCCATGTATAATCACTTTTCATGCATTATCTCATTGTCTCAGAGCAACCCATAAAGTAGGTGCTGATATCATTCCTGTTCTACATACGTGGAAACCGAGGCTTGAGATTAATTTAACCAAGATTACTAGGAGATAGAGAAGCAGAGATTTGAAGTCAGGTCAGTTATCTGCAAAGCAAGTACTCGTAACTAATGTGCTGTACATTACACCTACAAGGAAAAGGGAAGAGGAAAAAAGTCATGAAGAGGTGACAGAATAAGTCCCAGCACTAAAGTGAAAATGGTATATTAAAATGCTAAAATATAATTTTTAATGTAAATTCATGACTGCATACAAATATTAAATTAATGTGAACTATTTTATTTAACTCATTAATAGGTTAAATGGGTACGATATTAAACCTGTTCAAAGGAGAAGTCAAAGAACCACATCTATAGGCAATGAGGAATGCTGGAAAGAATTTACAGATAGGTGCAAGACTGGTCTATCTGTAGGGCAGTAATCATTTGCATTCTACCAGATATAATTCCTTTCCATTTCTAAGGACAAGAATTACTTGCGTCATCATTAGTTTTGCTTACAGGGTTGAAAAATAGCTCTAAGACTCTGGAAGGCCAAGATACCGTGAAAGGGTATGCACCACAGGACACACAGTAACCTTTTTGTCCATTTTAAAATATCATAATTTAAAAACTTTCCTGAAACACCTAAATTGTCCTCTCTCTGTTGCCAAATATGCCAGCATTTAGAGAGACGTAAAGAATATCCCCCAAATTCCTTTTACCTACTTACCCTCCATTTATGTGCTCCTAGAGGAGCAGCAAAGAGCAAGGGAAGGGCACAGAATCATCTTTTCAGACGAAGGTGGAAGCTGGATTTCCAAGGGCTGCCATATCACCTTTAGTGAGGTAATTAACAAATACTTACTAGATGCCTTCGATGTTCCAGACACTCTGCTGGACAAGCAAAGTAGACATGGCCCCTGCTGTCAGATACTTTACAGTCTACAGGGGACAACTTAACCTTCCAAGGGAGGGCAAACTACCTGGCTAATAGGATGTACAAAGGTTCAAACCCCCCTCTCACCCACACACACACACACGTATATACAACTCTGAGTTGCTTCTGCAGACATTACATATTTCTTAGTGCTTATTTTATAACTTAGTCAAAGCATCCTTTCTAAGTCTACACAGCTTGTCTGCCTCCTTGATGTTCTCATTCCCCAGTCGTTGAGCATTCTGGAACATCATCAGAGGGAAACAACTATGAGTATTAAAGTTGCCAGAATGTGTTTGTTGTTGTTGGCAGGCAAACTATAGGATTGGCAGCATTTCCCTCATGAAAGCTTCACGTTACTTGCTTCTGCCACCTTTGGCGATTCTGCAGCGATAAAGGGGTGTATAATCACTCCGTACAAAGAACTCTGCCCGTAAGTCACCCCAAAGAGAAACAAGAAGACATCCCTCTCTGTGCCTCTCCTTCCCATCCTCCTGCATCTGTCACTCCCTGTCTTTCTCACTCTGTGTTGTCCTCTTTGCCCTGCCAGCTAGCTCTTGTTTGCAAAGGTTTTTTTGTACTCACAGCTGTCACTGGTTCCTCCGGGGGCCCATTTACTCTTTCGTGGCTGCAGATTCCAGAAGGCCCTGGTTTCTGCACACTATGAATGACACACCAGTAGCCCAAGAGGGGTCATATGGGATGCTCAGTGTTGATTACAGGCAGGAGGCAGCTGCATGCTGACGGAGGGACAGGAAAAGGGGGAGGGACAGTGACCAGGTACTTCCTCTTCAGAACCTTCTCAGAAAGCAGCCAACCCAAAGTGCTACCAGCTCTGATGACAGTTACAAACTAAACTTGTTTAAACACATTGATAGATACAATCACCTTCTCCCAAGTCTGCCATTGACTTGTAGTGTGTCCTGGGCTTGGACACTGACCTCCCCAGGACTCCGTTTCCTGAGTTATAAAATGATGGGGTCAGAGCAGCAAGTTAGTAAAGAACTTTAGCATACATATACTGTTGAAGTAAACTAAAGCCAATGAATTTTCTAACAGTAAGGTTAATATGACTTTTTAAAATATTTAAGCAGATATTTGGAATGCCCACTAAGGAACAGGGTTAAAAGGAGAGAACGGTTTAGGTATTCTGTTGTTTGGGGGACTGCTCACTATTTAAAATTAAAGTAATACTTGAACATGAGGAAGGGGAATCAAACTGTATAGGAGAGTCTAAAATAAAAAGTAATCATCTTGCACTCACTCCACTCATGCCTGATCACATTTCCCAGTGTGAACTACTCTGAACTTCTGTTATTTAATTTCTTTATCTGATTACCGTGGTAACTTTATGTCTCTAGTACTCATATTTCTGTTTCCTGAACTACCTACTTTGCATGCACTGCTGACCCTCAGTGTAATAGTGGAAGAACTTCCTCTGCTAGTGCAACTCCCAGTTTTGTCTGGTTATATTATTTCTAGATTGTCAAGATTTAAAATATGTACTTCACTAAGTCTTTAATGCTTTGTTTATAGGTTGCTTCAGAAAATTTACCCCCCACCAAAAAGCTTACTAAGTATAACAATCATATAAATATCTTTCACTATGGAACCAAGTATTTTGTTAACCTCATGATAAAAATTCACTCCTTCCTATGAAAGAAATGAAGTCACCAGCACCCTCGTACCTCCTCCTTCCTCCTGCACCTTTTGTTAGTTATATATTATTTTTATTGGTATATTGTCAAGGTGTAATGTAATTCTCATTGAAATATAACCAAAGTTCATGTAACTGTTTAGTATTTGTTCTGTAATTAAATGGATTCATTTCAAACCATTAGTCTTTTGTGTGTGTGTGTGAATAGCAGAAACATTGATTCCACCCAGCAAAGTCACTGACGAAAAGTGAAGTTCCAGCACATTTCTTTTGTCTTTTCAGTTAATAAATAAAAGAACAGGCATTTTATCAAAGAAGACATACACCTGGCAAATGAGCACAATAAATATGTTCAACATTATGAATCATTAGGGAAATGCAATCAGACTATGGTGAGATACCGCTACACACTTTAAAACAGGCAACATTTTAACTACTGACTGTACTAATCAAGTACTGGTGAGGACTATAGGGGAACTGGAATGCTTCCATAGTGTTGACGGGAATGCATAAGGGTACAGTCATTCAATTTAGAACATGAAACCATATATTCAAATGAAGAATTTTATGCACATGTTCATAGTAAGCTTATTTGTGGTGGCCAAACTGCAAACAAACCAGAAAACCCCTTTTGTTATTTTTCAGGAAGAAAATGAACTATTCATACCTGCAACTTAAATGATTCTCAAAATAATTATGCATCATGAAAGAAAAGGACAAATACAAAAGTAAACATTAAGATGCCAATGATATTAACAGTCTAGAAAACACTAATTGAGTGGGGAAAAAAGTAAATCAATTGTAATTGCCTGGGGGTCCTGGGAGACATGTCAGAAGGTAGATATTGGTGTTGGATGTTTGTTATTATGATAATGGATCCGTGGCTTTACAAATATGAAAACTTACCAAACTGTACATTTTAAGTATGTTAATTTCATTGCATATCAACTATACAGCTCAGTTAAGTTTTAATAGAAATTGGCTTCACATAAAAATCTGAATCTCCTTTTCAGTAGAACTCTGCCAACCACATGTTAACTCCACCACCTCTCCTTGTCCATGGGAGGGATTCTGTTGCAGTAGCAATGAAGACTGGTGAGCCATGAAAGGTGTTTCCACTTGAGTTATCCAGGAACTCTGCCTGGGTCCTAAAAATCACATGCCTGGACTACACCTTCCACTCTCATACAGCTCCAAACTCACTGGTGGTTCTCACACCTCAGGGTGACCTCTGAACCCACCCAAAATTCTGACATCCAGGACTCAACATTAGTCCCACAGAGCCCTGCAGTCTACCCTAGGAGGCCTTGGAAAACAATGCAAATTAGATCACAGCTGGAGCGAACGCTATTGCTCTGCCGTGATCAAACCATTAGTTTTTTCATATAGCTTCTTTATTACCAAATTCTTTATTTAATTCATATCTTAATTATGCGAATTTATTTTTTACTTTTGGCAAAGCAGTTTTTGAGGAAGGGCTTATGTGTGCTATCCTGATTTCTTTCATGTTGAAAATATGAATAGTACCTCCTCTGGATTTAATCTTCTTTTGGTCACAATTTTCTTTTCGTCTGAATTTTGTAGATGTTGTCCCGTTGTCTTTTTAAAATGAATATGACTATAGAGCAGTCTAATGCCAGCCTGATTTTCTGTCACTTTTAAGGTGATTTTTTTTTTCTGCAGGGTGCCCAAGGAATTAATTCTTTTTTCTTTAAATCTAAAATCTTGAGCAGAATATAGTTCCATGTTGCTATTACCGTATGACATTTTCTTATGACCACTATGTGTTTTTGCTGTTAACAGATTCCATTTTTTTTTTTTACTTCAGGGGAATTTTATTTTAATATACCTTTGAGTGATTTTTCCACTCTTCAGAGACATTAATTACCTTTATGCTGCTTTGTTTTAATCTGTCTTTCGTATCTGTTAGCTTCTATCTGATTGCAGAAATCAGTTTGTCTTTTTAAATCTGCATTTATTATGATTATCTCAAACTTTTCTATTAAAAGTATAATTTTAAATTTCCTATTATAAAATACTTTTTGCATCCAAAAATAAAGGTGAATATAAATATAAAAAGCACACATATGCCCACAACCCAGTGTAACAACTAGAATAATATAACCATGTATTAAAATTCCTATACGCTTCTCCCAAATTTCATGCCCTCTCTTCACTCCCAAAAGTACCAACATCTTAGCGTAAAAGAGTTTTAGTAGTATATCCTAATCAATGCAGTTTACTTTTGAATACATTTGACCTTTTAAATAAAAGGAATCATACTATGTATTCTTCAGCAACCTATTTCTTTTCTTCCCAAAAATTCTGCTTGTGAAATTAATTTATGTTAACACAAATACCTGTAGTTCTTTTTTCTCACTGTTCAACCGTATTCATAGTACAGATATAACACCATTATTTTTTATAAATTTATTTGTTTTATTTATTTATTTTTGACTGTGTTGGGTCTTTGTTGCTGCATGCAGGCTATCTTGAATTGCGGCGAGTGGGCTTCTCATTGCGATGGCTTCTCGTTGCGGAGCACAGGCTCTAGGCGCGCGGGCTTCAGTAGTTGTGGCACGCAGGCTCAGTAGTTGTGGCTTGCGGGCTCTAGAGCGCAGACTCAGTAGTTGTGGCTCACGGGCTTAGTTGCTCCATGGCATGTGGAATCTTCCCGGACCAGGGCTCGAACCCGTGTCCGCTGTATTGACAGGCTGATTCTTAACCACTGTGCCACCAGGGAGGCCCCTAGATATAATACCATTTATTCATTCATTTCCCTGTGAATAGTTAATTCCAGTTTATTTTAAATTTTTATTTTATAATTACCAATATTATTATAAAGTTTTAATACAGGTTATCTTATACACATGTTCAAACATTTCTCTAGAATGTATATTTATAAAGGGAGTGATATTTCTAAGTTATAGAAATCTTCAGCTAATTGAATAATGCCACATGGTTTTCTAAAATGGTTATATATGATTTAAGTGTAATATATTCTCTTCCTGGATGCTGGTTATGTATTACTCTAGAAAGGATAGTTGTGCTGAACTTCAGTTTTGGAAGAATGGGATCTGAAGTGACAGGGTAACATAGAACTATCTGTTGTAAACCAAAGAGCAAGGAAGGCAGCAAGACTGACTCAAAGAATAGAGTGTGTCTCACATCTGGAATTAGCTGCTCTTGTGTCTTAGAGATGTTATTGGTTGAGTTTATGTCCTGTTCTCAAATATCTCTGTCGAGGAATTGTATTCAAACGTAGGATTATCAAATAACTATTTTTATTGTTTCTGAAAGATTGATCTGTGGGAGATAAATAAACATTCAAGGAAAAAACTGCAAAGTATTCAAGTAAGTTTGGATGTCTGATTTAGCCAAGCCGAACAGTTTTCTGCAGAATTTCTCAAATCCATTAATATGCTAATAGACACTGAATTTGTAAGAAGGATATATATTATAAAGAAGTTCCAGTGTTATTTGATCATGAAACTCCTTATGTTCATGGACTCCTGGAATGTACTTTGCAGAAATTTTGCTTTTTTTCTAATCATGACATGTTAGAACTAGAAGGAACCTTAAAACAACTCAGTTTTGAACTCCAGTTTTGCAAGAGGGATAAAATTAAGAGAGTTTAAGTGACTTCCCCAAGGACACACAGCTCTTCGATGGTTAAGGCGGGATTAGGATCTGTATCTTCAGATTCTTGATCTAGTGTTCTTTGAATTTGGTTAAAAAATAAATGAAGTTGCAAGATGCAGTGGCCTGTATGTATGTGGTATGTCCTTCTTTACCAGTGAGAATAGTGAGACTCAGATTCTTTCCTGTGAACCTCAAATTGCCCTTCTGACAGCTTATAACATCCTCTCTCTGAAACTGTATTAGATCTGTGATCTTCATGAGGGTTCAAGAGTCTAGGATTATTCTAGGTAAAGTCTCCATGTAGAGTAGATATCACACACACTTGATCATCCTATCTTATTGGCCCCTCCAGCAAGATTTAGCCAGAAAAATGTCCCTTCCAACATCATGGTTCAGGTGGATGAGGCAGTCTTATACGTTGAGGTTGTGGGGACACCGTCACACCCCATAAGCAGAATTAAGGAAGGGCTTGAAATTTAGAAATGGAATCACCTTTCCAATAGGCAGTGGAACAGTGTGAACCAGAGACCCTTAAAAGTTCCAGACCCTTTAACTTTGAAAAAAGTTGTGAGAAGTATGTCCCCAGATTGAATTGCATTGTTATTTGTCGATACAGTGTTGTAATAATGAAACATTTGATGTAATCTGAATGTCCGGTAACTTGGGGTTGGTTAAATGAATCAAGGTATGCTATGAAATACTATATAGCCAATAAAAATTATGTTCTAGAGCAATTCATGGAAAGATGTCTAAAACAGAGCTTCCCGAAAAGTGTGCCAGGTAGTAGGTTTTGATGCCCTTTGCCCTCATGGGAGATGGTCAGGGTCTTGTGTGGCCTGAACCCCCAGCTCAGATGTCTCAAACTGCAGGCAGTCTTTCCTATTCACACTAGTGTGTCATAAAAATGACTGTTATTTTTTTATGTATGCCGTGATGCAAAAAATATTCAGAAAAGTGGTCTAAAACGAACTACATGAAACAAAAGGTTATGAAATATTACTACAAAAAGTACATTTTAAAAAATAAATTTATTTTATTTTTGTCTACGTTGGGTCTTCATTGCTGCGAGCAGTCTTTCTCTAGTTGTGGCGAGCGGGGGCTACTCTTCATTTCAGTGCACGGGCTTCTCATTGCAGTGGCTTTTCTTGTTGTGCAGCATGGGCTCTAGGTGCGCGGGCTTCAGTAGTTGTGGCACGCAGGCTCAGTAGCTGTAGTGCATGGGCTTAGTTGCTCTGCGGCATGTGGGATCTTCCCGGACCAGGGCTCGAACCCATTTCCCCTGCATCGGCAGGTGGATTCCTAACCACTGTGCCACCAGGGAAACCCCAGAAGTACATATTTTTATAAACAGAGATACACTCAGAAGTCTACTAGGAAATACACCCTGCCTACACCCGGATGATGGGAATACAGTTACTTTTATTTTCATTCTTTTGCTCATCTACATCTCTCCTTTTCAGTGAACAGTTTTCTTTAATAACAATAATAGGACAATACTAATTTAATACTTACATGACCCTTAATATGCTTTATCTTGTTTTAGCCTCAAGCAGGCCTGTGAAGTAGACACTGCCATTATCATTTTCATTATATAAATGCTATTTTTAAATTTCAGATTTGAAGCTCTTAAGAACTGGACAAGTTGATGCAGAAAGGAAAAGGTGGAAATGAGACACATCTGCAAAGTAGAAATAAGAAAAGATAGTAACTAACTGTCCATGGGAAGCAACTATGTATGCCTCCAGGATACTGAGGATTATGGCATTAGTAACCAAAACGGAATCAAGGAAATACAAGATTATAGAGAGATTTTAAAGAAATTCAGAGAAATGGTTAGTTTTCAAGAAGAAGCTGAGGTTGGCTCTTTACTTGTTGAGGTTGAAGAGATAACAAAGCAGGTTGGTAGGAATGTCCGGGTAATGGCCAGCGCCCAGGTGAGAGGAGAAGCCTGAAGCTGCAGTGTGGGCAGCCATCCCCGGTGGAGCCGCGCTTACAGCTCTGCAGGTGAAGCGCTCTCCTGAGAAGAGAGCGCACAGAGACAGGCGGGGCACCAAAAGCTTTACCCCTTAGGCCTCGCGTCCACAGACCCCTGAACTTGACAGCCGTGTGTAGAATGTTGATAGAATGGAATTCCACAAGTCCTTGTGCATGGGTAGATGTTGACAGTGGATGACATGTACAAATAGTTTCTTCATTGTTTTTCCTTAGATCAGAGATTACTTGATTTCTTTTAAGGAAAGCATAAGTGGAAAAGACATTTAACAAACTTGCAGTGTAATGTGGGTGAGAAGCACCCTAGAGGATGGAATTCAAGGTGAAACGTACCCTAGCTTTGGGAAGAAGTGATCAGAAATTGAGAAAATGCAACTGAATCATGACAGATGCTTGGTATACTGCATTTAGGGTGAGGAAAGGGTCAAGTTCCAACAATTCAAAATGGAGGGCCTCTGACTACATATAAATACAGTGGGCAAAGATCTAAGAGTCTCAGGAAACCACAACTTGAAAAGGGATGTGCTGTATATATTTGTGCTGGTGCATATAAGATGTTTATTAGGAAATATTTTTTCAGGCAGTAGAAAGACATACGTGTAATAATACGGCCACCTTGTCATATTTGGCATTAAGAAGAAATATATTAGAAATGTAATAATTATATTTCTCTTCAAGGTCCCTCTTTTAAGAGAGTTCAAAGTTATTAAATAGAATACAGAGGACATCAAAGAAAAAAGAATAGATAACTGTAAAATGTACTTCTAAAAAAAGGCTAATGAACATGGTATTACTTTTTTTTATTATTATTATTTTGGCGGTACGCAGGCCTCTCACTGTTGTGGCCTCTCCCGTTGCGGAGCACAGGCTCCAGACGCGCAGGCTCAGCGGCCATGGCTCACGGGCCCAGCCGCTCCGCGGCACGTGGGATTTTCCCGGACCGGGGCACAAACCCGTGTCCCCTGCATTGGCAGGCGGACTCTCAACCATTGCGCCACCAGGGAAGCCCTGAACATGGTATTATTTATTTTTGGAATCAAAAGATCAAGGGATGATTTCATAAGGATCAGGATTGTTAAGTTATGCAAGATTGTTATACAGAGCTTTGGGGCATCTTTATTGCCAGTAGAAAAGTAGGAAATAAGCTGAAACTATTAATAACCCCCCCCCGAAGTACATGTGCATATATACACACACATATACATGGACCACACATACTCACACACATGCACATATAAGTGTATGTTTGTATAAAGAGCCCGGAAGGGTCTACATCAAGCTATTAATTGTTATTATTTGTGTGTGGTATTGGTTATAGGTGTTTTTATTTGTTCCATATCTGTGTCTTCTAATTTATCCATAGTAAACATGAAATGTTTGTGCAGTAAGAAAAATGTTTTTATGGTATTTATAGAAGCAAATAGGTCACTTCCCTCTCATCCCTATCACCCTGCCAACCCCTAACCTATAAAACTTAATTTTTATAATATTCTGTATAACAGTAGTACTGGTACTCTATCTTTTACAGATGCTAGTGAAAAGTAACCACCTTTCAGACAAGATCATTGTTTTGCCAGGGAAAATTGAAGAAATCTCACTTCCTGAGGCTGTAGATGTGATCATTTCAGAACCCATGGGATACATGCTGTTCAATGAAAGGATGTTGGAAAGTTACCTTCATTCCAAAAAATGGCTGAAAGCAAATGGTGAGTTGGCCAATTCCTGGTTTAGAAAGTAGGCTAACTTCTCTGTAAAATATGCTGTCTTACTTCCCCCATAATCAGTCCTTTATAGAAAGGAGGAGAGAGCATTTCTATTAAACCAGTTCTCTGATTTTCTCATCCTATTCTCCCATAATAAATGAGCTAGTCTCCAAAAGACATTGATGGCAGTGGCTGCGTGGTATTCAGTATGGTAAAGGAGACCAGTTCCGAGTATTTTTGTCCTAGTTCAATCACTGTTTTCCTTAGCTAACTTGGCCTAACACTTGACCTTTTGACCTTGGCTTCCCCATCTGTATTACTGGAAGTAATCTCTAAAGCCCTTTCAAGTGTTGACCTTCTGTAATATGAGAAACTCTCTCGTGTCCATTTCTTCTTTCTAACATATTCTCTTCCTACTGTATGTCTCTTTCCCTATGGTCACTACGTATAATCGAGATAATAATATAAAGTCCAGTATTCTGTTTGTGCTTAACGAGTGTCTGTGTGTGCTAAGCAATTTCCATAAATTATTTTATGAAAACCTTACGAAGTGTGAATAATGAAAGTTTTCAGTTTATTTGGAGGGTTAGTGCAGAGGCTCTTGGTGATTTTGTACTCCTTTCCCAGGGGACATATGGTGATGTCTGAAGACGTTTTTGAGTTGTCACAGCTGGCAGAGGTGGTGCTACCCGCACCTAGGGGGAAGGACCAGGGACTTGCTAAACATCTTTCAATGTGCAGGACAGCCCTCACACACATCCAAGGCTTATCCAGCCCAAAATGTCAGTAGAGCCAAGATTGAGACCTGGCTTAGTGGGAGACAGTATTACGATCTGCACTTACGAAGAGAAAACTGAAGCACGATGAGGGAAAGCATCGTGGCAAGGACACACCTCTAATAAGTGACAGAGCAGAGGTTTGACCCCAGATCTGTCTGACCCTGAAACCCACACTCACAACTCCTTGCACACACACTGACTTTCCACTGTTCACCAGAGAGAGTGGACATGTTCCAACAGCACATTTTTTTCGATTAAGGGTTAGAAGGTAACTGGCCAGTTTTAACAGTTGCATCTCTGATGAGAATTGCAGCTCCTTACCGGTTTTACTTACTTTAAGGTACTATTGTTGTGACTCCCTAGTCATACCCAGTGAAGACAAAACAGAGAATAAACTACAGCTCCTACTCACCAGGTTACCTGGTCTATATGCATAAGTAAAGCTTTAAGTTTGTCATTTCCTGCATGTTTCAAAATTTAGGGATGTAGAAATAGGCATTTTTTTTTTAAAAAACTCATGCAGAAATAAATAAACTTGGGCAAAGTATACCTAACGTCAAGAACTCCATTAGCATTCCCGTTATAAATCAGCCCAGGATGATCTTGGAGGCCTTGTGTTCATGTGATAAAATTGAACTATGGGAGATGAGAGCAAAGTAGCTTGGATTTCCTCCTCAAGGCCTCCCAGAAAGAATATTTGTATTTTTTTTCTGGATTTTTCTCAAAGGGTTAGGTGCTTTTGGATGAGGAGACTTTAAACAGTTAATTAACATGCATCTGTCGAGCTGCCCTCTAAGCCGAATATTTAGACTTAATATCTGGGCATCCTTTCTCCCCAGGTATTTGAAATGGTTATGAAACTTTATATGCGGCTGTGTATCTTTAACTAGACAAGTAGAAATGAACACTGATTTTATCAGCTCTCCACCCTGTGCATTCCTGGGGGAAGGATGATTGACTTTTTTCCTAATTATTTTTATTTTCCATCAAAATAAGACATAGCTTACCACATCACATGACAATAAAAAGGCTTACAGTGAAAATGAGTCACCCTCTGCCACACCTCTTCCTATCCAGAGACTGCTCCCCGAAGGCTTTTCCTTTCAACTCTATTCTCTGTTGCTTCTCTTAGTTACCTACATATTTCTATGTAAACTTATCATATTGCTCTTCTTGTCACTCTCTGGTTGAGAAGTTAGCTTTCCTGCATAGCAGCTCCTTCCCTTCTTGAGGCATCCCCCCATCCTCTAAATGTATTTATACAGGTCCTCAATCCCTTATCCAAACCCTCGAGGCTACATATGTTTCAGAATTCAAAATCTGGAGGACTTTGGGAAGGTCATAGAGTCATAGACCATGTGTTACTGAACACCTCCAGTGGGATCTGAGGCAGCCCTCCATAATGAAGCACATAGTATTTCTGCAACAAAACATGAACACGGATACCAAGTAGGATAAATAAGGACTATAAACTCATGTCAGTTCAGGTCAGGTTTTGCCATCAAATGATGTTGCAAACTTACCAAAATCTGTTGCTTTGCAGAGCTTTTTGGATTTCAGAATTTTTTTTTAATAGAAGGAAATATAGACCTAGATTATTACTTGTTTAAATCAATAATTGGTGTTTACATTATTATGACAATGTAAGTACTGTTCAGTGCTGAGTCAGGTGGTATGGTAGGTGCATATGATTATATATTTTTTTCATGAAATCTTTTGTTTTTCCTGGAGTAAATTGCCTTGTTTTTTCATTAGTTTAGTTTTCCGTATACTCATGACTAATTTTTTCCATGCTTTAACAGGTCTGACAGATTGCCTATAAATATTTATTTTGTGGGATTCTCCTGTAATGCTCTGTCCTCCTCGACCACACATGAACTGGTAGCTCTCTAGTCCTATTGCGTGGCTACCCCACACTTTGACTTCCCACCATATTCTTTTGTCTTCCCCTTTCTTGGTTTATACCATTCATTTCAGCAAAGAATATTTTCTAATAGCTTCTGGAGAAAGGGTGGTTGAGAAGTTTCTGTTTATCGAGTCCTCGTATTATCATTTTGTTAGGTAGAGAATTTTAACTTGAAAACAATTTTTACTCAGTATTTTTAAGGCATCTTTTTTTGGCGTCTGGTACCCAATGTTGCTGTTGAGAAGTCGAATGCCATTCTGACTCCTGAAGTTTTAAAATGACATAGTTTTTCCCTCTGGATGCTTTTAGTAGTTTTTTTTTCATTTCTAGTTGTCTTAGTGTGAAACTTCTAAAATTCTTGTGCTGGACATTTAGTGGGTATGTTAAATCAGAAGACTCATTTTCTTCTACTCTGGGAATTTTTCTTATATTTTACCTTTGATGATTTCCTCGCCTCCATTTTATCTAATATCTTTGCAATTCCTGTTAGGCTTGGGCTCAGAACATCCTCCTCTGAAACTTCCCAGGTTTACACAAATAATGATACATATGACTTTTCCAGAGTTGTTTAATATCCTTGTATCTTGAAATTGAAAAACCACTAAGCAATCATTATTGTTTTAACGATAGTGCTTGAGATTTACATGGAGAAGTATGAATGATGTTACAGTCGTGGTTTTTCTCTGACCACCTCTGAAAATACCGTAATTAAAATGATCTGTTCTATTTTAACGGACATCAAGGGGAGCATCGTTAAAGTATGAGACCATTGACTGTTGGAAGAGATTTCACCCCTGGGTTTTTTCCTTCCACTTATTAGCTCTGTGGTTATGGCTGAATCATTTAAATTTCCCTGTTCCTTAGTTTTCTCATTTATAAAATGGATACAATAATAGAACCTACTTTATATTATTATGAGGATTAAATGAATTAATACATGGGAAGCCCATAAAAAGGTTCAAGGCAGAGTTAACATAAACAAGAACTTTTAGGTATTATTATTAGAATGATGATAATGAAGATCTGTGGTTTTTTAGATGATGAGAATAATAATGCTGATCGCCACATCTGCCTGCCCAGAAGGGCCCAACTCCAGGTCTGCCAGCCTAGGTGTTTGTTTGCCTGCTAAGTTATCTGCCTTTTCCCCCAGCGACTGCAAATGTCAGGAACAAAACACAAGTGCTGCGGGCTTCCCAGCGTGGAGGATGGTGAGCCTGCACATAAGCATAGGTTCTAACAGCACTTAAAAAGATAAATAGTCGATATGATTATACATCGACAAAGCCTAAGAATGAAAATAATAATGTGATAGGATGATGGAATGTTGTTTTCAAAGCTAAGTTGTTTTTACAATAAATAAAAGAAAAAATAAATAAATAAAAGAAGTGCCCAGAATTCCAAGCACCGGACATACAGAAAGGAAGAAAAACTAGTAGCTGAGGTGGGAAGCAGCTGCATAGCACAGGGAGATCAGCTCGGTGCTTTGTGACCACCTAGAGGGGTGGGTTAGGGAGAGTGGGAGGGAGGCGCAAGAGGGAGGGGATATGGGGATATATGTATATGTACAGCTGATTCACTTTGTTATACAGCAGAAACTAACACACCATTGTAAAGCATTTATACTCCAGGGACTTCCCTTGTGGCACAGTGGTTGGGAATCTGCCTGCCAAATGCAGGGGACACAGGTTCAAGCCCTGGTCCGGGAAGATTCCACATGCTGCGGAGCAGCTGGGCCCGTGCGCCTTAACTGCTGAGCTTGCACTCTAGAGTCCATGAGCCACAACTACTCAGCCCACGTGCCACAACTACTGAAGCCCACGAGCCTAGAGCCCATGCTCTGCAACAAGAGAAGCCACCGCAATGAGAAGCCTGTGCACCGCAACAAAGAGTAGCTCCTGCTGGCCGCAACTAGAGAAAGCCCGCGCACAGCAACGAAGACCCAATGCAGCCAAAAATAAAATAAATTTAAAAAAAATATCATACTCCAATAAAGATGTTAAAAAAAAACAACCAGTAGCTGAGAAAGCTAATATGCCAGGTTAAATGCCTCACCTAGGACTCTAAACTTTTATTATAATGTAGCTTTGTGTCTTGCTTTGACATTCTTTTTTATATGCCGTCTAATCTTCTGCCTGATTTTCTTATCATTGCTTTGAGGCAAGTTTACGTTTTAGCCTGCTGTGTAATAACTGAGATGGAATGAAAGAATGGAACAGGTCAAGTGGCAGGTCTTCAAGTAAGAAGGCAGTAGGAGTCAACTTTGAGTCTATTGTCTTCTGCTCAATAGGAATGATGTTCCCGACGTTCGGCGACATCCACCTGGCCCCCTTTTCTGATGAACAGCTGTACTTGGAACACCACTCCAGAGCCAACTTTTGGTAACGTTCTCTTCTCTCTTCCCCTCCTTTCAGAGTAAACCAGAGTTCTTAAACTGTTGACACTGTGGGTCATACACTGGGGTCAGGGACTGTCCTGTGCACTGTAGGCTGTTTAGCACCTTTCCTGGCATGTACTTCCTGGATGCCAGTAGCACCTTCCCCCCTAGTTGTGGCAACCAAAAATGTCTCCAGAGATTACCGAACATCCCCTTGGAAGACAAAATCACCCCCTGTTGAGGACTGCTGAAATAGACAAATAAGGGAGCCAGTTAGGCAAAATCAAACATCCAAAAAACTGCCCTAAGGCTAAAATAATAGCATCCTCCCCCTGCCTGCTGTTCCTCCCTTTCCACTTCCTTCATCCATTCTTTTGGCCCAAGGCTATGGCTTCTGCTAGAACATGCCTTTGTCAGAGAGCAGATCAATCAATATACCTTCATGTATATGAGTTGACCCGAAATTTTTGGAGCTTTCCTACTAATTAGCTGTTGACCTTTGGGCAGTTCACTTCATCGTCTGAGACTTGGTTTCTTCCACTGGTAAAATGAGAACTAACACAAAACTCCTGCCAGTTTGCAACCACCATTCCTTCTGCCTTCTTTTCCTGAGACTGGTTTTTATAAGGAGAAGGAGGGGAGGAGAATGACAATATTGGACCTGTGGGAGGGAGAAACAGAACAGATACCATCCAAGTGGGGATGTGAGGCGCGTAGGAGGGAGCACAGCATGCAGCGGCAGGGGGGTGAGAATGTGAATGAAAATGTAAACTTCTCAGTTCTGGCTGAGGATGCAGAACCGTACAACGGCAATATCCAGAGTTGATTTCCAGGGCTTTCTCTTTGTAATGCCGTCCATTGGTGAAGGGGCAGGAAATAGGAAGTGCTTTGCTTTCCCACATTACAAAGTGCTATGAGTGAGGTCGAAGGGTTATGAGTTTTCTTTCTCCCCAGTTTTTTCTGGCAAAATAGGCTTTCCCACCCCAGTTTCATAACCTTTAACGGCTTCGATTCAATCTGTAATTTTGAAACTACAAGCCACAGAATTTCCAGTGGGGGTGAATGGCCTCTTAGTGTGTATGTGTGTGGTGACAGAGGGGGGCGATGATGTCATGTAAGGTCATGCTGACCCTAAATGTTTCTATCTTAAATGGAGAGGTTGGAGGGAGAGGAATTTCAGGTGACAGAGTATGCCAGACTTCACAGGGGAGGTTGGTTGTCCAGGCAGTTTTTCTGTGATCTCCCAGCAGTACCATCTGCTGCACGGATGGTTTTGGCAGAATGCCTTGAGAGAAATCAAGGAGTCGGCGGGGGTGGGGGTGGGGGCGGAGTTGGAGACTGTTGAGTATAGACACCCCTTTTGAGGAATTTCACTGCAAAGGGAGTTAGAGAGATGGGTGGTGGCTGACCAGGGAAGTGAGGTATAAAAAAGGTAGTTTTTTTAATGGAATAAAGGGAACATGTTTTCATGTTTGACGGGGAGCCCAGCCAGTCTACTGTGATTATTAATACTCTCTAGGTAGTAAGAACTCTCTTGATGAGCTCACCCATTCCCACAGTTCAAATACCATCTTTATGCTAATGATTTCCGAGTGTATCTCTCCAGACTTGTCCTGTGAACGCCATACTTTTCCATAGCCACCTGCCTCCTGGACGTCTGCCCTTGGAGAGACGCACCATGTCCACAGCTCAACTCCTGATCTCCCCCACTGCCACCCCACACCTGCTCTACACACAGTCTTTCCACCTCAATTGCTGACAACTTTATCCTCCTAATCATTCAGGCTCCGTATCTTGAAGGCCTTCTTTCTTTGTTCCCCATACCTAAACCATTAAGAAATTATGTTGGTTTTACTTCCAAAGTACATTTGACCCCGAACAACACAGATTTGAACTGTGCGGACTTTTTTCAATAAATATATACTAAAGCCCTACATGTGAATCTGTGCATGTGGAACCGTGGATACAGAGGGCTGACTGTAAAGTTAATGAGCATTTTTTTTTTATTTTTTTTTTTTGGTGGGGGGGGTATGCAGGCCTCTCACTGTTGTGGCCTCTCCTGTTTCAGAGCACAGGCTCTGGACGCGCAGGCTCAGCAGCCATGGCTCACAGGCCCAGCCACTCCATGGCATGTGGGATCTTCCCGGACCTGGGCACGAACCCCTGTCCCCTGCATCGGCAGGCGGACTCTCAACCACTGCGCCACCAGGGAAGCCCTAATGAGCATTTTTGACTGCGTGGAGGGTGGGTGCACGAACAAACCCCCCCTTTTGTTCAAGGATCAACTGTATATCCAGAATCTGACCAGTTCTCCCTGTATTTACTGTTTCCACTTGATCACAACACTGTCATCTCTCATCTCAGTTATTACGGTAGCTTAACCTGTCTATTCCAACATCCCCAAAGCCCTCCAGTAGGTTCTCCCCAGTCTGGCTCCTCATTTTCTACTGCTGTGTTCACTCCACTCCAGCCTCCCAGACTTCCTTGCCCATCCTCAGGCGTACCTGACACACTCCCACCTTAGGGCCTTGCATTTGCTCATCCTTCTCTGGAATACCTTTCCCTCCAGATTCACATGGCTAATTCCTTCAACTCCATAAAGTCTTTGTTAAATGGCTTCTCAATAGGACCTACCCTGACCACCATATTTAAAGTGGCAGCCATACCACTCCTAATCCCACTTTTTCTGCTCTGTATTTTTCCTCCAACACTTATCACCTCCTAAAAGACTTACTTATTATTGTTTATTGTCCGTATCCCTCCTCATAGAATGTAAGCACTGCAAGAGCTGGAATATTGTCACTGTTCACTACCTATCCTGCCACATGGTAGGCCCTCAATAAATATTTCTGATAAAAACTCCTGTGATCTCAAACATGTATGGAAATAATTACTATCAAGATTTTAGTTGATACCTTTCTCATTTTTCTTTTTCTTTATAAAATTAGACTCATACCATAAATACCATTTTATAGCACTTTTTAAAAACGTTATTAATACCTTGTGGACATGTTCTCAGGTCTTTTAGATATTATTTTGCTGCAGAGTATTTCTTTTGTGGCTCTCTTGTAATTTATCGACTCAAGATCCAATGTTGGGTATTAAATTATTAATTATAATTTAACCCTATACATTCTGTTAAGAAACAGTACTAAGGTATTGTTCCTATATTCCACAAGAATGTAGAATTTTATAGACTTCTATAAATTTTATAGGAAACAATGCTAAAGTGAACATCCTGTTATAGAAATCTTGTACATTCTGATTATTACCTTACAATAAATTGCTAGAAGCAGAATCACTGGACCAAAAGGTGTGAAGAAGGAACTTTACAAAAATTATTCTGGGGCTTCCCTGGTGGCGCAGTGGTTGAGAGTCCGCCTGCCGATTCAGGGGACACGGGTTCGTGCCCCGGTCTGGGAAGATCCCACATGCCGCTGAGCGGCTGGTCCCGTGAGCCATGGCCGCTGAGCCTGCGCATCCAGAGCCTGTGCTCCGCAACGGGAGAGGCCACAACAGTGAGAGGCCCGCGTACTGCAAAAAAAAAAAAAAAATTATTCTTATATGTTGCCAAATTGCCCTGTAGAAAAGCTTTACCAATTAACACTTCCACCAGTGGTATATGAGAATGTCTGCTGAGTCTTGCCCATACAGGATATGTTCTGTTAAATGCCAGTTTGATTTGCAAAAAAAATGGTGACCGATTTATTTTTAATCTGTATTTCTTTGATAGCTGGTGCATTTGAATGGTTTTATTTTTAGTCAACAGATACACACACAAAATTTTTTAATATATAGTTATCAAAATTCATAGCCTTCACTCTGTTTCTACTTTCTGTCCCTTTATAAGGGGGTTTCTGCATTAGACTACTAGCATGAAGGCCTTCTGTTGTATTGATGCAAGGAACAGGTGGTGAAAGCTTGCACGATTTCTGATTTCTGTTAGAAGAGGCAAAGAAGTGGATGCTGGCTGAAAGGAGGCAGGGGGATGCAAAAAGTGAGTCTGGGTGTATTCTGAGGGAGTGGGCTGAGAGACTGAGGAATAACCAACAGGCTAAATAAATGAGATCCCCAGGTACAACCCATCCTCAGTCCTCACCTGACTTAACTATCAACACCGCCGCTTGATGCCTTTGACTCTTCACTTCTGAGCCTAAGCCTGATTTTCTTCCTTCCTTATTGGCCCTAATTCTCCTTTGCTGATTCTTCCTCATGACTCAAATCTTTGATGTTGGATTGACTCCTGGTTAGTTCTTAGATGTCTTCCTGTTTCTGTCTGTGGTAACTTTCTTACTGATCTCATTTAAATACCGTCTTTATGTTGACAACTCCCATAGTTAGAACTCCAGGCCAGACTTCTCCCCAGAACCATAGACTTCGGATGTCCAAGTGGCTGGTGACAGCTCACCTTGGATGTCTGTTGGGCATCGTAAATTTAATACATCCAAAGGCAAGCTGCTGATTTTCACCACCACCCCCTGCCCACCCCTGCAAAACAAACATAAAACAAGCAAAACAAAAAACCCTGCTTCTACTACAGTCTTGAAATAGCCTCCTAACTCATTTCCTCTTTTTCAACAACAACCAACATGATCTTGGTAACACATGATTAGGTCATGTTATTCTTCCACCCAGAACCCTCCACTGGCTTCCGATCATCTCCATAAGAACGTCCAGAGTTCTCCCGATAGATGGTAAGACTCCGCCTGATCAAGTTCCACCCTGCTGTCCCTCGGACATCATCTCCTGCTACTTGCTCTCTTGTCCTCTCCACTCTGGCCTCATTGGTTGGGCTCCCTGCTTCCCCTCGAACATACTAGGCCTGCTGGCACCTCACTGCCCTTCCCTCTGCCTGAAACGCAGGTGTCACTGGGGCTCGCTCTCACCTCCTTCAGGTCTTAGCTCACCTGTCATCATCTCAGGGAGACCATCTGTCAGTTAAAACTTGTCATCTCTTCCCTCCTGGAAGCCCTTATCCCACTTCTCACTGCCTTTTTCTCTATAGCACTTATTATCTTCTGCCATATATATGCTTTTACTTATCTGTTTTATTTCTTGGCCATTTCCCCCCATGAGACTACAAGTTCTGTAAGAGTGGCTGTTCGATTTACTGCTGTGTCCCCATCGTCTGACCTAGATGATCATAATTGCTGAATACATTTTTGTTAACTAGAAGACAGATGCATTATTTATAAGATTTCTTTATATATTAAGCGTATTAAGACTTTGTTGTAGTTTCTTCAGAATTTTCTCTTTGCCTTGTAATATTCTTTGTGGTGGTTTTTACCACGAAAGGAGTTAAAAACTTTTATGTGTGTAAATCTACCAATATTTTATTTTACAGTTTCTTTCTTTTCCTTTATTTGAGAAAAAGCTTCCCCACCCTGAGTCTGGTATTAGCTTCCTTCTACTTCTTTCATATTTTACTTTTTTTACACTTAACAGTCTTTCAAATATACATTCAACTCTAAAATTCATTTAAGTGTGCAGTAAGCATATAACTTTAGCCTTTTTAAATAACCAGTCATGGGGTTCACTCTTGGTAGACAAGCTTACTACATTCTGATGTTAGTAGCAGTCACCTACAGAATGAATCATTTCCTTTTCTTACTTGATTAAGATTCCTCGGCCCTTATTAATTAAGATTCTGAAAAGTATCTCCTGCGAGTAAGGCTCAGTCATGAAGAATCATCATTCTCAGCTGTAAAACTTCTTTAGGTGGTGGGTACTACTGACAGTACTGAAAATATATAATTGGTTCAGGGGGTTAAACCCAAGGCTTTTAAATACAATTTTTAATGGATTCTCATATCAAGAAAAATATATACATAGGATCAATTAAGAGGAGTAACCAAATATTCTCAAGAAGTTTGAGATGATACTAGTTTACCTCATTACAGTTATTACAGTTATAGAACATACAAGCGTAGGCAAGTAGGCAGTAGTTAAAAACTAGATAAATCAGACTCTAGAACCAGATTCAACTGTGTTTAATTCTTGGTTCTGTCAATTACTAACTGTAAAACCTTAGCCAAGTTAATCTAATTTCTTTTAGACCCAAGTTTCTTATTTATAAACTAAAGATAACAGTGTTACCTACCTGGGGGTGGGGAGTTTAAGGGATGGGACCTTTCCTTGTACAACTGTCATAGCCCTTTCTTCAGAGGCCAGTGTGAGGGTTCTAACAGTTGCTGAATATGTCTATCCCAGTTGCACATTCAGGGACTGGGAAAATAACTACATGGTGGGTATGAACTCATTGGACACCCTGTGCAATAGACTTGGTCAGACCTTCCTTTGCTACCTCCATAAACCCTTACTAACCAGAGATATCCTAAGATTTCTCATATCAATATCACTTCTTATCTCACATTCCTCAAAAAAATCTAGATATTCTCCTTTCTCCTACATAGTTGCTTTGCCACAGAGAAGAATTGGGGAATGTTTACCATATGTTCCTGCAGTGGCATTGCAGAGTCCTCCCTCAAGGGACTGGGTTTCCACTTCAGTCATGGGCCAGTGGTCACTGGATCCATAAACCAGATGTCTAAGTTAGATCTGGAAATTGGATGAGGGACCTAATCTTCCCATTGTGACAGCTGATATCCTGCTCGTAAGCTACCAAGATTTTTGTTGTTGTTATAGAAATTGAGTACTGTCTAGTCACTGTGCATGTATTTCACCTCTCTGGTAACACTAGGACCTTTTAGCAACCACTTACAGGTCCCTCTGGATCAAGGTACCCTGACTGCCACTCTAGTCTTGCCGTCCAGCACAGGAATTATGTCATTCTAGCCTATGATGGTTAATTACTGCTTGCTTGCTTCTGACATTCTGAAATTCCATCCAGATTATGCTCCTTCGGAGCAGAATTTAGTGGCAGCATCACCCGTCACTGTCTTTGATGTACTGAGGACAGCATGCCTCAAATCTTTCACTAGTTTGTTCCCCATTACCTATATGAATGGAGAGTTTCCTGGACTTTGCCTGAGAATAGTCAGGTGGAACAATCTTACATCTTACACAGTAAATCCGTCTAGCATTTCCACCTCTCTGAGCCTTGGACCCCTTCCTCAATACTATACTGCAGAAATTCTGGAATCTCCATCTCATTAACTGCAGGCCATCATGATGACCGAGCTTCAAAGTGACATACATCCCAGCAGACTACTAGGAGTGGTATCTGCTAGAACATTGAATCCTGGGAGTGCCGTTGTTGATGAATTGCACCCTATGCTGACATATTCTACCCCCACTAGTCCAACACCCTTAAAGTCCACTCCAATACCCATTTCCCTGGTTCTTAGCAGAAAATATTAACCGGCTTCTCTAATGTTTTAGTCACGTAAGTTATCTCCTCCTTGGAGTAGGAATTGTACTTACTGCTTGGGCTGTGCTGGAGTTACCATCCTGACAGCAATGAGGGACCATTAGCCTGGAGGCAGTGCGCAACAGTGAGGCAGATCTTGAGGGGAATAAGATTATCTTGCAAGGCCCAGGCTTCAAGAGGAGTTGTTGTGCAGCCTTCAGGCAAAGGGAAGCTGTCCTTCTCTGACAGGACAGATGAGAATTGGGCTTCTGCTGGTTTGAAGGATTCAGAGGAGTTGGGAAGGTCTTTTCAGGATTCTCTGCCTTGTCCACTCTACTATCTTAATTCCAGGTCTCAGGGCCCTAGTCTCTTCCTGTCAGGGCCCCAGCTGTGATATGTAAGATCTGTCAAGGTTGCACACCCAACATCCTTTGCAACTCTTCCACTGTTGCTGCTTTACTATCTTGTTTGGGGTGGGGAGACGGGGCAGTTCCAGTTTCAAGAATATGGCTTTTAACTCTCAAATTCTATACCTGATTTTCTGCACAGAAGGCCTTGGAGCACCAAGGAGATATGAATTCCCTGAAATTCTGCTAAGGAAGCCCTCTGGATTTCACAGTGTGACTTAAGTTGGGAGTTGACTGCTCTGAGATAATAGTCTTCTTTTTGCAAAGCTTCCAATGCTATTAACAGAGCCTTGTCTCTGTTAATAGGGGTCCAAAGGCTCAGAGCCTCAATCCATATAATTATCATCACCCCAAAACTTCAAGCACGCAGTTACCATATAGCCCAGTGCCTCACCTTCCACCTTTACTGCATCCTAATTAGCCACTAGTGAGACTGTTAGTAATTGTGATGAAACTACATGCTAAGAGTTTTCCCTCCACACTTACCAGTAATTCTACATTCGAGGGCCACACCCATATTGATTGTCTTAGCTTGTGTTCCCCAGGAATCAGGGTCTTAGGCAAAGCTCATGAGCTACTTTATTAACGAATGCCATCCCAGTAAAACAATTATGAGGAGAAAACAGAGGTAGGCAGGAAAGGAGGGAGAGATGATGCAAAAGTGCATAACTGAGCTGACCACCACATGGTAGCAAATACCAAGAGATTGCTTGATCCCTCAGGACCATCTTTAGAGGTCAAATGAACTGTATCTCAGGACAGTTTACACAGATGATGGGAGAGAAATGTATTTATCCATTGGCTCTTAACTCCTCATTGGGCAACTGTTTACCCCTAACATTAAGTAGTCTGCACTTCGGGGTTGTACATGCATGGACACCAAATGGGGGTCAGGGCACCTCATGCCCCACAGTCTGCAGGGATGCTCAGGGCAGGAGGGGAGAGCACACAGTGCAGGTCTGAGGTGAGGCGCTGCTGGGTTGTGCTCACGTGGAGTCAGATGAGTCCATACCTTGACACAGCAGGGGCAGAATACCTGGCTGAGGACTCCAGAGGCAGATAAGACAGAGGATCTGAGGTGACCCTTAAAAGGTGATATACCACTTAAGGAACCAAAAGACATTTCCCAGTTTCCTTTTCAGAGTATTGTGAGTGGGCTGTACACACCCATCATGCTTGACAACGGCAGAGCGAGTTGAGCGATAGCAGGGATGCTAGTGGTGGATGGTCTGTAGTCAGCTGTTCTTTACAGAAATCAGAAGTCTGTGCTTAGAAAGGACAAGGGAAGATGAACGTAAGCAGAATTCTGCCACGGGCAGTGAGAGCTCCCTTCTTGCACCTTTCCACTCTGACTCTACTAAATGCCTCCTTGACCATGGTGTTGCTGAGAAACGTTATTTTGAAGGGAATCCATTCCGCTGAATGCACAAGCTGCTACATTCTACTGCAAAGGCACTGGATGGTTTGTTCTTAGGCTAATTCTGCCCCCAAACTGAAATTTCTACTAAAGGTTCTTTTGGTATAGCTAGAAGTTTAGGCCTTCTGGTCTTTCCCAAAAATATATTTGGCCCTGATAGTCACTGGTTCTTAGGAATACCATATGGACCAAATAAGAACATTTCAAATTACCGTGAGATACAACCAAATTTTTGTCGGAAGTCAAGTGTATGCACAAAGTATCACAGAGAACTTTTGCAGGAATACTACCAACACAATTGTGTTTGGACTTTCATATGCCACTGTCCTTACTTCATTTACATTCAGTGATTCCTGGGACTATAACCTTCGTTCAGCTACCCAGTATTTCTTCTTAATATTTCCTCTGGTTCTCTTTTATGTCTGCAGCTCTTGAACTCACCAGGCTTTTGCTCATGAAATAAGCCTCAATTTCTGTATTCATCTTTTTTGTAACCTATGTCAAACTCATAGCTCTTTCATAGTATTCTGCCACTGGGCCCATACACATCCAGATCTGTGTAGTCAGGGATACACTATTTCAGTTTCTGGATCCTCTCGCATCAGAGCTCTCCATTTTCAAACAGAGTTCAACTTCAGCAGACATCACTTCATCATCCCTGGGCCTGGTTCTATACACTCTTAAGCTAAAGCACTTTAGTTCTGTACTCACAGAATTAGGACTCCCCTGAATTAGGCAAAACTATTCATCAGAATTATATTCATAGCACACATAATGGCACACTGTTATTAACTGTTTTCTTTTTAGTTAAGGCACTTATGGTTTTAAGTGACATAAGAAAGAATTTTAAAATGGCTTAAAAAAAAGGATATTTTTGACTAACGTATCTGAAAAGCCTGAGTAGATTCAGCTTCTCAGGCACAAATGGCTTCCAGGGCACAGACACTTATTGGGTCCAGGTCTCTCTCTATCCCTTAGCTCAGCTCCATTCTTGGATAGGGCTCTTCCCTCATAGCAGCAATGTGGTTTCCAGCAAATCCAGATTTATAGACTCATAGCTCCATGTCCACTTCTCTGTTGCAACAGTTTGAACAAAAGTCTTAGACTTGACTTTCCTTGGGTCACATGCTTAACCCTGAGTCCATCATTAAGGCCAGAGAGATAAGACACTCTGATTGGCTACAGCTCAGCTACATGCCAGAATTTATTGCTGAGGGCAGAGTCAGAGTCAAACCATCCAAACCCCAAGAACTGAGAGTGAGGAAGAAGTGCCTCTCAGAAGAAAATCTGGTGCCGTAATCAGAAGAAGAGCAACTCTTTGCTGGGTAGAATGAACAAAAGATGTCCACCATAGTTGTCTTGACTGATCCACTTTTTCTTCTGATCCATTTCCATAGGTCCAATTCTTATACAAACCAGTAATGTCTAGATTTATGTTGGTACACCGAGGGGTGCTCCATGGATTCCTTTACAGAATCCCAGGCTTTCCCTTTCTTAATGAAAGAGGCAGTCTGAAGCTTGATTTCTTTTAAGGCCTGTGCACCCATTTCCCTTTCTCCTTTATACTAAAAAAACCCTATTTTTACAAATAAAAAAGCATATAAATATAGCCCATGTAAAATATAAGCCACTTTGCTAGGGTTTAAGCCAGCAAAACCAGAGACATAATGAGCTGAGCATCTTTATAGATACCGCTTTACAGAATGGTATGTCTGCATGCTGTTGATGCAGAAAATTGTTAAAAAGAGCCAAGCTTCAAGTCCTGCTATATAAAAGGAATGTATAAGAAATCAAACAAAGTTGCAGTTTGTTTCTAGGCATGCATCCTTCTCCTACCAGGCATTCCCAGCAGGCCATTCCAGCAACCCTCTTACGCTGCATCCTCAGCATCGTGTGCGGCTTAGGTGACGTTTTTGGATCCTCGTTTTTGTTTCCTAGTTCTTAGGGTTATATATGTCTCTCCTCAGGTTGGCATATCACTGGTTGTTAATTCTGGTAGAACATATTCCATTAAGATACCCAAAAGTTGCTTAATTGTCAAACAGCAGAATAGGATTTTCCTTCCTCCCTTAACTTTTCTTCCTTCTCTCTCTCTTTTTTTGGCCTTTTTAAAGGAAGGAAGTATTTAATGGGGATGAGTGAATTTTTTTGTTAGAATAGAATGAGGAAGCAAAGATATAAAAAAAAATTTTTATTGGAGTCTAGTTGATTTACAATGTTGTGTTAGTTTCTGAAAGATTTTTATTACAGTCAAACATCTGAGTTATGCTACGAGAGTGTGGTTCATATTAGCAAGACAAAGGAGTGTGTGTGTTAGAGAAACCCCCCACTGTTAACTTCTGCAAGAGAACCTCGGGCAGTACCACCATCCTTCTAAGACAGATCCAGGACACTGTGGGAGGAGGAAGGACAAAAGACCAAGGTGAGCTAGAGGAGAGACAAAAACAAAAGAGACCCAAGAGAGAGGATTCCCCTGCATGCTTCTCCAAGCTCGGCTCTGCATGGAGACCATGGAGAGGCTGATGGGATGGTAAATAGGTGGCCTCTTTTGCTGTACTCTGGGTGTGTTCAGGTGTAGCTATTGTAAGATTGTTTTCCTTCTGGACTGTATTTGCAGGATTTTTCAGATGTTGCATGTCTTACGGTGGAGAAGGAGGAGAGGAAGAGGGAGGTACACTTGAAATTTGAAGTCAAGAGAAAAACATGCATGTAGACTCCTCCTTATGCGCTCATAAAGAGGCCATAAGCTAACTTGGAAAATAAAACCCACATACGATGAGAACAATGGAACTTATCCCCAGCTTCCAAGTCAACAGATTCGTTTCCTGATCCATCCCCCAGCAGTGTATCTTAGGAAACCCAGAAAGGTGCCACCTCCCATCTGCTTTCATTATTTTATGATGCATTTCAGAAGGAGATTTGAGATTTCTAAGGAATGGAAGTATGGTCCAGCCAGAAAGTTTTTAAAACCCAGGGAGTGGGCTCTTTGCCTACAGCTCTCCGTCTGCCCCAGGAATGGTGCCCGTTTGCACCACACTGATCTTGGCTGCTGGGTTTTAATTGGCAGTGAACACACAAAGGGAATGGCACATCCTGGGCCCCTCTCAGAGCTGAGGTTGAATGCAAAGACTCCAGTACACAGAGAATAGAGAGCAGTTCCCAGCCTCCGCCACTGCCAGGTGGAGGGCTGTCTTTGCCTTTGGGATTTTCTCTTTCACCTACTTGGCCAGGATTCTAGAACAGCTAACTTAGTCGTCTTCAACCCTGATCGTGCATTAGAATCACCTGTTGAGCTTTGGAAACAAGTGCTAGGGCCACACCCCCAGATCATATAAATCACAACTTGGGGGATACAGTCCAGGCATCAGCACTTTTTAAAAGCTTTCTAGGGGATTCTCAAGGACAGTCAAGGTTGAGTCCTTCTGGGCTTTCTGGGAAGTTCTCTGTCTCTGTCTGACCCTCCACTCCTCTCGCCTTGCCTGTCTTCACCCCTTCTTCCCTCCCACCCCTCTCCTCTCTTCCCCTTCCCTCTCTCTCCCCCCTTCCCTCCAATAAAAAATTTTGTGATAATGACTTACTTCCCCAAGAAAACTTCCATTCTCTTTCTAAATACTGAAAAGATCGTCTAAACTTACAGTGTTCTGTTTCCAAACATTTTCTAGGATTATAGGAGTCTTGTTTTCAAAATGTGTACTTATAAAGTGATGCACAGCAGTCTGGCTTTACCTGTGGACAGCCTGGCTCTGGCCCTTGATGGAAGGAGATTAGGAAACGAGAGATGAAGCCAAAGAAACTTTGGCGAATGATTTTCTGTTTCCCCATTGTCCTTATTGGCACCAGTGCCCACACACAGGGCCATTTAGGACACCAAGTTCTCCGTTCATTCATTAAATGCATAGATAGATACGTAGATATCTTTAGCCCTAACCGTATTCGAGGCTCCATGCTAAGTGCTAAATATACACTGAAAGAAAAAGAATAACTTCTGCTTTTAAGTGCCTAAAACTTGAATATTTAATTGTAATACCAGGTTTTACATTTTCAAATGGAAATATTTGAGCTGAGTCACAAAGATTGAGTAGGAATTAATAGGGCAATAGAAGGAAAGGAGCATTCTAGGCAGGAGGGAAAATAGGCAAAGGCTCAGAGGTGAGAAATGGTATAAGCCCTTCAGGATCTGTAAGAGGCTCTGGGGGATGGGGTTTTGCTTGCAGGTTGGCGGTTAGCTGTTGACTTAACAATATTAGGCCTCCCTGCCTCTCGTGAGGGCCTCTGAGGCATCGCCTCCTGATTAAGATCCTTACTTTGACTGAAAATCTAACTGCACGCCCCCAGTTTTTATGATTATTCTGTGTCTTTTTTCTCTCTTTTCCCTGCAGGTCAGCAGGTGTAGGGGTGTGGGAGGATAGACACTGATGAATTGAATTTCCATTTGATTCACAGGCTATATACAGCATGTGCACACACACCCTTAGTAGGGAAAACTCTTTTCAATCTAGGGATAAAGGCCTTCAGCCTCTAGTGATAAGGGCCCCAAGCCTTTCTGGAGTTGGGCCTGGGAATTGGAATTTTTAACAAGCTCTCCAAGTAGTCCCATGGCGCAGTCACACTGGGAAGCACTGCCCTAGTGCACAGTGCTGATCTGAGAAGGTGAAGTTCAGGGAATAATAGCCAACACTTATGTAGTAGTAACGAAATGCCCAGCACTGCTTAAAGTGCTTTACTTATAGTAACTCATTTAACCCTTACTGAAACCCTACAAAGTCAGCTTATAATTATTCCCATTTTAGAGATACGGAAACGGAAGCACAGAGTTCAGGTGACTTGCCCACTGCACACAGTCAGTCAGTGGCAGAGTGTGAACAAAGCCACTCTTAATGCACACCCTAGATCTCTGTAGAGAGCCAAGACCATTAGCCAAGCTGGCAGGGAGTTCTTGCCGTGCTCCAGGCACCAGTCATGTGCCGGTGGACGCTTCACATCTGGCTCAGTGAGGGGAGGAAGCACTTGTAGAATTTGTCCATTTCTGTGGTCCAGATGTCCCTGACCACAGAATTGGGAGGAAATGTGCCCAGTGATGAGTCAGCTCCAGTTCACCACCAGACACAGCTGTCACTGACTTGTGACTCTAAGTGGTGTTGGCCACCATGGCAAATGCCAGCAAGGTGCAGGCCAGTGGCTATGGAAGAACAGAAAGGGGAAATCTGTTTCCTAAAACAGTTGGGGGAGTATCAAGAGGCTTTGGAGATCTCAAGTTGTGCTCTGGGTTGAGATAATGAGAGGGCCAAGGAATTGTATTTCGCGACATGGAAGGCATGTCCTGGAGCAGGCAGCCACCTTGTGGTGTGAAGTCAAGGGTGGGGACCCTAAGGCCTTCCTGCCCCCAAATATCCCTGTCAGTATTCTCCCCACAAGTAATTTCCTCCATCTCAGCTGCCTCCTCCCTTCTCTCCCCACCCCAGTTCAAGTGCAGATTCTCTAGAGAGATTTCTTCCTCTAATCTACCCCTTGCCCTTCACACTTTCTCACACTTGCTCCAGGGCTAACTTAGAGGACCAGTGAGGCAGCCTCGCAGCGCATCACAGCTCTGTGGGTCTTGGGGACGCAGGACAGATACATGCTGATTCTTTGTGCTACCTGTTTTAGGTACCAGCAGTGTTTCTACGGGGTTAACCTGTCCAGTCTCCAGGGTGCTGCGGTGGACGAATACTTCAGACAGCCAATAGTAGTAAGTGTGTTCTTTCTTCCCATGTGTTTATCTGTTGATTCATTCACTTACTAACTCAGGCATCTGGGACGCACTGTGCTCTCAGGCTCTGTGCTAAGCCATCACAGAAGCAAAGAAAGAGCTCCTTGGAGCACTATGTTTCAAGTTTTCCAGCTCTGATCTCCCGAGCAATTAGGAGAATTCTCAGAGAATGATACTGTTGAAAGCAAGGAGATTTTCCGTGTGCCCTTCAGTAAGTAACTTCTGACTCTACAACCGTCCTGACTCACCCCATGCACATACTCAGCCCTCATACTTGTTCAATAATTCACATCCTCCCATTGATTCCAGTGGCCCAAGGCATAATGAAAGGGGACGCTTTGGATAATAAATAGCTTGGAACAGGAGTTTTGTTGTCAGACAGATTTGGGTTTCAGTTGTGGTCCCATCTAGCTGTGTAACCTTGGGCAACTTAAGTTTGCATTATCTGAAACTCTTTCAGTTTTAAGTGGAAGGAAACCCAACTCAAACTGGCTTAAACTAAAATGAAATTATTGGTCCTCAAATATTGCAAAGCCTGGAGACAGAGCTTGCTTCAGGGACCTGTTGCAGGAGTTCAGACAATGTCACAATGGTCTGGTTTTTCTATTCTCATCACTTATCTCCATTTCCTCTGGTTTTACTCTGTTCCTAGACAGGATCTCTCCTCATGGTAGCAAGATGGCAGCAGAAGCTACAGCTTCAGATTCTTACAACTCTGAGTCCCACAGGAGAGCCTGCCTTTTCCTAATAACTTTGGCAAAACCCCCAGAATTAGTTTAGATAGAGCCTGCTTGTCCTACCTTGGGTCCTGCGTCCATCTGTGAGCCAATTCCTGTCTTCAGGGGAAAAGTAATGCTCTTCCTTGGCCAATCTGACGTCATAGGCCACACCTGGAGCTGATGGTAGACTGAATTCCTATGGAACTTCTCGTAGTGTAGAGAGGAGGTAAATTCTGGATGGTCCAAAAACCACCAAATGCCTGCTCCAGAGTCGTTGGTGAGGTTTAAATGATATAACCTAGTAAAGCACTTACTAAATAAAGCACTTACGAAATAATTGTGAGCTTGTATTATTAATATCATACTCATTAAGCTCATGCCCTCTAAATTCTAACTCTTGTTGACTTAAAATTTCAGGAGGAAAGCTAGACTGCAATCTTGTTTGAGTTCAGTTTATTCTGATAGAAAGGTATCTTTGGTTTTTTTCCCCAAGGACACATTTGACATTAGGATTTTGATGGCTCGGACAGTCAAGTACACAGTAAACTTTATGGATGCAGAAGAGGCAGATCTCCACAGGTTGGTACCAACCAATGTTGCTCTTGATTTTTAAAATCTCCTCTACCCCCCCCCCCATCCCCCAAACTTCAGGGCAGAGTTCCACAGCTCACACAGGGAAGAGATTTCAGGTGTGAGTCACACACAGGCATGGTCCATCAATTACTAGTTTCATTTATTGCAAAATGAGGGAAATGATGCCTCCTTCATAGGATTGCTTTAGGAATTGAATGGGAAAAATTAAATAGTAGTAGCTAATGCTAACATAGCCAGACACTGTTCTGAGCCCTTTACACATAATGACTCATTAGATCCTCACAGCAACCCTATGCAGATGGTACTGTTTTTGTCCCCACTTCACCAATGACAGCAATGAAGCAGAGTGGAACAGTAAGTTGCATACACAGAATTATGTAAAATGCACAGAATTAATATGTGTGTTAGAGGGAGTATTGAACCTTTCAGAAGGCCAGAGTCTGGGCTTTTTAACCACTTACCCAGGCCAGTACCACAATAATGACCAGAAGAGGAGCTACACCTTGTTGAGTGCTTACTACATAGTAGGTAACATGCTAAGAATTTTACACGCACTGGCTCATTTTCAAAGAGGGCCCTCAGTAAGTGTTAGTTTTTGCCCTCTTTTTTCCACTTGAAGAAACTCTGAAATGAAGACTCATTTCTCAGGTGGTGATATGAATCCCCTTCGGATGACCTTTCATTAGTATTTTACCCTTTTCTGCCTGAGAAGATTGATATTTGTATTTTTTTCTGGGTAAGAAATGTAAGACCCAGCTAGGTTATAATTTGCCTGGACTACCGAGGAAGCAAGAGTCAGACTTCAGAAGGTACAGCTGGCTAACTCAAACCATCACCTATCTTGAGATCATGATGGACAAAGGATGCTCTGTCAGTCAGGATTGGCTAGAGCGTGCTGCAGTAACAAAACCAAACTTCGGTGACTTATGATAACACAGGGGCCTTTCTCCCCTACACTGTTTTATTCATGTGCACCAGCTTTAGCTCCATGCAGCATCGCCAACCCCAGCAATCAGGCTGGTGCAGCAGCCTCTGTCTGTAACAAGGCTGATTACTGAGGAAGAAGAAAGAGCATGGCAAAGCATGTACTGACAATAAAAGCTTCTGCCCAGAAATGACACAGCTCACTTTTGTTCACATTTAATTGGTCAAAGCAAATGACGTGGCAGTACCTAAGCACAAGAGGGTGGATGAATGCAATACTGCTGTGTGCTCAGAGCAAGAGAAGTGGCATTTGGGAACAAGTCTGATTACTGCCACAGGTCAAGACAAAATTGACTTCCATTGGCTTTATTTGCTGCTCTGAGCTGCCTCCTGAGTCAGGGAATTTTTTGAAAATTATGTCTTTGTTGGCGTTTCAGAGATGTCATTCATTCATTTGTTGCATTGATTCAGCAAATGTTTGTTAAGATTCTACTTTGTGCTGGGTACTGTACTGGTGCTTGCACAGATACATTAAGTAATTTCTTAAGTCTCTCGTTGAGGAGCTCATGGTCTGTTTAGGGGAATTCCAAAAGTGGGAGGAAATAATTACAGTGCATTAACAAACAAATTCAATGTGACAAGTATAATGGAAAACTCTAGAAATGCTCTTGACTACTGCAGGGTAGAAGAAGTTAGGCCTTTGGAGGCACCATAAATGCAAACAATCTTAAAAATAACATTTTCCTTTGAAAATCTCTAGCACATTCACTAAAATGTGTCTCCCTGGAGCAGTACAGCCCCAGCAGTGGACCAATAATATCATCTTTTAATTGTGGAATACTTTGAAATTTACAAAGCACTCTCATATACATTTTTTCCCACTTGACACACACAAGAACCGTGAAAGGGAAGTAGAAGAGAGATTTTGCCACTCTTCAACAAAAGAGGAAACTGAGGCTCAGAGAATTAAGTGACTTACCAAAGTTCCGCAGCTAAAACAGGTCCAGCTTGTAGATTTCGTTGTATCTTTTCCAACATTCTTTCTCTTCCAACTTACTCTGCATTTGGCATCAGCGATGGCCACTTCTGCATGACTCTTGCTGTAGCCTGGTGGGAAGTTAAATTGCCTCCCTGAAAAATAAATGAACTATGACAGTGACCTTCTGAGATTGATGTTCCCCCCTTGTGGTCCATTTCATCTTTTAGGGGCCTGAGCAGCCTTTCCCTTCTGAACAGCTGCATAGGGCAGCTGCCACAGCCCATGTTTTGGCTTCTGGAAGGACGGTTGTCAGCTATGTCCTGAGTCATCCTCCTGTTCAGTGGTCCAACCCGGCTCCGGATGCTGCACTCGCCCTGTGGAGTTCTGGGTCACTGCAGCACAGTGGGCTGGTCCTTGCAGAGTTTCATCAAGAAGCAGCATTCTCAAATGTGCAGCATCACCCAAGCATTAATCACCCACTAAGGGAATCTTGCTGCCAAAGCAAGAGCGCTTAAGAGAAAAAGAAAATGTTCTGTGAATGTTCCCACTGATCTCACAAGTGTATCCATTATGTCTGTCAACAACAACAACAATAATTCCAAGTGTTTCTTTTTTTCTTTCTTTCTTTCTTTTTATTTCCTTGCAGAGTAGAAATTCCGTTTGTGTTTCAGATTGCACAGTCTGGCCTCATCCACGGCCTGGCATTCTGGTTCGACGTGGCCTTTGTTGGCTCTCTGTAGGTATCATACCCCTTCCTTACCTACTCTCTCCCCTGCCATCCTCTGCTATTTGTCCCCATAACTTTAAAGGTTTTAAAAAACTAAGCTCAACAGCCGTAATATTTGTTTCTCCACATTTCCAGAAAATAAACACTGATGTTAATGTTACTTTTAGATTTTAGAGTGAAATGAAAATAAGACAGTTTTCCGTAGTTGCCATATCAATTCTGGCTAAAATACTCTTAGGCCAGTTGTGTTGGGCTTTGGAGGAGTCAGAAGAGGGCCTGTGCTTTATCAACCAGCCTGTTCTTTTCCACAATAGATGGGGGCATGGGGGAGGCCAGCCCCTGGCATTGTTTCCATCACACCTAGTTATAGAACCTCTTGTATCTGAGTCATATCTCAAATCATACTTTCCCCCATGTTGGTTCACAGGTTTCCATTTCACGGTCTAGAATCCTTTTTCAATGATCAGGCAGGCGGCATTAGGTAACTTCCCCCTCTGTGCACTCCTCTCTCCCCTACTGGAAAGGTTTGCAAGTTGTAGGGGAGAGACCACCTACTAGTTGACTGTCAGTGTTGGGTGTGCTTTTAAGGGCTGCGCTGCTCCTATGAACTCCAAGTCTCTGCTCTCCTCCTGACACCCCTGCTCTCTTCCCAGGCTTCTCCACGTGTCCCAGCTAGCAGTGAGGGTTGATCTGGGCCACGCGACCAGGCAGAAGGAAAACTGACAGTACACTCTCCTCCACTTCTTATAAAAACATCCAGGCTCTCCATAGCATCTACTGAGAAAGACGTGTCTTTGGGTCTGTGATACAGCTCAGGGGGCTTGGGGGACTCAGGGGAGGCCGGGATCCCTGGAAGCCTTGTGTGGGCTGACAATCAGAGAGAAAGGAAACAATGTACGAGTCATTCCTATTCCACACAGCATGTGTGTTCAAGGAATCTGTGCATCTATTTCTCAGACTCTCCCCCCACTAACATCCCAAGTAAACGAATTTGTTCTGCAAGCGTAAGGGAGATAAGCGTGAAGCCGCCTGCTTCAAGGGGGAAATCTCTTTGAAGTTAAATGCTTTGTCTTAAAAAGCTGTAGAACACTTGCATTCTACTCCGTAATACAGCTGAATATATATTTTGATATAAAGGTGGTTTATATTACTTAGCAGTTAAATTATGTAAAATTACCCCCCGAAAATCTTCAAGGCAAAATGTCCTCTCTAGCAATTTTCCCCGTGTTCAGTGTGCACCTTACTACCTGCAAGCCCATGACCACTGCCTAATCGCAGGACAGGTGACCCTAGCATTCAAAGCACCAGCAGGGTGTCCCCACTTCTTCATATGAAATGAAAAACATCAACTTGAACACACACACGCACACACACACAGACACACACACACACACACAATGTCCACACACACACACACACGCACACACACAATGTCCGGGCTTGAAGGGCAGTAGAGGCCATCTGCCCCCGTAGTTTTTCTTGCTTCCAGAAACCCCATCAGGACCCCTGAGCAGGTGGGCATGAGACAGTAAGAGGCTACACTCCAGACTTCTCACCCTGCCAGACTTTTCCAACAAATCAATTCCCAATTTAACTCCGCTGTTATCAGGCTTCTAATGAACTTTGACATAGCCATACAGATTGATAGAGTGACCAAGTGCCTGGGTTTGAAGCCTGGCCTGACTCCGTAGGGTTGTTGTAGGATTTAATGGGCTAATTACATAATGCTCTTGGCACTGTACCCAGCACATAGTAACTGCTCAATAAATTGAGCTATTCGCATCTTAAAAGTGTTCCATGAGCTAATACACAATGAAAACCACTTGTCCCCAGTTCAATCCATTAATGTGGGCCTGGAGCCTAACTGGCTTTTAACTCTTGCCTTGCCCCACAGGGTCACAGTTTGGCTGTCAACAGCGCCCACTGAGCCTCTGACTCACTGGTATCAGGTGCGGTGCCTTCTTCAGACTCCTCTCTTTGCCAAGGAAGGAGAGACCCTCTCAGGGAGAGTGCTGTTTGTGGCCAATAAACGGTAAGCAGGAGAGTACCGACGGATCCCGCCTATTTCCTGGGCGCTGACAGGTGGGAGCGAGAGGAAGCTGGCAGGCCCCTGAGACTCCAGCACCAGAAATGGACAGCAGCCTTTACAGAGGCCTGGCTGAGTTTGCTGAGATGCCCTCAGCCTCAAAGCCTGCAGGGCACACGCCACCTTGCACTGAGCACGGCCAGGAAGAAAAGCTTAAGATGAGTCAAGGGCAGTGTTCCCCACCTGACTGCAGAGGGAGAGGGAGGGAGGGAGGGAGGGAGGGAGGGAGGAAGGAAGGAAGGAAGGAAGGAAGGAAGGAAGGAAGGAAGGAAGGAAGGAAGGAAGGAAAGAAAGAAATCCATCAGCTTATGGGAGCACTTGCCAAAGACTTGAATTATCAAGCGCTCTAAAACCCACGTCAGCTTCCTGGCCTTACTTCCGTCTGTCTAGCCACACATCCCCAAATTTAGTACTGGGAAATCGATCTGTACTGCAGGGGGGAAAGTACTGCAGGGGTGGTTCATGGTGTGTGAGGCAGGACCGGCTGCTTCTCTCTGGTAATGGACTCACGAGGTCTCAGCAGTGAATACTTTGACTTACCTCATTTTTAGAAGGCTCTATTTTCTTTCATCTTGTTGGAGCTTTTCCTGGGTGAATTAGCGGAGAAAGGCATAGAGGAGTAGCTCAAGGACTCTCAGGGTATTACGGGTACTCAGAGGTCATCTCATCCAACTTTCTTCCCTCCCTACCGGCACTCCCACCCCCACCACCTTCCTTGGACCTGTGCTTAAACACTCCAGTGACAGAGAGCTCACTACCTCACCAATCAACCCTTCCACTTCTAAAGTCTTTATTTTTTTCATGACATTAACCAAACATGTTCACATGTAAGTTGAAAACTACAAGAGTGTCTAGAGTCCAGCCATGCTCCCACCCTCACCCCATCCCCCAGATGTGAGCCCTTAGTCTTTATCCTTTCAAGTCATTTTTGGTGCATGTACCAGCAAAAACATCGCTGTAGAGTTGTTATTGTTTTATAGGAAGGTTACACTAGCAGGCTGCAACTTAAGTTTTCGCTTAGTAATAAGTCCTGAATCTGTACAGATAGATCTGCTTTGTTCTTTTCATAAGTGCAGAACAGCCAAGGACATGGATATACCATAATGTCTTTTTAAAAATCCCTGATTCACTGACATTTAGGTTGCTTCCAATTTTTTTTTTTTTGGCCATTGCAAACAATTCTGCACTAAGTATCCTTGAACGTAGAGCTTGCACGGTGACATGAATATTTCTAAATGAGATGCCTAAAAATAGAAATGCTGGATCAAAGGGTAGGTACATGTTACAGTCTACTAGATCCTACCTTTCTCAGTGACTGCACCAATTTCCACTCATACCAGCAACAGATAAGCAAACTCTTTTCTCCACGTCTCTCCTGAAACTGGATGATAACTGTCTCTATGGCTTTTGCAAATCCAATAGACTCCAAAATAAGTGTTTAAAGTTGCATCTGGTTGTTTTGGTTTATAATTCTTTAATTACTTATAAGGTTATGACTTTCCATATAGTCATTGACTGTTGACTACTCTCTTCTACTTTAGACATCTTTAATTATTAAAAAATTATTCTTGCTGTTGATCACAAATCTATTGATACTTCTGTAGATTCAACTCATTGATCTTAGTTATGTTTCTGAATTCAAAAGAAATAGGTCTGTTCCAACCTCCAAATGGCAGTTGTTCAAGTATTAGGAGCATCTTACCGAATATACTCCTGGTCTCCCTGTCCTCAGGCTAACATCCTCAAGTCCTCCCTCCTATAAGAGTGATTTTGAAATAGTTTAAAATTCTAAGTCCTTCCCTCTGGAAATACGCAGGGTCTCAATGTCCCCTTTAAAATAGTTCTCCAGAAAAGGGAACCCTCTTGCACTGTTGGTGGGAATGTAAATTGATACAGCCACTATGGAGAACAGTTTGGAGGTTCCTTAAGAAACTAAAAATAGAACTTCCATACGACCCAGCAATCCCACTACTGGGCATACACCCTGAGAAAACCATAATTGAAAAAGCGTCATGTACCACAGTGTTCATTGCAGCATTATTTACAATAGCCAGGACATGGAAGCAACCTAAATGTCCATCGACAGATGAATGGATAAAGAATATGTGGCACATATACACAATGGAATATTACTCAGCCATAAAAAGAAACGAAATTGAGTTATTTGTAGTGAGGTGGATGGACCTAGAGACTGTCATACAGAGTGAAGTAAGTCAGAAAGAGAAAAACAACAAATACCGTATGCTAACACATCTATATGGAATCTTAAAAAAAAAAGTTTCTGAAGAACCTAGAGGCAGGACAGGAATCAAGACACAGATGCAGAGAATAGACTTGAGGACACAGGGAAGGGGAAGGGTAAGCTGGGACGAAGTGAGAGAGTGTAATGGCCATATATACACTACCAAATGTAAAATAGATAGCTGGTGGGAAGCAGCTGCATAGCACAGGGAGATCAGCTCGGTGCTTTGTGACCACCTAGAGGGGTGGAATAGGGAGGGTGGGAGGGAGGGAGACGCAAGAGGGAGGGGATATGGGGATATATGTATATGTATAGCTGATTCACTTTGTTATAAAGCAGAAACTAACACCATTGTAAAGCAATTATACTCCAATAAAGATGTTTAAAAACAAAATAAAATAGTTCTCCAAAACTAAATACAGGACAGCACACATGTCCTGGCAAGTGCTGGCTACAAATCGACAGTGAACGCTGCTGTTAATTTAAAGTTTAAATTAAGTTAGGGGCCATTTTACTTGAGTGTTTAGATTATTAAAAGCAAAAAGTATATTTTTACATGACCTTTAAGTCATTTCTCCCTTCTAGTATGCAGCTGATTTTTGTCAGCTTCAATTCAAGTTTTTGTATTTATTCCACTTATGCATTTATCATGCTGTTTTTAGATCCTTACTAGAGCCAATGGATTATCTTACTTAAAAAATTTTTTTTGTGTAGCATGTTAGGGAGTCCTACCATTTTGTATCATTTGCAAGTTTAATAGGCAAACTTTTATTTAAAAAGTATTAAGCAGAGAGAGGCCCGGGGTGTAAACCTTCCTTCAAAATTTGCATAGCCTAATTATCCTGAGCAAAAGAAGCCGGTCTTAATATGTTACATACTGTATGATCCCATATGTATGACTTTCTTGAAAAGACAAAACTATAGTGATGGAGACAGATCAGTGGTTGCCAGGGGTTATGGGTGGGGAGACAGTGTGACTGCAAAGGAATAATAACATCCTGATTGTGGTGGCAGTGTTTACATAAATCTATACATGTGTTCAAATTCACAGAACTGTACAGCAAAAAGGGGGGCGGCAGTCAACTGTACTGTATAATTTAAAATATAAAATAAATAAGATATTGATTCAGAGGCCTATTCCACAATTAATATAAAGCTATGTTAGAAATAAGACAAATAAGTTCTGGGTATTTAAGGTACAGCATGGTGGTTATAGTTAATAATACTGTATTATATACTTGAAAGTTGCTAAGAGAGTAGATCTTCAATGTTCTCACAAGAAAAAAAGAAATGGTAATTATGTGAAATGATGGAGGTGTTGGCTAATGCTATGGTGGGAATCATTTTGGAGTATGTAAGTGTATCAAATCAATGTGTTGTTTACCTTAAACTTACACGACGTTATATCTCACTTATGTCTCAATAAAGCCCCCCCAAAAAAAATTTTTAAAAGTTGCATAGCCTAATCTACACCCTTTGGATCTGGCCTGGAAGCAGCTCAAAATGCCTCCACCTGTGCTCATATCCAGCCCACATTCCTCCATCCAGGCCAGAGGAAATGTGAACCAACCTTTACTGAATGTGATTCCAGATGAGCTTAACCTCTAGTTTCACCCTCATTGCCCAGTCCAATAACACTGCCACAAAGGGAAATGAAAGTTATTGGACACAGCTATTACTATTCTTTTTTGAAACTATGCTGTATCTCTAGTTTTCATAACTTTCTATCTTCTTAAATGGCTGTTTAATTTTTTAATACATAATATAGTTACACTGTACACAACAGAAATGTACAAAAAGGCTTACAGTGGGCTTCCCTGGTGGCGCAGTGGTTGAGAGTCCGCCTGCCAATGCAGGGGACACGGGTTCGTGCCCCAGTCCAGGAAGATCCCACATGCCGCGGAGCAGCTGGGCCCGTGAGCCACGGCCGCTGAGCCTGCGCGTCCGGAGCCTGTGCTCCGCAACGGGAGAGGCCACAGTGGTGAGACGCCTGCGTACCGCCAAAAAAAAAAGGCTTACAGTGAAAAGTCTTCATCCCGGTGCCAGACCCCATTCATTCCCCTCCTCCTGCTCCAGCGTGAAGCCACTGTTAACTGTTCCTTGTGTATCTCTTAGAGTTTCATTTTGGATATACAGTTAGAAAATACTGTACTTGTAGGAATACTTTTCCCTCTGTTTTTATACCTAAATGGCAACATTCTATACCTGTTTGCTACATCTTAATTTTCTCACTTAACAATACATCTCGAATACATTTCCATATCAGTACATTGAGATCGTTCTCTTCCTCTGCCTTGAGTTACGCTATTTGTGCATCATTGTCTTCCTTCATAAGCTTATCACTTCCTTCATGGAGGTAAGGGCTTCATTGCAGTTTTAAAAATTTGTAACAAAATATTTGCTCACATTTTTCAATTTGTGCCATCATCTATCTATTGTGTGTTTTTTTAGCTGTTAGTAAAATTTCTACTCTTTTTCTGCTTTTTTTCTAACAACATCTTTGTATTAATGTTATGGTTGTTCATCAGCCAATTAGTGAGACTTTTCTGGACAGCAATTTACAAGAAAGAAGTTCCTATGATGGGGAGAAATGTGACCGTCTTCCTGCTGTTGTTCTCAACTCACACTTTCTCTCCTTCTGTGCTGCTACAGAGTCATACTGCTTCCTGCAAATATGGCTCCTCTTGTGATTCTTTATATAATTCTTTATGTTCCAGTTCCATGAGAATTTCTGCCCAGTAGCCTTGCTCACCCCAATTCCTGCACATCATGTTACAAGAAATAAAGCTTTTGTGTTCCAGAAAATGTATCTGCAGGTAGTGTATTTGTGTAAGTACCTTCTGAGATGTGCTGGCCCTGGACTGTCTTGCCCCTCTTTGCACTTCTGTACTTTTTCCCATACAGCTTACAATCAATCTCAAGTGCTTTTGCAGCCCTTACACCTAAGTTGGAGATGGCAGATATATCTTTCTCCCAGTTTTACAGAACATGTGGTCTGTGGTCTGCAGTATCTTTATATTCTCCTTGTTTGGGGAGTGCTTCTAGGAGGAAAAGTAAGAAATACTAACTTATACCCAGTTCTTCCTGGAAGTCACCACTTTATTCCTAAATCCTTATACATCACCTGTTTAATGACTAGTTATTTAAAAAGTGCTAAGGAGCAGTAACCAGCATCTGCCTGGAGTTTTGGACTTTGCCTTTTCTGCTTTGTGCAAACCAGGATAACGTTCATTTGCTTTCAAATATTTATATTTTAAGGTATCTCAGGGTGTAATTAGGTGAGTGAATTTAAGTCATCTTCTTCTCCCGCTTCTTTTTTCTAACGTATCTTGGGTTTCATCCTTATCAGTCATATTTTTCTACCCTCCCTTCCTTCATTCCCCCAATAGGCAAGAAGAAAGCAAAGCAAACCATGTTCACACCCCTGCCTCATGACTCCCAGGGCTCCCTCCTACAGCCCTCTACACTTTCATCATGGCGCCTTTGTTATGTTGCTGTTATTTGTCTATATGTGAGCTCCCACAAAAGAGGGCCTGAGTCGTATTCTATGGTGCCCCTCCTCACTTAATACATTCCAGAGATTCAGCAGTGGTGTGGAATGACTACCGGAATGATGGGGTCATATGCTGATGATTCCTCTATGATTAAAAATGTAGCCCAGCATAACTGAAAGAAGATGCGGAGATACCATGGGCATGCAGTGCTTTTGCAGGAGGAAGAAAGGGAGGAAGTTCTGTATCTTATTAGACCAGCACCCTTGTGTAGTGAAAGAGACTAGGTTTTGGAGTCTGGATGTAGCCCGGTTCTGTCCAGTCTCTTTTCCATACTGGTTGCTACTTGAGTGATCTTGGGCAAGTTAATGAATCTCTGTAACACCCCAGTTTCCTTACATCATCATCTATAAAGTAGAATGTATAATAATTGTCTCACTAGGATTTTGCAGATATTAAGGGGAAAACATAGTATAGTAATTAACACGTATGTCCACAGTAAACCTTAGTTCCCTTTCCTCTTCCCTTGCTCTCTTTCTTACTCTCATTGTATCTCATGAGATTTTTTTTGTTTTAAAATTGTTTTCCTTGGTATTTTCTGCAAACCTCAGCACTTCCTTAATGTCAGGGTTTTCACACTATTTTTTCAGTAAGGGACTGCCTCTTTGTTCTGCCTTAGATTGGACCTCCCCTTCCCTTATCATCAAATATTCTTTTAAACTCTGACCTCCTGGGAGAACTCCCTGTGCAACCACACCAGTGTGACAATGACTGCCCTTTTCTTCCCTGCCAGGAACATTTATGATTGTATTGGTAGCATTTTACTTCTGACAGCCTCCCATCATTCTTGAGTTGTCATTCATTTTATTGCTCTGGACAGTAAAAGAGAACATCTCTTTTTTATGCAGTTTATGAAATTTATATCCCTAAAGTTCACAGAAATGGTCTCCAAAGTTGTTTGATTATGCGCACCTATGAGTAATATCACTTTATGCATGTGTTCCCCAAGTACACTAACATTTCTCTTTTAATTATGTGAATGTGGGCTTCCCTCGTGGCACAGTGGCTGAGAATCCGCCTGCCAATGCAGGGGACACGGGTTCGAGCCCTCGTCCAGGAAGATCCCACATGCCACGGAGCAACTAAGCCCATGTGCCACAACTACTGAGCCTGCGCTCTGGAGCCCACAAGCCACAACTGCTGAGCCTGTGTGCTGCGACTGCTGAAGCCCGTGCGCCTAGAGCCTGTGCTCTGCAACAAGAGAAGCCACCGCAAGGAGAAGCCCACGCACCGCAACAAAGAGTAGCCCCGGCTGGCCACAACTGGAGGGGGCCCGCACACAGCAACGAAGACCCAACGCAGCCAAAAATAAAATAAATATATATAGAAAAAGCTTTAATTATGTGAATGTACTACAGTAATAATAGTAGAAAATACAAAACCAAGTGCTATAGATAGACCTATATGGATGTATATATATGTGTGTGTATGTGTGTGTATATATATATATACACTATATATATACACACAGGCATAGAGAGGTCTGTGTACATATACACATACAGAAATTCATACAGTGTGCATTTTATAAGACACAAAAATAAAACTAAAAAGAATTTAAAAAATCAATATGGCTTATCGCTGGATCTAGCTCAGCTGCTTATCCTGTGCCAAAATGTTTTGAAACAAAATTTAAAAATTTTGGATCCCTAGCGAAGGTCTGCTATGCTCAGGTGTGCTGCCAGAGAAGTTGGTTTGCAGAGACTTTGATGAGATGCGTGGTTTATAAAACTAGAAGACGTGCTGACCGAAGAATGAACACTTTGGAAGCTTCAAGTGCTGCTGCTATAATGCTCAGCATGAAACTGCTTCACCTTGGACTTCAGCGAAGACAAAACCTCTCACAAGGTATGGATTCAGACAGCTGTAGCGGAAAGAATTCTAGGGGGAAACTATTGTGCACACTTAGGTGCAGTGAAGGAACAAATCTGAACTTTTCACTGACCACACTGAGCCATGGCAGGACATGAAGCTCTTTTTTCCTTCCATTAGGGAGATAGGACTTTGATGAGAGGTAAAGAAGAGGAGTGGGTTGTAAAAAGTATAAAGTGGCAATATTATCATATTTAGTATATGAAAAAGAGCCCTGCTGAAGACCCCGCAGCAAGAACGTACTGATTGTTCTTCCGAATCACAGCAGGAACCGTCCAGCTCTTAGTTGCGACCAATCTGACTCTGCGCATCCACAGACACACACATTTGAAAATACTTCCGAGTGCTCGGTTTATGCTCTAAGTTCTACATTAATTACTTCAAGTATTGTTAATAAGGTGTCTTCTGTTTCGTGAAATGTGTTGGTGTGTCCTTCCCTGACTTGTTTGCCAGGCTGATCTGTCAGCCTTTCTACGATGCCAGCAAAGGTTGCCCCCTCCTGAGGAGCTCACTGTTTCAATGTCTAGTTCTCAAGTCTGCCTTCAGGTATCACAAATGCTGTGAACGACTGGATGTGGGTATCATGGAAGAGACATTTTAAAACAAACAAAAAGTTCCAAGTCAGATGAGTTGAAATGAAATAGGATTAAAGGACATTTTAAAAAATATATGGCTATGGAGGGGCGGAGTCAAGACGACCTACTAGGAGGATGCGGAGTTTGCATCTCCTCACAACTAGGGCACCTACCAGGCACCAGTGGGGGACCACGGGCACCTAAGGGGACAGGAGGAACCCCCAGTGACCGGGTAGGATGTGGGGCATGGGGGGAGTGAAGGGGGAGGAGAAGTGGAGGCAGGACAGGACTGGCGCCCCTGAGGGGTGGCTGGGGGAGGGGAAGGGATCCCACGCCCCAAGGGGGAAATTGGGGAACCATTGGGAGGGCAGAGGATCAAAATGGAGTGTGGCCAGGTTTCCCCTGCCCACTTGGGTACCCAGGAACCTGCTGACATCCTGGGCCTGATCCTCTGCCCACCCAGGTCCCCTCCAGCCCTGCAGGTCCTGAGGGAGTCGGAGGGAAGGAAGGGGGAGCAGAAGTAAAGGCTGGACTATGGGACTGGCACCCCTGATGGGCAGCTGGGGGAAGGGAGGAGCTTCTACACCCAGCAGGACCCACCCATGGTTAGGGGTCCAGCGGGGACAGGGGAGACCGTGGGGGAGACGGTGGGGGCGGTGCGTGGAGGAATGGAAGGGAACACGACCAGTGCTTTCCCTGTCCACTTAGGCACTGGGGAGCTTGTTGGGGTCCTGGGCCTAACCCTCTGCTCTCGGAGCATCCCTCCTGCTGCGCAGAACACAAGCTCCACCCCTACACCCCACCCAGGGCCCCACCTCTACACTCTGAGATCCCCTCCAACGCGCTGGACCTAAACCCCACCCACACACCCTCACACAGGGCCCTACCTCCAAACTCCAGAACTCCACATTCCAGAGGCCCTCCTCTCCACGTGCTGCTTCTCCCCTTCCACACAGGTCCTAAGCAGAGGGCCCGCCCCATGCTTGAACGTCACCTCGCCTAGGTCCCACCCCACCCTAAACCCCACCCCTGCCTAAGTTCCACCCTCACCTAAACTCTGCCCCCATAGGCAAGGATTTTTTTTTTTTTCTTTTTTTCTCTTTTTAGATAGGGGTTCTGTTTTACCTTGTTGATTCATTGTTGTTGATTGTTTTATATTTTTATTTTTCCTAATCTTCTATTTTTCTCATTTTATTCTTTATGCTTTGTTATTCTCTCCTTTTGGCTTGTCCCACCCCCCTCCCCTTTTTTATTTTTTTATGTGTTCTGGTTTTATTTTACCTTGTTGCAGTTGTTTCAATTATAGTTTTATTTTTCCTAATATATTTCTTATCTTTTTGAATTTATTTTGTTTTTTATTCTTTGATATTGTACTGCTTTTTCTTTCTTTCTTTCTTTCTTCTTTTTTTTTTTTTTTTTTTTTTTTTTTTTACCACGCTACGAAACTTGTGGGATCTTGGTTTCCAGGCCAAAGGTCAGGCCTGAGCTCCTGTGATGGGAGCTCAGAGTCCAAACCGCTGGACTAACAGAGAACCTCAGACCCCATGGAATATCTATCAGAGTGAAGCCACCCAGTGGTCCTCATCTCAGCACCAAGACCTGGCTGTATCCAAAGCCTGCAACTTCCAGTGCTGGATGTTTTAGGCCAAACGAGCAGTAAGACAGGAATATAGCACCACCCATCAAAAAAAAAAAAAAAAAAGAAATGACAAAAAAATGTATTACAGATGAAGAAGCAAGGTAAAAACCTACAAGACCAAATAAATGAAGACGAAATGGGCAACCTACCTGAAAAATAATTCAGAGTAAAGATGATCCAAAATTCAGAAATAGAATGGAGAAAATACAAGAAATATTTAACAAGGATCTTGAAGAAGTAAAGAGCAAACAAACAGTGATAAACAACACAATTACTGAAATTAAAAATACTCTAGAAGGAATCAATAACAGAATAACTGAGGCAGAAGAATGGATAAGTGAGCTAGAAGATAAAATGGTGGAAGTAACTGCCAGGGAGAAGAATAAAGAAAAATGAATGAAAAGAATTGAGGACAGTCACAGAGACCTCTGGGACAACATTAAACGCACCAACATTCGAATTATATGAGTCCCAGAAGAAGAAGAGAAAAAGAAAGGGTCTGAGAAAATATTTGATGACATTATAGTTGAAAACTTCCCTAATGTGGGAAAGGAAATAGTCAATCAAGTCCAGGAAGCACAGAGAGTCTTATACAGGATAAACCCAAAGAGAAACATGCAGAGACACATATTAATCAAACTATCAAAAATTAAATAGAAAAAATATTAAAAGTAGCAAGGGAAAAGCCACAAATAATATATAAGGTAATCTGCATAAGGTTAACAGCTGATTTTTCAGCAGAAACTCTGCAAGCCAGAAGGGAGTGGCAGGACATATTTAAAGTGATGAAAGAGAAAAACCTACAGTGAAGATTACTCTACCCAGCAAGGATCTCATTCAGATTTGATGGAGAAATTGAAACCCTTACAGATAAGCAAAAGTTAAGAGAATTCAGCACCACCAAACCAGCTTTACAACAAATGCTAAAGGAACTTTTTTAGGCAGGAAACACAAGAGAAGGAAAAGGCCTACAAAAACAAACTCAAAACAATCAAGAAAATGGTAATAGGAGCATACATATTGACAATTACCGTAAATGTAAATGGATTAAATGCCCCAACCAAAAGACATAGACTGGCTGAATGGATACAAAAACAAGACCTATACATATGCTGTCTACAAGAGACCCACTTCAGACCTAGGGACACAGACAGACTGAAAGTGAGGGGATGGAAAAAGGTATTTGATGCAAATGGAAATCAAAAGAAAGCTGGAGTAACAGTTCTCGTATCAGACAAAATAGACTTTAAAATAAAGACTATTACAAGAGGCAAAGAAGGACACTACAGAATGAGCAAGGGATCAATCCAAGAAGAAGATATAACAATTGTAAATATTTATGCACCCAACATAGGAACACCTCAATACATAAGGCAAGTGCTAACAGGAATAAAAGGAGAAATCAACAGTAACATAATAGTAATAGAGGATTTTAACACCCCACTTTCACCAATGGACAGATCATCCAAAATGAAAATAAATAAGGACACACGAACTTTAAATGACACATTAAACAAGATGGACTTAATTGATATCTATAGGACATTCTACCCAAAAACAACAGAATAGACTTTCTTCTCAAGTGCTCATGGAACATTCTGCAGGTTAGACCATATCCTGGGTCACAAATGAAGCTTTGGTTAATTTAAGAAAATTGAAATCGTGTCAAGTATCTTTTCCGACCACAGTGCTATGAGACCAGATATGAATACAGGAAAAAATCTGTAAAAAATACAAACACATGGAGGCTAAACAATACGCTACTAAATAACTGAGAGATCACTGAAGAAATCAAAGAGGATATCAAAAAATACCTAGAAACAAATGACAGTGAAAACACGACAACCCTAAACTATGGGATGCAGCAAAAGCAGTTCTAAGAGGGAAGTTTATAGCAATACGATCCTACCTTAAGAAACGGGAAACATCTCAAACAAACAACCTAACCTTACACCTAAAGCAATTAGTGAAAGTAGAACCAAAAAAACCCCACAAAGTTAGCAGAAGGAAAGAAATCATAAAGATCGGATCAGATTAAATGAAAAAGAAATGGAGGAAACAATAGCAAAGATCAATAAAACTAAAAGCTGTTTCTTTGAGAAGATAAAATAACCTGATAAACCATTAGCCAGATTCATCAAAAAAAAAAAGAAGATAAAATAACCTGATAAACCATTAGCCAGATTCATCAAGAAAAAAAGGTAGAAAACTCAACAGAATTAGAAATGAAAAAAGAGAAGTAACAACTGACACTGCAGAAATAATAGAGAATCATGAGAGATTACTACAAGCAACCCTATGCCAATAAAATGGACAACCTGGAAGAAATGGACAAATTCTTAGAAAAGCACAACCTTATGAGACTGATCCAGGAAGAAAGAGAAAATATAAACAGACCAATCACAAGCATTGAAACTGAAACTGTGATTAAAAATCTTCCAACAAACAAAAGCCCAGGACCAGATGTCTTCGCAGGCAAAATCTGTCAGACATTTAGAGAAGAGGTAACATCTATCCTCTCAAACTCTTCCAAAATATAGCAGAGGAAGGAACACTCTCCAACTCATTCTACAAAGTTACCATCACCCTGATGCCAAAGACAGATAAAGATGTCACAAAAAAAGAAAACTACAGGCCAGTATCACTGATGAACATAGATACATAAATCCTCACCAAAATACTAGCAAACAGAATCCAGCGGCACGTTAAAAGGATTATACACCGTGATCAAGTGGGGTTTATCCCAGGAATGCAAGGATTCTTCACAATATGCAAATCAATCAGTGTGATACACCATATTAACGACTTCAAGGATAAATACCATATGATCATCTCAATAGATGCAGAAAAAGCTTTTCACAAAATTCAACACCTGTTTATGACAAAAACTCTCCAGAAAGTAGGCATAGAGGGAACCTACCTCAACATAATAAAAGCCATATATGACAAACCCATAGCCAACATCGTTCTCAATGGTGAAATACTGAAACCATTTCCTCTAAGATCAGGAACAAGACAAGGTTGCCCACTCTCACCACTGTTATTCAACATAGTTATGGAAGTTTTAGCCACAGCTATCAGACAAGGAAAAGAAATAAAAGGAATCAAAATTGGAAAAGAAGAAGTAAAAGTGTCACTGTTTGCAGATGACATGATACTATACATAGGGAATGCTAAAGATGCTACCAGAAAACTACTAGACCTAATTAATGAATATGGTAGAGTAGTGGGATACAAAATAAATGCACAGAAATCTCTTGCATTCCTATACACTAATGATGAAAAAATCTGAAAAAGAAATTAAGGAAACACTCCCATTCACCATTGAAATAAAAAGAATAAAATACCTAGGAATAAACCTACCTAAGGAGACAAAAGACTTGTATGCAGAAAAGTATAAGACACCGATGAAAGAAATTAAGGATGATACAAACACATGGAGAGAGATACCATGTTCTTGGATTGGAACAATCAACATTTTGAAAATTACTAAACAAAGCAATCTACAGATTCAGTGCAATTCCTATCAAACTACCAATGTCATTTTTCACAGAACTAGAACAAAATATTTCACAACTTATATGGAAACACAAAAGACCCTGAATAGCCAAAGCAATCTTGAGAAAGGAAAACGGAGCTGGAGGAATCAGGCTCCTGGCCTTCAGACTATACAACAAAGCTACAGTATTCAAGACAGTATGGTACTGACACAAAAACAGAAATATAGATCAATGGAACAGGATAGAAAGCCCAGAGATAAACCTACACGCATATGGTCACCTTATCTTTGATAAAGGAGGCAAGAATATACAATGGAGAAAAGACAGCCTCTTCAATAAGTGGTGCTGGGAAAACTGGACAGCTACATGTAAAAGAATGAAATTAGAACACTTCCTAACACCATATAGAAAAATAACCTCAAAAAGGATTAAAGACCTAAATGTAAGGCCAGACACTATAAAACTCATAGGAAAACATAGCCAGAACACTGTATGACATATATCACAGCAAGATCCTTTTTGACCCATCTCCTACAGTAATGGAAATAGAAACAAAAGTAAACAAATGAGACCTAATCAAACTTAAAAGCTTTTGCACAGCAAAGGAATCCATAAACAAGATGAAAAGTCAACCCTCAGAATGGGAGAAAATATTTGCAAATGAAGCAGCTGACAAAGGATTAATCTCCAAAATATACAAGCAGCTCATGCAGCTCCATATCAAAAAAACAAACCATCCAAAAAATGGGCAGAAGACCTAAACAGACATTCCTCCAAAGAAGATATACAGATTGCCAACAAACACATGAAAAGATGCTCAGCATCACTAATCATTAGAGAAATGCAAATCAAAACTACAATGAGGTATCACCTCACACCCGTCAGAATGGAATCACCCAACAATCTACAAACAATAAATGCTGGAGAGGGTGTGGAGAAAACAGAATCCTCTTGCACTGTTGGTGGGAATGTAAATTCATATAGCCACTCTTTAGAACATTATGAAGGTTACTTTAAAAACTAAAAGTAGAACTACCATATGACCCAGCAGTCCCACTGTTGACCTTATACCCAGAGAAAACCATAATTCAAAGAGAGTCATGTACCACAATGTTCATTGCAGCACTATTTACAGTAGCCAGGACATGGAAGCAACCTAAGTGTCCATCGACAGTGAATGGATAAAGAAGATATGGCACATATGTACAATGGAATATTACTCAGTCATAAAAAATGATATTGAGTTATTTGTAGTGACGTAGATGGACCTAGAGATTGTCATACAGAGTGAAGTAAGTCAGAAAGAGAAAAACCAATACCATATGCTAACACATACATATGGTATCTAAAAAATAAATCTGATGAATCTAGGGACTCTACGGGAATAAAGACGCAGACCTAGAGAATGGACTTGAGGACATGGGGAGGGGGAAGGGTAAGCTGGGACGAAGTGAGAGAGTGGGATGGACATATATACACTACCAAATGTAAAATAGATAGCTAGTGGGACGAAGCCACATAGCACTGGGAGATCAGCTCAGTGCTTTGTGTCCACCTAAAGGGGTGGGATAGGGAGGGTGGGAGGGAGATGCAAGAGGGAGGGGATATGGGGATATACGTATGCATATAGCTGATTCACTTTGTAATACAGCAGAAACTAACACAACATTGTAAAGCAATTATACTCCAAGTAAGATGTTTAAAAATATAAAAAAGCCCACAGAAATGAGTGCTTAAAAATATATATATGGCTATGTCTTCCTCTTATTCTGTTTGTCCTCAATAAAATCTAGACCTTGAGTTACCGGTTTCACAGAATCTGACCTTATATTTAAACCTACCCAGGCCACTATTGGGAATGATAGGGAGGGATTTATATCACTCACTAATTTCTGGAATTTAAAAAAGAAGCCTAGTTATCAAGGAAATTGAAATTAAAATAATAATATTTTAATCCCAAACATTTAAATATTAAGAATTGGAAAAAGTATAATGAAATTAGTAGTTTTATGCTTTGTAGGTGAGGCGGTAATTTGGTACACTTTCTGGAAGATATTTTAGCAGCAGGTCTTGAGAGCCTTAAATATGTTTTATATGCTTTAGCCTGGTGAGTCTACCTCTAAGAATTTATCCCAAGCAAGATAATCCTAGATAGTACGTAAGGATGTATTACAGGAATGTCTTTTGCAGAGAATTTCATAAAACCAGATTTTTGTTACCATAAATAATAATATATTATTGTAAAAACATAAATATTTAACAATGAGAAATTGCTAAATGAATTGTTCTATACCTACATAATGGTATTGACAAATACATTGTTGAGAATTATAGGATAAATGCTAACGTTAAATAAAATAAGGAGATAAGGACTATTTAAGCAATTTAAGCATGATTTTGCTAAAATTTTATATTTATAAATGTAGGGAAAATTACATAGAAGGGAAATATTCTGCAATGCTAGTTGAAGGAATCCTTGTCTAATGACATTATGGACTATTCTATTTCTATTTTTCCTTATTTTTCTACAGTGAGTATGTCACCCTTTTATAACCAAAAGAAATACATATGTTCTTGAGAATGACTAATAAAAATCCCACAAACATAGCCCCTTCAGATTAGTCATCAAGGATATAGCATATTACCTGTTATTATTAGCAGCTTCTTCTCACTGTAATTGCTTGAGGCTTCGTCTGGGGTCTCTTAAAATCACATTTGTTGGCTGTTTTACGTCAGTTTGAGGTTTTAGCTTAGCCAATTCTCGCATGATTAAGATTGTTTTGGTACATCAGTGGTGACCCATAAAGGGTCTCTGTTACTTAAAGCCATTTCTGCCATTGATATTGATAAAACTTTTCTTTTAAAAATACTTTAATCAACCAGAAATACCATTACCTTTGTAATATTTAAACCAAGAAATTATAGCTATCAGACTCTTGTAATAAACATTTTGCAAGCAAACAAGCCTTCAATTACCTCTACCAATATTAATCATATCCAAATAAACAGATACAGAAACGTATAAGATGCCAAACACATGCTCTTAAAACCCACGTGAAGTAGGTATGCGTAGGTGATGCCCAGGACTTCCCTGGTGGTCCAGTGGTTAAGACTCCACGCTTCCACTGCAGGGGGCATGGGTTTAATCCCTGGTTAGCAAACTAGGATCCCACATGCCACATGGTGCACTCAAAAAAGTAGAAAAAAAAGGAAAAAAGAAGGTGCCCTAAATATATGTGACTGGCTAACACCAGCCTTGTGAGTTGATATGTTGGTTTTCTTTTTCTGCCTTACAGACAGAGCTATGACATTCAGATCGTGGCGCTGGTAAACCAGACAGGCTTGAGGTCTGGGAACACCCTCGATTTAAAGAATCCCTTCTTTAGGTAAGAACTGCCCTCATCCATTTCACACCTATGTATATAGGATCTCAATTGACCATATGACTAGGTAAAGAGGTTTAGAATAATTCCATCTTTCCCAAGAGGAGAAAAAGCATCTATTCTTCTCTAAGGAGACTTGGATCCCAATATGGAGTTGAGTGTTTTATGTTCCATTAAATAGAAATCTATATAGAACAGTCTGATCCTGATACAGCGCAGGAGAGTCCTACAAAGTGAATTCTCCTTACAGCTGTGTGACCTCAGGTAAAGTCACTTTCCTTCTGGCATTCAGTTTCCTCATCTGCAAAATGTAGAGTTTAAAGATGATCTTCTTTGCCCTTCATTCACTATGGGATGATTTTACGTAGCAGTTATTCCAATACACCTAAAACACGCGTCCATTTAAAGTAGATTTTTTTAGATGTTTTTTGAGAGCATGTAAGTCAGGACATAATTTTCTTTGGCAGCTGTGCCAGAGATTTTGTCTCTGGCCATCAGATTTTGTCTGATACGAAGAACTTGCCACAGGGGGTTGGATACAACAAATGTTTGTGGAAAATCTCCCCATTTGCATAGCTGTTCAATATGAGCCAATTAAATATCCTGCTCATGAAATCAGCCACACAAAACCACGGGACACTGTCACTCTTGACCTTCTTAATAGAAAGTGACTTTTCTCTCATATTTTAATGTCTCCCCAAGGCTTTAATTCAAGGCATCATGTCTGTATAGTATTAAAAAGCTTAAAGAAAAGAGGAAACTCAGGAAACCACACCAAGAATTCTTTGGCCAAGATGGGAGAATAAAATGTTGACCTTGAAGCAGGGGAGGCGAGGCTGTAATTGTATATGTCGTATGTAGGCTGTCACACACGGTGTGACTCTTTGAAACCTATTGCCAGTTGGGGATATGGATCTGTCTCGAATTCCGAGGGAAGAGAGAAGTCCTCGCTCCCATCCCTTTGCACAATCCTGCCATGTTAAGGAAAGAGCACAGGTTTTGGGCTCGGAGAGAACAGGCTGACTACTCACCAGTACTATTGAACCTGCCTAGCCCTCAGTTTTCTCATCTGTAAGATGGGATAAACAGCATACCTCACCAGGCGATTGCAAGGATCTATAACATGTCCAAGTACGTAGTAGTTCACATAACTGGTGCTCAATAAATGCCTCTTTCTTTTCTTCCTGTTCTCGGCTCACCAGCTCTCTCTCTGAGTAAATAGATGTGGATTTGTAGTTCATTCCAAACAGAATCATTTGGGTTTTGGAAAAGCAAATGAATTCTTGTAGGGTTTCAGAAAACCCACTTTTGAATGAAAGAACCACATAAGCTAGTAACTCTGAGTCCCCCTTCCACTTCATCACACAAGACCAAGGTTTGAACCAGAAAACCACGGAGAGAGGGCCCGGGCCTTGGCCAGCCCCTGCTTCGCACGAAGACATAAACACAGTAGCCACAGGTCAAAGTGAGAGTGTCAAAGGTCTGCTGATGCCTAAGATGGCTACAGCCCTGTCAAACAGATGGACAGTGGAGCAAGGGGCAGATACCTTTCCTTTTCCCCTTTTCCCTCACTCAGCAGCAAGTCTGATTCATGTATTTAATTAAGCAAATGAGGTGCTTGAAAATGTAACTTCCCTGGGGATCACAGATCTTGAGTATATTTCTTCACCATCCCTTCCTGATGTCTAGGCCTCGGTATCCTCAATGGAGATGTGGGCTAACTGACAGAACTTTTGACGAGTACTTGGTATATAGTAGGTGCTTAGTTAAATGTCCAACAGTGTTAATACCCTTCTCCTCCTCCCCCACATGCAACTCCAGTTTGCTATTGCAGCAACCGAGAAGCAGCAGCCCAAGGGGGAGAGAGAGAGAGAGAGAGAGAGAGAGAGAGAGAGAGAGAGAGAGGGAGTGAGAGAGAGAGAGAGAGAGAGAGAGAGAGAGAGAGAGAGAGAGTGTGTGTGTGTGTGTGTGTGTGTGTTGTATGTGTGTATTTGGGAGAATTAAAATAAATGGCATTACTCAGAGGTACAATTGGTAATACAGCCTCAGAATAACTTTCTCTCCATTTGTTTTTTATTCCGCCCATTTTTAGGGCACAGTAGGCCCTACTGACACACAAAAGCAAAAGATTAGTTTTGGGGTTTTGGCAGATCCCCAATACCGTCTGGCCACCAGTGACATGCTAAAAACATGTCAAGATCAACAAATTAATTGCTGAACACATGAGCATCCACCATTACACATAATGTGAAAGTTTCTCTTTCTCCTTGGGCAGTGTCGGGGGGACTTTTATTTTGACTATTAATTATTTTAAAGTAATTTGAAAATAAAAGAAGAGCTAACAGCTGTTCCTAAAAGTGAGCAAAGGCACAAAACTACTCTATCAGGGAGGGAAAGTTCTCCGGTAACCTAGTACATCTTCCAAGAACTGTGAGATTAGTCCTTCATCATTAGGGCCCCACACAGTCTGTCCCAGGACCTGGCTGGGCCACTCACTGTGCTGGGCTGTGGAAATGCGGCTGTGACCAGGGCAGGTGCAGCCCCTGCCTCCATGAAGCCCTCATTGTAGTGGGAGGGAAGTGGGCATTAAATAGCTATCTGCATAATTAATTATATCATCATTACTGCAATAAGTGACACGCAGGAGAAGTAGAGGTCACCAAGAGAGTGTTAATCCATAAAACCACCACCACGGGTGCCCCAAACCCAGAAACAGCTGAAGCTGCTTCAGAGCACCAGGAGAGAGAGCTCTGAGGTACTGTTGCCAAGTCCCACTAAGGAAAGCTGGGTCCCACTAAGGACCCAAAGTTTCCTGTTGAAACTTGAGACCTTCATCAAGTTTGCTCACTTCTGAGAAGCCTCCCAAACCCGAGGCTGGCCGAGATGCCCCTTGCACATCACTCAAAGAGCCCTGTGCAAATAACCACTTCTGGGGTACCTGGATGACTCTGTCTCAATTATTATTTTATTTGTCTGCAACGCCACGTACCTTGAACACAAGATTTTGCCTACTGCCGTTTATAATGCAGTGTAATGCAGTATCTAGCGCATTAGGTGCGAGATAAACACTTGATGAATGAGTGAATGAATGTGGCCCCGTGGAGCTCCTGATGGCTCCTAATAGAACTGTGACCAAGATGCCATGGCCCAAAGAGCATTTCATCTTCCATGCTCACACCACAAGCCAAGCCTCTGTTCTACTCATGGCTTCTCACAAAACAATTTGACCCTTCTTCCCCCAAAATACTAAGTTCCCTTGACTTCCTCAAGTTAAATATTGGTTTCCTTTGTGCTTTTTTTCAACCAGTTTATTAAGTAATTATTGTGTGCCAGGCACTCTTCTCAGTGCTGGGGTATAAGAGAGAATGAGATAGGTACAAACTCCCTGGTCTCATGGTTTGATGTCTCCCAACAGACATCAGGAAAGTAAGCAAATAAATAAGATAATTTCAGATAGTGGTAACCTCTGAAAAAGATAAACAGAGTAATGTCTACCTGATTTCAAGAATTACAAGAAAGCTACAGTAATCACGGCAGTGCAATACTGATGAATGGATGGCATGTAGATGAATGGAAAGAAATAGAGATCAGAAACGGACCGAAACGTATATGTCAATCGATTTTCAACAAAGTTGCAAAGGCAACTCAATGGAGAAGTGATAGTCTTTCAAAAGTGGTGCTGGAATGATTGGGTATCAGTATGCCATTAAAAAAAAAAAAAGAAAAAAAACTTCCTCCCATATCTCACACCATCTCTAAAAATTAACTCAAAAGGGATCATAGATTAAAATGTAAAGCATAGAAGAAAATTTTTGTGACCTTGGATTAGACAGTAATTTCATAGATATGGCACCAGAAAGAATTCATGAAAAGAAAAAAATGATAAACTGTCCTTTATCAAAATTAAAAATGAATGAAAAGATAAGTCACAAACTGGGTGAAAATATTTGGAAATCATTTATCTGGAAAAAAAACTAGTATCCAGAATATAAAAAGAAGGTGTGATGCAGTATTCTCAAAAATAATAAGAAAACAGTGATTTTTTTAAAGAGCAAAAGATTTGAACAGATACCCTATCAAAGAAGGTATAATAGCAGATAAGCACATGAAAAGATGGTCAACATCATTGGTCATTAGGGAAGGTGCACATTATAACCATAATGACATACCATTACACACCTATTAGAATGACTAAAATAAAAATCCTGACAGTACCAGGTGCTGAGGAATTCGTGGAGCTCCTGGAACTCTCATTCATTGCTGGTCGGAATACAAAATGGTACAGCCACTTTGGAAAACAGTTGAATAGTTTCTTCTGTCATTAAAAATTCACTTACCATATCACCCAGCCATTCCACTCCTGGGTATTTACACAAGTGAAATGAAAACTATATTTGAATGTTTATTGTATCTTTATTTATAGTCACAAAAAATTGGAAATAGATGGAATGTCTTTCAAATGGAGAATGAATAACATCCACACAATGGAATAATTTTCAGCAGTCAGAAGAAATGTGGTACTGATACATGTAATATACAGCTGAATCTCAACTACATTATGCTAAGTGAAAAGAAGCCAGACCTAAAAGGCTACATACTATGTGACTCCATTTCTATGACATTCTGGCAAAGGGAACGTTGTAGATACAGGAAACAGATCAGAGCTGGGGTTGGGAGAGGGTTGACTATAAAGGGGGTATGGGAACATGGTGCAGGGTGATGGGATTTTTCTAGGTCTTGATTGTAGTCGTGGCAGTATGTCTTTATGTGTTTGTCAAAACTTGCAGACCTGGACACTAAAAAGGGTGAACTTTACTGTATCTATAAAAATACTTTAGTTATATAAAAACTTACAAGAATGAAAAAGGGATAGCAGAAAACAAATGAACAGAGTGATGTGCTGGACAGTGGCAAGGCCAGGGATCGGGGGTGGGTGTTATTTACGTGGGGTGATCTTCTAAGCCTCTCCAAAGAGGTAGCTGCAGAGTGAAGACATAAATGTCAGGAAGGAACCAGCCTGGGCAGACATGCCCGCAGAGCCTTCTACAGGAGAGCAGGAAGGGCAAAGCCCTGAGGCAAAACGAGCCTATTGAATAGCAAGAAAAGAGAAATAAGCCGCTTAGTCTTTGCTGTAAACCTATAAAAAAAAAGCAAAAAGTCTTTCAGTGAACAAAAATCTGGATCCTCGTCTCAGATCTGAATTTAGGCTATGCATAATCAAACTCACTAAATATAGTGGGTAAATACAGATCTAAGGCTGCCCATAAAAACTCCAGGAAACAGCATGGAGCAGGAAGAAGGAAGTAAGAGGGGGCAGGGAGGGAAGGAGGGGATGTGAACATACAACCGGCTTGCCTGTAGCTTTGGATCTGGTGGAATTTAATTACTCCGTGTCATAGAATCACCTTCTCTGTTTTAGGTTTGCTTAGAAGATAGTGACAAGCCAAGCCATAAGTAAATGAAGGCCCGAGAAGTCCCTTGACATGCAAGTTAATCCTTTATGTTCACATGCATTCTAAATTTTACAAGGATGTTTAGGATTATCTAAATTCCTTTTTTCCACCTTACCTTTAAAATGTGCATCCTTATTTGACTGACAAATCTATTTCTTGGTGCTTCTTTACCTGGACTGGTCCTTAACAGCTTTCTGCATGTAGCCGAAGAATGATTTTCTTTTCTGTTTCTTTTTTTTTTTTTTTATAGTAAAGCCAACAGCATTGCTTTAATTTTTGAAGTATTTAAAAAAGAAATTGAACAAAATCCTACCTCATGTTTATAACGTATGCGTATGTATGACATGACATTAGAGCATGTGAGGGGTGATCTATTTGCAATTTTAATCTGTTCTTGCAAATATTTTCAGTAAATATCTAGTGCCTAGCTCAGCGATGTGTTAAAGAATTTTTGCTTTATTCAGGTCATGGAATAATATGATGTCAGGAATGTTCCTCATTGGCAATATTTGATGACTCTGTGTGTAGTTAAGGAAATAAAGATGGAACCTTTGTCAGTCCTCTTAGGTTTACAATAAAAATGTACAGTGTGAGACACCAGTGAGGCCTCTCCTTTACGTTAAGACATTTGTTGTATGTCGCACTTCAAATGGTGGTGAAAGATGATCTTTCTAAAGAGCGGGTTTTCCCCTGGCTTAACAACCCTTATAAAAATGGATGTCACGTCAGCACCACAGTCTAATGAAGCCCAAGAGGCAACCTGCTCGCTCTGTGGGGGAACCTGGGATAAAGAGCAGTTACATATTCTCATCAGTCAGCCGGTCACCCACAGCCGTCAGCTTTCCACTCCGGTGCTTTCACTCCTTCTGGCAGCTCAGTTTGAAATAGCCTTCTCCTTCTATCCATTCCAACAGTCCTACTCCCAAGACTGCAAGGCTTCCTTGCAACTCACCCTCACCAGCGTGCCTCTCTAAAAGTACCCTTTCCTACCTTTAATGTGTCTCCCTTCTTGAACGAACCCTTTCATGCAGCATTTTATCACTTCCTACCATAAACACACACATCTTTCTCTTCTATTAACTGGTTCTTTGTGGGTTGGATCAGAGAGCGATTCACTTTTTAATTTTCCACAATGCCTAACAGTACACCCAGTGCATGGAAGGTGCTCAATAAATGCATTAGTAAAATAAATAAATCTATCCTGAAGTTAAGAGTAATTAGAATAATGGAATCGGGCCTGACAGTGTCCTATTTTTTTTAATCAATATTTTTTTATTGAAGTATAGTTGGTTTACAGTGTTGTATTAATTTATGCTGTACAGCAAAGTGATTCAGTTATACATATATATATACATTTAAAAATATTTTTTCCATTATGGTTTATCATAGGATATTGAATATAGTTCTCTGTGCTATACAGTAGGACCTTTTTGTTTATCCATCCCATATATAATAGCTTACATCTGCTGACCCCAACCTCCCACTCCATCCCTCCCCCAGCCCCCTCCCCCTTGGCAACCACAAGTCTGTTCTCTATGTCCATGGTTCTGTTTCTGTTTCATAGATAGGTTCATTTGTGTCATATTTTAGATTTCACATATTACCGATTTCATATGGTATTTGTTTTTCTCTTTCTGACTTCACTTAGTATGATAATCTCTAGTTGCATCCTTGTTGCTGCAAATAGCATTATTTTGTTGTTTTTTATGGCTGAGTAGTATTCCATTGTATATATGTAATACCACATCTTCTTTATCCATTCATCTATTGATGGACATTTAGATTTTTCCATGTCTTGGCTATTGTGAATTGTGCTGCTATGAACACAGGGGTGCGTGTATCTTTAAGAATTATAGTTTTGTCTGGATATATGCCCAGGAGTGGGATTGCTGGATCATATGGTAGTTCTATTTTTAGTTCTTTAAGGAACCTCCATACTGTTCCCCATAGTGGCTGTTCCAACTTACATTCCCACCAACAGTGTAGGAGGGTTCCCTTTTCTTCACGCCCTCTCCAGCATTTGTTATTTGTAGACTTTTTAATGATGGCCATTCTGACCAGTGTGAGGTGGTACCTCCTTTTAGTTTTGATTTACATTTCTCTAATAATTAGCAATGTTGAACATCTTTTCGTGTGCTTATTGGCCATCTGTATGTCTTCTTTGGAGAAATGTCTATTTAGGTCTTCTGTCCACTTCTTGATTGGGTTGTTTTTGTTGTTGTTACTGTCGAGTTATATGAGCTGTTTGTATATTCTGGAAACTAAGCCCTTGTTGGTCACATCATTTGCAAATATTTTCTCCCATTTGGTTGCTCGTCTCTTCATTTTGTTTATGGTTTCCTTTGCTGTGCAAAAGCTTGTAAGTTTGATTAGGTCTCTTTGTTTATTTTTGTTTGTATTTCTATTGCCTTGGGAGACTGACCTAAGAAAACATTGGTACAATTTATGAGGCCTGACAGTGTTCTAATTGCTTTTCAAGAAACTGTAAACCCTGGATTACAGAAACACAATATGGCTGCTGCCGCTGCCACTGCCTCCACCCACACCCGGGGCAGACATTCATAATCAATCCCCACACTCTTTCCCACCGAAGCCTGATGTGACCTCACAGTCCTTCTCAGCCTGACGCCCTAGGAAGCCATTATCTATCTATAGATGTGGACACAAGAGATGAAACCCATGACTTTCAATGATTCAAAACATTGATATTATTTCCCAATCTTTGAACAGTCCTGAAGATCTATAATATTATGAATTTATAATTTATAATTTGTGCTGAAGCACAAATTTGATAACAGATACCTGCTACAAGGGTGGATGATAGGGAGGGTCTTTTTGTCAATAACTCAGAGGATGCATCTCCATGTCATCAATAACTATCCCAAGGTGTTCCTTAAAAATTGTTTGTCATCATCTTCACCCTATTTTTAGAAATTTAAGTAAGCTCTTAGTGTTACTAAACAAATGATGTAGAGTAGAGCTTACTTTAATGGAGGAATCTAGTAACTTTACTACTTATTCTAGTCCTATATCTTATAGAATTATTAAGAATCAAAGGGAATTACTTATTAAGTGTGAATTTACTGTGTTTTATGGGGAAATTACATTACCATATTACTTACAAATTTGAAAGTGACCTTAAAGCATGTCCCCTGTGAATATCAAGAGTAGATTCTGAATTTAGGGAAACCTTGGAGACCTCAGTCTTTCGTGAAGCCATCACATCGTAATTAAGACAAGGCCAGAGCCCTGGGGAGTCATGGCAAGTTGGTCAGGAGCTGATGTCAGGAGCTGCTCTGAGGTAGCCCGCATCTCAGGAAGTGCAACCAGGACAACTGTGGGACTTAGAGGTCGCACAGGCTGAGGAGCTCCAGGACACACACCAGGCAGTGGCTGTAGAGGTTAAATTGTGCCTTTGACTGCCAGTAAAATGAGGCGCTGACTGAAAATAAACAGTAGCTTTATCATATCACAGAACAGAAAGTCCAGAGGTAGAGTGGACTCCAGGATTGGTGACTCAGTGGCTTGGTGTTTTCATCAAGGACTGAGGTTCTTCCCTCCTTTGGCTCTGCCATCCTCCCTCATGGGTCAGCCCCCTTAAGAGGCACAAGGAGACCATGAAAGTTACGGGAGTCACATCTACACACACCGATGTCCAGAGTCATGAGAAGAGGCTGTCACTTCTGGTGTCGCCTCTTAAAGGTATGCTGGTTATATCACTTATATAACACTTATTATGTACCAGGCACTCTTCCAAGCACTTTACAAACGTAAACTAATTGCGATCCTTACACCCTGTAGGTATGTATTATTATTAACCCCATTGAACAGATGAGGAAATGGAAACAGAAAGGTGAAGTAATTTTCCTGATGACACACAGCTGGTAAGTGGTGGTGCCAGGATTGTAAACCAGGCAGCCCACTCCAGAGTCTGTGCTCTTAACCACAAAGCTCTCCGTACCGCAAAAGAGCTTTTCAGAAGCAACCCACAGACTTGCCTTCATACTTCCGTGGCCAGACGTGAGTCACATGCCCACCTCTAAACCAGTCAGTGACAAGAGACATGGGATTACTACAGAGGGGCTAAACTGAACAAGATTTATCTCTGAGCTGGAGATGGACTCAGCCTGAAAAAAAGTAGGGTTCCATTCCCCAAGAAGGGGAATGGACATAAGGCAAGGAACCACTGTCACCTGCTTATGAGGGGCTGCCTACAAACAGTCCAGCCGCACTACTGATTCCATTTCCTCTGCACTTACAAGGTAAGACGGTGTGTTATACCGTAGTCATCCACACACGTACGTCTCCCTCTTCCCACTTGCTTGCAAGCACTCCGAAGATAGGAACAAATCTTACAAATCTGCATATTCCCCACAGGGCCTGGCATAGGGCCTGGCTCATAGAAAGTGTTCAAGAAACGTTTGTTCATTATAATTGAATTTTCATTCTCAAGTCTACTTAATTGGAGAGGTCAACAGTTGGCCATGCTCAAGGCAGGCCGGTAATGCATTTTCACATTGATCTAGCAATCAAATAAATTCTGAGAAACTTCCCTTGCCATGCAAAATAGCATGAAATCACACATTAACATAGGTCAGTACAAAAGCCTAAACTTATTAAATTGTTAGTGTCTTGCACTCAGCACCCTTGGAAGTAACATTAATGTCACATTTTATTGTGACTTGACAGTTCTACTATATTTAACGAAACACATCAGAGCGCCATAGACAGAGCAGGCTTCATAATTTGTACCACTCAGTGCAAAAAAAAAGATGCAGAGACCCAGCCTGGGTAGATGAGTCCGTCTCCCCTTTCATGAGCTTATTGTTCCAAACCACGGTGGACAGGTGACCCCGCAAGAGACTGTGACTTCCCAGTACTGAGATTGAGAGTGGGTGCGAGGGCCCCGCGGATTTGCAGACTGAGCTCAGTCCCTGAACAGGAACTAGCATTGCTCTTCCCCACCTCTGGAAACAGCTGGACATATGCCTGATTCCAGCTCTACCCTCCTGGGGGCAGAGTGTAAGAGTAGAACTCAGGCCACCCTGCCTGGTTGCTACTGTAGTCAAAGGGGCCGGGGCAGGGAGGGAGAAGCCCGCCAGAGCCTGGGGCTTAGTGGATGGATCCCAAAGAGGCAGTGGGAAGGCGGGACCCCCTGTGAGCCGAAGCTACCAGCCCCAGGCGTGTGCTCTGTAGTCCCAGCACACTCCACTGACAAAACACAAATTCAAAGATAAAAGTATTAAGGATCTCAGGACAGCAACTACAGAGCGTTAAACCACAGGACCCTGTGCGACTGCACTTATCACACGCCCTGGCCACAGAGGTGAGCTGTAGTGCCTTGCTTAAATGTGAATATCCATCTATGGAGAAGAGAGACGCCCTTTTAAGTCGTGCTATTATACAAAAGCTGGTTGAATGCATGAGCTTATCTCAGGGGATGGGGAAGAAATTAGACAATGAAGAGAGTAACTGCTCTCTGTACAAGTGTTCATCCCGGGTTCCGTTCAGTGGCTCCTCTCCTGATGTATGCCATGGTGACTTTGGACTTTACCCTGTAGACAGGGAACCAGGAACCATTCCACGTTTTTTAAGTGGAGGAGTGACATAATCAGATTTGTCTCAAACATGGGTTTCTTTGGGGGCAGTGTGGAGGAGGAATTCAGCCGACCCTAGGCAGCCAAATCGACCACGTTCTACATCAGTTAGTACTGAAAGTAATATAACAGCACCATGGTTACAGGTGAGGGCTCTTTAGTTAGAGTATAGCTGGATTCAAATCCTGGTTCTGTCACTTACTAGATATATAAACTTGACCAGTCACCTGCCTTCTCTGAGATGCAATTTCCTTATCTGCTAAAATGAAGTAATAGCAATAGGGTTCTTGGGAGGGTTGATGCAGTGATATACATAAAGCATTTAACACAGTGCCTGCATCATTAAATATAGCTATTATCCTATTTTATTGCCGTAGGAAATAGATTCTTATTGGTTTCTCTTCCCAGCTCCATGTTGACACCCTTTCTAAAACTTCTGTGGTTCCATTTATAAGAGGAAAAGGGGCACATGCCTGACCACCCCCATCTGCCACTCTCTCTCCCCTCTGGAACCTATAATTCCTTGGGGCAGAAGGAGTGACTATTACTTCCCCTGCTTTATAACCGTATTCCTCTACCTTAGGATAGCAGTCTCAAGATCTAGCTCTCCAATGTGGAGTAGTATCTTATCTACTTACAGAAGGAACTCTTGTCTGGGTCACTTTCGTATGAAAGGAATTTAGAAAATTCCACTTTCTGTTCATAACCTAATTTTAGACATATTGTGGCTAAAGAAGTCACCTCATTCATTCACTCATGCCTTCATTCATTCACCCTCTTGCCCTGGATCAAAAAGTCTATGTAAAAGATGAACTAAAGGGTGATGACTTAAGGAAGAAATAAAAATATATTAGTTTAATATTTGCAGTATATTTTTCCATTAAAAACAAAATCTGTCAGTGTTATATTAATATAAGTGAAGTAATGTGGGAATCCCATTTATCTGTAACTCACTAGAAGAGAGATCATTTGGGGGACACAACAAAAGCAGTTCTACCTCAGGAGCACCAGAGGCGACTGGCACTGTTTCCCAGGTATTAGGAAATACCTAGAAATTAGAATGAGAGAATGTGTTTATCAAAATAAAAACTCCAGGGCCATGTTCTTTCAGAAATGGAGAAGTTAAACACCACGAGCTCTAGCATCGGGCACACTAGGTTTGCATGTGCGTGGAGACTGGCAATTTTAAGGTTCGCAATTTGGCGAAACCTGTGGGCAGTCGGAATTGCCTTGCCAGGCCCCCTGAGTGATGCTACAAATGAGGAGCAGGTGTGTTGACCTCCTTGGCCCTGATGGTCAGTTAGAGAAGTCGGTGCTGGGCTAGGGCAGGAAATGGAGATGCGGGTGGTCTCTGGATGCTACTCCTCAAACTTCAGTGTGCATATGAGTCTCCTGGAGAGCTTGTTAAGATGCAGAATCTGATTCAATAGACCTGGGGGTGTGACTTGAGATTCTTTATTTCTAACGCACTCCCCAGCGATGCCAGTACTGGTGGCCATGGACCACGCTTTGAGTAGTGAGGGAGCGTACTCCAGTGGGTGGCTCTGTGCCAAGGTAGCTTTTGCTGCCGGTTCTGTTCTCACCTGGTGCCTCAGTATTTGTACATTTCTATGTTGTGCATCAAGCTGGTAACTGGGTCTCTTTCTTTCTTACTCAGTTGTTAACAAATATCTGCAGAGTACTTACTATTGCAGAGATAATGGCAATTTGAAGGTTTGAAGCAGAGGGGTGATGGGACGGGATTTATCCCATGTACTGGTTCACTTTGGCTGCTTTTGATAAACAGTATGTGGGCAAGAATGGAAACAGGGAAATCCATTAGGAAGCTGTTTCCATAGAACAAATGAGCGTTGAGGAGTTAGGGCAAGGTTTTTAGTGGTGAAGATGCTGAGAAGTGACCAGATTTAGGATCTATTTTGGAGACAGTAGAAACAGAACTTGCCAATAGATTGGCTGTCAGTAGGAGACGAAAAGAAGAATCAAGGTCAACTCCCAGGTGTTTGGTCTGAGTGACAAAGGGCTACTTACTAAGATGGAGAAGATTGGGGAGGGGCAGGTTTGGGAGGGGAAATCAAGAGTTGTGTTGTGGGCATGTTGGGGTTGAGATGGCCGCTTGTGTCAGAGGAGAGTTGAGAGCAGGCAGTTAGATGTGTGCATCTGGAACTCAGGGGGAGCCCAGTCTGGAGGTAGGGGCGGGAGAGCCACAGAGCATGCAGGTGGGAATTAAAGCACAGGCTTGGATGAGGTCCCCTGGGAGACAGCGTAGAGAAGAGAAGAGAGCCCAGAGCAGAGAACTCTAACATTGAAAAGTTGGAGAGAGTAGAAAGGGTCTGCCAGAGAGTCTGAGCAGTTTGCCCAGTAGAGTAGGAGGAATGAGCGACAGAACAAAAGAAGAAATTGCTTCAAGGACGAGGGGTGAACAATTTGCGTCAAATATGGCTATGAGGTCAAATATGATATGGGAACAGACTTAGCCCTTGGGACAAATAACATGGAAGTTATCAATGGCCATGATAAGAGCCATTTCAGGGGTGAAGAGTGAAGGGGAGGATGACAAAGTGGGCAAAGTGTATCTAGACAGCTCTTCCCAGGAGTCATGATGTGAAGAATAGCAGAGACATGGGGTGAGAGCTGGGTGCCTCTATCTGAATCTCTGCCTTGACAGCATGTACATAGCACCTCATTTTCTCCACCTCCGGTTGGACTTGGGCCGCAGCTTGGTCTTTATAGACTACACGTAGGCTGGAGTCTTTTCCTGAATCTTAGCCCCACGTCTGGCAATGTACAACCGTCTGCCCGACGACCCTGAAGACAAGTTTCTGCCCACTAGAGTCTCCGTTTAAAGTAAGAGTAAACCATGTACCCAGGAGAGATGTGGACAAAAAGAGAAGGAAAGAGGTAAGTCTTTTCTTTCTTTTTTTAATTGAAGTATAGTTATTTACAATGTTGTGTTAGTTTCCGGTATACAGCAAAGTCATTCAGTTATACATACATACGTATTCTTCTTCATATTCTTTCCCATTATGGTTTATTACAGGATATTGAATATAGTTCCTTGTGCTATACGGTAGGACCTTGTTGTTTGTCTAGTTTATATATAGTATTTTGTATCTGCTAATCCCAAACTCCTAATTTATCCCTCCCCCATCCCCTTTCCCCTTTGGTAACCATAAGTTTGTTTTCTATGTCGGTGAGTCTGTTTCTGTTTCATAGATAGGTTTATTTGTCTTATATTTTAGATTCCACACATAAGTGATATCATATGGTATCTGTCTTTCTCTATTAAGTGTTTTCCTTACAAAACCAGACAAGTTCTATGTAGTTGATGGCAGTCAGTGACGATGCTGGGTCTTCAGAAAGCATGACCATCAAAACGATGACGGTTGAAGGTAAGAGGTCAGAGACCTCCCATCGTCAGCAATTATAAGCGAGGTGACAGATGCTCACAATGCTAGGAATTATTTAAATTTAATTTTTGAATTGTCAGTACATTCACATGGTTCAAAGTTCATGAAGTAAAAAGAATGTACAGTGGAGTCTCCATCTGAGCCCTGTCCCCAGCCTTCCAGTTCCCATCCCCTAAGTCAACTAAGGTAAGTTTCTTGTCCATCCTTCAGTACACACATGCAAACACACATGCATTGTTCCCTCTCTCCACCTTTTGGCAAAAGTGGTATTATAGCCAACGTATGATTCTGCATCTACAAAGACAGGAATTTGGCAACTTGGAGGGAAGTGGATTTTTGCAGCTTCACCTAACAGCTGTGAAATTCATGAGAAATGTCCTTTAGGAAAGCACTTTTTTATTAGGCAGTAGGTATGAAACATGGAGTCTAAGTTGAGATCTCATGTGTCTGGGAGCATCTGTTGAATGGGGTGGACCTGTGAGGAGGTAGAAGGTACCTGGGAGAACAAGGTAGGAAATGTGACATTTGTGCCGAAGAATTCTCATACAAGTTCCCAGGTCTGTCGTGGAACCTTGCCATCGCTGACGTGTTTGCTCGCCATCACCCCATCCCTTCCAGCGCTCTGGGAAGGCTCTGCCCTCCTGCCAGCACACCCACAGGGGTCCTTGGCTGGATCCCTCTGAAGTCAGTCACCTACGAAGATCACCTCCTGTTCTCTGTCAAAATTGGCCTTGTATCGCAAATGCCTCCGTCTCGGCTGGCCACCCTTGCAGTGCCCCCATCAGGATTTATCGTGTGACCAGGTCCCCGTGCTCCTGCTTTAATGCCCCACCACCAGCTGCATATCTGAGCCCCTCTCCTAGCAGGGTGGGTGTGCCTCTTGAATGTGAATCAACTCTAATATTTAAAAAAACAGGACCCAGTTTTTTAAATTACCATCTGACATGCCAAGTGAAGTGAAGCTCATTTTCAGATGATTCCCAGCTGTCATAATAGCATTGTGCCTGGATGGCTCAGTCATCACAGAAGAAAGGAGGGCGATCTTATTTCAAATTTAACCTGATAACGGGAATTATGATTGGAAATCACCTTGAGATATTTAGAGCAGCTACTTAGAATCACATCGATTAACATTTGTCCATTGCTTTACTGTTGATAAAGCACTCTTATGTACACTGTCGTCGTATATGTTAGGGACTGATGGTGGCTCCAAGGAGAGAACAAAACTGAAGTATTTTACTGCCTAAACTTAGAAATGGTGAGGAAACGGACAGGTTCTTTCAAAAGGAGACCACAGAGCTAAGCACAAAAGAATAAGCATTACCAGCGCCAAACCCAGAGAGACCGAGATGAAAACATTGTCAATTCAAGATAGATATATTGTGGGAGGAGAGTCAAGCCAAACTGAGCTCCTATAACAAAGTGTCAGGATGGAGGGCCGGTAGACGACTGTTTGGCCAAAGTAGGTTGCTTGTTCTTTTATTTATCGCATAGGTAATACATAGCTTTGTATTAAAATATCACAACTTCAGATAAACCTGAAAGAAAGTGGCAGTATATCTTAGGCTTCTCTGTCTAGCCTCTCTTGTGGCCACATTCTTGGAAACATTTGCCTGAATTTCTTCTCCACTGAGACCCCCAATTTGCTGCTGTAAATTGGGGGTCCTTGTTTCCCTGTAAAGTCTTTACCAACCTGCTGTCTCTTGCAGTGGTTTGGGAATCAACATTATCCTAGCTGTTGATGACTCAGGAATGGACCTAACTGATGATAACCGCATGTCCTGGAGGGTTGGCACTCGTAGTTATCGTTTGTCTCAGAAGCTGAAATGCGCACTCTATCCATATAAATTGTGGGAGAATTCATCTTGATGAATGCCGAGTGGCGATTTTGGCCAATTGTGAATACGTATTTTCTTTATGGTGCTTTCCCCAGAGTTTTGCGGAACTGGCTGGAACACATTTTTGTGTTTCTACTTCCCACCCTCACTCCATTTGCCTATCAGGTTCCCTTGCATACAGTAGGTACTCAATACATGTTTACTGAATGAAAGTTCTCTTTCTTAGAGCATGATGAGGCTCCACCGCTGAATGGGTTCAGAGGGCTTCGTTTCCCAGGAACTCCTCGTGTGCGAAGCGATTGTCCTGATGAGAAAGTGAGAGCTGAATTGTTGAAAAGACTGATTCTCCCCCTTGAATCAGGTGAATGTATGGGAAGGTGTGAGACTTACGGGCATCACTACCGTGTGATGAGTCTGAGCATGTGCGTGTATGTAGGTATCATTCCTTTATTCCTGGACCGTGGAAGTTCCCAGCATGGGACCCTTCTCACCAGGAGCCAGCATTCAGAATTCTTTCTTCTCTGACAGTTCTCTTCTCAAGACTCCCCTCCCTCTACAACTCATCCGTCAGATTACAGCTGTCCCCAAATGAGTGAAAAATGGGCAGGACACAGGTAGAGGTGAGCTCTCCAGAATGAAGACCAGTGATGGCCAAGAGCATGGAACAAGAGTGGGAAAGGTGCCAAGAAGATTAACACTGACCTAGCGTTTCTGGAACACACTTGAGGGGGCTGTTTTTCCTGGAAAGTTCTAATAGTGCTAAGCCTGCACTTACCCCAAACCCTCTCCTGGGTCACAGATGAGGAGGGTGGCAGGGATGGGACACAGAAGGCAGGAGAGGGGAGCATAAGAGCAACGAGAAGTTGAATTAGAGGGAGAAGAGAGGGAAATTGGAAGTAGAATCAATGGAAACAGTAAGGATTTATCAATAGCCCTTTTCCCAGGTGGGTGTTAAAGAGTATCTGTCCATCTGCCTATATATCTATCTATCCCTCCATCCACTCATCTATCCATCCATCCTGCCTTTTTCTAAAAGGATTTAAGTGCGTTTCCAAGGATAAAGTATATATGATGACATAGTATAAACTATAACTGGGTAGAATAACAAAGAAATGCAAGGATGGGGACAAAACGGAGCCGAGAGCAGGGCTCACCCCCATGTGCTGGGCTGGATGGCTGAGGGGCTGCCTGTGACAGTGAGAGTCAGTGACACACACGACCAGAGGGAGAATCTTGCTAAACCTGGAGCTCTGGGCTGTGAAGTGTGTCTTCCTTGGTCATGTCTTGCTTGGACTTAGCACACCTGGTTGGGTGGGTGGGTTGGCCGCTCTTTGCCACAGGTGGCAGGGGAAAGGCAGACCTAAATGTGTGTGATTGTGAGGATTGTCTGTGTTAAAGCCTGAATGCAAAGATTGCTTCACTCGCATAAGCCGAATTAGCTGAAAGAACCTGCCCAACTATAGAAAATACCTTGTCAGAAGTTACAAAACATCATTCATTTTTTCAGAGTTCCAAAAAGAGCCAATTTTAAAAGCTTTTTTTGAGTTGAGAAAAAAATGCCCTTAAAACTATCGACCCGGCCTGTGAGATTCTTTTCTTAGCTGACATCTCCCTCTACTGACAGTACATCCTCTCACTTCTCCTTCACAACCCAGCAGGGAAGTCCTTTGAAAGCGACAAGCTTGTGAAATGCCTTTGAGTCCGTGCTCACAGATTGAGGAGGTCCCAGGGGGGCGGGGCGGGAGATCATAGGTTCTGCTTGGGACTTGGGGAATCGGAGCCGTCCAAGTTCAGGCAGCAACAGGATACACCTGTCTGGAGCTCAGAAGCGAGACCTCAGACAGAGAAAAGTGGTGGAGTGTTCAGTGGGAGGGAATGAAAGAAAAGAGATGGAGGAGGAAGATGCCTGAACTGGAGAGCCTCCCAGAAAGGTCAGGAAGATGGGTAGGAGCAAATCAACCTAAGTTCAGGAATTCATTCCCCTGAAGGCCTTTTTACAGCCACCCAGCTTGGCTTGTTGAATCCCAATGTTGGGAAACTCACTCCTTCACTGTCAAGAACTGTTTGACAATGTTTATTGTTAGAAAGTTATTACTTATAATGAGCTGGAATCTGCTTCCCCACAATCTCCATCCGTTTTTATCATCCTGCTGTTCTGTGCTATAAAGATAGAATCTGTCACCTCACGCGTTTTCCCAACAAATGCTTCCCCACAAGAATCCCATGAGAAAAATATGGCTAAATGGTTCAGTTACCCAGTTCAAGGTCTGTTCTCTCCTCCGCCACCCCCTATAAGCCCTTGAGAGCAAAGACTCCCCTCCCTCCCCAGCCTCCAACCTAGCAAACTTTTCTGTTGTACTAAGGGCTTCGTTTGCATGGTCTCTAGACATCGTATCAATTGAATGAGCTAGGCATTATCATTACCACCATTTACAGTGGAGAAAGCTGAGGCTCAGAGAGGGAGGTTACTTGCACAAAGCCACATAGCAAGTGTGGGTAGAGCCCAGCTTGACATCCATGTCTCTCTAATAATCAAAGCCTGGGCCCTTAAATCAATCTGATTCTACCTATTTTGTCTGTAGACAGCGTGGGGTGAAGAAAAAGCCCATAGTGTTGCCCACTGGACTGAACCTACTTGAAAATTGGTAATTTGAGGTCATGGTGCTTATAGATAATACGGTTAGGACTTTGTCTCTGGACCCGTTTCTTCCTCATCTCAGGGTCAGCATCCGTGGAAGCCGCCTTCCTTCCCAGGTTTATTCCATCCGCTTAGCGGCGCCGCCGATGTCTCCTATTTGACTCTACCTGTGGGCGACACAGGCGCCCTCCAGCCCTCTCCGCTCAGCGCTCATCCATACAGGACTCCTGTTCTCCTAAAGTGTGGGTCAGTCCTTCCAGCACCTGTTATTCTGGATTCCTCCAAAGGACAACAGATTCCTGCTGGCCATGTTTTGGATGGAGTTGGCTCCCTACCAACCAGCTCTGAGACCTCAGTAAGTTACTGAAGTCCTTTGATTCTTGAGTTTCTTACCTTTAAAAAGGGAACAAGTACTTGATGATATGCTGTGAGTTTAACTGAGAATGTAAGTGAAATGTCCAACACAGTGCCTGTCCCACATCACATCTACGCAAAAGTAGGAGCTATTATCAGTCTGTGCTTGGAAATGGAAAAATACGTGATTCTTCTTTCTACCTGGAGAAGGTAAACAATTAGAGGAAATGCTGGCAGCGAAGGGAGAGAGAAGTCTGGGGAGTAAGAGAGCAAATAAAATGCCCTGTCATGGAAGCCACAGAAAGAGAAGGTGTTTTCCTCAGGTCCTGCTTCCTAGTGGATGTTCAAGAATCTCTGTCTTGCATTTGACAAAGAGATAACGGGGCTTTCAAGACTTGTTTCTGTGGAGCAGTGGGGATAAAGACAGATGGCAGAGAAACAGAGCAAGATCTTAAGGAAATAAAAGCAGTACTGAGGACTCTTTATAAAGTGTGGCACGAAAAGAAAGCAGAGGAGAGAGGCAGCAGGCCAAGGGCAATGGGATATGTCAAGTAGATGACTGATAAATATTCACTGAGGATTTATCAGGGGGCTGAGAGAGCGACTGAGTGAGTGAATGAAGATGCTTAAGGTTTGATTAAATGTATTTGATAACGTTGACGTTGCTTAGTCTGTGGCACCTATATGCCTTTTTAGTAATACTGGTGGGAGAAAAATTGGGAGGATTATATAATATTTTCAGCCCCCAAAACACATCTTTACCAAGAGCCTTAGGTAAAAAAATCCTTTCACCTACTACCATTTGTGCAGATTCTGCCTAAATTAATCTGGGTGGGCCCTCAGAGTCTCTACTTGGAACAAGCTCCCTGTTGGCACTGCTGGCTGTGCTGCTGGGCGCCAGTATGATGGGCCGTACTTTGGGTAACGAGACTATAGCATATCTGACCTTGGTTTGCCCACACCCACTGTGACATGTGGTGGGTACCTGAGACACTCTTGGTGTCAGTTCAGTTCTAGCACTGGTCTCTTCTCCTTCGCCTCTCCCCACCACCAACCCTCACCAGGAAAATGCAATAAATAAAAATTCAATAACAACAGTTGCTTAGCATCTTGAATTCACAGCTTCAAGATATTGTCCCTCTATTTGCTTTGAGCGGGGAAGGGAATGATTTTTCTTCATTTTTGGATCTCAGAATTCTTGATTTTTTTTTTTTTTTTTTTTGACATTAATGGTTTGGTGGAAACCCACTTTTGTTGATTCGGTATTTCCTCTGTGGATAAACTTTGTGGCTTTGGGAGAAGCTTCCTTCTTTTATGAGGCACTTTTAACCTGCAGGATTTCCATTTAGCTTAATTGGCATATTTATGTATTGAGATGGGTGCCTAGAGGGCTCAGGCCACGGCATCTTTTGTATAAATCGAAAAAAATGAAACGAGCTGTTCTCACAGTCGTGTGCCCTTCAGTCATGGAGCGCGGTAAAAGGCTCATCATTTCCAGGCTGCGAAAACTCAGGAAGATCAATAGGCATAATGCAACCCGGAGTCATTTAGAAAAGCAAAACTCGGGGTTTTCAAAGCCCAGTTATTTCAGGAGCTTGGCCATTACTAAATCCCTGTTAAATCCTTCCCGGGCCTTCATTCTGTCTCGATGTGAAGGAATGGCCTTCTCCACCCCTGATGAACCCTCCTCCTCAGGTGAAGCTGGGGAGCCTTCTCCTGAGGGTCGGACAGTTTGTGAAGGGTGAGAAGCTGACTGTTCCCGGCCAGCCTCCTCGGATGACAAGCCCAGCTGCAGACTGTCGCTCTCCAGGCCCCGTCTGGAGCCTGGCATGCTTTGAAGGCAAGTGTGGGAATGGATTCTTATTGGTTTAATATGGCTATAGTTAATGGCTTATAGATTTCTAGATCGTCTGGCCCCACTAGGCATGTCTATTAATTCTCCCATAAGATTGTCCGAGGTGAGAGAAGGTCAGAGAGCCTGGGACATGGGCGTGGCTTTCCTCCAAGCCAGACCAAGAAAGGTCTCCTTAACAAGAATTCTTATGACCTCCTAAAGGCTTGAGAAAGAAAGAGGGACCTTTTGGTGGATACTGAAAGAATTTGGCCTCTGGGCTCCAGAAGGCATGTTTCACAAGAGGGACAGGTGATATCAGAGTAGCACGAATGCCCTGCTTGGATGAGTTCATAAGAATAGACACAGGTGAACCAGCTGCCCTTGGAGGTTTTAGCTTCTGCCACTATGGCTACAGTGGGTTGACTGGTGTTCCTAGACACTTGTGGATGTGACCTTATTCGGGAAAGAGATCTTTTTTTTAAATTAAAAAAAAATTGAAGTATAGTTGATTTACAATGTTGTGTTATTTTCAGTTATACAGCAAAGTGATTCAGCTATATATACATATAGATCTATATAGATCTATATAGATACATATAGATATATTCTTTTTCAGATTCTTTCCCCTTATAGGTTATTGTAAAATATCGAGTGTAGGTCTCTGCTATACAGTAGGTCCTTGGGAAAGAGGTCTTTTGCAGATGTAATTAAGTTAAGGATCTCTTGGTGGGCTCTTTCTGGATTATCCAAATGGGCCCTAAATCCAGTGATAAGTGTCCTCATAGGAAGAGGAGAGGACACAGATACAGGGGAAAAGGCCATATAAACACGGTGGCAGAGACTGGAGTGACGCAGCTACCAGCCAGGGTGTGCCAGGGATCGCCCAAAATCACCAGGAACTAGGAGAGAGGCAAGAAATGGGTTCTCAGAGCCTTCAGCAGGAACCAATAGCCTGATTTTGGACTTCTGGCCTCTAGAACTATGAGAGAATACATTTCTGTTGTCTTAAGCCACCACGTTTGTGGTCACTGGTTACAGCAGCCTTAGGAACCCCATACAATGACCAACCACCCAGGCTGCTGGCACCCTGCTCCAGAATCAACCCTGGAGTAACTCAAGTACTGAGAAGAAATATGGATTCTAGAAACTAGTGATAAAAAATGAGGGGCTTCCCTGGTGGTCCAGTGGTTGAGAGTCCGCCTGCCGATGCAGGGGACGCGGGTTCGTGCCCCGGTCCGGGAAGATCCCACATGCCGCGGAGCGGCTGGACCCGTGAGCCATGGCCGCTGAGCCTGCACGTCCGGAGCCTGTGCTCCGCAACGGGAGAGGCCGCAACAGTGAGAGGCCCGCGTACCGCAAAAAAAAAAAAAAAAAAGTGCGCTGCCTCTGCGAGTTGCCTTGCTTTCTGGGAGGACCAGTGGGGGGCTACAGCCAGAAGGGTGGCCTGAGGCCACAGTGAGAAGAGAAGTTGTGGGAAAGCCTGTGAATCTGCCCTTCCTCTCCTCCAGTTCACTGGGAGAAATCACCGACCACCCCTTCAGATTCCCTCTGTCCGTGTAACCGGGATGCAGGCAGGCCCTAACGCCTCCTAGGGTAAAGGTGTTGAAGGAAAGGAGCTACCGGACAGGGCAGTCTTGAAGGATTCACTCCTCTTCTCCTCCACCTCTACCCCAGAGCGATTGCTTATAACATAATGTAGTGAAGAGATGCCCTCCCCACAGTGCTGCTTCTAAGTTTTTATTTATTTATTTATTATCTTTATTGGAGTATAATTGCTTTACAATGGTGTGTTAGTTTCTGCTGTATAACAAAGTGAATCAGCTATACAGATACATATATCCCCATATCTCCTCCCTTTTGCGTCTCCCTCCCACCCTCCCTATCCCACCCCACTAGGTGGTCACAAAGCACTGAGCTGATCTTCCTGTGCTATGCAGCTGCTTCCCACTAGCTTGGTTCTGAAGAACCTAGGGGCAGGACAGGAATAAAGACGCAGACGTAGAGAGTGGACTTGAGGACACGGGGAGGGGGAATGGTAAGCTGGGACGAAGTGAGAGAGTGGCATGGACTTATATGTTCTCTTAAGTTTTTTTTTTTTTTTTTTGCGGTACGCGGGCCTCTCACTGTTGTGGCCTCTCCCGTTGCGGAGCACAGGCTCCGGACGCGCAGGCTCAGCGGCCATGGCTCACGGGCCCAGCCGCTCCGCGGCATGTGGGATCTTCCCGGACCGCGGCACAAACCCGTGTCCCCGGCACCGGCAGGCGGACTCTCAACCACTGCGCCTCCAGGGAAGCCCTGTTCTCTAAGTTTTTAAAGACGCATTTCCGATCACAGGAGTTGCCTGGTAATTCATGGGGCTCATCCTTTCCTCTCTTCAAAGTCACACACATGAGCCCTTCAGACTCCATCCAAAGCAGCATTGCTGGAACAAGAATTTAAATGAACACAAGAAATGCCTGTGATGAGGGCTGTTTGATATACAAAACAAAATATCAAAAGAGAACCAGGTGAGGGCTTCCCTGGTGGCGCAGTGGTTGAGAATCCGCCTGCCGACGCAGGGGACACGGGTTCGAGACCTGGTGCAGGAGGATCCCACATGCCGCGGAGCAACTAAGCCCGTGCGCCACAACTACTTAACCTGTGCTCTAGAGCCCGCATGCCACGACTACTGAAGTGTGTGCATCTAGAGCCTGTGCTCTGCAACAAGAGAAGCCACCACAATGGGAAGCCCTTGCACCGCAATCAGGAGTAGCCCCCGCTTGCCGCAACTAGAGAATAGCCTGCTCACAGCAACAAAGACCCAACGCAGCCAAAAAAAAGACCCTTTTGACCTACTAGTAGTCCAGAGATCTATGCAGAGATGTGGGCAAACATTTGTGACCTCCATTGACTTCCAGCCTCTGCCCTGTCAGGGGACATGTCCTCCATCTCCTCTCCTCTCTTCTCCTCAAAGGCAAAGCCTCTTCATCCTCCCATTCTAGGTCTAGGTTGAGGCTTTGTTAAACTACAAGAAGAGTGGTTGCCTTCTGGCAGCCATCTTGGATGAGGAAGTAACATCCTTGGGGATACAGCCATGACCCAGGGTGGAGAGGCAAAAGGAGATGCCTGTATTCCTGGTAGCAGTGAGTCATCATACCAACCTTGGACTGCCTACCTCTGGATCCTTTTTTATGTCAAAATTATACCCCTCATCTGTTTAAGCTACTCAGATCAGGTCTCTGATTACCAGCCGTCAAATGCAATTTAAATCTAAAGGCTTTTAATGAATATTTTGAGCTTAGTTACCTCTGTTCACTAGCACACTTGCCATAAACTTCTCTTTGGTTGCAGGCATTTGGGTGAGTCTGACATCCATTTCCTGAAGTGCTATGAAACTCGTTAATCATTGAGTAGTTTATTTTCTAACTAAATTTTTCAAATCCAGTTGTTCTGTGACAGCTCTAGAGCAGGTGGTTGATGATGCATGAAGAGGTCTTGTCCAAGTAATACACGACAGTGAGCAGATGTTAAAGGGCTTTACCAGTTACAATGGAAAGAACATCTGTGAAATAGATTTTACCAGTAGATGAGGCCAGACATTACCAAGGAGAGGTTGGGAAAAAAGAAGGAGGTGACTGGGACCAACTGGCATAGGTGGAGTAAGGGTGAACGCACACTGGCACTCAGGCACTCTGTTGTTGTATGTCGTCTTGTTTAAATTCACGTGAAATACAAAGTTAGTTTGATCCACTGAGGTCATTTGCAAATGAGATGTTAAGACATTAAGGAGAGTTCATCTGTAGTCTCTTTTCCTATCCTGTTAAATATGTAGAAACATTATTTTTTAATGAAAAAATATGAGAGGGTAATTTTTTCATAATTGAAGTCTTCTGAATCTAAAAGGAAGTAATAAGAATTACGTAAATGAGATGTTGTTATAAAACAGGTTTGGATGGGGACTTCCCTGGTTCTCCTGGGGCTCCAGGCCCCAATGCAAGGGGCCTGGTTCGATCCCTTGTCAGGGAACTAGATCCCTCTTGCATGCCGCAGCTGAGAGTCCGCATGCTGCAACTAAGGATCCCTCATGCCACAACTAAGACCCGGCGCAGCCAAAATAAATAAGTAAATATTAAAAAAAAAAAGCAAGGATAAAAAAAAAAACAGTTTGGATGAAAAGACTTCCTAGGAGCAAACATTGGGAAGAGGGAGGAAAGAAATGAAACTAAATAGATCTATTTTTTCATTACTGAAGATACAGTGCAAAAGCAAAGGGCAAAGAATAGCTAGGGCACTGCTGAAGAAGAAGATGGGAGGACTTTCTCCATCATATATCAAGACTAACTATGGTGCTCTAGACAGACATCCAGGTATGGGTGCAAGGATGAGCAAGTAGAGAGTGGCACAAAATAAAAAACCCAGACAAATGTAAATTGGTGCAGCCATTATGGAAAACACTATGGAGGTTCCTCAAAAAACCGAAAGTAGAGTTGCTGTATGATCCAGCAATCCCACTCCTAGGTATATACCCAGAGAAGACTATAATTTGAAAAGATACATGCACCCTTATGTTCATAGCAGCACTATTTACAATAGCCAAAATGTGAAAGCAACCTAAATGTCCATTGATGGATGGATAAAGAAGATGTGGTGCATATATACAATGGAATATTACTCAGCCGTCAAAAAGAATGAAATAATGCGATTTGCAGCAACATGGATGGACCTAGAGATTATCATACTAAGCAAAGTAAGTCAGAAAGAGAAAGACAAATACCATATAATATCACTTATGTGTGGAATCTAAAATACGACACAAATGAACATATCTACGAAACAGAAACATACTCACAGATATTGAGAACATACTTGTGGTTGCCAGTGTGGAGGGAAGGATTGGGAGTTTGGGATTAGCAGATGCAAACTAGTATATATAAGATGGATAAACAACAAGGTCCTACTGTATAGCCCAGGGAACTATATTCAATATCCTATGATAAACCATAGTGAAAAAAATATGAAACAGAATATATATATCTATAACTGAGTCACTTTGCTGTATAGCAGAAATTAACACAACATTGTAAATCAACTATACTTCAGTAAAATTTTTTTAAAAACCAGACACAGATTCATACATAGACAATCACTTTATAACTAAAGAACCACTGCAAAGTCACAGGGAAGGATGTCTTTTTAAATAAATGGTGCTGTAACAATTGAATATCCTTAAGTGAAAAAAGAAAGAGGGAAGGAAAGAGAGAAGGAAGGAGAGTGGGAAGGGTTTTGATTGCTACTTCCCTTTGGATGAGGGAATCCAAATAAAAAATGTGCTCACCTTCATTAATTCAGAGTGGAATAAAAATCAAAGCTGCAATGAGCTGTCACTGCACATTCTCTAGATTGGCTACATTTTAAAAGTCGAACAATGTCAAATGTTGATAAGAACGTGGAACAGTGAGATCTAATATGCAGCGTTGGTGGAAGTATACATTTGGATATCCACATTGGGAAATAGTTTGGCACCATCTAGTAATACTTTAGATGTTCATCTTCTTGATGTAGCAGTCTTACCCCTAGAAAAGGTCTGCATGAGCACATGATGAGACATGTAGAAGAATCTCCAGAGCAACACTGTTCATAATAACAAAAGACCAAAAGACCATAATAACAAAAGACCAAAAGACCATAATAACAAAAGACCAAAAAAATGACCACCAAAGTAAAACCGATAGAGAAATTTTTATGCAATTGCATTCCATACAGCAGCAAAAATCAATGAACAACAGCTACAATAAGAGTAGCGTAAGTCCCCTACATATGAACGAGTTCCATTCCGATAGCGCATTCATAAGTCCAACTTGTTTGTAAGTCCAACAAAGTTAGCCTAGGTCCCTGACTAACACAATCGGCTATATAGTACTGTACTGCAATAGGTTTACAATACTTTTCACAGAAATAATACATAAAAAACAAACAAAAAATAAAGAAAACATTTTTAATCTTACAGTACAGTACCTTGAAAAGTACAATAGTGCAGTATAACAGCTGGCATACAGGGACTGGCATCAAGTGAACAGGCAAACAGAGTTACTGACTGGAGGAGGGAGAGGAGGTGGGAGATGGTAGAGCTGAAGGGTCGTCAGCAACAGGAGACGGAGGGCGAGCTGCAGTTTCACTCACACATGATGTTGATGGCACAGGTTCTGGTTCCTTGCTGGATTCAATTCTGTCTACCCTCTTGAAAAAGCGATCCAGTGACACGTGTTTGAATCTTTGAAAGTTTGCAACTTGAAGGTTCATATGTAGGGGACTTACTATAAATCTTTTTTTTTTTTTAATGTTGAGCAAAGGAAGGTAGACACAGAATGAGTCCTGTCTTAGTCCCTTCAGGCTGCTATACAAAGTACCACAGACAAGGTGACTTAGAAGCAATGGACATTTATTTCTCACAGTTCTGGAGGCTGAAGTCCAAGATTAGGGTGCCAGCACAGTTGGGTTCTGGTAAGAGCCTTCTTAGCAGTTACTTTTCATTGTCTTCCTTCCTTTCCTCCTCTTCCTAGGGCAGAAAGCAGAGCACAGAGGAAACAAGCTGTCTCATGACCCTCACAAGGGCACGAATGTCACTCATGAGGGCTCCACCCTTATGACCATCTAAGTTACCTCCCAAAGGCCCTACTTTCTAATACCATAATGCTGTGGGGCAGAGTTTCAACATAGGAACTTTAGAAGGACACAAGCATTCAGACCATAACAATTCCCCATGATTTCATTTTTATAAAGGTCAGAAATGGCAAAAACTAAGATACAGTGTTGAGAGATGCATGCTCATGTGGTAAAAGGGAAGAAAAACAAGGAAGAGAAGAGCATAAAAGTGGGAGTGGGATCAGGAGGGACTTGGGGGACTTTTAGGGTGCTGGAAATGTATTTCTTGACACAAATGGTTGTTCCTCGGACAGTCACTTTACACTTATTCATTGAACTGCATATTTATGTTTCATGTGTTTTTGTACATGTGTAACTTTTTTTTTCCAAATGAAGTTTAAAAAAAAAAAACTGAAGAGGCTCAATTCATGCGGATATATGAATCGGGGGAAATTGGTAGATTTGATAAATGACCTCTTCATACTTCAAGTAACGTCCATCATACTTTGAGATGTTTGTTTTCTGGTTTTGTTAAGACATTGTAAGTATTTTCATCCTGTGTCTCTCCTGGGCAATAATGACTGAGTCAGTGATCATGTACAGCAAGAATATTTGATTTTCACAAAAGTTGTATTTCATATAAAATATTTAACTTACATCAGTTTTTCTTTACTCTGCATGAGGGGACACAGATAAGAATGTTCAGAGAAGCATTATTCAAAATAGCAAAAAAAACAGGAAAAGGTGTCCATCAAAGTGAAATTGATAAATCGTGCTATATTTTGGCTATATTCAGCTACAAAATAAAAGCTGCGTACAGCAATCTGGATCAATCTTTCTTTTTTCTTTTTTTTTAATATTGAGCAAAAGAGGACCAATACAAAGGACAGGTTTTCTATGACTCCATTTTCATCAAATCCAAAAACATGCAAAATATAAACTGGTGTTTAGAGGTGCACGCTTATATGGTAAAAGTGTGAAGAAAACCCAGGAAGGGATGAGCATAAAAAGGATGGGCGGGCTTCCCTGGTGGCGCAGTGGTTGAGAGTCCGCCTGCCGATGCAGGGGACACGGATTCGTGCCCCGGTCCGGGAAGATCCCACATGCCGCGGAGCGGCTGGGCCCGTGAGCCATGGCCACTGAGCCTGCGCATCCGGAGCCTGTGCTCCGCAACGGGAGAGGCCACAAAAGTGAGAGGCCCGCGTACCGCAAAACCAAAAAAATAAAAAATTGAAAAAGGATGGGCAAGGCAGAGGAGCAGGGCTGACATGCACTAATGCCATTCTAGGCTCACTAGGGAGAGAAATCAAGTCTAAGAAACTCTCATTCCCTAAGGATGCTGAATAGTTTCTAGAATCATATATAGCATCTCAGGATTGGAAGGAATCCTAAAGATCACTAAGATAAGTAGCCCTTTGATATTTTTCATTTCAATTTTCTTTATTATGTTTCAAGACAACTTAGAGATTTCAACAGAAGGTTTCCAAACTTTTAATTTTGCCAAGTAAGGTATATTTAAAAACATACTACTATCATTACCATTATTTCATACAAGGTATAATATAGCATTTCACCCTTATAAAGAGGTAAAAAATAGAATAAATGGTAGTCCTTTAAATTGAATGAATGAAGGTTTAGAAACTTGCATTTATAAGATATGTTGCCTATATCTTTCCAGGGACTTTGTAAAAATTTTATAGTGGACCATCAGCAGTCCCTAGACTAGCATATGGTGAACCTTGACCTCACCGACCACTGCTCTAATACTTGAGCCTTCTTCCCAAATCCCTAGGAAGTGTCATTTGCTTGAATACTTCTGGTGAATGAGAACTCACTCCCCCCTAATGACATCTCTTCATCTTTGAACATCTGCCAACTATTTGAACATTCTTCTGTTTGTTGAACCTAATTCCAGTTCTTTCCCTTTTGATTAATCGGTCCTAGATCAGCGACTGCACATCCTGTCCAGACTGTACAGTCTTTTATTTGTCAACCTCAAGATCTGAGCAACGTGCTTTTCCACCTGCCCATACATGACCCATGATCCTCCTCATATGTAAACGGCCTCAGATCTTTTGTACAGATTTCATATACATATCCCAAGTCATCAGCATCCTTGTCACTCTGCTAATAGTGTTCCTATTTGTCTATATCCACTTTAAAAATGTGATATTCCAAACTGAGTACAAACGACTTTCTAGGTGTACTAGCCCAGAGGAGAGTAAGCCCTTCATCTCTCTTATTCTAGACTTTATACTTCTTCATTTAGTGTAGTCTAATTACAGTTTTCTCCAGATATGTGCCCAGGAGTGGTATTGCAGGATCATATGGTAGCTCTATTTTTAGTTTTTTAAGGACTTTCTATACTGTTCTCCATAGTGGCTGTACCAATTTACATTCCCACCAATAGTGCAGGAGAATTCCCTTTTCTCTGCACCTGCTCCAGCATTTATTATTTGTAGACTTTATGGTGATGGCCATTCTGACCAGAGTGAGGTGATACCTCATTGTAGTTTTGATTTGCATTTCTCTAATAATTAGCCATGTTGAACATTTTTTCATGTGCCTGTTGGACATCTTTATGTCTTCTTTGAAGAAATGTCTGTTTCGATATTCTGCCCTTTTTTTTTTTTTTTCGGTACGCGGTCCTCTCACTGTTGTGGCCTCTCCCGTTGCGGAACGCAGGCTCAGCGGCCATGGCTCACGGGCCCAGCCGCTCCGCGGCATGTGGGATCTTCCCGGACCGGGGCACGAACCCATGTCGCCTGCATTGGCAGGCAGACTCTCAACCACTGCACCACCAGGGAAGCCCGGGTTTTTTGTTTTTTTGATATTGAGTTGTATGAGTTGTTTGTATATTTTGGAAATTAATCCCTTGTCGGTTGCATTGTGTGCAAATATTTTCTCCCATTCAGTAGGTTGACTTTTTGTTTTGTTTATGGTTTCCTTTGTTGTGCAAACTTTTAAGTTTAATTAGGTCCCATTTGTTTATTTTTGTTTTTATTTCCTAATGTATTGTAAAATTGCCCAGATCGACTCTGATTGTTATTAACTCATTTGTTAAAAACAATCTCATATGTGATTCAATGTGAATCTAGAAATTGGTTGGTCATAGAAAGGATAGAATAGTCAATCTTACAATTTGATAAGATATGAGAATAGCCAATTATTTTTTAAGTGCTCCAAATTCACCTAATTTGTGCTTAGCCCACATCTCTCCACTTGTCAGAAAGTGTACAGTGAGGTCCTCAAATGTCTTTCAGGGAACTCATGCAAGACTAGTGTGCTGGCCAGCGTAGCGTGCTCCAGGAAAAAGAAACTCAAGTTACTGAGCTGCCACTTGTCCTTGGGCCTGGCTCGCTGGCTCCACCCACTGGCACCAGGGTGTCTTACAGCTTCTCCAGGCTGGCTGACTCTCTGGAACTGAGACTCAGCTACCCACTCTGCAGCTTGCAGAATTTTTCTCCCTTCTTGGAAAATGAGAATAACGTGGATTTCCCACTTACAGTCTTCTGTTACCCATGTTACTCTTGAGGTTACAGAAGTCCCACCAGTAGGAATTCAGTATCTCATTACCTGCACCTTGATTTGCCTGGGCCAAAAGGCACAAAAGTAAAATGACAAAATGTCCTTACCTATCTTGTGCATAATGATGAAGTAAGACAATTTACAGAGAAATTAAATTATTAATAATAAAAGTACCAATTTTCATTTGTACTGTTAAGAGATTGTGTGTTTGTATAAAATTTATTCCAGCCTCCATTATTTAGCAATATGTATATAGCTAAGTATAACCTTATTATATATATTTGATATCATATTTAATAGAAATTCACTCAAGACCCACAAGCCGTTTGCAGAGAGATAGCATGAAACAGGGTTTCTTTTTTTCAAATTCAAAAGAGGAGAAAATATTTATTTTCGTAAAATATCTCTAACCTAAATAAAAAGGCTTAAATGCATTTGCATTACATAAAATTAAGATATTTATGCAGAGTGTGTTACTTATAATTACCAAACCAAAGCTTGTTCTCTGTTTTACTTGTCTAATCCTTAAGAAGTCACCCTCTGGGGAACTCACCCATGGTATTTCTGTTCTTCCAGCATCAATAAAATACAGTGGTAGAAAAAAGACTGAAAAATTGAAATTCATGAATTATTTGCACTCCCATCCCATTCCAGTCTGGCCCGTTCCTTTAACAAGTATTACTTGAGCATCTACTGCACACCCAGTCCTGTTGTTCTAGGCACTAGGGAGACTGATGTGAAACAGACAAATCCCTGCCCTTTTGTAGCTCAGTTTTAGTGTGGGAAACAGACAGCAATAAAGTAAATATATAGATAATTTAGATAAGGTTAAAATGAAGAAAGTAAAGCAGGATGGGGGCTAGAGATTAATGGAGTGAGGGAAGGAGGTTTTTAGGTAGAACGACTTAGAGACTCAAAAGTTGCCATATTTTCTGTTACTTTAACAGTTGGACTTTGCTGGCTTTCATCAATTACTACACCTCCCTCTTCCTTCTCACCTCTGGAGGGAGAAGAAAGGCAAGGAAAACCAAAGGACAAACGACTCAGCGTTATTTCTGGGACTGAGTGAGACTCATCTTGATTTTGCGTTTTGGGTTTTTTTTAAATAAATTTATTTATTTATTTTTGGCTGGGTTGGGTCTTCGTTGCTGTGCATGGGCTTTTCTCTAGTTGCGGCGAGCAGGGGCTACTCTTTGTTGCGGTGCGCAGGCTTCTCATCGCGGTGGTTTCTCTTGTTGCAGAGCACGGGCTCTAGGTGCGCGGGCTTCAGTAGTTGTGGCTTGCGGGCTCTAGAGCACAGGCTCAGTAGCTGTGGCGCACAGGCTTAGTTGCTCTGCGGCATGTGGGATCTTCCCGGACCAGGGCTCGAACCCGTGTTCCCTGCATTGGCAGGCGGACTCTTAACCACTGCACCACCAGGGAAGTAGTCCTTCATCTTGATTTTTGGATAAAGAAACGAAGAGAGGAGCAAAGAGGGGCCAGGAAGCGGTTTTGGCTTTAGCTGCCAAAGAGGAGAGGAGAGACTCCGGGAAGAGAAGGTGTTAAAGAAATCGCAGTGCTTCAGAGGCGTGACCAGAAAGGGGGACTAGACGGGGCAAGGATTGTAATGAACTCATTCCTTCTTCGACTGGAGCCTGGCTAGCTTGAGGGATGTTTTGCTTTCTTCAAATGGCAATATGCGTGATTGGCTCATTAAAGAGGCACTGAACAAGGATTATCAACCGGGGTCTTCCAGTCTTCAAGAGGTCTCTGGACAGAATTCAAGCGGTCCATGAACTAAAATGGTGCGACAGAGAGAAAAATCAAATACATCTTTATTTTCATCAACCTCTCACTAAAATTAATCTATTCCATCAAATATAACCACCACAAACATCACATTACAGTTGTTGCAGATACCTTGAAATATCATTTTTGCTCATTAGTATTTCAAAACCACCATGGGCAGGAGGTCCACCCCTGGATCTCATTTACTGCATTAATAAAGAAGCACATGTATTACTGTACCTCACATTTTCTTTAGTATTCTGATGATTGCATTTCAATATAATTGGCTTACTTTGTAATCCTTTGCATTCTAAACATTATGCATTTAAAAACATAACGCTGAGAAGGAGTTCAGAAGCCCCAGCCGAATGCCAGAGGGCTAAGAACTCTTGTATTACACTTTGTCAAGAGCTTGACTGGGAAGAACAGAATCCTTCAAGTCGTTCTGTGCCAAGGGAGCCGGCAGAATTGCCAAAGAACAGATAGGACCGCATTCACCCCTTGCCTCTGGGGCTCCAGGCACTCGACTTTAGGGGAGACTAATAATAATCAGGACTCTCCTTTCTAGCTTGCTAAGGAGTCACCCATCCATCCTGTGGGTTTGGATACTGTCAGACATTTCAGGGGAAATAGTGCCGCCTGGTGGCAGATGTTCTTCCTCAGCCACACACTTCTGTCTGTCTTGCAGGTAGGAACATTCAGGGCAGAACACATTGGCACTTAGAATGGTCTGTGCATAGCTCTACCCCTACCCCATGTACTTTCTTTCCACTACATGTGTCCAGGCTTGCCAATTCCCAATATCACAGATTTGGTCCATGATAATATTCAAGCCAGGTTTTGCAGAATCACACTTTATGTCTCCTTTTAGAAATGTTCACCAGTGGGCAGTGATTGGCAGTGTTTAAATTCCCATGCTCACAGGGCTTCTATAATGGTGACAGTCTCTTTCCCCTCAAAAAAGCATTTTTATTTGTCTTAGTGCTTGGAGCGTTTCAAATGCAAGGTGCACAGAGAGACAGGAAGGCTGTGGGGGACTCCTTTTCTGTCTGTCTTGAGGCTTCAGGCGGCATTGATCTTAGTGGATTCTGGGTTTCTGACACGTTGACCCTGGGTTTGCTTCCTCGCTTTGGTCAATTTGTCCTTGAATCATCCGTTGCGGCGCCAGCTCCTGACGCGGGCTCTGCTACTTCTCCTCCCTTCCCCAGCCACTTCCCACGACCTCCACTGCCCCCTCACTGGTCTAAGCCACCAGCCTTTCCTCTCAGGTTGTCATAACAGCCTCCTAACTGGGCTGCCTTCTTCCTTTGTCCCCTTGAGTTCATTCTCCATGTGGCAGACAGTGAGCCTATAGAGACACAAGTCAAATCATACCACTCCTCTGCTCAAAATCCATCTCACTCAAAGTCACAATAGGTCTTCACAATATCCTACAAGCCTCTGTAATCAGGCCTGCAGATAACTCTCTGATCTCACCTACTACCACCCTCACCGTCAGCAACAATACTGGCCTCCTTGCTGTTCCTCAACCAAACCAGGCATGTTTCTGCCTCAGGACATTTTTACTTGCTGTTCCCTCTGCCTAAAACGCTGTTCCTCCAGGGACCAACATGGCTCACTCTCTCACTTCTTTCACGGGACCAGAGACCCATACCCTTTATTTTACTTTTCTCTGTAGTACTTATCACCATCTCACATCTTATGTATTTTACTTATTAATTTTTATTGTCTTCCTCCACCTGCTAAAACATGATCTCCGTGAGAGTAGCGATTGTTGTCTCTTCGGGTTATGATAGTATCCCTAACATCTAAAAAAGTACCAGTCACAGCAGAAAATCCAGTGTCTGTTGTATGAGTCCTATTTCCTGCCATCAGGAGGTCACACTCTACCTGATGGATGGACCGTCTTTCACGCCTGCAGTGAGATCTGTCCCCCAGCCGCCACTCAAGACTCTCCTGGCCTGTGAGGTCACTGGATGACTTTCCTGTTCCGAGCTATATAGCAGGCTTCTCTGTTCCTTGTAGCGTTAAAGCAGGACCCCCCCAAAGCAGAGTGGCCCAAATCTACTTTTTCTGTCAAATTTGAACCAACCTTGGGATGCAGGGATCACTAAGTGGCAGGTTTTCAATATGATTACTTTGGGGAAGTAACAGTATGCAAATTGGCAGGGCTTGTATAGGGTGGCTTTGCTGTAGTTTCTCCTGAGAGCTTTTAACAAATACCATTGCTTAGATCCTTCCGCTAAGGGAGCCTGACCCCATTAGTCTGAGTTAGTGGTGAGGGGCGGGGCGTTGTGGGGTGTCAGGCATTGGTAGTTTAAAAAAGCTACCAGGTGTGCAGCCAGGGAGGAGAAACCCTGATTCAGGACTTTAGAACTGGCAAAGCATTTTCATGCGTTACTGTCTTTGCTTCTCACATTACGTCCACGTGACAGGTGGGGTGGCAGATGTTTTTTGCCCCATTTTACAGGAGATCCAAGAAGATCGCTGACTTGGCAGCCAGGAAGTCTAAGAGTTAGGATTTGAATCCACCTTTGGCCCCAAATCCGGGACTCTTTCCCACCAGCGTAGAGCAAAAGTCACCTCTAAATGAGGTTGTAAATCCATCCAGAGCAACGTTCTCCTCGATGGCGTATTTCTAACTGCACTTCTTTCTCCGTGAGGCTGCATGAGAACAGAGACCAGGCTGCCTTATTCGCTCAGAGCCTAGCGCAAGTTATTTGCGGAGTGAATGAATGAGGAATGAGTGAATGCAGCCTTTGCACCATTGGCGCATTTGCTCTGCTGTTCTCCGCAAGTTCATTGTCAGTTTGGGTGCCTTTGCGCTGCTTCGGTTGGCTACACTGTCCAGTGACAGTTCCACTCAGATGCTGGTTTTACTCCAGGGACATCTGAGCTCACATTTTATCCAGGTCAGGGGAGCTGCCATGAACCCTCTTTTCTTCCCTTTTCCTCAGCACATTTCTGCAGCTGAAAGATTGACTGAGGCATCGGCATGAAGAAATTACATTCTGTCTGCTCAGAAGTCCCACACCAGTGGGCTCGTTATAGGTAGGCCTCAGTGGAATAGTTCTCTTTCTCAGCAAGTCAGAGTGGAAAGAGAAGGGAAGAGTGATCTTCATTAAGATGTGTTCACCCATCAGTTTCTTTCCAGATGAACCTAATGGCTCCCTACAACGTGGAAAAGTCCCATCACCTCCTGTTTCCGTGAGGGTGCTTTTGGATGAGATAGCGTTAAATTGGTTGACTTTGAGGAAAGCAGATTGCCTCTGTCAGGTGGGTGGGCCTTATCCAATCAGTTGAAAACCTGAATAGAACGAAAGACTGACCTCCTGGAAGCAAGAGGGAGTTCTGCCAGCAGACGGCCTTTGGACTTGAACTGCAGTGTCAGCTCTTCCCTGGGTCTTCATCTTGATTGCCTTTCGACTTGAACTACAGATTTCGGACTTGCCAGCCTCCATGATCACGTGAGTCAATTGTTTAAAATCAGCGTCTCTCTCTCTCTATGTACATATACACAGATCCTATGGGTTCTTTTCTCTGGAGAACTCTGACGAATACATCCCAGTAGTAACAGCCCAGAATATCTCCAGGCATTGCCAGGTGACCACTGGGGGGCAGAATAGTCTCAGTTGAGAACCACCGCTGGTGACGGGTGAGGCTCCCTCAGGGCATAGTTTCTGGAGAGGCTGACCTGGCTAGAATAGTCCAGAACCTAATGGAAGCTAAAATACCTCCTAGAAGGTGTTCTCTGTGTGTAATTCAGTTGGAGTTGGTTCCAGGTCTGGTCTGACAGCAGAGGTCTCAAGGAGTCTCTGGAGTATTTTAAGCTAAAACTAAGGAGCTTTGCCTTGAGCGTCAGATTCTCTCTTCTACAGAAACTGTGTCATACTTGCCTGAATTTTACTTCAAAGAAAAATGAAAGCAAACCACCCTTGAATCCAGTCCTTACAGACTTTCTCATTTATAAGATTTTCTCTCAATTACCTTATGTTGAAAAATAGAATATTACTTAGAGAAGATGAGCCATAAACTAGTTCAGATCGATGCAGATTTTGGATGTGAGTAGAAGGCTCCTGAGAGAATCAGTTTTTTTTTATTTTTTGTTTTTTTTTTAAGGGGCAAAGAAATATTATACAGTCGTTATTCCTGGGTGGTAAACTTGAATGTTGAAACTCCTTTCTGAAAACAGTATTGGGTGACTCCAAAAGTGCCTCTATTGATGACAAGGATACTTCCATCAAAAATGAATATGAATAGGGCTTCCCTGGTGGCGCAGTGGTTGAGAGTCCGCCTGCCGATGCAGGGGACATGGGTTCGTGCCCCGGTCCGGGAAGATCCCATGTGCTGCGGAGTGGCTGGGCCCGTGAGCCATGGCCGCTGAGCCTGCACGTCCGGAGGCTGTGCTCTGCAACGGGAGAGGCCACAACAGTGAGAGGCCCGCATATCGCAAGAAAAAAAAAAAAAAGAATATGAATAAGGCAAGCTAAAAAAAAAAAAAAGACCTCCTAGACAAAAAAAACAAACAATATGAAGGCTTTATTAAATGAAACATAAAAGCAAATAATATTTCCAAATTTGTATCTTATTTTAAATGTGGCTTTGAGTATGTTCATGTCACTAAATAAATTAAATATTACAAGGAGACATTTGGCTAGTTCCCCTATGTCTATAAAAGTTGGCCCAAATGTACTTTTGCAGATTGTCTCACTGACAGGAAGGAGACCTGAATGGTCAGCATCCGTGGTATTCTTTAAGCGAAAGGATCGGAGGGTGACCAAGCCTGTCCCCTCCCTCCCTCTCCTCTCTCAGCCTTTCTACTCTGCTTTTTCTCCACTTCCTCCCCCCTACACCCCAGCCTCCTCTTCTGCTTCACTCTCCCATTTCGTCTTCCTGTTCTCCTTGCTTTGCTTACTCTCCTTGCTTTTTCCTTTTTCCTTTCAAATATGTACCTTTCAAAGATCTCCATCCCCTTGGGCATATGTGCCCATTCTTGTTCTCCTGTCAAATGTGATGGAAAGATGAGAAGAATTTAGGAGAAGAAAGGGGAAAAAATCAATTCTCGTTGCGTCACTGAGAATGTCAGTGTGGAGGAGCCTCCACAGACGAGCAAGGTCTGGGAAAAGTCACGCGGAGGATGGTTCCATCCATACACTTGGCAAAATATCACTCGCTGCCCTCCCATCTGAACCTCAGAACGGCGCGCATAGTTCCAACAAAGCAAACAAAAAAAGTAAAGGTTATATATTTCCTCTACTGCAGGGATGAACTTGCTGCAGGAATCAGCATTTTTTCTTTTGAAATCAGATTGACTTGGCTGCGCTCCCAACCGCCAGAGGTAGTGAATATTTTCAGCTGGGTTTGTGGAAACCGCTCCCTCGCTCGTGGATCTTAAAGAATCCTACCGGATGTCAGCTGCCCACAAAACTGAGGAGTGAGCCTTTAATCTTTAGTTTGTGATGGCGGCCAAGGAAATGCCCATTTCCCAGGTCCCGTGACCTTCTGAGGCAGGTGGCCCTGCTCCACCTTGTATCCCCTACATTCCAGGAGTCCCTGACCCCGCCTCCACTGCCCATCACCTCCCCGATTTTGCCCTTCCAATCCCCGCAGTGTTTTCCCTCTTGGACATTTCAGCTCCATTCTTCCAGGAACACAGCCTTTTTCTTCTTTTTCTTTTTCCCTTTCTTTTTTTTTTTTTTTTTTTTTAATAAGTCTGACTATCTTGCCAAGGAGCATAGGGGTGAGAAAAGGGGAAAAGACCTCTTATTTTTTAGTGACAGCTTTGAGAGTGAGGTTGAATGAACGCCTCCGTAAATTACTCTCCCATGCTTCTTCCATTTTCTGTCTTCAGTCTTTGGTGAGTTTTCTCAAAAGCTCCTGCTTGAAATATTTGAACAAACTGCTAGCTTATACTTACCTTATTTTTTATCTCCGTTATCCATAGGTAATGTTTCTTGGTTTACATTTATTTCTTCATTACTTTTTCTTTTGTTCCCATGCAAAAGACAGATTGGCTGAAATGAGAAAGTCTGGAATTTGGATGTGTGTTACTCTCCTATGAGTATGTTTATAAGCTTTACCATACCTTTCCCCAGATCTTTCCCTAATATGTGTATTTCATAGGTGTTATAAATGATTAGTCTTATAAGTGCTTATTTTCCCTAATGTATTAAAAAGAATACATGTGGGGCAGGTGAACTTTTTTCAGAGGTTAACTCCACAGTCATTAAGTGGACAGAGTCCCTTGTTGCCTTATAAGGCAAGGATCTATAAAACCAAGCCTTGCAACTCTTCCTTTGTAAAAGCTCTTGAAATCTGTTCCTTCTTTTCATTTCCTGCTGTCAGCACATTGGTCTGGACCCATGTGACTCTCCGCTTAGGGGTCTTGATCTACTGCTGCTCCCGCCTGTAGCAGATCCTGCCAATAGCCTGTCCGTATCACCCACCCCTTTCTATTCTGCACACTGCCCCCCACCCCATTGCCAGCAGGTGCATTTATGTCTGTTTCTCCGATGCTACCAGATGCCATTTTGATGCCCATGTGGCAGACTGGCAGTTCTGGGGAACCTTGAATCCCTGCCCCCAGGAGCAAGCCCTCAGCCAATGACTGCTGGGAGCTCATGTCTAAACACCTCAGCTCCTACATCCCTTGGGTGGGATGCCTCTGCGCTGTGGGTTCTACACTGGCTCCCAGAGTCCCCCAACGAGACTAATGTCCAGTTCTCCACGATGATAAATGACTTGACAATGAATACTTTACTGTCTGCCTCCTGTTCCCTATCTCTCTCCCCCAGTCCCATGTTGGTTAGGTCCTGGCACCACCCCCAAAATCAGTTATTTTTGCTTGAATCTTGGTTTTAAGGTTGACTTGTGGAGGAACTCATTCTAAGACATTGCCTCTCATGTCAGCCCCCACTAAACAGTCATGTTATATTGAACTTTCTTTAAAACTTCAAGGAGGTTAAAACCCCAAAACTTTTGTCAACATCACCATCTCCACTCAGAAATCATTGGCAACTTGCAGTGGGTAAAGTACAGATGGTTTTAGCCTATGGCTTAAGATTCTAGATCATGTGGCTTTTTTCGACCTTCTGTAATCCTGTCTCCTACAACTTCCTTCCGCTCACAATGGAGGTTCCAACCATTCCCAAAGGACACAATGCTCATCTTGACCCCCAAGCATCTGCCGGCACTATTCCCACCACCTGAGCCGCACGTCCCGCCGCTTCAGTGTATCTGAGGCCACCCACCATCAGGACCGTTGTCCTCTTTGTGGATCTTTTTGCTGAACACACCATAACTTTGGCACTTTGCCTTTATTTCTTTATTGTGATATGTACCATCTTTTTCTTTATTCCTCTCCTGGCCTCCCACCTAACTGTGAACCCCTCCTAGGGTAGTTAAACCACTTTCTGTCTTTAGGACCTAGAATGTAGGTTTACAAAGACTAGGAGAGGACACAAAATTCATACTCTGCCATTTATTAAATGTGTGACTGGGCAATATATATATGGTCTCTTTGAATTTGTTTCTGTATTAGTGATATATCAGTAATGTAACACTAGATATAGTTGTGATGATTTGAATGACATAATACATATGAAAAGTGCTCTCGAAACTATCCAAGGGTATCTAGCTAGTCATGATTAAGTGGTTGGCAAGTAATTCCTTCTGCTGCTGCTGCAAGTGGGAATGATAAAGGTACGTAAGACAAGCAGCTCCCTAGAGATAAAGAATGAGTATCAGGAAAAATCAGCAAAAAAAAAATATGTATCATTACATTGAGTTTTATTGAACCGGTTCATGGGCAATCAAGTAGCATGATTCTATCTACCCCACATATTCATTAATCCTACAGAAGTTTATTGTTTCAATGTCAGATCATTTTTCTCCCCTGCTCAGAACCCTGAGACGGCTCTTCTTTTTCACTCAGAATAAAACCCAGAGTCCTTAAAATGGCCTAAAAACCCTTTCACCATCTGCCAACCGGCCCCGCCCTCCTCCTGAACTTGTTTCCCATTACTCCTCTCCCTGGCTGATTCCAGCCTCCTCGGCCTGCCTCCTTTCCTCAAAGACATAGTCACGTGGGGTCCTGACTCCTGCCTTGGGTCCTTTGCTCCAGCTCTTTCCTCTGCCTGGAAGGCTCCTTTCCCAGATGCATGTTTGGCGAACTCCCAGCCTCCCCAGATTTCTCCTCAAACCTCTCCTTAGTGACACCTACTCTGACCACCCTATTTGATGTTATAACCGGTTCCCCCACTCTGGTTCTCTCTTTACCCAGCCCTATTCTTTTTACTATAGTACTTCTCATGTATCCTACAATGCCTTTATATAGTGTTTGTTATTGTTTGGTGTTTATTATTAGCAAGTCTTAGTTTTGTTGACTAATATATATCCCAAGTGCCTAGAACAGTGCCTGGGACAGAGTAGCCACTGAACAAATATAGTTGCTGAATTTGTTGACTCAAGTTCTTACTATGTGCCCACAAATAAAATAGCTCTGATCCTTATACTTGTGCAATTATAGTTTAACAATTACACCCATTTCTCAAATATTATCGACAGCTGAATACGTGCCAAGCAATCTGCAAGGCCCTAGAGATATTACAGCAAACAGAGGAACAATTTCCCTGCTTTCGCACAGCTAATCCTTGTGAAATGATATGATGTTGTAAAAATTCAGGCGTTAATATATGTGAAATACTCAGCCACCAGATTAAACATTCCAGATCGTTATTTTCACGTCCCTGTCTTGTGGACAGACACCAAGAGCACCCTGCCTTGCACATACTAAACGTCAGCAATAAAGTGTACTAAGACAAACACTGGATTGTGTGCTCCCCAAAAACCTAACTTCTACTTTCCATGCGAAGTCATGTTTTGATTCAATAGTTTATATAATTTATTGTCCCAGGAGCTATTTTTTTGAGATTTTTCTTGGAAGACCTATTGCTTTGAGTTGCTAAATACTAGATAATACATTAAAGAGTATATGGTAGAAATTTATCTTGTCCCCCTAAATATAGAAAAGACATAAGGTTAGGCTTCTAAAACCCTGGTGATGGTTCTGGGTTTTGTCCTGGTCTTGACACTAAACCAGTCATATGACAGTGACAGGCAGAGTGTGCACCACTCAGGTCTTCCTTCAGGAGAGAACTTGCTGCAGGAGGTAAGTGGTGGGGTTAGCTGAAAGCCTCCAGCTCTCAGACCTTCGGCATCCACCACAGTGTCCAAACCAAGGCCAGAGGCTTCCAGGGCTGCTCCAAGCCAACAACAGAACATGGCTGCGATGCAAGAGCCAGGCCATCCCTGCCCAACTCGGGACTCTTCTAACGGCCGGTTTTTGCTTTGAGTCTCCACACCAGCCTGGCCAAAGCATTCTCAGAGCTGTTCCCTGGGGCTCTTCCTGTACAATCTTTCCTTTCCACATTGCAGTCCAAGGCCCTTCCTCTTACCCCACTTCCTCTTCCCTTTATCTTTACAGGCTATTCCCTGCATAAATCTTATGTTTCTAACTCTGCTTTTGCTTCCCAGAAAACTTGAAATAGCACCACTGGTACCAGGAGCGGTTCCAGAAAGCTGGCAAGAAGATGGGGTTGGAGACAGGGTCACTCACCACAGGCTGGTGAGGAGGGTCCCAATCCAAGTGGTAAGTGGGGCACAGCTAGTCATGGGCACAGATGGTTGTTCAACTACTAAAAACAATCACCACTGATGAGCAGGGGGTCCCCCAGTGGAGAGGAATGCCCTTGCCAGGGCGGTGGTTCAGGCATTTGAATGTTATGGGGGGCTTCCGTGTATCTAAGGGGAGTGGAGTTGGAGGACTCCCTGCAGAGTGACAGTGGGGCCCGGAAACAGATAGTTAAAGGCAGGCGGAGGAAGCAGAGGCATCTCTGGTCACTTACAAAGAGGCTCCTGTCCCTTGCGGGAGAGGACAACGTGAAGAGCAAGCCCAAGAGAGTCGTGGATCTCCAGAATCTTTAAAACGCTTAGCCCAGGCAGCCTGTTACACGGAGGCCAGTGGCCCGCTTGGGAGAACTTGAGACCCTGAGATACGGGATGGGGACATGAGTGGGTGCCCCCAGTTTTGCTCTGCTGACTGCCCTGAACATGCAGAGCTTGCAGAGGTGGCCACACTGCCTCGTAAAAATCCACACTCTGCTTGAGCAGGAAGACACTGCAGAGGCCTCTCCCTGCAAGACAACACCTGCTCCCCGACGCCCTGCTCTCAGGAGCTGCCCCCGCTGCCTCTCCTGGCTGCCAGGCCAGTAACTAGGGTTAAGTCCAGCATAGCCCAGCAGAGGACATGCTGGGCCTGATGAAGGAGAAGAGAAACTACCCCCCTCCCATGGGACCAGCACGAGTTGGCCAGCATGTAACTGTCAGGGGAGAAGACTACCCAGGGACTGCGTTAGGAGGATGCTTGACCAAGGGGCTGGAAGGTAAAAGTGAACAAGCGGGAAAACTCTGACTTGGGGTCACTTTCTTGGGACATGGGATTTAACACTCCAGCGAGGACCCTGGAGGAATGGGGCAAACACTATGTTTTTACTCAAATCACAGAGCAGAGGTGAAATGCCTGAGTTACCACAGCAGATGGTAAAATAGGATGGAAAAAACAGATGGAAAATAGGATCAGAAACAGTTCACACTCCTTGGAATGAACAACAATATTCATTTACAGTTTTGCACCAGGGCTATGTTAGCTCGCCCACCTTCTGTCTTAATATAGTCCAAAGAGATCTGGACCATCTGGACATCCCGCAGAACATCACACTGATCCATTACATTTGTAAAATAAAGACATGGCTAGCATGCTAGAGACCTTGGTAAGAAGCATGTGTTCAAGAAGGTGGGAAATAAACTCTACAGAGTTTCAGGGACAGGCCACTTCAGTAAAGTTTTCAGGAGTCCTAAAAAGCTAAAGGAGGTACACATTTTTAGGGTCGGGGCATGTCAGGATATCCCTCCAAAGTAAAGAAACGTTGTTGCCTCTTGGATTCCCTATTACAAACAAGGAAGTACAGTATCTGGGGGGCCTCTTCAGCTTCTGGAGGCCAGATAGTCCACATCTGGGAATCTTGCTCTGGTCCATGCGCTGGAGGGTGTGGAAGGCTGCCACCTGTGAGTGGAGCCTGGGTCAGGAAGGAGCTGTACAGCAGGTCTAAGCTGTAGTGAAAGCAGCCTCTCCGCTTAGAGCAGAACAATGGGCAGACCCTGTGGTGTGGGAAGTGTCAGTAGTGAGAAGAGATGCAAGCGCAGAGTTCATGGTAAACCCAAGTAGGAGGATCGTATAACACAGGGCCTTGGGGTTCTTCAGCAAAGGACTTGCCATCTGTAATGGAGAATTATGTGCATCTGAAGAAATAGCTCCTAGCATGTTACTGAGCCCTCATAGAGACAGAGTGCTTGATTATAGTGTACCAGTGACCATCCACCCACAGCTGCCAGTTAGGAGGCAGGTTCTGTCTCACCTGTCAATGCATAAAGTGAAAAGGGCCCTGCAACAATCCGTTATAACATGGAAATGGTATATCAGGGATCGAACCCAAGTAAGACCGGAGGGCATGAGTCAGCTGCGCGAACAGAAAACCCAGACCTCCATATCACCCACATGATGACAGCAGCCCCCCTTCCTCGTCTCTCCCCGATGGCCACAGAGCAGGGTGCCTTACAAATAGCTGATGGAGGAGGAGAAAGCCCAAGCGTAGTTTACAGGTGAGTTGGCTAGGCTCAGGGGTGCAAACTGAAACTAAATAGTAGCATTACAACCTCATTCAGGCTGAAAGACAGCAGAGGGGGAGAATCTTCCTAATGGGCAGGCAGTGCCCCTGGTCATCCAATTGATGTGGAAGGAGAAGTGGCCCAAGGTGAGAACATGTAGAAATTCCTATCATTGGCCAATGCCCCAACCAGCTGGTCAGGGACCTGGAAAGAAAAGGACAATGGGAAACAATGAGGTCCAGGGTAAAGGCAGATGGGAGTGGACACAGCAAGTGACAATTTTCACATTGTTAATACCCATCAAAAGGCATCTGCAATAAACACTGAGCAACCAAGAAGACAAAAACGACTTGGCCAGTTGACATCAGTGAGCTTGCAGCCCTGGGCACTCTAGAGCTGGCCTGATGGGTACATGAACAGAGAGGCCACGATGGCAGAGGCGGAGGCTACACGTGGGCCCAACAGCATGAACTTCCACTTACCAAAGCCAGTCTCTAGTGATTCCTCTGAATGTAGAACCTGCCAGCAACAGAAACCAGTGCTGAACCCCTGATATGGCCCTGTTTCCCAGAGACCAACAGGCCACCTGCTGGAAAGTTGATGACGCTGGGCTCCTTTTATTATGGAACGGCCAGCTGTTTCTCCTCATAGGGATAGAGCCCTATTCCAAGTGTGGACTCGCCTTTCCTGCCCAAGAGCCTCAGCCAGCACCGCTGTCCAGGAGCTAAGAAGTGCCTGATCCATGCTCATGGAAAACGACACAACATGGCATCGAGTAGGGAACACACTTCACAGCAAGGGAGGTCATGTGATCCACAGGACATAACGCATACTGCACCATCCAGAGGCAGCCAACCTGACAGAGCTTTGCGTTGGCTTCTTAAAGGTGCTGTTGAAGCACCAGCTTAGAGTCCAGAATCTGCAAAAATGGGATGCTATCTTCCGAATGCAGAATAAATCTGAATCAGAGATCTCTGTATAGTGCTATAAGAAGACTACATAGGCCTGAGACCTAAGGAGCAGAAGCAGGAATGGCCTCACTTGCCATCATTCTAAATGGCCCTCTGGGGCCATCTGTGTTTCCTGTTCTTACAGCTCTGGGCTCTGCAGAGTTCGAGGTCTTTGTCTCAGAGGGGCCATATTCTCGGCAGAGGACAGAGCAGGAGTTCCACTGAACTGTGGATGCTACCTGGACATTTTGGACTCACTGTGTCCAGGACCAACAGTGAGGAGTCACCATGTTGGCAGGAGAGATGAACTCTCGTCAGTAGGAGGAGGCGGGGACGTGTGGGATCACTGTAGAGCCCAGGTGATCCACTTAGGTGCCTCTCAGTACTCCTTAGCCCCCAGTATATCTGTAAGTGGACCTCTGTAGTAGTCCTTGCCTTACAAGGGTATGCTTACCAGTGTCTCAGAACCCTCAATTAAAAGATCTCTTTTTCACCACATCCTTCTCCCTTTGTCCCTCCCTTCACAGGTGTCAGATCAGCATTAGATCAGTATCATGGTCTGAGGCTTCCCTCTTACTCCTGTCCCCTCCATCCTTGTCTTTCACAGGCTTTCCCCCCAGTAAATGTCTTGGCCTTCTAATCCTATCTTGGCGTCTGTTTCGTGGAGAATTCAAACTGACATGATGGGCTTCGGTTAATTGGCTAATCTTTTCTCCGTCTTAAAAGTAAGAGGAAAGTTGGGTAGGTACCTAGAGCTAGACATCATTGTAAGCCCTGACTTAACCTGTCTATAGTTTTTAAAAGTAAAATGGCAGAAATAGTTAGAAAATTAGTAATTTATTAATAAGCTTGGTTATCAAGTCTTTATTGCTCAGAGATCAAGGAAATCACAAACCCAAACCAGTCACTAGTTTCCAAAGGAAATACTTCTCACAAAGCCCGAAAACAAAAATTTAACAAAAACTTAGACCAAAACCATGTTCATCGTTCTCATCCTCGCTAAAACCTGGGGCTGGTACGTTTTGCTTGAGGAGTTTTGTTTTACCATAGTGCATTGTTAATGCTCCATGTATAAGTGATAACTCTTGGGCTTTAAGTGATATTAACTAATCTTTGACATGATCTTTCATTAAAGGTGGTATTTTAACCTATAGTCAGATACACTTTCATTCTGATGGTCTGATTTTTCTTTCTGTGGCTCCTGTGGGTGTCACCAAAGAAAGTAAAATTAGGACAAGGTCAATTTTATGTTTACTAGACAGTAACTAGAACATTCTAAATGCACAATTAATGTTTAGACTATATTTGTGCACTTTTTAGCAAATGTATGGTATTGAAAAACATAATCCACTCTAGTCAGAAGCAGTTCTTTTTTAATGAAAATGTGTTGGCAACTGCTCCGTTTCCATGGATTTGTGACTCTAATAGGTCCTGAAAATAAAACCCAATCTTTGCCAAAATCTCACTTATGCTTTATATCAATAACATGCCCTTTATCCCTGCTTATGCGTTTGGGAAACAGAGAAACTATACCAATTAGTTAAAAATCTATTAGTTAGGACTCTAAAGAACGGATTTGGAGGGAGGGGAGATGTGTGGGAGCTGACACCTAACACTTTATTTTTGTGAAAAAGAGAAAAATTGTACAGAATCATGATGAATTGAAAAAAAGAGTGAATATTTTCCGGAATACATTTGGAAGTGTATAGTTCAAATTTAAACCATTTTCAATATCTAATGATGTTAAATCACTGCAGGAGACCTCAAGCAACAAGAGAGATACAGTTATGTCCAAGACATTCTACTTACCAAAACAAGTGCACTATACATTTAATTCTGTAATTCTAGTGACTGCAAAAGGATTAAACAGGGTTTAATCCTCAGTTAACTGGAAAGTCAAATCAAATCAAATCACCAACTTGAACTCCATTCCCTAAATAAGCAACTCTTAATTTTAGCTGCACCTTAGCATGTTCTGGGGGAACTTTCCAGATTCTCAATGCCCAGGTCCCACTTCAGACGAATTAAATCAGAATTACTGTGGTTGTTGTTGCTGTTTTTTAATCCACAGGTGATGTGTGGCCAAGATTGAGATCCACTACCTTGGATACTACAGTTGTTTTAAGTTTAAGCTTACTACAGTTATTTTAAGTTTTAAACCAGTTTAAATTACAAATTAAATCTCTACTGTTGGATGAAAGCATATTTGCCAAGTTACCTTTAATTTTACTAGAGCACTGGAAAAAGAATGAACTCCAAATGCCTGGTTAACATTATGTCTGATGGTCTTCCAATCCTTGGGGTGGCCATGTGACTGAGTTCTAGGTGCTTAAATAGAAGGGGAACCCTGCCAGGTCTTTTCCCTCTGAGATAAAAGGATAGCGCCCTACTGGGGGGAAAAAAAGTGGATTTCATCTTTTCTTCATTCTCCTAGCCCTGAACTCTGATATAAATCCGGAAACTGAGAAGTACATCTTGCAGTCAGAAAACAATAGTGAAATAAGTCAAGACAGAGAAAAACAAATACTGTGTGATCTCACTTATATGTGGAATCTCAAAAAACCCGAATTCATAAAAACAGAGACCAGATTGGTGGTTGTCGGGGGGGGGGGGCGGTGATCAAGCATAGGGGAAATGGGTGAAGGTGGTCCAAAGGTACAAACGAAAAAGGAAAAAATGAAATCAGCTTGGGTCTGTGATGACACTGTTGAGCCACTGAACTACAGCAACCAATTGCCTTCAGAATTTTTGTTGGGGGAAGAAATTATTGATTAAGCCACTATTAGCTGAACCTTCCATTACTTGCAACCAAAATAATTTCGAATGGATACACCTTGGCATGCGCTCGCCCTCTCTCCCCCTCCAAGCTACAAATCACTAAACATTTACTATTAGCTGATAACTTTATCAGCTTTTGAGTCACAGAGCAACCCCAAAAGATAAGTGCTGTTATTCCCATTTTACATATGCAGAAACTGAGGCCCATACAAATTAGTTATCTTGTCCTCAGCATAGCCCAGCAGAGGTCATATATTCCTTGGATTTTAAGCCAGGTTCTTTTGATTCCAATGCCAGTGCTCTTAATTATGTTGCTATAAACCTCTTGCATGTGTACAGGTCTAGTTGTCCTGATTAAATTGCATGCCATATCATTTAGGAAGAGCATTTTATGCTTCTAGGAATACATATAACGTTCAACATTTAGGTCATTAAATATTTGAAGAATTAACGGGCTTAACTTGGTCAACTGTAAAATTAGAGAAAATTTTGTTGGTGGTGGTGGTGGTCTGCGAAACCGCAAGATACTTCCAACTCACTCCAGACAAATAAAACACTCAAGTCAATCTTCCCTGTCAACTTTTTGACAGCACAGATTTGATAAATAACACCATAAATAATAATCTAGGACTTAGGTATGTGACAACTTTTTTTCTCCCTGGTGAGAAGGCAGAAAAATATCAGAGTTTGATGTATATGTTTAAGACAGCTACATGGATGTGTCTTAGAGGATATGGGGTGCTGCAGACTGTGGTGTTGAAAATACAAATGAATCTCTTCCAGGTAGGGTGTATATGTTAAGATTTTGTTATTATTATTATTAGCTAGCACATACCATACTATTTGCCTAATAGGTGCTGTTGATGGACCTCCTGCCATTCCTGTTCTGTATTCTCTCCTTTTGAGCTTTCACTGGAGAACTAATGAATTAGAGAAAGCCATCCAGAGTCAGTCACATTGAGTTTGGAGTCAGACTCACTGGATCAGAAATACTGAATGTTTCCCCTTTGTCCATAACATGAGGAGGAAAGATGTACTTAACTGTTCTTATGAGACTTAAATGAGCTTATCCAAACATAATACTTAAGGCAGACAATAAGTACTTATCAACGGTCTGTGTGCTGAAGAGTGGGATAGGTGTCTGGGAAGTAATGATGGCCCCCGCCCTCAAGAAGCCTAGTCTAGTGAATCATCAGTCTCAAGCCAGTGCCTTAAGAGGCGGGAAGCAATGTGATTTAGAAGACAGTAAAATCTGATGCTTGACACCCCTGAGATCAAGTCCCATTCCTCAACTTTCCGAGTGGCCCTCCAAAAGATATGTCAGTGTACCAACCTGCAGAAGCTATGAAAGTGACCTTATTCGGGAAAAGGATCTTTGCAGATGTAATTAAGTAAGGACCTCCAAATGAGATCATCCTTGATTACCCTGATGGGCCCTAAATCCAATGACAAGTCTTTATAAAACGTAGAAGAGGAGAAGACATAGAAGAGAAAGCCGTCTGAAGACAGAGGCAGAGGTTGAAGTCACGCAGCCCAAGCCAAGTAACGCCTGGAACCACCAGAAGCTGAAAGGGGCAAAGAATGCTCCCCCTAGGTCCTTCAGAGAGTGCACAACCTCGCTACCAGCATGATTTCTGACTTCCAACCTCCAGAACTGTTAGAGAATAAATTCTGTTGTTTGACCAGACCAGGTTTGTGGTGTTTCTTCATCTGTAAAATGGGGACAACATGCTAGTCTCATTTCCTGAAATGTTAAGTGGGGTTAACTGCTGTCTGGAGGAACGCGCAGACGTTTAAAACGGCAAACGTTTATTGAGCGCTTGTCCTGATCATTCAGTGTGCTAGGCGCTTTCCCTGTGTCTTAGCCATCTCTATTTTATTAATCAGATAACCAAGGCTCAGAGAAATTCAGTCATTTGCCCAAAGGCATACAGCTAAGAAGCGGAAAAAAACCGAGATCGCAATTCTAGCCGACTCCCGAGATTTCCCTTTAACGTCCCCCGCTGGACTGCCAGGGAGGATGCAAATGAACGCACTCTCAAAGCGTTAACTAGTTTAGCCTCAGTTCCAGCTACAAATTAGCCGAGCCAACCAAGCCTCCACTTCCACAACTGGTCAACCCTCGTGGGACGCCGCCGGCTCCCCTGGCCGGGAAGCGACAGGGTTAATGACGTCATTTTCAGGAGCCGCTATCACGTCTTCGCCCCACGGATCCTTTCAAGGGCCAAACCCCGCCTGTGACGCAGCCCTCGCGCTTCTGGACGAAGGGAGAATAGAAGTGGGCCAATAGAAATGCCGAATTTCCGTTTTTCCGGCTAATCCCCACCCCTTAACCGAACTCGGCCGAGGAAGAAAGGAAAAGGCGACTAGGGGGCGGGGCAAAGCGAGGAAGCGGAAGCCGTGGCGGCGGAGCTGGGCCACACGTGTGCGGTGAGTGTGGAGGCCGCTCCCGGGAGGGATTTGCGGCTTGCTCGGCGCTGAAGTCGGAGGGTCTATCGGGTAGAGGTGTTCACACACGTCACCCGCTGGGCGACCTTCTGTGCCCTTTTCTGTTCTGGGAGTTTGGGGGTTGACGGGAGCCTGGCGACGAGGGCGGTTTACAACTCCTCTCCCTATCACGCTTTCAGCCTTTTTGTCGTATGTTTGACATCCGCTCTGCGCCCGGCCAGTGCTAGATGCCCAGTTTGCAACCTGAATGTACAGTTGCAGGTTGTAAGCGCTGGGAAGGAAATGACCTGGGTGCCGAGATACAAGATAAGGGAGTCTGACGTGATCCTGAAGCCGAGACCTAGAGCGTGGCGAGAGGCAACCCCGAAATCTGAAAGCCCAGGGAAAACTACTTTCCCCAGAGGCCATAACTTGGGCTAAGTCCCTGAGGTGGAAGGGGGACCGATGTTCGTGAGCTAGAAGTTCAGCCATATAAGATAAAGGAGTGAGAGGAGGTTCTGTGGGGCTTTGAAGGCCATGGTGGGAGTTTCGACTTTCTCTACAATGGAAAAATATTCGCATTATTAGTACACAGTGAAGGCTTATAAGCAAGGGAGAAACACAGTAGGCCCTGGTTCTTTTTGGAAAATGGATAATAATTTGGATTATTATTGATTATATAGTTGAATTATTGATGATGGTTTGAATTAGGGTGGTGGTACTGGAGATTGAAGTTGAAGGGTTAGAGGTGTTTTTAAGGATTCGAGAAGAATTATTGAAAAATTGAATGTAGCAGACAAGGAAGAGTAAACTCTCACAGGTAAATCTTAGGTTTCTTGAGCAGTGGAGTGGATGCTGTGCCATTGCTGAAATGGGGAAGAATAGGGTGGGGAAAATTAGATGAGGATGTTATTGTTTGGGGGTGGTTTGCAGTGGTCATATAGTTAAAGAATTTTATTTCGGTTCTATTAAGTGTAAGGTGTTTGTTAGACACCTAAATGGAAGTTTCAGGTAGGCAGTTAGATACAGAAGCCTGGAGCCCAAGGAGATGTTCCTAATGGAGAGATAATTTGGGAGTCCAGCATAAAAAGCCATGGGATTGCACGAGATCACCTAGGGAGAAGAGAGAGGGGAAGACTTGAGGAATGCCAGCATTTAGAAGTTGGGTATTGAATGGTCATTACTTTCAAAGTGCAATGCTGAGCCTGCTGAGAGGAGTCAGGATCAGTCATAATCAGTCACCTGTCCCTCTATGTCTGGGAAATCTCTGCTCTTTTCCTTCACGAGGCGGAATTGGGCTCTTTCAGCTCTGTGGCTCTCTGAACACTTTCTATATACTTCAGTTATAATGCTTAACTATGCCATGTTTTAATTTTCTGCTTGCCTGTCTCTATCACACCTCACTTGATTTTTTTTGTATATATTTTTTAAAACCCATTAGCTCTCTAGCACATAGTATGTAGGTATGCAATACATTTCAAGTCCAAAGCATTGTTATAAGAAGGTCATCACAATGTGCCATAGGAATAAGGAGAATCATTTGAGAAAGAAGGCATCTGGAGGAGGAATGATAAGAAATTGTCATTTAGGCTGGATTTGAAGGATGGGTAGGATTTATATTGATAGAGAATGGCTTTAAAGTTTGGCTCCTGAAAAAGAACAGTGAGGGAGTAAGGTTGGCTTCAGTGTGGTATTGTGATGTGGGTAAGTTAGGACTAAGTTTTGAATGGACGTGAATGCCAGAGTGAGTTTGAAATTTTTCCTATAAGCAGTGGGAAGCTTTTGAAGGTGTTAGAGCAGGAAAATGACATGAAATGGCTGTGATAGTGGAAGACTAATTGGGCAGCAGGCGGTGGATCATAGCAGACTGGGTCTAACGGCAGAAAACAATGTGAGCAAGAGATAGAGTCTGAATGGGGTAGTAGAGGGAAGGGAAAAAGAGGAGACAATTCCAAGACACTGGAGTGTGATGGTTGTATGTGATGGTACAGGGTCCCCAAGCAAATGCATTTTGCTAAGTGAGAGAAGCAAGACCCCAAAGGCTGTATATTGTCTAATTCCATTTATAGGACATTTTTGAAAAGGCACAAAGCTAGAGGGTAGAAAAAAGATCAATCATTGCCAAGAGAGCCAGGAGAGGATGATTGCAAAGGGGCTCCACAGGGCACTTTTAGGAGTGTGGGACAGTTCTGTAAGGTGCTGTGGTGGAGGATACATGACTGTGGGTTTGTCAAAATCAGCACTGTACACCAAAAAGAATGAACTTGACTATAGGCAGATGAAAAGAAAGTCAACTGACATGTCAGGAAATGGAATGCAGACTGGAACAAAATGCATCTAACTAGTACAGATGTATAAAAAGACCTCACTGAAGGAGTGGAGGGAAAAGAGCTGACCTAAGTAACTTTGGAAAGCAGTGTTTTGAATGGATACTGTGAGGGAAAAGACAAAAAACTGTAAATAAACACCACATTATAGTTGGTACATTTGTTTTTACCAACTATAACCCTGTGGCACGTCATTAGAGTTGGAGACATTAGTATGAACTTACTTAATAGGTACAGAAATACAGGTTTGTGTATACACATAGGCTAATATACATACATATATTTACCTAGCCCTATCTGGTGAAAAGACCTAGAAGCAGTGACACCCCAGTGACAAGCACACCTAGCACTCAGATCTCAGTAAGAGGGTTTCTCTAGGGTTCCTTGGAGAAATGACTGGTTTTAGGGCTTGTGCAAGGAAAATAAAAGGTAAACTTGGAACAAATGCCAGGAATTAAGGACATGCTAAGGAAAAAAAAAATAAAAAAGGATGGACCATATGAAAAGGACACAGAAGCAACGTTAGAGATTTCAAAGCTGGAACAATTTTAGCAACAAAATACTAAGGAACAAAATACATTTTGTTTAGCAACAAAATACAAAGATACTATTAGCTCATATGCAAATAATAAAATACTATAAGCAACAAAATACATTTTGTTTAGCAACAAAATACAAAGATACTGTTAGTCCATATCGCAAATAATAAAATACTATGAGGCCATACTGATGTAAATAAATGATTAAATGAATGAGGAGAAGGAATAAATGTTCCCTACAGAAGAATACAAAATAATGAAGGTAAAAGTAAGGGAAATAGAATATCATCATGTAAACACCATGGAAATTGCTGCAGGCAAGATCCACTGGAGAGTGCTAAAATCAGTGAGGGATACAGGATATTTGCATGATCTCAAAACATATCCAAAATATTTATTAATTGCTTTGGGGATTTTAATGCATTGATTCAAATTCTTTAATACTCCCCGCTCTAGAAAGTGGAGCTTAATTCTCCTCTCCCTAAGTTTGGGCTGAATTTTAGTGACTTGCTTCTAACAGAGTATGGAAACGGAGACATAGGGCTTCCCTGGTGGCACAGTGGTTGAGAGTCCGCCTGCCGATGCAGGGGGCGCGGGTTCGTGGCCTGGTCTGGGAGGATCCCACGTGCCGCGGAGCGGCTGGGCCCGTGAGCCGTGGCCGCTGGGCCTGCGCGTCCGGAGCCTCTGCTCCGCAAGGGGAGAGGCCACAGCAGTGAGAGGCCCGTGTACCGCAAAAAAAAAAAAAAAGAAAGGGAGACGTAGTAACTTTACAGCAGAGACACCTTGCAAACACTATGTTAACCAGTGATCAAGGTTAATATCACTAGTCATGTCGATATCATGCTCCTCCTAATGTGATGGGATGAGAAGGGGACTTCATCTCTATGGTATTCTTCCCTCAAATCCGTAAGGTCAGTAGAATCATAGGAAAATGTCAGACAGACCCCAAATGTAGGATATTCTACACAGTGCCTGACCAGTACTCTCCAAAAGTGTCTTTGTCATGAGAAACAAGTAGAGATGGAGAAGCTGTCACAGATTGGTGGAAACTAAGAAGACTTGATGATTAAATGCAAGGTATTCTGGAATTGAAAAACGAGGTCAGTGGAAAAACTGGCGAAATCCAAATTTAATAGCATCATATTAATGTTATTTCTTAGTTTGGGTAAATGCATCATGGTAAGATGTTAACATTAAGGGAGGCTGAGGGGTATACTGGACCTTTCTCTGTGTCTTTCCCAACTCTTCTTTAAAACTAAACTTATATCAAAATAAAAAGTTCATGCAAAGAAGAGCTAAGGGATGCAGATGTGGTTATGAAGGCTATAGCCAAGTGACAGTGACCCTACAGTCATTAATGATCTAAGGAAACGGAGTAATTCAGAGGCCATTCATTTTCCAGAGTGCTCTTTGAGACCCTACTGGTCCCTTGAGATATTCCAGGAAAAAGTGGTTCAACCACGGTTGGGAAATCCTGCATACTTTAGCTTGTGCTTGGTGATTAATGGCTTAAATTAGCAAAAGAATCTGCCTTTCCTTAAAGATGCCTCCTTCATTATTTTCATTTAAGAGTTTCCCAAATACATTTCACCCCAGAACCCCTTGTTTCTCTTATATCTATTAATATCTTGAGAAATTTGTCGTTCTTCAATGGAAAATTCTTGTCTAGAAATATCTGGAATTGTCTAGGGATCCCTAGCATCTACTCGAGAGGGTCAACTTTAGAAATTTTGAAATGAGTTGAATATGCAACTTTGGAAGGTACAGAAATAGACAAATAAGACATAATAACTTTTGCTCTTGATACATTTGGCTGCTTTCAGGAGCCTTGGGCAGCTGAGGGGTTATCTGTTGTTTGCCATGTGCACGGTGGGGTCTCTATCCAGAAGCAGCCTGTTAGGCAGATTTCTTTAAAATGAAATATTTCAATAATCTTATTTCGGAGGTCTTTGAAAATTACTTGATTGCCTCTAAAAGAATAACAGATTAAACGTTCGAAGTTAGTTTTTGTTTTAGCTACCTTGGGTTACATAAGGAACTTTTAGATAATCTTCTTTCATTAAATTTGAATATATGATAAGTGCAATGTTTGTTCCTGGCTTTTTAGGATAGAGACCAAAAAATCAAGTGGTAATATTGTCATTTTCTCATCACAAAGTCTTCCCAGGTTGTAAGTAATGCAAACACTGACAGTTTTATCATGCTTAGTGTAAATAATGATTTATTTTTATCCATTACTATTGCTGAAATGTTGCCTCCAAAACACCACACACTAGCCAAGGTGTGTGTGTGTTCTTAGTTTTTGTATTGGTATCGTATTTATTTTCGCTCTTACAATCTTAGAAGTCATGATTGTGTAGTTCCTGGACTCATGGGTGCCTGTGCTGGATGCAGCTAATTTGTCCTGCATCTGTGACCTCAAGGAGTAAATGTGGCAGTGACCACTAATGACTTTTATTGGATGAGAGCAATTCAGTGATCCTTTTTTGGATTTTGTTTTTGTTTTCCAGAGTTGCTATAATGGAAGTCAAAGGGAAAAAAAAAATCACAGGAAAAGGTACAAAGCCATCACAAGAAAAAAACAGATTTCGTGACAACAGTGGTAAGATACTCAAAACATGCTTCTCATGTGGTTTCTTTGGCCCTTGGAGGGAGCAGTTGGTGGTATGAGGGGGCATGTAGCAGATTCCAATCTATTCATCGTTAGAGTTAGGATTAAAGTAGTAGGAAAAAGTAGGTGTTACTATATATGAGTTTGCATGTTCCCTGTGAAACTTAGACCTTTAAGAAATTGCCAGGATAATTGGTGAATGCTGTACTTTTGAAAGATAAGTCGGCTAGTGATGCTGTTCCCTCACTTTAGTCACGCTAATTCACAACATTTTATTTTAACGTTTGATAAATTGTGGCTGATTAATACGTGTACTGGTGAGCCAGATCTTCAGGATTTCTCATTGTGATGTCTTTATCGTTCCATCAGGTGTCAGTATTGCAAAATAGAAAAGTCAGGAATTGTGTCAATGACTAGTTTCCTAAGCAATCTTTTTTTTTTCTTGCAACTAGAAATTCTGAAAAATGAACATTTTAAATTTGTTTATATATGATATACTTTCTAAATTTTAAATGTTCATTTTATTCTTAGATTCCTATTATGTTATTGATGCCCTAAATACACACACACAGACACACACAAACATAAAAATAATATCTCATCTTGTGATACGTGCTTAAAACAGAAGTACACCTAACTGACAATAGTGGTTATCTCTTGAATTATGGGTAGTTTTTATTATGTATTTCTCTACTTCGTAGGTTTTCTATAATGAACCTGTATTATAATTTTATAATCAGAGTAAGTTTTTAAATTTTGTTTTGATTTTTTAAGTCCTACTGTGCTCCTTTTGAGAATAAAACAAAGTATGTTTCACTAAAGAGTGTGTAATTTTCTGTAACAAATACAATCCAGTGGATAAAAGATCTAGGCCCAGGATCATTGAACTAACAATTATTTATTATTGTTACTAGATTCTGGTTCTTCAAAGACTTTCCCAAAAAAAGTTGTTAAGGAAGGTGGACCTAAAATCACAACTAAGAACTTTGAGAAAACTGCCACAAAACCTGGGAAAAAAGGCGTGAAGCAGTTCAAGAATAAGCAGCAAGGGGATAAAATACCAAAGAACAAATTCCAGCAGGCAGATAAATTCAACAGGAAGAGAAAATTCCAGCCAGACAGTAAAAATGATGGTAAGCACTGATTCCTTTAGCAGAGTTTTTTGCCTTGCCTGAGCTATTGCCTGAACCACCGTGCACAGGGACTCTAGAAGTCTGGTAGAGACCTTCTGTTCTTGTTCCTTGACAGGCAACACTTGGGATGGGGGCGGGGGAAGGTAGATGGGATTAAATAAAAAACAGAAAGCATCTTCCCTGGTCAAAATTGTCCTCTGGTACCTAGAATTCCTTACTTCCTAGGCCCTTGCTGAATTCCCCTAGCTGTGGAATTAGGATAAATTGTATTGGCTTTATGCATTGGAACCTCAATAAAACATTCCTTTCTGTAGGCTAAAATTAATGAACTCATTCATTCAACAAACAAATACTTAATACTTAAATTTAATACTTAAATAACCAGTGTGTCCCAGCTAAACATCCACCTTGGCTAAGGATGCCCCGGTGAACAAGAAACATATAGACCCTGCCCTCACAGGGCTCAGGCCACTCTAATATCATCAACCCATCAGATGGCTCAGACCCGGTAAACAGTTCCAGAGAAGGTATAGTATACATGTGACAGATTTGACTTGAATTGGTTGAACAGGCTAGGTTGCTAACTGATTAGAAGTGTTGGCAGGGCTCCTCTTTGTTGAAACAAACTACTAATCTCTTCGTCATGATGTTTAAGCGGTTGTCTCTGACCCAGAGCTTTGCTGTCTGTTGTACATCCTGCCCTTGCTGTGCATCGTCTCTCCTGCACTGGTCTCAAACGAGCAGCTTCCAGGTTACGCGTGCTGTCATGCATATGCCTTCTCTGCAGCATCATGAGAACTTCTCTGGTGTCTTTCATACTCTTTTTCTCCAGCGTGGCATAGCCTGACACTGCTCCTTTGCTGCCAACTGAGACCACTCCATGGGGCCTTTTTACTCCAGTTCTTTAGACCTGATCCCTGTTCTCTCCTCTGCCTAGGGCTGCTCCAAGACAGGGGCGTAGGGAGAGAGGAAAGGAGGGAAATTTTCATTATTTCTCATTAGGCCTGGAGGATTCTTGCATGCTCTAGCTTCCATTTTTTCTCTTTTCCCCTTCTCTTCCAGCTTCTCTTTCCTACCTACTCTTTCCTACCTTCTCTATTAGGTCCTAAATCTTCCTTTCCACACTGGAATTCTCGACACCTGCATTTTAAGTGCACACACATCCTCGTCTTATTATAGTGGAGCCCTGGTTCCTTTTGCTATAGGAGATAAGTTCCCAGCATCTCAAAATGGAACTTTGATTTTATTTTCTCAGTTTTATACCAGCAACTGAGGGGGATTGGATACTAGACATCCCCAGAATTGGTTGTATCTGCTGCAGCCCAGCATGGCATATGTCAAGGGTGCCCAAATATTTGTAGAATTAAATGAACTCTGGATTGGTTATTATCCTCTGCTGCATAGTACATGATGCCCTAATATTAATGGTAAATATGCCTTCTGTTGCCTGTAATCCTCTATTACCAGGCTGGGAATAAGCAAGTGAGCAGAAAGGGGAGTAACTAAATACACTGTAGTATATTGAACGCCATTAAAAATTATATTCTTGAGGAATATTTAGTTTCATGGAAGAATACTTACAGTATAATAATGTTTAAGTAAAGACAATAAGGAAATTCATATAAAACGTGTAGGGGAAAAGACAAGAAGGAAATAGTTAATCCCTAGGTTTTGAGATTATAGGAGAATTTTGGTTTTTGAGTGTATTTCTAATCAGAGAAGGGGAGAGATCTAGAAATAACTTATTCTCCTAAGGGTTCTTTGCAGGGTACTCATTTAAATAATACCCATTTTATTAAGTTTTTTTTTGTTTGGCCTCTGGGTTTTTTCATTCAATTAATAAGTTATTTAGATTGTGAAGACCAACAATAACCAATAGAAAGATACTCGACTTTTATAGCATGACCCTAATTGTAGAGAACTGAGGAATTTTGATTGTGCATTGTCATGAGTAAGAGACAGCAGAGAATAAAGTTTTAGAGCCACGTCTGGGTTTGAATCCTGACTCTGCCACTTAGGAGTTAACGTGACCCTGGACAAGGAACTTACCTGCTCGGTGCCTTTGTTTCCCTGACATGAAGGGGATAATAATAGTACCTACCTCGTAGGGTTGTTGTAAGAATTAAATCACTTAATACATAACAGCACTCAGAAGAGTGAATTTTTGAATATGGTTTTTCCTATGTTAGTTTGGACTAATTTTTGTTTTCATTGAGAACTGATTACACCTGAAGTCCAATGATCTTAATGTTCTATAGTAAAATTTTATTTTACAATTGACAAAGATGCTTAAACTTTTTAAATTGCTTTTATAATCTGTTTAGTTTCCTTTTGTTTTCTTAATAGGTATCCTGTTAAGATTAAATAAATAGCTGTTGAATAAATGAACAGTTGGTGTCAACCAAATTTAAAATGTGTAAACTGCTCAGAAAATGAAATAAAGTATAAGTTGATAGGGAATGATGTTTTCCTCCTTCTAGTTTCCTCAGTGAGTATTGATCTTGATTAGTGATTGCCATAGGTGCCTAATTTGTCCTTGTGTATGGCACTGAGAATGTTAAATGTAATTGAAAATAATTTCTGTAATGACTAGACACAGCAGTCAAGAAACCCAAATGGGATGAGTTCAAAAAAAAGAAAAAAGAACTGAAGCAGAGCAGGCAACTCAGTGATAAAACCAACTACGACATTGTTGTTCGGGCAAAGCAGATCTGGGAGATCTTAAGAAGGTAATGCTACTTAATGGCATCTTTATTAGGCCCTTTGAGATGATGGAGGAGTAACAGTGTACCTAGTAAATAGTGAAATGTCCTAAGATAAATGACATAGCGCTTGGGTTATTTAGGGAGTACTCATAATACTCCAGTAGAGGCATCAGTGTTTGGATGTCTGCCTGTTGCAGAAATGTGTGGAATCATTCGGATGGTGTCAGATCTGCTTATGAAAATGAATGAGAGTTAAAATGGATTTGACATCCTTCCTGAGAAATTTCTGAGAAAATGAAGGACAGTTCTTTTCGGCTAGGTTTTAAAATACTTGAGTACTTGGTGTCTTGGACTTGTTTTATTATTTTCTTTACTTTTGAAGTTCTGGCTGTTAAGATTTAGATTGATGCGTAAAATTATACCTTGTGAGATGAGTTTCTGCCTTTGAGAAAATTACTTTTCTCTGGCTGCTCTGGAATAGTAATTTTAATGTCCAGTTTGCTCTCTCCGAAGAGAAAATCATACTGAACTGGGTGAACATACACTGGTTTGGTTTTTATTTTTGTGTGTTTAAAATAATGTCTTTACTTAGGCTATGTTTCCTGCCTCTTTTATAGAAAAGATTGTGACAAAGAAAAAAGAGTGAAGTTGATGAATGATTTGCAGAAGTTGATTCAAGGGAAAATTAAAACTGTAAGTAGGGCATACTCAGTTGCAATTTTAACAATTGAAATTGACTTGCAGTAAAGGGTAGTTGACCATTGTGGCAGGTGAAATTGTTTCTGTTTTTAATGTATTTGGCCTCAAATTTCAAATACCTTTTATAATACTGATTAAAAAATTTAATAGTGAGAGACCTTACTGCCGGGAAATTATAAAAAGGCTATCAAGTATTTGGCTGTTCATTTTAAAATAATTTACTTAAAATAAATCAGTGTTCTCTTAAAGTTATCTCGAGAAATTTATTAGTTCAACAGTGTTCGTTAGAATGTCTTGCTGTGAACTCTACACTTTTATATGTTCTAAACTGCTGGCTCTTTTGTATGTGTGATGCAAACACATGATTACTTTCTTCCTGCGTTTACAAGCATCATGCAAAGATCTTTATAATAGATTTGGGACTTCTGAATTGATTTTTGTTGTTGCTGTTTAATCCTGTTTTATAGTAAACTTCTGTTGATTCTTGTGTATTTGGATAAATACTTAGTGATATTCACTTGTAAGCCAACAGACTCAGTATGTTTGGAGACCCTTGAGGGGCAGCCTTTGCCGAACCACGTACGTGGGTCTAACCAGATGCTATATTGCAGTTTGAAGGACTGTCTTAAAATAGTGAGTTCCCAGCTGCTGCTTTCTTAAAGCCAGCAAGGTCTTTTTAGTCGGAACTCCTCCTCGTCTCTAGCAGTAGTCTGTTACACTCAATTTATAAATACTTTACACTCAAGATCCTTTCCCAATTACCCTTAGGTTATTACTGCATGCCCATGGACTTGGGGGTTAGTCTGGTATTCAGATACCCACTCTGCTATTTAACATACGTGTGCCTTTAGACAATAACAGCCTATTGATTATTTACTGTGTGCTAGGAATTATGCTAACCAGTGCATACTTTGTATCCTTTAACTTAGTCATCATCCCTATTAAACGTTTGATACATCTGGGCTCAGAGAATTTGAGTTTCATCCCCAGGGTCCCAAGGATAGCAAGTTCCTTAACTTCTCATAAACTTACTTTAATCTATAAAGTGCTAATAACAACAGCCCACTTTTAAGGTTGCTTTGAGCTTAAATGAGAAAAATATACTTAAGCACATATATTGGTTACATAGTAGGTAATCAACATATGCACAAAACAGCCTTATTTCTTTTTAAAAATTATTTTTAAAGTTTTATCAAAAATGTCTATGCAAATCTCCCTTAAGGAAATTCTTCGGAAATCCATGACTTTAATGAAGGTATACCTTCACCTTCTGACTTGTTAGAATTTAAAAATTTAAAGACAGACTCAGCAACGAGTAATAAGCACTATTAAAGTAGACTGTAGCATATAAAAAATAATAGTGCATGACTGATTATCTGCGGTTATTGCTTTAGAAAATTGATCAGCAAGTCCTTCAGTGAGGATCTAATCCATCCAATAGTTGTGAGGGGGCTTGGGTTGGAGAATCAGATTTGAAATTCTAGGAATATAACTGGATGTATGTTCAGGGATTATAATGAAAATGTGAGAAATGGAGTGATTAGCTCATAATGTAATTGCCAATGTGTATCTAGATTATTATAATAATTAGGTATAATTACTTATGTAGTAATACTTTGGTTGCCAAAGCCAAACATTCTTAGATCATTTATATTTTTAGAAAAATCATAGAATAATAGAATTTTTGCATTGAAAAATTCCTCTTTTAGGGAAAGTAACTATCAGAGAAATGAAAAATGAAGTGTGTATAATCATTAGACAGGTTTGGTTTGAATTATAATGATAGAATCTTGCAGAATACTTAAATGCATTCCTGTCTCGATGCTGTACCGTAGCCAGCAAAACCAAAGAATGCCATTCTGAACAATTAAACAAGAATTTCTACTCCCAAGTAACCTAGGTTTGATTAGCTATGAAGACCCTACTTTTTTTTCCTCACAAGGAATTGTAAAAGAGGCAGCAATACAACATAAATAATATGATAGAAACATATATTTTCAGAGAGAATTTGTCTAAAGGCCCCACCTGTTTTCCTGCAGATTGCGTTTGCACATGATTCAACTCGTGTGATCCAGTGTTACATTCAGTATGGCAACGAAGAGCAGAGGAAACAGGCTTTTGAAGAACTACGAGGTATTTCTTATATATATTTCGTAATTGTTTGTAAGAAGTCGCTTGTTTTCTCTTGAAATACCCAACACTGTCCTGGAAAAGAATTCTGTTGAGGGATAGCAGTGTGTCCTCTGCAGGACCTTTGCTGTTTGTTTGTATTTTTTGCCTGGGACAAATAGGGAGTTATTCGTTTGTGTTCCCAAGATTGTGCAGTTAGTTCTTCCCTTGTTTCTGGAGGACTGGAATGAGGTTATCATTAATGTAATGTATTTTGTTTTTCAGGTGATTTGGTTGAATTAAGTAAAGCTAAATATTCCAGAAATATTGTTAAGAAGTTTCTCATGTATGGGTGAGTTGTTCTATTTATAAAATATTTTTTATTAGTTTTTTAAAGGTGTGGATACCTATTGTGTGTAAATAAATGTTGCTTAAAAGTTGCATAATAGGAGGCTTCAGCAGATGCTTGTGATGTTTGCAATGAGTATGGTCTTAAAAAATTAATGTTATTAAAATTAATGTACAATGATGGTATTGTCTTCATTGTTCTTACGAGTATATCTTGAAGCCCTGGAAGAAGAGAAATGGTTATAATGAACTTTAAATTAGTCACCAGTTATTTGGAAGATGGAGTGATGGGAGGGGCAGGTGAGTAGGCTCAGAAGCAGGGTTAGTGGGTTAGGAAATGTCGAGATGGGAGGATTTCCTAAACTAGGTGGAATTGATACGTGTCTTCCTGTCTCAAGTATAATAATGGGCCAAAATATGCTAACCAACAACAAAAAGTACAGCTGACAAATTTTCAAAAACTGTGTTCCTGACTAGAATTACTGGCCGCTTGATTATTTTAGGATAGAATAGAAATATTTGTGATTAAGCCGTGTTTTAAAAGAGAATCCTGGGGCTTCCCTGGTGGCGCAGTGGTTGAGAGTTCGCCTGCCGATGCAGGGGACACGGGTTCGTGCCCCGGTCCGGGAGGGTCCCACATGCCGCGGAGCAGCTGGGCCCGTGAGCCATGGCCACTGAGCCTGCGCGTCCGGAGCCTGTGCTCCACAACGGGAGAGGCCACAACAGTGGGAGGCCCGCGTACCACAAAAAAAAAAAAAAAAAAAAAGAGAATCCTGGCATATGTTTTATTCATATTATCCTGCATGTTTGACTTTTACCGTCTCCTTTTCTCCTTCTACCCCGCTTCTTTTAAGCTGAACAATTTACTAATGGGAACTGACATTTATTGAGCACTTACTATGTGCTGGTTACAGTTCTCAGTGCATCCTAACTCATTTATCCTCACATCAACCTTATTCTTTCTATTCTATGACTAGAGAAGCTGAGGCACAGAGTGGTGAAATACCTTGCCCGGGGTCTTTCAGCTGGTAAGACCCTAGGTCTTTTCAAACCTAGGCAGGCTGGCCCCCGAGTCACTTAGAAATGCAAGGTAGAGGGAATTCCCTGGCGGTCCAGTGGTTAGGACTCCGCAGTTTCATTGCTGAGGGCCCAGGTTCCATCCCTGGCTGGGGAACTAAGATCCTGCAAGCCGTGCAGCGCGGCCAAAAAAAGAAAAAAAACAGAAAAAGAAAAGAAAGAAATACAAGGTAGAAATACAAGGCAATTTGATTTTCCTTCTCGTAGCGTTTCTCTGTGTTAGCCACCTCCACACACAATGATGAGCTGGTCTCGGAAGAAGTGTGTTATGTTTTGTTGCCACCCATCTTTCTCCTTCTATCACTTCTCTTTTCCCATGGTCACGCTGGGTTTAGGAGTAAAGCACAGATTGCAGAGATAATGAGAAGCTTTAAAGGTCACGTGAGGAAGATGCTGCGGCATGCGGAAGCGTCCGCCATCGTGGAGTACGCCTACAATGATAAAGCCATCTTGGAGCAGAGGAACATGCTGACAGAAGAGCTCTATGGGAACACATTTCAGCTTTACAAGGTGACATTTCAAGACATTTTTCCTAGAGATTTTACTTTCTCTGTGTGCTGTTCCTTACCTTCCAATGCCCTGTTTTCAGAATGTATTTTTACTTTGGTTGTTCCTTTAAGAGACTACCTCATAGCCTTTATCCTCTTGGATTATTTTGTCTCTGGTGTAATAAGCAAGTGATCATACTTACATTTCATTCTCCTAGAGCACAATCTTTAAATCCCCTATAAATTAAAACTACTTTTGTTACTCCTTCCCAAGTACTGTGTGTAATGCTTTGGTACTTCTGTTTCTACAGTCAGATAGACCAAGGAAGAAGATTCTTAATAGTCAGTGAAGCTCTGTAAACACCCCTTAACCAGCTCTGGTTGAAGGGCATCGAGCTCCCTGTTGCTGCCTTCTCCCATGTTTCCTCATGTTTGTGGATTACCCTTCCCCGGGTCATATGCAGAGAGGAAGCAGAGTAGAGAGACCCAACCTTGGATTTAGTACAAGGCTAGTAATGGGACTAGGACAGTTAAAGGATCAGTTTCAGACTTTAGGATACAAATACACATATTTATCTCAAGGGAGATGGATTGATTCCTGAGTTTCTTCTGCTAGTCAGTTTCAGCCCCTGGGTTGAACTTAGTGCTTTGTTTCCTTTGTCACAGTCACTATAGGAATATCCAGCTAATTACAAAACCTGGTAGCAAGAATTTGTTAACTGACTACTTGATCTTTTGATTAGGCACATGCTAGGTGCTTGGCAAGTATGAACTGGCTGGTTGGTTATTTAGCTTGGCTCTGGAAGTACGATGGTGGGTGTATAGAATGAGAATTAGATCATCAAAAATTACCCTGTGAGTGTATCTACAGCGGGGCTTTTGTTATGTAAATATGGCAAATCTAAAAATTTAAGTTTATGTAAAATGACAATAATTGATTTTCTTTGTTCCGAAGTTGAAGAAACTTGATTAAATTTAGAAGGGTTTGATTTTTCTTCTGTTGCAGTCAGCAGATCACCCAACTCTGGACAAAGTATTAGAGGTACAACCAGAAAAACTAGAGCTTATCATGGATGAAATGAAACAGATTCTAACTCCAATGGCCCAGAAGTAAGGAAGCTGGTTTTTTTTTTTTCTTAACAAATGGCATTTGAAGGAGGAAAGTTTTACATAGCCTTTGCAGAGAAAAGGTGGATAGTTTCCCAGTTATAGTCTGTTATTTAAATTGGATTGTGAGACCTAAAAGCCCATGCATTTGGCCTTCGTGGAATTTGTACCACAGTGGAGTGGTTAGGGCATTACGTCTGGGACCAGACTTCCTGGGTGTGAATCCTGGTGCCTCTCTCAGTTACTACCTGTGACCTTGGGCAACTTAACTTCTCTGTGCCTCAGTTTCCATATCTGTAAAATTACGATAATAATAGTATATATTTCATAGAGTTTTATGAAGATTAAATGGGCTAATATTTCCAAAGTGCTCAGAACAGTGCTTTGCTGTTAAAAACAACATGTTTTTGCCGTCTCCATGGACACTCCGTGTGAACTTGAAGTCTTTGGTGCCTGATCGTTAGCCTCCACTGTACACCTGAATTCACCAAGTGTCACACTAGGAGGCTTGGATCAATTAGGTACTGTTGCAATTGCTGATACTGTTTTGATCTATTTAGGATTTAACTGCTAAAATGATTTTGTGAAACTGACGCATTATAAAGGAGGCTTGACAGAAAGAAAATAGCCATTAAAAAATAGTCTACATGTGGATTTCTAATCACATGTCCATTGTTGTGTAAAAGAATATAGATGTCCTTATTTAAGAAAGTCGAGTGTATTTTGAATGATAATTTCATATTTGCTGATTAGATACTAGAAACTTGTACTCTGGTCTTGGTTGTAGATGGCAACCAAGACCTATATATATTTTAATAGGTCTAAAAGTTTTTTTTTTTAGTCTTAGTATTGCTAAAGATATGATTTATTTTATGACAAATGACATTTGCTAAAACCATTTCACTTGTTTTGATTATTTTAGGGCGACCGAGGTTACCTATCTCTGTATTATTGTGGTACCATTTCTGACTTTTTTTTCTTCTTTTTTTCTGTTTTCAGAGAAGCTGTGATTAAGCACTCACTGGTACATAAAGTATTCTTGGACTTTTTTACCTATGCACCCCCAAAGCTGAGATCAGTAAGTTCTCGGTTTTAGGTTTTAAACTGAAACATGTAGAACTGTGTAAAAAATGTGGAATACTGCTTTGATGTATATTGGCTTTTGAAAATTTTAAAGAATTGTTTCCTTATTTAGAAAAGATAATGTGCTAAACTCCCTTTGAAGAAGTCTACTAATTCCATTTAGATTTTTGCCAGAAAGACAGTAGAATTGACCATAATTTTATCAGTTTCATTGAATTTTTATATTTTAATTATAATCCAGAGAGCATCCTCTAGCTTAACCTAATCAGAAAATTAACTAACATGGAGGAATATTCAGCATTCAGGGAGTTCAAAATTCACCTGTATTGATACAAAAACAAAAAATTATATTGGTGTTAAAAGGTTACGGGAGGACACTAAGTGAACCGTGAAAAACTGGACCTTACATGAGAGTGAAGGTACATTGTACTGCCCTTCAAGTCAGTGATGGGAATATAGATGAGAATTCATTTAGTCCCCTGAATTTTGCTGGCCTCATCATACTGTAAACTCATCATCCATTTGTTCTCATTCTAATAATAAGCGATAAGCAAGTAACGAGACTCACGTCTTTTTAACAAATATGCCAGATTAAACATTCATAGGAATTTTGACCCTCTCAAAATTGACATGCAGAATAGTTTTCCAAGAGTAGCCGCCTACCTAAGCACGTGGTTCAGTGACCACAGCAGCTGCTGATTCTCTTTAGGGGATTTCTCTCTTGTTCTGGCACAGCACAGTACCTCACAGTTCTGGATTTACTGAGGCAGGACTTTATTTTCAGAACTGAGAAAATAATCATTTGAATATATTCCATAGTAGAAAGTCTTTATCTTTTTAATGTTGAGTATGTTTTAGTAATAGCAAAAAATCATTGGGAACTTAGTGTGAATATAAAATAATCAGACAGGTCTTTGTGGCCCTGGGGGCATTTTCAATAGAGAGACTTTTAAAAAAAAAACTTCTGGAGGTAAAAGAAGCATAATTGGAATATCTGTTTAACTCCCCAACTGGATAGCTTTGAAGAGATTCATGAGTTCAGGTATGTAAGCTGAAAGCTGTGTTCTTGAGATTTATCCTGGAAAAAGATTGTGAGATAGTTAAGGGTGAAATTGCTGTTCCTTATTGATCAAAATAGGCCACTTTTCTCCTTCCTGGCAGGAGACTTTGTATTTATTTAATATAAATTTTAAAATTGGGAATGGACTAAACTGGCCCCGCAGCTGTTAGCTGGCAGAACTCACTTATGTCCTATATGCTAGACTTCCAAATATAATTATGAAATTATATACATTGAAAATAAGGAATGAAGATTAAAAATAAGCTAAAATTACCTTGTAATAAACTAGTGATTGGGTTTTTACTTAAAGGTCATTGAGTAAAGGCCTAGTGAAGACCTAGTCTAAATGTTAATGTAGGGGTAAATATTTCTTAGAGAAATGTTATTTAAGTGTCTTTATGGTGAATTATTAATATGATTTCCAGAGGTAATCCAGTGATAAATTAAAAAAGAAAAACTTTTTCAGACAAAATGAGTGTTTTGGTTTTCTGCTTGTTATATACATGACTCTTTTAGGGAAGAAATTTTATTTATTTTATCTGGCTTTTTTATTAAAAACTCCCTTCTTCCCACAGCCAACTCTTAGATTTCTTTTTCTTGAGAAGTCCTTTAGAATATACTATATGTATACAGTTGACCTACAACAACACGGGGGGTGGGGTGCCGACACTCCCGTCCCCCTCAGTGGACAATCCGCCTATAATCAGCCCTCCCCATCAGCAGTTTTGATTGCAGATTTACCCACCTTCAGATGGTGTAGTGCTATAGTACATATTTACTGAAAAAAACCCACGTGTAAGTGGACCCGCCTGGTTCAAATCGCACTCGGGGTCAACCGTATACGTACTTTTTTGAACAGACATTGGTAAAACTCAGGGATTTTAATAGAAATTGCCTGCCAGCAGGACTTACTGCTCTTGATGGAAAAGAATGTTTCCAGGAAGCGGTTGTTAAATTGTTTGCTACCTATACTTTCTGCCTTTCATTCTCTGTGCATAACTGCTCCTTAGTAGACAGATTGTGAGAAAGTAAAAAGAAAGAGTAAACCAAAGCCCTGAACTGCATTTATTCCCCAGGAAGTGATTGAAGCCATCCGAGAAGCAGTGGTATACCTGGCGCACACACACGATGGTGCCAGGGTGGCCATGCACTGCCTGTGGCACGGCACGCCCAAGGTAAGCGTCAGTCAGGGCTTGACTTGCCTCTCCTTAGACTTTTTCGGTCTCCTTGGGGTTGGGGTTTTGCCCTCTTGCGCACAACAATATTATCTTTGCAAAGTTGTGCCTCAAGGCCTCACAGAAACTGGCTCCCCTTTGAGCCTTTTGTTTCTTCTCTTCTGGAGTCTTCTTAAAGTTTGAAAACCTTGGGTTGTCTCATATGGGGAGGCGTGTGTCAAGCAAGTAAACACACTATTTATGTTAGGCTTAAGTTTATAAAAGTTTTGGTACCTGTCAGCCTCTTTGATTCCTCATTTAATGATCTTGTTGTGGGAGAGGGAGAGGAAAGAGAAGAAAATAAGCAGCTGTGCATTTGCTCCCATGGTTCTTAAGTACTTTGAGGGAAAAAGTAATGATCCATATTAATTATAGAAGCTTAACAGAAATTATCCTCATTTCCTTGATTGGTATAATTCTGCCTTTAAAAGACAGTTGTATTTTGTCCACTTTTTTCTTTCGTCCACTTTTTAATACAAATTTAATTTCTCCTCAACAAGTAATGTATTGAATGCCATCTGTATGCTAGACTTTTATGCATGTGAAGACAGTTCAGACATTGGAAGAGGGATCTCAGTTCTTACTATAAAAGGAGGTAGTTTCACTAGGTTTGCCTTGCAACTAATAATTTTATGGTTCCATATTTATGTCTCAATGGATTGTCACATAGAAGTCTAAGATTATAATAGCTCTGAGAGGACTTATAGTGTATTGCATTTTTTGGTTCTGGTTGAATAACTATTTTCACTAATGAAAAGTATGCCACTCCTATGAAAGTTTAATATTATATAAAATTTTTAACTATGAAATACCTTAATCTATAACTAATCCATAACTAAACCTGTAGCTATAAGTTCATTGAGACAATTTTTCTTTTTTAAGGACAGGAAAGTGATTGTGAAAACAATGAAGACTTATGTTGAAAAGGTGGCTAATGTAAGTATAAAAACTACATATTTCTTGGGGACTTCCCTGGCGGTCCAGTGGTTAAGACTTCGCCTTCCAATGCAGGGGGTGTGGGTTTGATCCCTGGTTGGGGAGCTAAGATCCCATATGCCTCGGGGCCAAAAAACCAAAACATAAAGCGGAAGCGATATTGTAACAAATTCAATAAGGACTTTAAAAAAAAATGGTCCACATCAAAAAAAAAAAAATTCTTAAAAAAAAAAAAAAAACCTACATATTTCTTTCAACTATTTTTAACAATAAAATGTATTTATATCTATTATAGGAAATTTGAAAAGTTCAGAAAATTACCAAGAAAATTATTTATTGTTTCATTTTGTTATAATCTATTTTTATGCATATGCATGTCTTTTTATATATTATTAAATTTACACAAAATGAATTTCTCCTTTTTTCATTTAACATTGTACTGTGGCAATTTTCCATTTTTATTAGATAAGTTTTGAAGACCTGTATTTAGTCTCTAGGTAAATTGCACTTCAGAAACTTGTTACCAATTTTCATTACCACCAAAACATAAAAGAAAGTGAAACTTGTCTCTTTTCTTAGATTAAATTTGTAGTGTGGTCAAAGAAAATTTTAGTTAAGTTTTATAATTCTTTGGGATCTTTTGGAGATGGTATAACAGCTTTTCGAATGAAATTGGAGGATATAAAAAGTTTTTTCTAAAGGATTAGTTGCCTCAAGAAATAGTATTTCTGTGTATTTAAATACTAAATAGTTTTCCATAATAATTCTAAAATATATGTAGTAGTAAGCATTAGTTTTCAATTTTTGAACTATTTTATATATTATGTTTTATAGCTTCTAATTTACAGGTGAACTAAAATTAGTGATATCAACAACTTTTCCCTCTGAAAACTCCAATAAGAACTACTGGCATCTAGTGAATACTTGATATAGTAAATGCTAATTCAAATTCAGATAAACTGGTGCTCTGTGATTGTATACATATCTGTTGTCTTCTGTAGTATTCAAGACTAGGAAGAGAGTTAGTATAAAACCACATAGAAGGCAGCTAACTTGGCTGTAACAAAATGAAATAAGAGGCTCTCTAGTGAGGAGTTTTCAGAGTATGAGAGAATTTTATGATTCATAATTCATCATTAAGTAAATCTTTTTGTATAACATTTTAGTTTGAATATTTTAAATCAGAAATGAGTAAAAATAGAATGTTAATAGAAAGTTCTATTAGGTGGAAGGGAGGGATAAACTAGGATTTGGGATTAACATATACACACTACTATATAGAGTGGATAATCAACAACAAGGACCTACTGTATAGCGCAGGGAACTCTACTTAATATTCTGTAATAATCTAGATGGGAAGAGATTCTGAAGAAAAGATGGATATATGTATATGTATGACTGAATCACTTTGCTATACACCTGAAACTAATACAACATTGTAAATCAACAATAGTCCAATATAAAATAAAAATATAAAAATAAAATGACATCAGAAAAAAAGTTCTGAAAGGTATTAATAGTAAAAGACACTCTTTTGTAATAAAATTAGATTGTTTTAATTTTACAATTTGGTTACATCAACAGTAAATTTTTTTGGACAACCTCATCCCCACAAGGTATTGCGATGTTAGCAAATTAACAATTCAGTGTCTCTTTTATCTCAAGGAGTTGCTTCTAAAGGAGTGAGATAAACTGATATAACCCATGGATTTGGTCTATGGGTTATTTGGAAGTATTTAATTTCCAAATATTAGGGATTTCTTGATATACTCTGTATTATTTCAGTCTTTTGAAATTTATAATGACTTATTTTATGGACCAATGGATGGTCTACGTTAATGTCTTGAAAAGAATATGTGGGTGTAGTCCTCTATAAACGTCAGTTAGATCAAAATGGTTTGTAGTGTTTTCATATCATGGATGTTTTTACTGATTTTACTTATCATTGTCTAGTTCTATCAGTTGCTGGGGAAGTGTGTTCAAACTTCCAAGTATAATTGTAGAATTGTCTATTTCTCATTTAAATTCTGTTCCACTTTTTGTATTCACCCAGAGAGATTTTACGCTTGGGTGTGCTTCCGTGTGTGGGACTTAAAAAACCATAAACCTGTGGTTGTGTACTATATGCACAACATTCTCTACTTTGTTTCCTTCATTTAATTCATCTCAGGGGTCATTTTATGTCAATATATATTCATCTATCTACCTCTCTCTTGTTAATGACTTTATGATATTTTATTATATGACTTCCATAGTTCATTTAACAAGTCCCTACTATCAGACATGTTAGTTTCTAGTTTTTTATTTCAGATAATTCTCCAGGGCATATCCTTTGTTCGTATGTGGGAGCATGTCTGTAAGATACCTCCCTAGAACTACAGTTGCTGGATCAGAAAGTACATGCATTTAAAATTTTTAGTGTTGTTGTCAGTTGCCCTTAAAGAGGTTGAACCACTTTACAGTCTCATCAGCAACATAAAAGTGTGCCTGCTCTTCCCCAAACCTTTGCCAAATTAGTATATTATCAAGGGCTTTCACTTTTGTGTATAGGACAGGTGGGATATAGTATTTCATTGTTTTAATTATAGTCCTTAATTAATGAGCATTATTTCATATGCTTAAAGCCATTTGTACTTCTCTTTGTGAACTGATTCTTCATGTTCTTAGCCCATTCTTAGTTGATTGTTGGTCTTATATATAGTAAAAATGTTAGACCTTTGTTGTTTTTCTCCAGTTTGTTTCTAGTTGAGATGTTATTCCTGCCATATTCATCGGATCTGGCTCTGAATGAGTGTTGGCTGGTAGCAAAAGTCAAATCCCTCTTAAAGTAAAAAAAGATTTATATCATCATCTGGGATACTTAAAAGGAATATGCCACAAGCTTTGAAAACCTTTTTTTTTTTTTAACAAAGTAGAAGTTCTTTAAATCTTGGAACAATATCAGCATCATGGAAAAAATTGTTATTTCAATAGTAATGATTCTGAAAGTCCTAATGTATATTTGTATGATCTCGTGCTGCTCTCCTTTTTGAAAGCAATTGTTTTTATCTTACTCTCATATTCAGCATATAAGTATATTCTTCTAGTTCTTTTTTTTTTTAGTGTTTCTATTTTAATTATATAGGATTATTTTAAAGAAATTGTACAATATACCAAAGAAAATGAAAAATTATTTGTAATCCTTCAACACAGTGGTGACAGTGGTTTTCCTTCCAGGATTTTCTGTGTATGTGTATTATGTATATTTTGTATATATAATTATATCTAAGTTTATATATTTTCTTTTTTATGATTGCAGTACTCTAGTTTTTTTTTTCCCACTTGTCACTGTAACTTTCTTTGAGTTTAATTTTCAAGTAGCTATTCATTAACAGGATACCTATTTTTGAGAGGTGTTATATTCTGATTAGTTTAAAAAAATGAGTCTCAGCTATTTAATATTGAAGGATGTGCTTACCTGTTTCTTTTTCTTACCCTAGAATATAATTAACTAGGTCCTGATATAAGAGCACATTTTTTGGAATGACTTTTATCCATCTCCTTTATATTATGCTGGATACGTCGTCAGGGTGATAACCTTTTTTTTTTTTTTGTGGTACGCGGCCCTCTCACTGTTGTGGCCTCTCCTGTTGCGGAGCACAGGCTCCAGATGCGCAGGCTCAGCAGCCATGGCTCACAGGCCCAGCCGCTCCGCGGCATGTGGGATCTTCCCGGACCGGGGCATGAACCCGTGTTCCCTGCATTGGCAGGCAGACTCTCAACCACTGGGCCACCAGGGAAGCCCCCGGGTGATAACCTTTTAACGTAACTCCGTAGGTGGAAGAAAAGGGAGAATCTGTATATTTTTTTAACCTTTACTGGCTTTCAATTCCTACAGGGCCAATACTCCCACTTGGTTTTATTGGCGGCGTTTGACTGTATTGATGATACTAAGCTTGTGAAGCAGATAATCATATCAGTAAGTAATTCACATAGTCTTGAATTTAATTTAAATTGATACATCATTTGTGAGTGTGTAAGTTTGATTTCACACGTAGATGTGTAAAGATTTTGAAATGTGTAAATACTTTCTGCCAGTATTTATTTTTTAGTTGCCTTAAGCCTATTTTGGGGGGTTGCTTTATTCCCATACAAACCATAATCCTGTTACTTGATTATTACTAATTAATGTTGCTTTAAATATGTAAAAGACTGCTTAAATTAGGGTAATGTGACTTTTTAGACCACGTAACATACTAAAAGAAAAATTAGCGATGCAGTGTTTAGATTTGATCGGAAATTTATTTTCATAGTAATTCCTCAGTTATTCAAGAACTCATGTCCACCCAGGCAGAAGCTATCCATGACCTTTTTTCTCTCCCTTTGGAGAAACTGCCTCTGCATAGCTTATCGATACATCTGTCCTGACTTGAACTGGAGAAGAAAAACTGATGAAGTTCACTCAATTGTGATGGCTTCTTAGAGATTTCATGAAAGCTGGTGTAGAGTTAGATTAAAAATTTTAACTAAAATCAGAATACTAGATTCCTTTTTTCATTTCAGTTTTTTAGCCTGGTATAATGACCATAAAGTGGTAATAATTGAATGCGGTTTACTTAACCCTAAATTTGCCTTCAGAACAACTGAGCTGTTCTCTTATAAAAACTACACCCAAGTAAAAACTGTATTATGAAATAATTTTCTTCTTTCTGCAATGACTGCCCCTTTTCTGACTTGAGATTCTGTGATCCTCTTTTATTTTTCCTTCCTTTATTTCTAGCATGCAAGTTGTGTTAGGTGTATGATAGAGGTTTCGGGGGAAGGCATAAGAAATTGCAACATTGGTAGCAGGGACCGAACCTGGAAATATTTTAAAAAGCACATAATCTGTATAGACACAGATTATTCATTTGAAAGTCGGTACACATGGATGGGGCCCTTGCAGAAATCTTAATGACAAAAGCGACTTCCACACCATCTGCAGGGAGAAGCATATGGATGTTCAGAAAGAGAATTTACCTGTTGGCCTGTGGTGGTGCTGTGGCCTCTTTGTAGCCTATCTGGACCAGTTAGAGCTGGCTGATTAGGAAAAATGTCCCGACTAGTGGAGGGATAGGAGATTTGTTTTTTCAGATGCCAGCTCTAGGTCCCAGTGTGTGAATTTCTCATGCCCTTGCTGTCATTTTCCAGCTTTCCCCTTGACTGTTTTAAGATTGTGATGACTTTCTTTGGGATAGGATTGTGGGAAGAAACAAGTTGGCAGGACTTTGATGTTACAAACTGAGTATTTTGACATGTTCCTTGTGACTTTATTACCCTTTTGACTCCAATCAATAATGATTGTTTTTCATTCTAGTGACAGAAATGTGAGGCCATAGATTAGCTAATGAATAAAGTTGTTTCATGAAAATGGAAACAGGCTGGGCTATTGAAAGCTTGCTTTTGTTTAATATTTTCATGACAACTAAAATTTGCATAACTGTTCCAAATGGATTTTAAGAGAAACCAAACTTCCTTCAGGATTTGCCACAATTGTCTGCTAGATTAATTTTTTCCAAAGATTTATCCCACTTAAAGTCACTGTTGAAACAGTTTTAATTCTTTGTGCTTATCAGTTTGATAAGCACAACTGTTTAACCCACATTCCTAGTGACTTTCTCATACTTAAGGCAGCTTTCCCTGAGAATGGCCTCATTTGCTGATGTCTTGCCTCCAGCTGACAAATGCTCAACGGGTTTTGTGTATCATTAAACTACGTAGCCAGTGATAAAATTATGGAATGCTAATTGCTCTTGCATTTTCCCCACCATCCACTACAAAACCTGTTGCAGTATGCAGTGCTTGTTAAAAATACCCAAGAAAGCTTAGTGTTGCAAAACATTCTGTTCAGGGTAACCAGACTCCTGCAAATGTCAGGTTGAAATCACAGCCTGGTCAGTTGAGCCCTCACCTTTCAAAATGGATACACACTGTTTCCCACTTACTGTACTTTCTAAAATAAACATACTTATAAAATCCGACCCTGGAATTGTTGGTATGATGCAACTGCTTTGACAGCAGTGATCCTCTAAAAAGGAAGTAAGTACACTGGCCAATTGCTCTTTGAGAGTGAATATTGATACATACTTTAAAGTGTAGTATCTTTAAGATGCTATACAGAAGATATAAAGGATAATAACAGTGTACACCCAGCCTCCCACCTGATTGGGCATGAAGAAGTAAAACTTGCCAAATACAGTTGAAGTTCAAGCCCTTTGTGTACTTTTTTTTTTTTTTTTTGCAAATCCTTGTACCCACCCCCCCTGCTGTGATGGATTGGTGCTTATTATTTGCATGCATTCCCTTATCCTTTTGCTATATGTAGATGTTTATGGTATTACTTTGCATGTTTACAAATTCTGTATAAGTGATGTGTGTTTTCTCCTGCAACTTGCTTTTTCCTTTTGGCATTATGTTTGTGAGTCATCATCAGGGAGGGTCAGGAAGCTTTTTTTTTTTTTTTTTTTTTTTTTTTTTCAGTACGTGGGCCTCTCACTGTTGTGGCCTCTCCCATTGCAGAGCACAGGCTCAGTGAGCCCGCTCCGCGGCATGTGGGATCTTCCCTGACCAGGGCACGAACCCGTGTCCCCTGCATCGGCAGGCAGACTCTCAACCACTGCGCCACCAGGGAAGCCCAGGAAGCTTTTTTAATAAAGGGTCAGATAGTAATTATTTTAGGGTTTGTGAGTCGTGTATGGTCTCTGTCGCATATTCTTGTTTGCTTTGTTTTTTGTTTAGCAACACTTTAAAATGTAAAAAAATATATATATATATATATTCTTAGCTCACAGGATGTACAAAAACAGGCTGCTGGTTAGATTTGACCTACAGGCCATGGTTTACCCACCACTGTTCTAAACCATTCATTTTTCAATGCCAAATAGTTTTTTACTCTATGAATATACCACAGTTGATTTTTCCATTTTTTCTGTTGATGGACATTTAGGTTGTTTATAGTATTTGTAACTTTAAACATTCATATTATTTTTTGCTATTCCAAATAATTCTGTAAGCATTCTTGTATGTCTCCTCGTTTCTCAAAGGCATTTACTTAGCAGAACTGTGGGTTGCCAGATATGCTGCCCATATGTTATATAGAGTCATGTGTCTGTGTTTCCCACGCAGCCACTACAAAACCTGTTGCATTATGCAGTGCTTTTAAAAATAGCCAAGAAAACTTAGTGTTGCTAAGCATTCTATTCAGAGTAACTGGATTTCCTGAAATGTCAGGTTGAAATCATAGCCTAACAAACACTCCTTTTCTCTTTAAGACCAGGCTCCGATTCAATCTCCAGATAATGTTTTCTGATCTCTCAGCCAGACCTGCTCTCCCCGTTCTCTCAACTCTTATAATTTTTGTCTTTGCCGTCTATTCATTTAGCAGTTAATTGTGCTCCGACCCAGGGCTTACAAACTCAGAAACATTCATTGACCAGGCAGGTAAATGAGTGAGGCAGGCCAGGTTGGGAGGGGCAGGGGGGGGGGACTAGAATGCACATGCCCTGTCCAAGGCGGTAGCCACCCTTGGCTCCAGCCTCTGGGAGTGTGAGCCCCATGGTGATAGATCTTCCAATTTATTTTTCTTTTTTAATTGTGATAAAATTTACCATCTTAGCCATTTTTAAGTATATAGTTAAGTGGTATTAAGTGTAGTCACACTGTTGTACAACCAATCTCCAGAACTTTTTCATCTTGCAAAACCAAAACTCTGTACGTTTAATAACCTCATCCCAATTTTTTGAGTGCAGCCAAAAAGTTGGACTTTTGTATAAAATCACCGCATTTTTTAAAACAAAACACTCAAGAGGCTGCAGTCGCTGCCAGTGATCTAACCTTCTTCTTACACTTCTGTTTTTATCCATTATTTAAATCTCTTATTTTTATTTTTAACTTTTAAAGAGTTCCTCTTGCCTCTTCTGCTAGACACTAGCTCTTTAAGGTTAAGGTCAGCCTGTGTTTCTTTTTGTTCACACACAACCTTCCATAGAGGAACACGCACCATGGATGGGCATGGTGCTCAGTAATGTGTGTTGCATTTTGCATTTCTTTCTTCCACTGAAAATGCATATGTGCTCTAACCTTACTTCCAGTGTTCACCTTTCATTTTGACCTTTCCCTTTCCCTTTTAAAAGAGGGTTGGCAAAACAAGAATGCCAAAGAATCTGACAAGCGTCCAACACAAGGTCAGAATGGCCACACATTTTCACAAGGGAGATCTTTTGTTCTTCTCGCACTTTTCTTCTGTTTACATACCTGCTTTAGAGTAAAGCATAAGGGGAAGATATTACAACAGTGGTCCTTCTTGTGATTTTCTCTAAGTAAGAGGGAAAGTGAATTGAAAACCTTTACATTTGAACCTTCATTGTTGGGGCTCTTTGCTCTTTTGAGGATGCCAAACTCATGACTCCCATCAGCTTTATTTAACCTCCATAGTTAAAGATGCTGTATATTGATGGGTGTTTTCCATATGAAAATAATTACTTTATAGCAGTTTCCAGTTTATAGCATGAATTTTCTGATTTGCTCCTGGTAGTGGCCCACAGGTGGGGCAGGTGTATCATTTCCTTTTGCAGATAAGGGAATTGATGTATAGAGAGGTTAAAGGATTTTCCAAAGGCTACACAGCTTGAACCCAAAGACCAAATTCAGCACAAATCAACTGCTCTGTAGCTGCCTCTTCCCTATCTCTACGTGTTTTGACACTCAGTGTTCTCCAGGTGATCATCTAGAAATTTCTCTCCTCTGTGTGTGACCCAGGTTAAAGAGAAATGAATTAGTACTCCATAAAATAGCATCACTCATACTGTTTTATTTTTTCCAAGATGAATGTTTTTGATGGTAGGAAACCAGGAATAAGGGGGAGTTGGGGGAGAATTAACTGATATCACATTTTTAAGTAAACATTTTTTAGTTTCATATGATTGTTAGTTTATAAACATTGCACTCTTTTAAGAATCTTAGACCAACATAAGTGTAGATTCTAAATTCCTTAATTACAGACTGAAAGGTAGTAGAAGTTCAGTGAATTTGGGCACTAGTCCTTGAGTAGTATTTTTGCATGGATTTTATATGCATCTTGTGTTAAGGTGAAACCATTTCTGCCCAAGCCAGATACGATGCACTAGTCCTTAAGTGTAGAACCCACAGAGAAGATCAAGTACATTGAAGACTACATTGCTGGCTTCATGCCACCCCTTTTCCTGCTAGGCCAAGAAAAGAAAAGTTAATTAAAAATAAATAGCAGCCATTTATGTTCTTCACTGCCTACTCCCCCCCTCCCTTTTTTTTTTTTTTTTTTAAAGCAAGTGTTTTTTTTTGTTGTTGTTTTTGTTTTTTTGCGGTACGCGGGCCTCTCACCGTTGTGGCCTCTCCCGTTGCGGAGCACAGGCTCCAGACGCGCAGGCTCAGCGGCCATGGCTCACGGGCCCAAACGCTCTGCGGCATGTGGGATCTTCCCGGACCGGGGCACGAACCCGTGTCCCCTGCATCGGCAGGTGGACTCTCAACCACTGAGCCACCAGGGAAGCCCAAAGCAGGTGTTTTAAAGGTATAATACCCCAGAGGGTTTTTTAAGGACAGCAAAGTTGTGGAGGTTTTTTAATGATTGTACAAATTAGCCTAAGCTATGTATCATTCTCAGTCTCCTCTTTAAACTGATTAAAGCATTTATCTTCTTTTATGAGTTGGTTAAACCTTAAATAAAGCCACACTAAAAGTAGCCCATATTTGTGGCACTAAATGCCTCTTTTTCAAAAATGCGTATTTTGAGTCTACTTTGGGACTCGTTTACCTTGAAATTGCAAAAGAGCTCCCATCCCCATGAAGTGATGTACATTTTTTTTCTGTCTTCCCCTTTAGTACTGAAATTTTAAGTCATTTTTTCTGAGTGGTTAAAATTTATATTCATTTTCAGGTGGTTAGATCTGTTGCACCTATTTACTAGCTTGTTTTTTTTTTCTGCACTGAAATTACTAATCTCGTAATTAGTAGGCACTCAAGAGAATAGCAGATCTGAGTATATCATCTGGAGAATTCCTTTCCTTAAGAATGGGGTGTATGTTTTCTTTGAAAGAGACTAGAGTTGAAGTCAGAGGAGCAGAACTAGTGAGAGCCCTTGCACTGCCACTCTCATGTCCTCCTGCAGGTCACCTCCCCCCTTTCTGGGCCCCTCATCTGTAAAGCTGGGTGGTTGGACTGAATTCTTTCTGTGGCCCCAGCCAGTTCTGAAGAATCTTTGGTGTTCAGACACACTTGGCTTCGAATATTAGGTTTGCTGTAAGAAATAGGAATGTTAGAGAGGGAAAGACTAATGATTTTTCTGTTGCATACGTAGAATAAACGAATTTTTAAACAATGATTTTTCTGTCTTTGCAAGTATCGCCAAATCTACACAGGAGCTCAGTTGGGGTGGGGATGACATTGCCTTTGTTCCTTAATCAAACAACTAGAAAAGGAGGTTACTGTTCTTGTTAAGTTGATTGGAGATGTCATAGAATGCAATTATTTGTAACTGCTCCATGGAGTCTTTCTGCATTTATTTCCCTCCCCGCTCTTTTTGTTTTCCACGTGATACTTAAACAGCCTTCATTTGCCGTGAGTAAGTAACCTAACTTTAAAAGCCTTTATCCACTTGTTCTATTTAACAGAGTTTCTTTATCTCCTTTCACATACATCTCATTAGGGAAATTCTAATAAGAATGGTCGTCATCAATGCTGCTGCTCCATTTAAGTGCAGCTGCAAATTAACTGTATCTGCTCAGTGGGCCCAGCAAGCAATGTCCCTAGTAATAGTGGCCTAAGAAATATTGGTTACAATGAATGAGATAACTCCTTTAGACATATATTTTTTAAGTTCTTGAGCTTGGTCGGTTAAATACAAATGGATTGTTCAGTAATGCTAGTCCCAGTAGAGAGGCAGTTCTGTATTCCGAGTGTAAATTTCTTTGTGCTTTAATGAGACGACTTCAGAACTAGCTGTACATTTTTCATTAAGTACATTGGGGAAAAGTTATGTATCCTTCTTTACCATTCAGATTCCAATAATAGTTTATTTTAAGCATATAGATTCACTTTTTTTTCTATAATTTTACAGGAAATTATTAATTCCTTGCCTAACATAGTAAATGACAAATATGGAAGGAAGGTCCTGTTGTATTTACTAAGCCCCAGAGATCCTGCACACACGGTAAGAGAGATCATTGAAGTTCTGCAGAAAGGAGACGGTAACGCACACAGGTGAGGGACAGTAGAATAAAGGGCTTGGGCCCTTTATTCCTCTGCTCTGATTGTTCATTCATTTTGAGTGGCATGTGCTTCCATAAATCTACTCACATGTGTACACCTCTCATGCTCCCTCCCTCTCTAAAACTCCAAAGGTGAATTCCATTTTTCAGCCTGTAGTTTTGGCAGATTCTTAAAGTTTTTATCCTGAAAAGGAAATGAAAGCATCATGCCAAAAGAACGCCTCTGAGGCCCAGCACATAGCAGGCGCTTGGGTGTGTGTTTTGCTTTATGTTTAAAGCAACTGGTACCACTTAGTCAAGTACTGTAGGGAGCAGAATCCATAAAGTAGTCTAAACATGTGTTGTAAGATATTTTGCTATTGTCGTTATTTGGTTTGGGGTTGGTTCGGGATTTTTTTTTTTTTTGTATTACACAAGGCAAGCTTCACTTATTGAGCGCTCATTCTGTGCCAGGCACTGTTCAGATCCTGGGGACACAAAGATGAAAGACAGATATCCCGCCCTCAAACTGCTTATCTACATGCACAACAGAAATTAGACAACAGAGCATGGCACAAACTGTTATAAGCCCTTAGAGATTTCTGTGATAATAAAACACCATATTTCCTTTGCTATTTATCTTACCTTAATTCTTCATTCAACATGTTACCACAGTAAGAAAGATACAGAGATCCGCCAACGAGAACTCTTAGAATCCATTTCTCCAGCTTTGCTAAGCTACCTGCAAGGACACGCCCAAGAGGTGGTGCTGGATAAGTCTGCGTGTGTGCTTGTGGCTGACATCCTGGGAGCTGCCATTGGAGATGTGCAGCCCGCCATGAATGCCGTCGCCAGTTTGGCAGCGGCAGAGCTGCATCCTGGTGGCAAGGATGGAGAGGTACTGTGCTATCGTGAGACAGGCGGGAAAGCCACAGTGGCTGCAAAAACTCCAATCACTGGGAACATTGCTATAAAGAGAATTTTAGTGATAATTAACTCACCTCATACCCACAGTACATTTGGAAATTGCGAATTCAAAACAGTGCTGTTAACACACACTGTCTTCTGATGACTCCACATACCTGTAGAGTAAAAACAAAATCCTCTTAATGCTGTCCCTGATTGACCCAGGCTGTCTTTCCAGCATATTCTGTGTTCTTAATTTTGTTTTGAATTTGCTGTGGACTTTTGCGCTTCCTTCATTTGTATGTACTTCTTTTCTCAACCTCACGTGCTACTTATGTTTCCATTTTCCTGCGCTCTTCCTGTAGAAAGCCTTATTAATCCTTCCAGGGCCTTGGAATCCTTCTCTGTGAAGTCTCCCTTAATTCCCTCTCAATCAGAAAGTTTTTGCTCTTTCTGAAAGCTCCTGCCTGTGTTATTTGGGCCTTGTGTTATTCTGCCTGTATCTTAAGTTTCTTGGTTCATGCACGGGATATGTGCTAGGCAGTGGTCAACACCCCCCACCCCCAAAAAAGAGAATACCATTTGGGGAAACACAATACTTAAATAAATATGCACACAAATGATTATTGTAGAATAGAGATACGTGCTGTGAAGGAAAACGCCAGGTTCTATGGGATTATATACAAATGGGAGGCAACCTGTCCTAGGAGGGCTTCCCGAGGCAGCGAAAGCTAAGCTGAGACCCAAAGGACTGGTAGCTGAGTGAGGAAAGAAGATTCTAGGCAGAGAGAAGAGCATGTGCGGCCGCCTTGGAGGAAGGAAGAAGCTCGGCACGTTTGAGAACAGGAGGCTCAGGGGGCTGGAAATCAGTGAGCAAAGGGAAGAGGAAGGTGGAAGCCAGATCCTGCCAGGCCCTCGCCCCGCGCTGGGTTGTGAGCTCCGGATGGACCCACATGGATGGGGAGCTCACTGTTTTCTGACACAGGAGATGGGGAAAGAAATGGGCCATGGATCTTAGAGACACCCTGGCTCCTGCCCTCACAGGGCAGATCCTGTTAACAAATTGGGACGATGCATGTGTAATGAAAGTTCCTCTGTAAGGACACAGGGCCTGTTGTCTCCCGTGCTGGACAAGGAGAGGTCCTAGGGGATCTCTGTGCGAGCAGTTGGTATGGCCCTTGAAAAGGAGTGAGCCTGCTCATCAGCTAGTGCTCCTCGGGCATCACCTTAAATGATGATTTAAACATCAGTCAGCATTTAGGTTTTAATGTTTCTGCTGTAGTGTTCTGTCCCATTGGTTTCTTTGCTCCTCAGAATTGCGTATGACAGTCTGGAAAGTGGTTAGCATGATCTTAAGATGAGCCTGGTGGTGGAGCTGTTCAAACTGGAGCTCATGAAGCTGAATGTGAGCTGCCTCAGCGGCCATGTTATCTTGAATAACCATCTTCATTTCAGTCAGGGTTGGAGTAGATCTCTCGTCCCTCCAGGTGTAGTAGTCATTGTAGATAAAGACCTCTTAAGCCTTTTGGAACTTTCAACTCGCCTGAGACTTTATCCGTATGTGGTGATATAGAGTGGATGAAAACAGCTTTTTAATTAATATGTTCTTGACCCCTCACAGCTTCACGTTGCAGAACATCCTGCAGGACATCTAGTTCTGAAGTGGTTAATAGAGCAAGATAGAAAGATGAAAGAAAGTGGACGAGAAGGTAGGCTGTGCAACTTGACCTTTTCTTGTATTGGATGTGGAATTTCAGTCATATCTGGCATCCCTGAACTTTATGCCGGCCATTTAAGTTCAAATGAGAGTCTGTTGAGTTTGTGAGTAAGAAATGATTTAGTGGTTGCAAATAATGCTTTTTCCCCCTGGAAATTTGTCTCCTAGAATCCTTTCATTTTCTTTCCCTTTCCCACCCTCCCTCCCTTTCTCTCCTCCCTCCTCTGCTACCTGAGACTTCAAAACGGGCTTGTCCAACATTCTAAAATGCCATTTTATTCTTTGAGGATGGTGAGAGCAGAGTAGGAGGGCCAGTTTGTGAGTATCATCATCCCAGTTGAAAAGCATATTTATCTTTAGTTTTGAGGAAAGGATAAGCAGAAGAAAATTATCCTCATCAGAGAATTTTGAACTGGTGCCTATTTGGCATTGAAATATATATGACCAAAGAGCAAGCCAGGCCTTGGCACTTCCTGGTTTTTCATAAACCTTACAGCTGCTCTGTAGAAACTCAGCTCTCAAGAGGAGGACAGCATCTTTTATTTATTGATGAGTGAAAACTTGCGTATCATTCCCCTCTCAGTCCTGTCTTTGACCAGACCTTCTCTTTCTAAATTCAAACTCCATCTGGTATTTTAGCCACTGAAGAGGCTTCCTCCCACTGAGTTAAAACAGTTCGGGCTTTCTGTTACTGTGTCTGAAAAAAGTGACAGATCATGAATTTATGTCTTGAGGCAAGTTGCAGTTCTAATGGCTAGTGAGGCAACCAGTATAGTAATAGAACTGTTACTTCTCACTCTAACTTTAAGAACAGAGACTTGGGCCTATTTCTCACTGTAAATTTTTTATAAAAGAGGAAGCTTCTGGTAATAAATTTTGAAGAAAAAATAATGTATTGAATTATCTTTTTGTTATTAAAAACTTGGTGCATAGTTGAGCTTATGTCAGAAAAGTTGTCTTGGTTTTAAAATCCAAGCAATTTTCTAGTGACTTTTCTCCTCATTTAAATTGCCCTGGCAACCCTAAAACACATCTGTTTGAACTTGATGTATTTGTCATGTTCATGTAGCACCAAATGAGTGGCTAGCTGTCTTGGTGATCTGTTGCTGTGTAACAAGCCACCTCAAAACTTAGTTTTCAAAACAACAGTCATTTGGTCAGTGTTTGGTGGAGCTCAGAAGCTCTACTCTGAGTCATCTAGGGCTGCTTGTCTTGGGGTTGGATTATCCACTTTCATAATGGCTGGCAGTGGCTAAGTCCAGCAGCCTCGCTTCCTCTCCCTAGGCTGTTGGGTTTCCTCACAATATAGTGGTCGGGTTTTAGAAGGACAGAGTAGGTGCATGGTACTTTCATGATTTAGCCTCAGAAGTTATTTAAGGGCAGTTGTACCGTACTCTCTTGAGTAAGTCAGTCACAAAGGCCCACCCAGTTCGAAAGGAGAAGACATCAGTTCCACCTTTAGATGAGGGAGTGGCACTATTCTAGAAGCATACACAGGAGATATTGTTGCGGTCACCTTTGGAAAACACTGTCTGCCTCACCAGCTGATTTCTGTCCCTCTTGAGCATGTGCCACGAAGAGTAAAATAGTCGTGGGCCTCTTGGCTTTTAAAGGCTCCTCATATTTGGGTATCTTTGAATTTTACATGCTGCCTACCCAAGATGTTTGCCTTTAAGATAGGTTGTCCCCACCTCCATCTGTACCAGATCCTAGTCTTCAGAATTTCTCCTTTGTCCAAGAGTTAGTTAACACTTAGGTGGCACAGTGAATAAGATAATACACTCTGAGACCTTGGGAATCAGATATACTATAACAAAACATGAATCGTATTTTTGATGGGTGAACGAATGTTTAGTATTGTAGAGAGAAATTGCCAGGTGTAAGGCAGAATAGTCATTTGACCGTTAATTGTGTTCAAGGCACCTTCTGAGTGAGCATTTTCCTTGAGGGGAAACTTGATTTTAACCAAACACGAGGTGCTGCTGTCAAACATTTACTTCCTGAATAATTTTCAGGTCAGGGTTAAATCATTAAATAGTACAAAGAAATGTAAACATGACCAAGCGAGCATTTTATAAGAAGTCATTGTTTCTCTTGAGTAATTACTGCTAAACATAGCTGAGGATTTGGGTCAGAGTGGAGAGAAATGGCTGTATTAAAAACGCATTACATAAAGCTGAGCTACAATTTTTAGTGTTAAGTGATACTGGGTGAGAACGCTTTATTAGCTTTCTCATTAAAACAGGTTTCCAGCTTTAAGCGTAGTAGGGAGAGAGATTGGGAGTTTAAATCTGGGTATATGATGTTCATTAAATTTATTTTACAGGTTGTTTTGCAAAAACACTCGTAGAGCTTGTTGGTATGAAGAACCTGAAGTCCTGGGCTAGTGTCAATCGAGGAGCCATTATTCTTTCCAGGTGTGTAGAAAGTGTGCCTTTTTCTGCTTAGGGTCCTTGTCCTCAATGCCCGTGGGTGCACAGCATGCTTCCTTCACGCTTACTTCTCAGTTCTAATGTCTGTTTCCAATAGTCCAGCATTCCTGTCAGTTACTCTTGGTCTAGACAAGTATACCAAATATTAGAGAGCAAATGTAACTCTTCCATCAGTCCTTACAGTTTTTCTCATATGCCCTCTTTTGGATCATAGAATTAGGGCATTCACAAGGCATCATTGGATTGTTTCACCACATTTATGGTTTAGACCAAAGTTTACTTGTATTCTTTTTTAATGGATTAGTTTTGTTCCTGTAAAAACTGACAGAGTTGTTTTTCAAATCGTGACTGACTTTACTGACTTTGTTTTCAACTATTCTAAAAGGATTCAAGAAGCATTTGCTATTAAAGTCTGCATGCTAATTAATCTTTGTTTCTAATTAAAATGATAGAAAACTGATGATTTGTGAATTGAGACATATGCTTAACTTGTATATTGTTGTTTGGACATAGGTTAAGTTTATAATTTACAGGTCATTGAAATTTCCATCTATTCTATTCCCAGCTAAGATCCTTTTATTAAGGATATTCATTTTAAAATAGATTTGTGTGTTGTTTTGAAGTAATCACTGTTGATTTTTTTTGCCCTGCTGTGTTACCGAGATTTGGAAAAACAGTTACCAGTCTCAGCTTGAATTTCCCACAGTATTTCACATGCAAGTTACTATGCAGTTTAATTTGTATATGTTTATAAATGTTGTAGGCATTTCTTCAATATATATTTTGATTTGGTACACATATACTCACAAATATGTACATTCCAAATGGGCATTCATTATTTTTAGGTATATCAGTATCTCCAAATATATGGGTGATACAGATCACTAGTTTATTTCTCATTAAAATTAGCTAATTTTCCAGTTGGTGTTGAACAGCCAGAGTCTATTAGCTGAAACATGAACTTTTTGACATGAATTTCTTTACTGGGCATTTGGACTGTTAACACCTACTGACACATTCTTTCATTACACTCAATTAACTAAAAATTATGGCAATGCTGTAAAATTAATTTTTTTAACATCTTTATTGGAGTATAGTTGCTGATTCACTTTGTTATACAGCTATATGTATACATATAACCCCATATCCCTTCCCTCTTGCATCTCCTTCCCACCCTCCCTCTCCCACTCCTCTAGGTGGTCACAAAGCACCGAGCTGATCTCCCTGTGCTATGCGGCTGCTTCCCACTAGCTATCTATATTTGGTAGTGTATATATGTCAATACTACTCTCTTACTTCGTCCCAGCTTACCCTCCCCGCTCCCTGTGTCTTCAAGTCCATTCTCTATGTCTGCGTCTTTATTCCTGTCCTGTCCCTAGGTTTATCAGAGCATTTTTTTTTTTTTTTTAGATTCCATATATGTGTGTTAGCATACCGTATTTGCTTTTCTCTTTCTGACTTACTTCAGTCTGTATGACAGACTCTGGGTCCATCCGCCTCATTACAAATAGCTCAATTTCGTTTCTTTTTATGGTTGAGTAATATTCCATTGTATATGTGCCACAGAACCAGGAAGAAATAGAAAATATAAACAGACCAGTCACAAGCACTGAAATTGAGACTGATTAAAAATCTTCCAACAAACAAAAGTCCAGGACCAGACGGCTTCACAGGCGAATTCTCTCAAACATTTAGAGAAGAGCTAACACCTGTCCTTCTCAAACTCTTCCAAAATGTAGCAGAGGGAGGAACACTTCCAAAGTCATCCTACGAGGCCACCATCACCCTGATACCAAAACCAGACAAAGATGTCACAAAGAAAGAAAACTACAGGCCAATATCACTGATGAACATAGATGCAAAAATCCTCAACAAAATTAATTTTTAAAGATTGCTCATCAATCAGAGCTCCCCTTGGGTGGATTTCAAACATGAGAAGGATACTGTAGGTTTATTATGGAATATTCCTTAAAACGGGAATATGAAATATCTGAACATGAAGTATCTGAGGTTCTAAAGGGAAGTGAAACTGGAGATAAATTAATAATTGATTAATATAATAATTATTTTTATTTGGCGTTAGAATACTGTCATGTGCTTGTTTGGCAAAATTCTTTCCTTGTTTATATTTTTCTTTAAAACTTGTGCAGTATGTGTGTGTGTGCGTGTTTGTTTTTGTTTGTTTGTTTTGCTAAATGTTTTTTAGAGTAAGTGACAAAGTGTCATTCTGGGTGAAAAAATCAGCCTTGTGTGCAGTCTGAAAAATAACTCAGGGAAGCGTAATTCTCTAGCATTTAAATGCATGAGCTCTAGACAGACTGCCTGGGTTCCAGTCCCAGCTCACTGTGTGGCCTTAGGCAAATTACTCAGCTTTTCTGAGCCTTAACTTTCTTGGATGTAAAAGGAGATTAATAATAATCCTAGGTTGTTATGAAAACTAAATGGGATGATGCATACATAGTGCTTAGCATTATGTTTAATGCGTGTGTTCAGTAAATATTAACTTGTGTCACTATTATGCACTGTGTGACTGTGTGTTTAGCCAAGGTTTATAAAATATGAACACCTATGAGTCACAAGTCTATTGAGAGGGCACTTTACTTTTCAGCTTTGCAGGTGGCAAGCAGTACTTGTTGCTTGTCTTCCACAAGCATGTCCTCCACTCTGTGGACATGATGGAAATTATTGGGACCAGGGTCTTTCAAACATGCCACGTGATTTCTTTCTGGGTTGTGTTTCAGTGGTCAGCATTTAAACGTGGTCGTGAGGACGTCGGGGGAGAATAGGAAATTCGGCCCTGGGGTTTGGTGGTTGAGTGCCTGTGACTTGGCCCCTATTTAGAGCAAGGGGCCTACTTGTTGCCAGTCTGAAGAGCTCTGCTCACCTGTGATAAAGTACGCCAGCAAGGTCTCAGAGAGCAGAGCTGACCTCATTTTGTTGAATGAGTCACACTGATCAAGTGGTTAACTAGGAGCCCGGCTCTGGCTATAGGTGTTTCAGATACAGGATCATGTGAGCCTCAAAACACAACCCTGTGAAGAAGGCAGGTTCTTTTGTTCCCATTCTGCAGGCCAGGAAACTGAGTCTTTGAGAATTTAAATAGCATGCTCTTGGTTGTATAGTTACTGAGTGGCAGAGGCAGGTTTCAGATCTGGGCAGTTAAGCTCCAAGGTAAAGCTCTTTACGCCTTCACTCAGTGTTTTGGCAATAGAGTTCAGTAAGAAGGCCATTCATTAACTGCTTACCTTTCATGCTCCCCACCGTTCCTCCGTGTACACCTATTCACGCATGTTAATTCAGTCACTCTGAGCATTTCTTGACTGTCTGCTCTGTGTACATGGTGCCATGAGATAAATAAAGCACAGGATCCTTGCTCCTGAGCTTTTCTAGGTGGAGAAGGAAAGGTAGAATAAATGTAGTAAACAGTTTTGAGGCAGGGTGTTCGTCCTAAGACAAAGTGAAAGCAGGACCTATTATGTGGTTTTAGAATATAGGCTACTAGCCCCCATCATTCATCTGATCAATGGGAAAAAAAAGTATTTATAGTTACACAACTTGTCTCACAAGTCAATGAATTTTTTGTACTGTGTGCGAAGGTAGTATTTGCAGACAATCTAAGGGTTTTTTATGAAATTTAATTTTTTGTTTGTTAATTTTTGTCTTCTCTCTTCAGCCTTCTCCAGAGCTCTGATCAAGATGTTGCAAATAAAGTCAAAGCTGGATTGAAAAGCCTTATTCCCACATTGGAAAAAAGCAAAAACACCAGCAAAGGAATAGAAATGCTACTTGAAAAACTGACTGCCTAGGTAGAAACTGCTAAGAACAAGTTGGAGTCATTTTTCCTCTTCTGTTTTCCCAGTACAGAAAAGAAGGGCTAGGGTCCATCTTACTGGTAATTTGGGTGCTCTGTATATGTGTTTCTTCTTTGTATACAAAGAATCTATTGATAAAATGATTTCTAAAAATGGCCTTTTTAAGAAAAAAATCTCAGCCTTCTCTTTTATCATATTGAATAGTAAGCAGATTACAATGTAAAATGTTTAACAGTCATGCACAGTGAGACCAACCAAATTTATATAAAATTTAATTTTATTTAATTGTGCATTGATTCAGGGGAGAAGACATCTTCAGTGAACAGTAGTCTGAGAGGGCTTCATGGAGGAGGAGGAACCTGAGAGTTTCCTGCTTCAGAGGAAGGCAGGATGTGGTAAAGGAGAGCCACGGGGAGTCCTTGGTGGGAGCAGTGAGGTGGCAGTCAGTGGTTTTGAACTGAACTTCAGGAAGGCTTGGGGCTTGTTGGGTAACGTCATGGGGATACTCTGCATCCAGGACAGCTGCATTCCTAGCTGCCTTATGGATTGGGTGCCATGTTAGATTTTATTTGAAACAAGCCACTCCAGGAAGTTAAGATTTTTAGGAGGAAATGTGCTGAATGAATTAGGGGATCATAGTGGGTAGCAGTGTTAAGGTCATTGTCACAGGAGAGATTTTCCTGTCTTTGAAACTGGGCCTTCCAAGTAAATAGCTCCTTGTAGTGAGACTTTCTCTTGGGACTTTCCCTGAAGTAGTTGAGGCCTACAGGGTTTGAGTTAGAAGGATATGCAATTTGTTAATAGTGCAGAAGTTGGAATTTAAGTACAAGTAGGATGTTTGAATTTTAAAACTACACTTGGCTTCCAAGCAACAAAGCTTGGAAGGATTGGTGAACCTTGGAAGAGTTCATGGCCAGGCTCATGTAGCCCTGCCTATGAATACCTGACTGCTTTCGAAACCAGGCCTTGGGGCTTCCTCTAAGTAGCCTGATGTAACAGGACACCCACTCAGGTCTGTCACTGCAGTTACACCTCAGGTGAACAGCTGTGCCTTTCCTACCAGACCGCTGGGTCCCAGGACTACTCCCAACGGATGAGCTGCCAGGACGTTACCTGCTGCCCTCTCCTGTGGGTGCATTGAACCCTGCAGGAGCAAGAGAGCCGATGCCTGTAATTCTCTTTTGGCATGGATTCTCCTCCTACCCCCCCACCCTGTACCCCGCCCCCCCACCACCACGACCCAGCCAGGTCTAAGGGTAGAGGTGGGACCGTTGGGGGAACTGGGGGTGGTGTGGGAGACAATGGGGAAGAGCTTGCTTTTGTTTGACTGATATATTGTGTGTTTGTTTTCCATATAAAGGGCCCATTTGGAAAGAGAGGGGGACAGAAATTCTGCTGTTTGTTCCATCTGTAAGACTAAAAAAATAACATCCGTAGTTTGGAAAGTTCGAATATTATGAAGCATATAACGAAAGAAGAAATTCTTCTTCTGCCCCACTCCTCCACACCCCTGCCTTGTCCTCCCCAGAAGCAACGACTTTCAGTTCTTTTTAGCTCTGCTAAGTTTTTAAATATATGATTTTTGTGGGTTAAAAAAAAAAATCTATCCGTTTTAGGCATTTTCTTTTAACTTCCTGTTATGGAAAAATACAGATTGAGACTTCACCACCACTGTCTCCCTACTTCTTTTCTTTCCATTTTCCCAGTAGAATTGCATCATCTTTGATAAATTGATGTTCAATTTATATGATTATGTTGACGTCAGTTGTTAAATACTGAAGGAAGTAGTGAGTTGTCATGACATTTCCTATACCATTTTTTTTCCTGGAATTAATAAATTGTCTCATTTATTTTTATTTGCTTACTTTCCTACATTCCTATAATTAATTTTTCTCAAACTGTCCATCAGAATTGCATACACTCTTCTCCAGTAGGCATTTTCCTCTTTTTTCAGCCTGGCAAGGCTCACATGTTATTCTGGGGTCAACCCCTTTCCCGATGGCTCCAGTATGTCCCATCTAGTGTGCCTCCAGTGGGTCATAGATGTGCTGAAATTTTAACAGCTTCAGCCCTTACTCCAGCAGGCCATACAAACATTTCCCTTGTGTGGTTCATGCAAAAGATCACTGGTATGAACTAATCCCAGGGGCCCTTTCCTTAAGTCAGTGATGGATTTAGGAAGGAGCCTGGCCAATGGACCTCAGAAGAGAAGTATATTCCTGGGAGAGGTTCCTTTGGTCTCACACCCACAAGGAACAGAGTCCCTTTCCTGCCGGCTGACTTTAGTATATGCAGAAAGCATACTGAGGATGGCTGAGTAAAAGGTTGAAAGAATCTGAAACTTTGATGTTGAACTGCTGAATAAATCAACTCCTGGAGCTGCCCTACCCCTGAACTTCCTGTTATGTGAGAGAATTAACTTTCATTTATCATTTAGGCCATTTTGAGCTGAATCTTTAGAAACTTGAAGCCACAATTGTGCTAACCTGTCAGTGAATACTGACTTCCACACTATCCAGTACATCAGGTCAACTGGCAGACACCTCCGCTGGAGCCACCTGGCTTTCTGAGCGTCCTAAGAACCTGCAGCACAGCCGTCCTCATCCCAGGCCTTCCCTTCATGTCTCCTATGGAGAGCCCATTTGAGGATCCCATGCATTTCATTTTCTTGCTTAACATCCTCTTTTGAATGGGGCACAATCTCTAGTAGCATCCTGAGAAAGAATGCATATGAGGGAAAATTTTAAAGTCTGAATGTCTATTCTACCCTTTCACACCTGGACACCTAGTTTAGCTGGATATAGAATTCTAGTTTGAAATTAATTTTGCCTTGGAATTTTGAAGACATTGGTCAATATTTCCTTTGGCTTGCAGAGTTACTATGGAAGTCTAATGCCATTCTTATTCTCAGTCTTTTATATGTGGCCTTTTTGGGGGGGGGGGGTTGTGAGGGGTTTCTCTGAAAGGTTTCAGGACTTTTTTAATCCCCAGCCTCCTTGTATTTCAGGATCATGTGCATTGCTATGTGTCATGTGTGTCTGCTCTTTATTCTTCGTGCTGGGTACTTGAGGATTTTAGTCGGAGAAGTGAAGCCCTTCCATTTGGGGGCTGTATCTGTATTGTCTCCCTAACCCCCTCCTCCTCCAACCCTATTTTCTCTATTCTTTCTCGTTGAAAGAAGTCTGTTTTGCAGATTTCGAATGCTGATTTGATCCTCTAATTTTCTTTTTCAATTCTTTGGCTCTTTGTTTTGCTTTCTGTGTGAGATATTTCCTCCACTTTCTCTGTCAGCCCTTCCACTGACCTGTTCTTTTCTTGTTTCTTGAATGAAGTATCTCTTAAATCCCTGGGAATGTTGTCTTTTTTGTTTGTTTGTTTTACCTTGCTTTCTCTCTTGTGTCTGCACTTTTTGTTTATTTTGGTCTCTCATGTTTGAGACTTTCTGGGAGAGATCTTTGGCTCTCCTTTATATACTTAAGACATTTAAAGCTGATCAGAAAGGGGGCAGGCCCTTCTGGACTGTTGACTGCTCATTACACAGGTGATGAGGTAGGGATGCTCCTGTTTCACTGGAGTCCTCCAGATGTCAGGATCCATGGGCCTTGTGTCTGGGCCATTCTGTGCCTCTAGAGGGAAATCCACCTGGCAGCCAAAATTCTGGGTGCTCAACACTGCGTGCAGATTTTCATTAACCCACCTGCTTTGAGTACAGCACCTCTCCCTCATGTTCTCGTATGCCTGGGACCCCCTTGTCTGAAGAAATCGAACCACTGTGAGTCCACAAACTAAACTCTCAGCCTTCTGCCAGTGTGTGGAGTGGTAGTCAACCAGTTTTAGCCAATCCTCCTGTTTTCCATCCTAGGCCTCACTCCAGCTTTTCCCAGTACTTAGCACCTCTGCTTGCTGGGATTTTCTGTAGATCAGAGTGAGAATTAACTTGCTCCTCTGCTTATACGTGGTATTCAGCTTTCTTGGCCCTGATAACTTTCTCCGTGGCTTCCTCTTTTTCCAGATATTTGTTGTTGTTCACTGACGATGACTTCTCTCCTGTTTGTTTCTTTCTTTGTTTTGACTTTCTACCATTTTAATTTATTCTTAGCAGAAATCAACAAATGGTTTTAACCAAATTGAGAACAACCTGCCTGGCTGAATGGAGGATGTATTTTCCATGCAAAAGTTTCCTGCTTTTGAGAATGTCTTTAATTTTTAAATTTAGCTTTTGTAGCTTTCAGATTGCACCCCATGCTTTTCTCAGGGATCGATCTGACGTTGCCTAGAATGAAGGAGAACCTGTTCCCCTTTAAGCCTGGGGTAATATGTGTTTGCCTAATGGAATAAGGCTTCCTGCTTGCCTGAACGCAAAGGATAGGCTCTTTAAAATATGTGATGGCACTTGTTTCTGTTTGCAATGAAATTTTGAAAAGGTTACATCTTATTTATAGCAGATTAGTCACTCTTAAGAGTACATCTTACAAAGACAAGAGTGTGTGTATATTTTTAGAATAATGGTTAAGAGAGTACAGGGTCTCAGAAAAAGCAGCAACAGTTTATACTGAGCCGCTAATCAAACTATTTCTAAAACTAATGAACTTAAATAAGCATAAAAATCTGCCACTTGAACTTTTTTCTCACCTCTGAAACCGTTTAACGTAAGGAAACAGGTTATAATCATCTCCATCTGTTAAGGACTGAATTCATTTTGTCCCCTTCAAGTGTGTGTGTGGGAATCCTAACCACCACTCCCACTTCTGTACCGTACCTCAGAAAATGACTGTATCTGCAGATAGAGTCTTTAAAGAGGTAATTAGGGTAAAATGAGGTCTTGTGGGTAGGCCCTAGTTCAGTATGACTGGTGTCCTTGTAAGAAGAGATCAGGACACACCTAAAGAGAAGAACATGTGAAGGCAAGAGAGAAGAGGGCCATCCCCAAGCCAGGGAAAGAGGATTCCAAAAGAAATAAACCCTGCTGACACCTTCATCTTGGATTTCCAGCCTCCAAAAGCTGTTTGAGGAGATAAATTGCTGTTGTTTTCGCCGCCCAGTCTGCGGTATTTGTTAGGCAGCCTTAGGAAACTAAGACACCTTTTCTAAATTCAAAACCTCTACCACCACAGTGCCTCCAAATTCCCTACCCTTTTTCCCAGATGAATTCTTAAGGGTTTAAATGAAGTCAACCAGTAGATACGTTATTTGGATTGGTCTTTTCTGAATGGTAACTAAACGGCCCGCTCTGCTCTGCATTCCAGAGTTTGCAAACAGACACTGATTGCTGTGGGCATGTTTGTACCCAAAACAGTGACTTGGAAGATAGTGCCGATGTTTCCACTTGCATCCCTGTGAAGGAGTGGTGTTTGGAATCTTTCATCAAAATGATTTCTAATGTTTAAACATGGCCTCATGCCCATTGCTGAATGTAAGTGGACGAAGAGAGCTCCAAAAACATGGTAATGAGAAATTTTGGTCCATGCTGTCTTGTTTTTAGGGGAATTAATTCTATCTTGGGGAAAATGATTAGTTCTTCGTTGTGCCGATATGTGATAGCACTTAAGTGGAAGGTGATAGAAATCTGGTAAGGTTATGAGAATCATCTGACTGTGCTCTTGATGACTATAATTAAGCATAATGAATAATTTAGGTATTTTAAATGACTTCCAGATGCTTGAAAACAGACTTTGCTTTTAGATAGAAATCCTCTTGCATTTAAAACTCATGTTCTTATTGATAAACCTGCCAGTGAACACATTGACTTGCTGCTGTTACATTCCACAGTAGACAGTGATAGAAAGAATGAACATGATTTTTAAAGACCTGTGTAACAGCAAGGAAGTGCTTTTGAGGAAATGGACAAGTCTTGGGTGTTATTTTTCTTGCCCAATCAACTATTCTGCCCCATCTGTATTGCTTAATACTTAAATCTAGCTCTAAACATAGATGTGTTGAAACCCGTTGCATCTGCGTGTAATGTAACCTGGTGGACGTGTGTTTTGGTCTGGCTGGCACCTCTTTGGGGGCTCCCCTCGTCTCACGTTTCAGTCGTCCCGTTTGTGTAGGGTGAGCCCATCATGACCTGCCTTCATCAGATGCACGTGACCCAGGGCTCCCAAATCACAGCACCATTCACTTGGCCACGGTGTTTAGTTAATGGGTAAAGTGCGCCTTTTAACAAATAGCATCAAATCAGAATCTGGCATGGGACCAAAACAAGAGCATTTAGAGCTCTGGGGCTTCACTGGATCGCTGTGAGGTTTAACTCAACTTCAGTTGAGTTTACATGTGAAGAGGACCTAGAACTGGGCCTGAATACGCAGGTTGGGGCTCAGTCCCAGGGCCAGGCTTTCTAATGGCCAGGTAGAATCATGGGAGATTTGGAGATTGCTGGAAAGCTTTGTTGTCACAAAGCCGTGACTTGGAAGTCAGAGTTCCCATTGTTGAGTTTTTTTGACATCAAGCATTTCAGCAACCCTTGCCCCAAAATGCAGTATTACACTTGCACTTTTGAGTTTGTATTGGCTAAGAAATCACATAGGAAGGTCCATGAATTCATTACCACTTTTAAATACATAATTTACAATCAATTTAAAGCAGCTGTGTACCTTTGAAAAGCCTTCACTCCATTTGTAGCTAGGGCTTGGGGCAAGGTAGGGTCTGCAGGCCCCCTGCAGTCTCTTCTGCCCACAGGTTAGGAAGCAAGGGTGAAAGCACTTGAGCCCAAATTGGCTGTTTTTTAAATGCAAATAACCCTGATAGGAACAGCACCTTTAGCTGTAGCCCGTGGTTAACACCTTCCTTTGAAGTCTATCAACTTTTCGGGTAGAATGCTGAGAGCTAGGCAGCTTGGAGAGGGAGTTGTTTCCTTGGGAAGGAGCAAGGGGTAATTTGAGGTCATTCACCTGGGCCAAAAAGCCTAGGAACAGCAGAGAAGTCCAGGGTTTCAACTTGGTTAGTGGTCTTGTCATGCAGAGATGGGTGTGAGTCAGCACCGGGAGACACTGGGCCAACTCCAGGTGATTGCTTTGTAGAGGAAGTTGCCTTGGATTTGTTTGAGAAGCTTGGACACAGCGTGGGTTCTGCCCCTTACTAGGCAGGTGATTTTGGTCCTCAGTTTTCTCATCTACAAAACAAGCCACCTGCTTCACGTTCCCTCAATTAGTAGACTTCTTTAAACAAGAACATTCACTACAAATGGGAGGGTTTTTTTTTTTTTTTTTTTTTTTTTTTTTTTTTTTTTTTTTTTTTTGGCGGTACGTGGGCCTCTCACTGCTGTGGCCTCTCTCGTTGCGGAGCACAGGCTCCGGACGCGCAGGCTCAGCGGCCATGGCTCACGGGCCTAGCCGCTCCGCACCATGTGGGATCTTCCCGGGCTGGGGCACAAACCCGTGTCCCCTGCATCGGCAGGCGGACTCTCAACCACTGCGCCACCAGGGAAGCCCCTGGGAGGGGTTTTTGAGAGCAGTACCGCAGTGAAAAGCACTTGGAGTTTGTTTTCAGAAGATCTGGCTTTGAAGCGCGGCCCTGAGTCTGACCAGAAATGTGAGTCACAATCTTTAGAAACTTCTGTTTTCTTATTTATAAAAATAGAGATAGTACCTGAAAATTTCAGAGGGTTGAGGTCAGAATCAAATGAGATTGTGTATGTGAAGATGCCTTGTAAAACTTTGTAGGTGTTCATGATTCCCGAGATAGGTTGGATATTCCTTGCCTTGTTTGGTTGCCAAGTCACAGGGTTGCAGTGTGCCAGGGACTCGGCCAGAGGTGCAGGGTGGAAGAAGGGGAGAAAGGACCTTCTCCAGGGGAAGAACCTTCGGTGACTTAAGTTAATACAAGGAGTACACAGCCCTCCTCCACCAGGATTGTGGGGGGACAGGCATGTCCTGACTCACCTTAGAAGCAGGTAATACGTGGTACTTTGATTCTGCAGTACAACAAATCATGCATTTGGGATAAGGTGAGAGCTCAGCAAACGGCGTTTGAGGCCTGGCCTGGCCTGGGAATCGAAGGATTAGTATGGTAGAATGAAAGGAGCTTGGGATAGATGTGAGTTCTAACCCACAACCCACCAGTAGATCAGGTGGTTTCTAGATGGGATGCTCCAAGTCCCAGCTTGCCCTGAGATGCCTTGGGGAGCAGCACTGTGGTAGGAGGTGGGGGCAGAGCCGATGGGGCTCTTGACCAGCCACCTAGGCTCCAGTGAGAGCAGCCCCGCTAATATCTGTTTAACACGTTCAGATTTGGAGTTAGGTTTCTTTTTGTAACAGGGTTCTGCTGTTAAAAACAAACAAAAAGCTAGAAAACCACTGAGATTGCAATCTCCTGCACGGTGTCCTCAGTGCTGCATGCAGTCAGCAAGCTGGGCCAGAAGGGAGGCATTAGACTGCGAGCAGATTTCCTGTGAAGCCACGAGGCTTAAGCATCTGGGCCGCTTGCTTGCTTGGCATTCCAAAGCCTGCTACATCATTTTGTATTCATACTTTAATTTTTTCTTAAGGGGAGATCCTAAATTGTACAGGCTTTAGGCCCCACGAATCCTGGATCCCTTGCGTTAGACGCAAGCTTCTTTTTTTTTTAGAAATTTATTTTTAATTTATTTATTACTTTTGGCTGTGTTGGGTCTTTGTTGCTGCGCTGTGGGCTTTCTTTAGTTGCGGCAAGCAGGGGCTACTCTTCGTTGTGGTTCCCAGGCTTCTTATTGCGGTGGCTTCTCTTGCGGAGCACGGGCTCTAGGCACGTGGGATTCAGTAGCTGTGGCGCACGGGCTTAGTTGCTTGTTCCACAGCATGTGGGATCTTCCCGGACCCGGGCTCGAACCCATGTCCCCTGCATTGGCAGGCGGATTCTTAACCACTGTGCCACCGGGGAAGCCCAAGACGCAAGCTTCTTAATGTACAGACATCACTACACACCCGTCCTAGTGAACTGAACGTGCACCCTTAGAAAGAACAAACCAGCCATTTGGAATGGGGTGGGTGTTGCTTTGCAAGCTCAACTTTATTAAGTGATGGCAAATCCAGTGCTGTATTATTCCTGCTAAATAAGAATGGATATATAATATTGGTTATTGCTCATCTTCTTTCTTCTCCTCCACCAGCATTATTATCAGAGTAGCATAGCTTTGAGGCTAAGAACGCATACTGTGTAACGATTCCCCATAGAATACTGTCATGTGATGTATTGAACACAGTGCCTGGACATGAAAAGCGCTCATAAGTTTTCGTTTTCCTTATTATCATCATTGGGTGATTAGTCGAGATAGAAACAACTAGTTTCCTATCTCAGTACCTCAGAAACAGAACGCCAGTTTTTGGTTGGGTGGACTGCCCAACTCAAAAACATTTCCGCCTTGTTCACAGAAAAGTTTTTTTGCCAATGAGATGTAAGAATAAATGTATTCATGCAGGAAGTCACGTTAAAGGAGAGAGAGTGCCCTCCTCTGGTCTTTTCTTTCTCTCACTCCTTTGAACTTAGATGTGATGGCTGGAACTTCAGCATCTGTATTGGAGCATGTGGACAAGGTTTTTACCTTATAGGCGTGTGAGCAGAAGGGAGCCTGTGTCCCTGCCAGCTTCATGGAGTTGCTATATTAACCTTGGACTATCAGCTCTCAAACGCTTTTATAAAGGCAGGGTTCTCAAATCACTTGGATGGCTTGTTAAAACATTTCTAGGCCCTACCCCAAAAGTCTCTGATTCAGTAGATAATGGTTTGGAGCCAAAGAGTCTGCATTTTTAATAAGTTCCCAGGTGATACGGATTGTGCTGGTCCCAGAACCATGTTTTGAAAGCCAAGGTTTTACGCATTTAGGGAAATAAACTTTTCTTGTTTAAGGGGTTAAACAAGATTTGGGGCTATTTTGTTATTAAAGTTGCGTCTTACACATTATTTAACTCTAGTAAGTAACTCTTCTTGCTCTGCTGAGTGTTGAGGAGCAGCAACACGACTAAAATGCCCCTCAGAGCGAAGCAGAGATGGGATGAACTGCACAAGGAGTTTGGGGCCTCTGCATCGTTCATCTGTCAGATCGGTACTGAGCACCTGGTATGTGCTAGGCATGTACAGAAATAACTGAGACGTGGTCATGATTAACAGTAGTTAACCTCCAGGATTTAACAGCTGATACTCATGTGGAAGTCCCGTTGAATCAGACTCATTATAACCAGTGTCTGCAAGAGAGTGATGAAATGAGCAAATGACTTCTCATCATTTGATTAGTCTGGAAACGGGGAGGGGCACAGGGCTGGAGGGAGGGGTCCTTAGAGGCCATCAGAGGCAGTGGTAATCCACCTTACCTGCACGTCGGAATCACCTAGGGAGCTTTAAAATACTGATGCCTGGGCCCCGTTTCCAGGGATTCTGATTTGACTGGTCTGGGGTGGAGCCAGGGTACTGAATTGTTGAAAGTTCCTGTGGTGATTTTAATAGGTTGAATAAGGCTGAGCTAAACCAACTCAGAGAGATGAGGTGCCGGCCCCAAGGTGGCATAGAGGGTCAGAGGCAGGCCCCCTGCTATCCAGGAGTGCTCGTCAGATGTGTGGCTGGCCTTAGAAACCTGCTCGAGGCCAGGTACACGGCCAGGTTAATTCCCCTTCGCCTTTAATTGTCCGTGACATAGGATGTGTGGTGCTGTAAGCGTGCATCTGCTCCCAGCTCGGTGACAGAGAGCTCGCTGCAACTCATCAGTTTCGCTAACAAGATTTTCCTTGGTGACAGCAGAACAGATCATTTTAATTAGCATTAGATAATGAATTTAAGAGCATTGAAGTAGTTCCAAAATCTCCCTTAACTTCCCTAAATAACATCATCCAGGAAGTACTCTAGTGGGATTTATTGTTGAGAAATATCTGTGGTAAGGACACAGCAGATGAGTCTCATTGCATGGGATTATTTTCCCTGGTTTTACTTTGAACATACAGACAGAACCACCGGCTGTCAGAGCTGCAGGGACTGAAATGTCTTCTGATGTCCTCATCCCTTATCGGGTTTGCACATCTCCTTGTCCAGTTGTCCCCATGAGTTGGCTGTGACCCTGAACTTAGACCTGCTAGTAACAGGGAGTTCATCCCCAATCTCCTGAGAAGCACCTTCCACTCAGAAAGTCCTTCCTTACACTCAGCTGAGAAGGACCCCTATAACTTCCCCCCTTGATCAATTCTGCTTTCTGGGAATTCACTCCCTGCCCTTTACCACCGGGGGAGCAGGACAACATCTCTGGGGGCATCTTAAGGGATTTGAATAGATGTTGTGTTGGGGATGAATACTGCTGCCGTTGGCCTCTGACTGAAGGGGCTGGGAAAAAATGCATTGTCCTTTCTGCCCTGAAAGAGCTTGCAAGTGGATTTGCCCTCTCTCTAAATTTCTGTGAAATTGGCAGTGGATATTTTTGATTCACATCTGTCTCAAAGAAAAAAGGAAAAGAAAAATCTCGGCAAACTTTTAAGCCGTTAGGCATGGGAGTGCCCATCTTGTTATTACGGTGCTAGTGTCTCCTGGGTCATATTCTGTGATTTAGAAAGAGGGTGTCTGTTTTCCTTTCCGAATTGGCCTGACCCCACTGTGGAGAAGCTGTTGCATCCCTAGACCTTAGCTGCTCTCTGGTAACCTGAATCAGTAATGTGAAATTGCATGAGCCAAAGACTCTCAGATTCCAGTTTTCTTGACTCTTTTTTTTTTGTTTTTTAATTTATTTTTGGCTGCACTGGGTCTTCACACGGGCTTTCTCTAGTTGTGGCCAGCAGGGGCTACTCTTCGTTGCGGTGCGTGGGCTTCTCGTTGCGGAGGCTTCTCTTGTTGCGGAGCACGGACTCTCGGCGCACGGGCTTCAGTAGTTGTGGCACGCGGGCTCAGCAGTTGTGGCGCCCAGGCTCTAGAGCACAGGCTCAGTAGTTGTGGCGCATGGGCTTAGTTGTTCCGCAGCATGTGGGATCTTCCCGGACCCGGGCTTGAACCAGTGTCCCCTGCATTGGCAGACAGATTCTTAACCACTGCGCCACCAGGGAAGCCCCCTTGCCTCTTTTAAACATAAATTTCGTAAAGTAAGATAATACAAGACTATTGCCTATTGGCTTTTCTATGGGCCAAGATAAAAGTATTAATTTTGTTAAGTCTGTAGTTTAAAAAAGTAGACTTTTGGAGGTATTAGAGAATTATTGTTAGATGTACTGTACAATCACATCCCATGTTTAAGTTACGCTTGCTCTGACACCAACTGGAATACTGCTGTGTGCTTTTGATGCTAATCACCCAGAGTTAGTGTCATATCCATAGACTTAAGGGCATGGTCCCCAACAAGACTGCCCTGTCTTCAGATGCCAGCCACACTTTAGGAGTCCCCAGGCCACCCACACTCCTGACCACTGGCTACAAATTCAGAAGTTCACACAACCCCTCAGGTTCAATAATTCACTAGAAGACTTACAAAACTCAGGAAAGCACCATGCTGTGACTATAGTTTTATTGTAAAGGATACAAATCAGGACTAGCCAAATGAGGAGATGCATAGGGCAAGGTGTGGGAGGGTCTCAAATGCAGAGCGTCCGTGCTCTCTCCTGGTGGAACACATCACTCTCTCAGTACCTCAGTGTGTTCCCTAATCAGGAAGTTACACTTAGCTGATCTCTAGAGTTTTTAGTGGGCATGATAGATGGAATCATTAGTTATGGGATTGGACTTAATCTCCAGCCCCCCTCCCCTCCCTGGAGGTTGGGCTGGCTCCAAGTCCCCAAACTCCAATCATGTAGTCTTTCTGGTGACCAGCCCCCATCCTGACTTACCTCATCTCGTAGCATAAACTCAGGTGTGATCCAAGAGGCTCATGAATAAATACATGCTCCTATTACTTGGGAAATTCTAAGGCTTAAGAGTCTTTCTCCCAGGAAGCAGGGACAAAGGATGTGCTTGCAGAGGAGTGGGAGGCAAGAGTGATTGTCACACCCAATCGGTATGTGCCCCAGAGTGAATGTGAATGGGAGACTTGAATCAGTGGTGGTTTTATTTGGTCGCCGCACACTTCTTAAAGGTTTTGTCATGCCAGTGTTTAAAAGATTGTGCTCTCTATTATGTTGTACATTATTAAATACATTGTATGTTTATACATACATATACAGGCACAAACCCATGATCTGTATTAACCGTTCTTTATAGGTAATTTTCAAGGTGATTTTGGCTGCATGTGATTTTTGCCTTACCAACTATAGAGTCTAGCCTCCATGAGCTCCCTGATTTGAGGCAACCCATTCAGGTTGTTGGGCAGCCTTCAGGGTCAGGGAGTTTCTTATGTTGAACCAAGTCTGTCCCCTGGTCCTGTGACTCTACCCTCTAGAGTCACACAGAGGACAGCCTCTGTTAGAAGAGGACTTTCAATACTTGAACACAGAGATCCCATATGCTCCTAAATCTTCTTTTCTCCAAAGCAAACATTCTTTGATTTCTTCAGCCATTTTTAGTACATTCTTCTACATACATGGTTTTAGGACTTTCTCATGAATATTTAATGGCCCTTGTAAACTGCAGTGCCAAGAACTGAATACAACACTCCGAGTAGTTAAGTAATTATAGAACAGCTCTTACATTTCCTGATTTGGCACTCTATGCCCATTGATTCAATCATCCCGAGATTACACTTTTTTAGCTGAATTGTAATTTCTCAGTCTTTTTCACAGATCAAGTAAATGCACTTTGGACACACGTTCCTTAGATGCCCGACATCCATCTCCCTCTCTCCTGGTAACGTCGTCATGATTTGGCTGGTTACTTCCGCATTCTCAGTCTATACCCAGAGATAGGAACACAGCCCGGGACTGAACAATCAAAACACTGTTCCCTTCATCATAGTGTGTAGATCGTTCGTTTAAATTATTGAGGAAGAGGGCCTCTCTTTCCACTGGCATTTCAATACCAATATGATAAAAGCCTTGAGTTACTACTGAATGAAGCCAACATGGAGGAAAGCAGAATAGAAGGAGAGCAGTAGAGGGAGAGAGACTGAGTCTTTGTGACACCATTTGTGCCAGCGTCCAACTCTGCCTAAGGCTCTGACCTGGACTTTCCAGTTACTTGAAATTGCTGTTCTTTTGTTTGTTTGCTTAAACCGATTTTAGCTTCAGTCAAATGAGGCCTAACCAATATACTGTTTTCTATTTAGTGGTGTGGTAGTAAATGTTGAACAACCAGTTCTCGTTGGGAAGGGAAAGGAAAGGCCCTGATTTACAGTGCTTGCTAATTTCTAGAGTCTAAATACCCCGCTGTGACCAATTACAAGCTAACATGTTAACCTGTTCACAAATTTTCTAAGAATTTAATGATCTATGCTCATAAGCCAGCTTCAGCACACTACGGCTTCTATATCTTTACTCAAGATATTAATAAAAATTTTGATCAAAACCAAGCCAAGGATCAAGCTCAGAAGCCAAGTAGAGAACTCTCTTCTGTTGTCCAAGTTGTTGTGGATACGTCAGCCAACGTTCTTTGGGCAAGCCCAACAAGCTACAGATTTAACTCTTTTTACTAAAATCCAGCCCATGTTTCTAAATACTTTGTCCACTATTACGAGAAAATGTCAGGAATTCTGCTAATGGCAAGTCATCTACATTCTTGCATCCCTCTGTGCTGTCAGTCCAGTCCTTGTAGGAAGTGGAGTCACCTTGTCATGGCTTGCTTCAGTGACCCATGCTGCCTCCTGAAGACCACTGTTTTCCATTCTAAATGGCAAGCCACCTGCTAAGCACTCTGGGGGAGGACTTTTATTGCTTGCCAATTGTTTCTGGAATCTCTCCTTCTCCCCACTTGGAAAACTTGAACATGGTCTGTGTCCAGTCTTTCTTCACTTTCACAGATTATTTCAGGTATGTGCCATGGGAGAAGTCAGAAATGAGGAGAGTTGGAATTTTGTCTAACCTTTATCATTTTTATTTTTGTAATTTTGCCAAAATCTATTTTCCCTCCAACAGATCTGCAATTTTTTATGGGTCTAGAGGCCTGCCTTATGGAAAGAAACTAGAGTTCTAATCAGTTCTTCAGTCCTGACATTTGTGTCTCTCTTAATAATGTTTGCTGTAGCCTTTTTGATAAGAAGCACACTTCCACTGGTAGAATTTTAGTTCCCTCTCCTTTTGCTTCACCCACATGTTCTTCATTGTGTCTATTTCGGATCTATGGATTTCCAACTAAGTCTACACCCTCTTAACATTTCATATGATTCTTCTTACTCCTCTGTAGATATTTCTTTTCAATGATTCAACTTTCCACAGGGTCATACTTTGTGAGATCCTCAACCCACCAAGTTTCCTTGACACTTGTAAGACTGTAGTTCCCTCAGATTAAAATTCCGTGTTTGCCGTGGTCATTCCTTTTGTACATCATTATAAAGACATCTGAGGTCATCAGTGCTATAGGTGAACCCACTCTGTGGTTTCGTAGTGGGAATTATTGCCATTTTATCTAGTTAGTTTTCTCTGTTGCTTTCATCTTTCAGTGTAAGGAACTCTTTTTCAGGTTAGCGATCATGAGTTAGCAAATGCATTCTTCCTGATCCCATGATGCAGTGATACACCACATCCCTGGCCTGGGACTCAGTATTCTCCTGGCTTTACCATAGCCTTCCTAACCAAAATCCTGTTCCTGGACATCATCTTCACAGCCAGCTCTTCACTTCCCAAATCTTCGATACTCCAACTGTCCTTGGGGAAAAGAACATGAAAGTAAGACCTATGCAACCAAGTCCCTCAGTTGCCAAACTAGGATCAGCAGGGCATAATGGCTATGGCATTCAAAAGGGAGTCATGTTCTTGGGGTCTAGTCCCACCTTGGCTACTCACTGACTCAGTGACCTTGGACAAGCCCCTTTAAGCCTCTGGGATTTGGTTTTTTGTTGTTGTTTTTTCCTCTCATTTGATAGGTGGAAATAGTTGTCTCCCTGCCTATAGCTCAGGGTTATGTTCAGAATGAAGTAAGATGGTATGTGTGAAAGTGTTTGTGAACTGAGCATTACACACAAGTGGGCTTCTGTTAGTAACATTACCAAGGCTTCTTGTGAAATATAGGATGTGAAATTGTTGAGGGTGAGGATTATAATCAGGTTTTCTGTCTCCAGGGCAGTTCTCATTCTCCCACAGGAATTTTTGAGCAGGAAGTAAGAAAAGTGAAAAAAAACAGGAGTGGCTTTATTTGGGTGGTGGAGAAAATGTAATTTGAAACTTACGAAAAGTTGCAAGAACCAACATATACCCTTCACCCTGATTCACCAATTGTTTATATTTGCCCCATGTTCTCTTTTTTTCTCTAAACATATTTTTGTGCATGTGTATTTTGGAATGATTTGAGAGTAAATTGGAGATACGACCCTTTATCCCTAAGTACTTCTTTATCTCTTTCCTTAGACAAGGACATTTTCTCACAAAATCATAGTACAGTTCCCAAAATCAAGAAATATAACAGTCATGTAATACTACTTTCTAATCCACAGTCTGTATTACAATCTTGTCAATTATCCCAGTAAGTTCCTTTATGGCTTCTTTTTTTTAGTCCATGGTCTATTCCAGAATCACATATGGCGTTTAGTTGTTATGCCTCTTTAATCTCCTTTAATCTGCAGTAGTTCTTCAGCATTCCTTTGCCATGATTGACTGTAACATTTTTGAAGAGCACAGAAGAGTCATGTCCCTCAGCTTGGGTTTGCCTGATTTAACCCAGAGTTTGCTGTATCTAGGCAGGAGTAGCACAGAAATGATGCTGTGCCCCAGGTACATCAGGAGGCATCTTCAGTTTGTCCTATTTTTGCTGATGTTAACTTTGACCTTTTGGTTAAAGAGGGTCTGCCTTCTTAACTTGAAAGCTACTTCTTCTTTTTAAATTAATAAGGAATTTGGAGGAATGTATGCTGAGACTATGTAAATACTGTGTTTCTCCTCAAACCTTTGCCCATGAGTTCTGCCATCCTTTGATGATTTTCTACCCCTACCATTTAAGTATAGCCGGATAATATTTGAAATATTCCCTGATGTATTTTTCCTTCTCAATAATTCTTCTTTGTTCTGTGTTCTTTCCATTGTTGGGACTAAGGCTCACTGCCCCAGGGAAGGGTGGATGCTGGCGATCTTTAAGAACAGAGTAAAATTCTTGACTTGTTTCAAAATGAGCTCTTGAAAGCCACAGCTGTCAATTTTAAGAGATGCATTTTTACAGGAAGAGAGGTGTTCCTTCTTCCTCCTTCCCTGCTTTCATTCTCACTTCTTTTAATTTTAAAAGGTTGGCTTTGATGATTAGTATAGCAAAGCCTAACCCCACTGGATAATTAATTCAGGAAAGAAACTTCAATGGATGCTATAACCTGTTGGAGAATAGGCTATTTGCTTGACGTCAAAAGGATTACATCTCAGATTGCTTACAAATTTCACGGAGAAGATGGTACCTTTGAAGGAGAGATCTTGCAGTTGTCACTTTATCCAAGTAATAAAACTAGTAGCAAGACCACGTGACATTAAGTGCCTCCTGCTATGCTGCTTTCTCACTGCATTTAGCATGAACATCACCTATGAAGTGATTTTGCCAGAATGGCTCAATCTGAATCATCTAGTCTCTAGACTGAATTTCCAGTTTATCATAAATACATGGGAGAGAGGAGCAGGTTAAATGATACCACACACACACACACACACACACACACACACACACACACACACACACAAAAATGGTCATGAAGAACCTAGGGGCAAGACGGGAATAAAGACGCAGACCTACTAGAGAATGGACTTGAGGACACGGGGAGGGGGAAGGGGAAGCTGGGAGAAAGTGAGAGAGTGGCATGGACTTATATACACTATCAAATGTAAAACAGATAGCTAGTGGGAAGCAGCCGCATAGCACGGGGAGATCAGCTCTGTGCTTTGTGACCACCTAGAGGGGTGGGATAGGGAGGGTGGGAGGGAGCCGCAAGAGGGAGGAGATATGGGGATGTATGTATATGTATAACTGATTCACTTTGTTAAAAAGTAGAAACTAACACACCATTGTAAAGCAATTATACTCCAATAAAAATTTAAAAAAATAAAATCAAATCAATTGTTAATAAATAAATAAATAAATGATATCACAAGTAAGCTATCAGGTGAATTCAGAATGTGAGATTTTTTTCCCCAATAGGAAAAAATAGAGGGGGTTGTGCTAGACAAGATGATACTAAAGAGACAAAACAACCAAATGTAATGGTTAACCTTTATAAGATTCTGTTTTGGGTTTGTTTTTTAAGCCATAAAACAGGTTATTGGCATACCTGGAGAAATTTTAATATGGACTGGATATGAATTGCTGGAGTTGTGATTTATGAAATCATTGTCAAATTTCTTATTTGTGATAATGTTATAGTAATTATACAGGAGAATTTATTTAGAGTACACATGCCAAGATATTTAGAGGTGTTGTGTCATTACTGTGGGGAGACAGTTCTTTATCAATTTCTGCACCATCTTGTGAGCAAAGACACTAACAGCTTTTGTGCCAGACAGTCTTTTTTTTTAAATAAATTTTTTTATTTTAGACTGCATTGGATCTTCATTGCTGCACGTGGGCTTTCTCTAGTTGAGGCGAGCAAGGGCTACTCTTCACTGCGGTATGTGGACTTCTCATTCCGGTGGCTTCTCTTGTTGCGGAGCACGGGCTCTAGGTGCGTGGGCTTCAGTAGTTGTGGTGCATGGGTTCTAGAGCGCAGGCTCAGTAGTTGTGGCCCACGGACTTAGTTGCTCTGCGGCATGTGGGATCTTCCCAGACCAGGGCTCGAACCCGTGTCCCCTGCATTGACAGGTGGATTCTTAACCACTGCGCCATCATGGAAGTCTCACCAAACAGTCTTTTCAATGACATTTGACTAGCAGAAAGCTTTGGAAGATAGAGTGTCTCTCTCTAAGTCAAAGGGAAAGGTTTTTTTTTAGAGTGTAGCATAATAAAAACAGAGTCCCCCTCTCGGGTAAAAGTCAAGCAGGTTTTCTTGCAGCCCATTATAAAAGATTTGAGCTTCCTGAGCTTGGAGTTCCTTAATTGTGACACAAACCCACTGTGTGTACAGCACCCCTCCTCCCAGGCTTCTCTGTGTTACCCCCCCCTGGGAACTGAGGGCAAGAGAAGCCAACGTGAACAAGAAGTTCATGCCACTTGCTGTGCTGAGAGTAGTAAAGTCCTTTGTCTCTGACACAGAAGTCCTGTGTCTTCTACCAGCATCTATAAAACTATGGTTGTTAGCTTGCAGCCTGGGAGAAAGTCCTTCATATCTGATGAAGAACTTGTATCTAAAATATACAAAGAACTAATTCTTAAAGCTCAATAATGATAATAAAAAAACCCCAACCCAATTCAAAAGTGAACAAAAGATCTGAACAGATCCTTCACCAAAGAAGATATACAGATGGCAAATATGCATATGAAAAGATGTTCCACATCATATGTCATTAGGGAAATGCAAATTAAAACAACAATAAGATGCTACTACACACCTATTGGAATGGCCAAAATCCAAAACATTGACAACACCCAATACTGGTGAGGCTATAAAGAAATAGAAACTCTCATTGCTGGTGAGAATGCAGAATGGTACAGCATTTTGGAAGACGGTTTGTCAGTTTCTTAGAAAGTTAAACAGTATTACCATGCCATCCAACAGTCACACTCCTATTTACTCAAACTAGTTGAAAACTTATGTGTGCACAAAACCTACACACGGATGTTTATAGAAGCTTTACTAAGAATTGTCAAAAACTGGAAGCAACCAGAAAGTCCTTAAATACGTGAATGAATGTGCTACATCTATACAATGGGATATTATTTATCAACAACAACAAAATGAGCTACCAAACCATGAAGAGACATAGAGGACTTTTAAATTCATAGTTAAGTGAAAGAAGCCAGTCTGACAAGGCTGTGCACTGTGTGATTCCAACTATATAACATTTTGAAAAGACAAAACTATAGAAGACAGTAGAAAGATCCATGTTTGCTAGGAGTTTGGTGGGGATGGAGCGTGGGAGAGAGAGAAATAAATGGAGCTCAGGGAATTTTAAGGGCAGTTAATCTATTCTGTGGATAAATGACATTATACATTTGTCAAATCCCATAGAACAACACATAAAGTGAACCCTAATATGAACTATAGACTTTAATTAATAATACTATATCAGTATTGGTTCATCAGTTGTAAGAAATGTACCACGCTAATGTAAAATGTTAATAATAGGAGAAACTATGGATGAGGGTGGTGGGAGGGTGGCAGGAAGAGTAAAGGAGAACCTTGTGTACTTTCGGCTCTATCTTTCTGAAAACCTAAATCTAACTTTTTAATAATTTTACTATTTGAAAACTATTTTTACGTAATTAATGTACACTTTTGTTTATAAATGCCTGATTTAAAAAGAAAAAAGTATAAAAAAAGTGTGGCGAGAGAGTGCGTGCTAGAGTCATATATAGTAAAACATTAACTGGCGTTGAATCTAGGTGGAGGGTGTGCAGATTTTCATTTTACTATTCTTTCTACTTTTCTCTCTGCATTTCCTAATGGAAATGAGTGGACTGAGGCCAGATCTAGAGGACTGGAAACACTAAGTATGTGTCAGTGGGGAAATAGGTGGTGATACAAGGCCAGGTTTTCTGCCATGCAGAGGATGACAGAAACTCATTCTCATCTGGGCTTGGGTGGGGGTGGTCCCTGAGAGGATTTAATGAGGAGAGTGAGGGTGAACCACTGCTGTAGGTTCTTGAGAAGGACATCAATAGTCTTCTTACCCGATTGAGTCGGTACCTGATTGGGTTGAAGGGAACACAAAACCTCAGATAACTGATGACCTCTGTAGACAGAGAAAATTTGTATCTTGATTTCTAAGAGTGTATTTGAAGGAGACTGCAGATGTCTTAGAGGAGCCCCAGATACAGGGGTACTGATCACAGCAAAATGGAAACAATGGCATGTTTAGGGAAGGAGCACATAAGATGGTACTGCAGATCTGATCTCCTGTGATGCTGCAAGGGACAGACAGCAGCCAGAATGACTGTGGGCTGCCTAGGCTTTGTGGTGGGCATGAGGAAGGCGTGGAACAACCTACATCCACCAGAGGCAGGATCTCCGAGGACAAGGGCACCTGAACAGTGGATGCTAGGTTAAGAGACGGGGAGCAAAGAACAGATGGATGAGTTACTTCAGTGGAGGATACCTGCAGAGAAACAGCCATGGGTCAGGTGCCCGCCCTGCCCCCATCCACCACGTCACGGTGTTATGTAACGTCCTGTGTGCCCAGGTGCCACTTTTAGGATGAGAGAAAGGAGGAGAATAATCCAAATTAATCAGTATTTTCCCACTTAGACTGGGTTTAAATCAGGAATGTATGAGTTACCTCAAATCAGTTAGCCAATACAGTGATTAAAAGAAAGCTACATTTAGCTACACATTAGAGAGCCTGAATCTGTGGGGAAAGATACTACATTTGTTTAAAATCCTGGACCAGCTTGTGGATTCTCACTGGGTCCACCTTCCTGTGGCTCTCTAGTCAGCAAAATTCTTAAAATGTATAAAATTTTAAATAAGTAAAATAAAAAATTTTGACTGTTCCTGTTGGTCTGTATGACTGTCATGGAGTAATGTTTGTGTCCCCTCAGAATTCATATGTTGAAGCCCAAAGCCCCACTGTGGCCATATTTGAAGAAAAGAAGTGATTAAGGTTAAATGGGATGGTAAGGGTGGGGCTCTGAGCTGATAGGATTAGTGTCCTTATAAGAAGAGACTTTATTTATTTTTATTTTTTATTTTTATTGGAGTAGTACAGTTGTTTTACAATGTTGTGTTAGTTTCTGCTGTACAGCAAAGTGAATCAGTTATACGTATACATATATCCGCTCCATTTTAGATCTCCTTCCCATTTAGGTCACCACAGAGTGTTGAGTAGAGTTCCCTGTGCTATACAGTAGGTTCTCATTAATTACCTATTTTATACATAGTAGTGTATATATGTGAATCCCAGTCTCCCAGTTCATCCCACCCCCTCTACTCTCCCTTCCCCCCTTGGTAACCATAAGTTTGTTCTCTACATCTGTGACTCTATTTCTGCTTTGCAAATAAGAACATCTGTACTATTTTTCTAGATTCCACATATAAGTGATATTATACAATATATTTGTTTTTCTCTTTCTGACTTACTTCACTCTGTATGACAATCTCTAGGTCCACCATGTCTCTGCAAATGGCACTATTTCATTTCTTTTTATGGCTGAGTAATATTCCATTGTATGTATGTACCACACCTTCTTTATCCATTCATCTGTTGATACGCATCTAGGTTGCGTCCATGTCCTGGCTGTTGTAAATAGTGCTGCAGTGAACATTGTGGTACATGTATGTTTTTGAATTATGGCTTTCTCGGGGTATATGCCCAGTAGTGGGTCATATGGTAGTTCTATTTTTAGTTTTTTAAGGAACCTCCATACTGTTCTCCATAGTGGCTGTATCAATTTACATTCCCACCAACAGTGCAAGAGGGTTGCCTTTTCTCCACACCCTCTCCAGCATTTATTGTTTGTAGATTTTCTGATGATGCCATTCTGACCAGTGAGGTGGTACCTCATTATAGTTTTGATTTGCATTTCTCTAGTGATGTTGAGCATCTTTTTATGTGTTTGCTGGCCATCTGTATGTAACAAGAGAATTTAGAAAGATGTATTTTGTCATAGCAGTTCAAGCAGACAAATGCAATAACTAAAAGCAGTCACTGATGTGATTCAAAAGGCCTTAAAACATATATATGTATACACACACACATATGTATATATACGTCTCTGTAGATTTTCTTGCGGGAACAGCAAAAGGAGGATAATACGGCACAGTAACAAAACTAAAATCTTCTCCTGTGATTGTTCCCTCTTTTCAAAATCCCACATCTCCTGGTAGGTCCCCAGATGTCTCTTCTCCCCTTTCTCAACTGCACTATTCAATATAGTATCGACTAGCCAGATGTGACTTTGAACACTTGAAATGTAGCATGGCTGATTGAGAAACTGATTTTTTTAAAGTTTTATTTAATTTTAACTAATTTAAATTTAAAGACCAAAGCAGTGTAAAACATTTTGCCATTAAACATGAATGTATTGTTTTAGTAGGACTAAATTTCACTTTAATTTTTGCATCACTTAATATATTATGGTTGCAGTGTGTAGACTGAGCACTTTGGGTTTTCTCGTGTTATACACGAGCGTATAGCGATCTAGTCAGCGACAGTGGATTGTGTCAGTTCAACTGATTTTTTTTCTGTGTACTGATATAGTATAATTTTTTGAACACTTTATACAGACCACATGAGTTATAGTAATTCCCATGTAAATTGGGATTGGTAATTGAGCTGAAATGCTTATTATTTTTGTTATAATTAAATCAGTTTTCTAATTAAAGTAATACATATAAAGAAATTTTTTTACTTTAAAAGAAAGTTGTACTGTTGATGCAGGATTGAATGGAGACAGAGAAGCTAGGACTATGGTGTCTTAGTCTGTTTGGGCTATATCAAAAATACCACAGACTGCGTGGCTTAAACAGAAAACTTTCTCACAGTTCTGGAGGCTGGGAAGTCCAAAATCAAGGTGCCGGCAGATTTGGTGTCTGGAGAGGACCAACTTCCTGGTTCATAACAGCTTGTCTTCTGCCAGTGTTCTCAAGTGGCAGAAGGGGCAAAGGAGCTCTCTGGGGCCGCTTTTACGAGTACTAATCTCATTCATGAGGACCCCACCCTCATGATCTAATCTCCTCCCAAAGGCCCCCTCTCCAAATACCATCACATTGGGGATGAGGTTTCAACATGTGAATTTTGAGAGGACACAAACATTCTATAGCATATATTAGAAGAGTTTTTATTTTTTTTAAAGACTGGAAGGAGGTATGTTGTAGATTTCACATAGAATGGAAGTTGCAATTTGCTACAGCAGAACAAAATGAAAAAGGTGTTTGTTGTGTAAAAAACAATTTTAAGTCAGTAATAGTGAAATTTCCTCTCAAGAGGCAAAAAACAATCTACAGGATTAGTCACCTGAAATCAAAATTACATGTTCAAAAAAATTAAAAATAATTTTAAACAGGATTTGAGCTTGTAACTTTGAATTCTTGCATGTGCATGTACACACACATACAACTATTTTTAGATGGAGAGATGGTAAAAAAAAAAAACTATTTCAGTTATAGAAACTTTGTTAAAAATGTATGAGAAGCCTGAAAGTATTTTACAAAAGTTAAAAGATCTTGAATTAAGCAAACAAAGAATTGCCCTTAGAATTCAAGACCTTTCTGATAATATCAAAGATCAACTAATTCAAAATTTGAAAAATTGCAAGTACTTTACTTTTAGATGAATCATGTGATATGAAAGATACTGCCCAGTGGTACTTTGGGTACATTTTATATCAAAGCACTGCCAAATTTATGGAGAAACATCAATTTGTGACTTAAAAGTTTATAGTATATTAGAGACTGTCACACAGAGTGAAGTAAGTCAGAAAGAGAAAAACAAATACCGTATGCTAACACATATATATGGAATCTAAAAAAAAAAAGAAAGAAAAAAGAAAAATGGTTCTGAAGAACCTAGGGGGGACAGGACAGGAATAAAGACACAAACATAGAGAATGGACTTGAGGACACAGGGAAGGGGAAGGGTAAGCTGGGATGAAGTGAGAGAGTGACATGGACATATATACACTATCAAACGTAAAATAGATAGCTAGGGAAGCAGCTGCATAGCACAGGGAGATCAGCTCGGTGCTTTGTGACCACCTAGAGGGGTGGGATAGGGAGGGTGAGAGGGAGACGCCAGAGGGAGGGGGTATGGGGATATATGTATACGTATAGCTGATTCACTTCGTTATAAAGCAGAAACTCACACACCATTGTAAAGCAATTATACTCCAATAAAGATGTTTAAAAAAAAAGTTTATGGTGTAGATATTTTAAAATCTTTCCCATCTGTCAAAGAAGACCTTCTGCCAAATAAAGATTATTTTCTATCATGATGGATAGTGTTCCAGCTACGGTAGGTCAAAAGTTTGGATTCACTGTAGTGGTTTTTTTTGTTTTGTTTGTTTGTTTGTTTGTTTGTTTTTGCGGTACGCGGGCCTCTCACTGTTGTGGCCTCTCCCGTTGCAGAGCACAGGCTCCGGACGTGCAGGCTCAGCGGCCATGGCTCACGGGCCCAGCCGCTCCGCGGCACGTGGGATCTTCCCGGACCGGGGCACGAACCCGCGCCCCCTGCATCGGCAGGCGGACTCTCAAGCACTGCACCAGCAGGGAAGCCCCACTGTAGTTTTAATATAAGAGATGGATGGTTCTCTTATTGCTGAATTCTACTGTATCGTGTTGACAGTGTTGAACTTTATCTAAGCCCTGTGTTCCTGGAAAAGGCTACTGTAAAGGACCCCTGTTGTCACACATTCTAAGACTTACCTCCACCCTCCTCAATGACTAGGACTCCCTTATTACCTGGCTGTATAACCTCCTTTGCTTTCTCTGAGGGAAAATATGTAAATGTGTTTTTTTTCCTCCAAAGAAAAAGAAAGGGGCCTTAATTTTTTCCCTTTATAATGAAATGTCACAAAAATTAACTGAAAGATATAAAACTCTTCCATATCCAAAGGGTAGTACTCCACTGCATCTTCATCCAATAAGATTTGGCATTTCTATTAACGAGAATCATTTGCGTTTTATTAGACCTCCAGAAGTTAACTTCTAGCTCTACAGAATGTAGAATAGTCACAGTGGAAGGCACAGACCTCTTCAGAATCAGATAACCCTAGAAAGTTCCTCTAAATACTTAACATTCTTTTGAAAAGACACTCAATAGTCTTTTTGCCCATTACAAAAATTTTCACATTTTTTTCTAGCATGTTTAAATTGTGTGGATTTAAAATCTGCAAGGCAAAATTCTGTATGCCAAGAACTTGGTAGAGAATGTAAACATCAACTGTCCACTATCCAGTAGTTAGCAAATAAGAGAAATTTTATATAATCTCTCTCTCTCTAAATATATGTATATATATATTTACACACATACATACCTACATAGGGATTCTTAGACAAAAAAAAAAAAAAAGCATTCCATTCATTTTTCTCAAAGACAGATAACCTAGACTTGAGCTTTGGAGCTAGACGGGCTTCCCCCAGAGTGTTCTGTGTCTGGAGCACAGTGTTTCAGTCCCTGTAGAAATATGTTTACTAACCTATATCCTCAGCTCACACCTAGGGACATCACTAGAAGCAAACATACAAAATTGACATTATGTGACTTGTAGGGATGTCTTGCGCTAAGATGCACACTTGGGTCCAGCTGCCAATGCCTTCAGCCCTATCTGTTCCATCCCTGAAAGACTTTAAATGCAAACAGAAGACTCCCATCCCTCTCCATTTAAGCTCCCACCACAGGGAAGGGCATGTTCCCCTTGTCTATCTTTTCCAAGAGTTCCTGTGAATCATAATTTCTGAGGATGGGGGCCCAGCATTAGTCTTTTTAAAGATCCCAGTTGATTGTAATTGGTATTAAAGGATGAACAATGTTGCATTTAGATTGTAAAACTTCTCTGAGAACAAAGGTTTCTTTGTTACCCTTAATCAGGACACATTCTATAAAGTTAAGAAAGTGTGATTTGATCAAGGGGAGGGTTATGAGATACTAGAGTCAAAGGGAATTTGTGGTCCAGAAGGGACAAGGGACTTGTCCAAAGTTAATCATCCACTCAGTGGTGGAGCCAAGAATAGTTGGTGTGGTTGGCAGAACTTTAAGCTGGTGCCTGTGACCTTTGCTCCTTGGTGTCCCTTCTGTGACATGACACAAGAGACATTACCCAAGTGGGCTTAATGTCATCCCAGGAGCCCTTTAAAAGCAGAGCAGTTTCTCCAGCTAGTGGCAGGAGAAGACATCAGGAAAATGCAAGTACGAGGCAGTTTTTACATGAGGGCAGTTCTCTGTTGCTGAGATAGAGGGGGGCCTTGTAGAAGGATCTTTTAATATTGTGTGATACAATAAGAAGTACATATTTTGTTTTCATCCCTGATTCCTAGCAAAGAGCTCTTAAAACCATTAAGGGGTGAGAAGAATGTCTTGTTAATCATCATACGCTCCTTTCAGCCACACCAGAGGTTATGCTAAGGAGGTGACTCTTGTTGGGCCCTTAGATAGCATCAGGATGCTGGTTGGTTCCTCTGTGATTAGAGGGTTGGTCACTAATGGTCGATGATTTAATCAACTACACCTCTGTAATGAAACCTCCATAAAAACCCAGAAGGTTGGGGTTTGGAGAGCTTCTAGGTTGGCGAGCACATCCACATGCTGGGTGGCTGGCTCGCCCTCCAGAAGCTCGTGTGCTCAGGGCTCTTCTGGAGTTTACCCTATATACCTCTTCTGGCTGTATGTTTTTATCATTTTTATATCCTTCATAATAAACCAGTAAACATAAGTAGTGTTTCCCTGAGTTCTGTGAGCTGTTCTAGCAGATTATCAAACCTGAGGTGGGAGTTATGGGAACCCCCTAACTTTATAGACAGTTGTTCAGAAGTACAGACTGCCTGGGCTTGTGACTGGAGTCTGAAGTGGAGGTATCTTGTGGGGCTGAGCCCTTAGCCTGCAGAGTCTGTGCTAACTCTGGGTAGGACAGGAATTGAATGAGATTGTAGGTCATCCAGTTGGGGTACCCAGAGCAGTGGAGAATTGCTTGGTGTAGAAAGCCAGTTTCTACATTTCATATCATAGGTGCTGTCAATAAAAACAGATAACAGGGCTTCCCTAGTGACACAGTGGTTGAGAGTCTGCCTGCCGATGCAGGGGACACGGGTTCGTGCCCCGGTCCAGGAGGATCCCACATGCCGCGGAGCGGCTGGGCACGTGAGCCATGGCCGCTGAGCCTGCACATCCAGAGCCTGTGCTCCGCACCGGGAGAGGCCACAACGGTGAGGGGCCCGCGTACCGCAAAAAAAAAACAAAACAGGTAACAGGCCTTGAGGAGCTGAGAGTGATCCCTAACTAACAGCCGGGACAAAGCCAGGAACCTTAGTCCTACAAAGGTAAGGAACTGAATTTGGCCAACAATCAGAATGAGCTCAGAAGCAATTGATCCACAGAACCTCCAAGTAAGAGCCCATCCTGGCCAGCATCTTAATTTTGGCTTTGTGAGACCCTAAGCAGAGAACCCAGCCAAGTCCTTCTGGGTTTCTGATCTACAAAACAGTGAGATAATATTGCTTCAAGCTCCTGAGTTTGTGACAATTTGTTATGTAGCCAAAGAAATCTACTACACTTGGGTCTGGGGGCCTCTGCCTTCACAGCGTTCAACATCTTCAAGGACTGGCAGGAAGCTGGTCCTTTTGTTTCCCTTGTGAGAGCACAGTGGTTTAGAAAGGTGAAGGAATTTGAGTTGAGTTGTCATCTCTGCTAATGAAAACCCCACTGCCATTGTGGAGTGGCTACCAGGAACCAGGCATTGTAATGCTTTTCATTTGTTACTTGCTTAATTCTCAGCCACTGTCCGTAAAGTGTATGGAATTTCCCATTTTACAGTTAAAGAACCAAGGCCCAGTAAGGCAAGTAAGTAAGCCCAAGGTCATGCTGCTGGTAAGTGCAGAGGTTCATATGAGGTCTGTCTGACCCTGTGGTTTTGTGCTGATGACACCAAATGACTTTGTATTCGTTTCCAAGGGCTACTGTAGCAGAATACCACAAACTGCATGGCTTAATAGAAATGTATTGTCTCCCACTTCTGGAGGCTGCAAGTCCGCGATCAAGGTCTCAGCAGGGTTGGCTTCTTCTGATGGATGTGAGGGAAGGTTCTGTTCCATGCCTGTCCTTTAGCTTGCTTCTGGTGGTTTGTTGACAATTGTTGGCCTTGGCTTGTAGAAGCATCGCCCCAATCTTGCCATCTCATGGCATTTTCCTTGCGTGCATCTGCTCTGTGTTCAAATTTCCCCTTTTTATGTGGACACAGTCATATTGGATTAGTGCCCGCCCTAATGACCTCAACTTGATCACCTCCAAAGACCCTGTTTTACATTCAGTGACCCTAGGGGTAAGGACTTCAACATCTTTTGGGGGGACGCAATTCAACCTGTTACAGACCTCAACTGCAGTTCTTCAAGAGAAGCACACCTGTCTGCAGATGTTTGTTGCCTTGCCCCATTAATCCTAGAGTTGGAGATTGAAATCAGTACCCGAGCCCTAGGCAGAGGGATTAAAGGAAGCTCTGGGTTTCTTTTCCTGCCCCTTTTCAGTAAGTCGTCCTCTTCCTTATCACTCCATCCCATGCCTTCCGGCAGTCTCAGCCTCCTCAGATCCTCGTGAGAGGAAGTTGTCAAACCCTCCCGACCTGTTACCCCTGCTTTGTGGTCGAATCCTGCGTATTCTCAGCGGTGTTGCCTAGAGGCTGCCGGTTCCCACCCGGTGAGTCCTGCTGGTGGGGGAGGGATTGGGTGGGTGGGGATGTTTCAGGGCATTGATGGGGGTTCCTGGGAGGACAGTGACAACTGGGCACAGACCAGAAGTCAGAAAAGACCTGATGCCATCACTTTTCTTGCTTGTTTCTTCTTTTACCAGAGGTGAGCTTATCAATAGGAAAAAATACCGTTTGTGAACCTTATACTGTAAGCCAGGCTCTGTTCTAGGGACTTTAGATACAAGATCTCACTTTATTTTCCTTATGTTACTCAGTGTTTTAGAGTTTGCAAAGCATTTTCTCATCTGACCTTTACTGCATCCTTTTGAGAGTAAAATAGATTTTATTTCCATCCTGTGGATGGGAATTACTAGACTGATGTCACACCATACATGATACAGGTAGGACTGAAACCTAGTTCACAGAGGCAGCCAGACTTTCTCATGGGAGCAGCTAAGGGTCTTACTCCCGAGGAGGTATGGTATTCCCTCCTGTTGTCAAGGAACCTTTGAGAACTTGCCTCCTTCTAAGGCCCCTGTGGAAGATGGCCAACTCTACGAGCCCTGCCCCATCCCGACATTCATATGTACACCCCTCTCTCACATACATCCATGCAGGCACACACGTGAGCTTTGTGATCTTACTTTTGGGAAGAAACCATGACCTGGACTCGATAAGCTCTCTTGAGGGTTCTATTGGGTTGGCCAAAAAGTTCGTTCGGGTTTTGGTACCGTGAAAAACCCGAATGAACTTTTTGGCCAGCCCAATACCTCCTCCCCCATCAGTGTGTACCACCCTCTGCTCCCAAGGGACACATCCAAGGGACGCCTTAGCCCAGTGCAGGCATAATTCCTAGCTGGAGTTCCTGTCTCGCGTCTTTGCTACCTATTCTTCTTTTGGGGAGCACAGGGCTGGCATACAGTAAGTACTCTGTGAAGAATGATGATGGTCCGTGTTTATGTATTGGCAAGCTGTTGCTACATAACAAATTACCCCGAATTTAGAAGCTTGAAAAAACATACATGTATTATCTCCTAGTTTCTATGGGGCAGGAATGCAGGCGAGATTTAACCGGGTGCTTCTGGTGTAGGCTATCTCATGAGGTGGCCATCAAGCTGCCCCCCAGGCCTGCAATCGTCTGGGGCTGGTGGGTCTGCTTCCAAGCTCACTCCCGGGGAGGGCTTGTTAGTAGGACTCACTTCCTATCTGGCTAGTGGCTGGATACCTCACCACACAGGCCTCTCCACCAGCTTCCTGCTTGTCCTCAGAGCACGGCAGCGGCTTCTTCTAGAGCGAGTGATTTGAGAGACAGTCCAAGACAGAAGGGGCAGTCTTCTGTTACTTAATCTCAGGGGTGACATACCATCACTTCTGCCTGTTCTACAGATCAGCTCTGGGACAGTGTGGGAGGGGCCTAGGCAAGGCTGTGGATACCGAGATGTGAGGTCAGAGGGAGCCGTCTTACAGGTCTGTTTGCACAATTTGTTGACACAAATATTTTTCATTTTCCAGAGAACTTCTCATATGTTATCTCATTTTTTTTTTTTTTTTTTTTTTTTTTTTTTGCGGTACGCGGGCCTCTCACTGCTGTGGCCTCTCCCGTTGCGGAGCACAGGCTCCGGACGTGCAGGCTCAGCGGCCATGGCTCACAGGCCCAGCCGCCCCGTGGCATGTGGGATCTTCCCGGACCGGGGCACGAACCCGTGTCCCCAGCATCGGCAGGTGGACTCTCAACCACTGCACCACCAGGGAAGCCCTGTTATCGCATTTTTTAAAAACTTTTTTTCCCATAGTTTTTTCTCATTTTCCCAATAAATTAGAAGCCTCTCAAGGGAAGGGAGTGTCACCTTTCCAGATTGCTTGCTCCTTGCTGCATCCGATTGTCCTAATCCATACTAGTAAATAAAACAAAATAAAAACAAACCAAGCTTCTGTGGATTTGGAAAGAGTATTCATTTCATGAATTAGGTAGGCTGCTTTTCATGCTCGACCTCAATTTTTGCCTCTGTCAAATGGGGTACAGAGGGCTTCCCTGGTGGCGCAGTGGTTGAGAGTCCGCCTGCCGATGCAGGGGACACAGGTTCGTGCCCCGGTCCAGGAAGATCCCATATGCTGCAGAGCGGCTGGGCCCGAGAGCCATGGCCGCTGAGCCTGCGCGTCCGGAGCCTGTGCTCCGCAACGGGAGAGGCCACAACAGTGAGAGGCCTGCGTACCGCAAAAAAAAAAAATGGGGTACAGAGAAGAAAGGGTTGGACCGGATGTTTGCTAAGGACCCTTCTAGCCCCAAGGGTTTTTTTCTAAAGTGGATGGGACTATCCCCATTTGACAGATGCAGAGACAAAGGCAGAGAGTTGGGGAGGTGACCCAACTTGCCCAGCGCGGTCCTGACAAAGCTGGGAGCTGAACAGCATTCTCAGGACTGCTGGGACTGGTTAAATCTGGGCCAGCCAGCCCTTTACCTTTTGTCTTACTACTAGAATTTCTGGTACTACTAGTATCATTAGCTCTACGACCACCACCATCTCTGCCATTTATTCAGCGTCTGCTAATTGCCATGTCCATTTCAAGGCTTTATACTATTCATGAGTCACAATAATCCCAGGCCATAGGAATTGTTCCCATTTCACAGGGAGAAAACCTAACCCTCAGTGAGTTTTACCCGGATGATTGGCCTTAAGTCACCAAGGGATGAGTGGAAAGCAAGAGGTTGACATTTGGAGGCTGGGTGGAGGATACAGGGAAGCAGGACACACCAGACGCAAAGTGACGTCATCGAGCCACCCGCAGTGTCTGGCAGGGCAGCTGCACCCAAGCAGCTGCCACCACCCCATGCTGAGAGGGTGATGTGACCCCCAGGGACACCTGTGTAGAGGATGACCGGGACTCCAGAGCTATCCGATTGTGTCAGGTGGGTGGACTGCTCCACTCTGAGCCAAGTACAAGGTGGGGAAGAAGATGAAGCATACGTTCCTTACACAAAATGTGGTGACTCCCGAGCTGCAGAAGCAGCCGTCAGAGTGGCGGGGCTGGAGAGAGAAGTGCGGGCTCTGCGTGCGCTCTCTCGGCGGCCGTGCCACAGCTGCCCAGTCTGCCTTAGGACACCAGCTAAGCCTCAGCGGTTTCCTTGCAGAACCTAGGCTTCCTCTCTCCCCAGCTCAGGAAATTCACCTGCTCTTTCCCTGGGTTTAGGCTGCTTATAGGCCAACGTCAACTCCAGACCCTGGTCTCCGTTGCCCTCCAGTTCGCCACAATCTCGCCTTACCCCTTAATGTGCTCAGGCCTGCCAAACAAAGGCGTGAGTAGCAGCCCTGAAAACTTCTCCAAGCAGTTCCTGATTCTCCCTGGGACCAGGAGCTCAGAACACAGAGGGCTGCTGGGAGGACAAAATACCTTGTTAGGCTTTGGAGTCTCTTCCAGCAAAGAGAAGGCAAAACAGAATACCGCGTTACATCATCCTTCACTGATTCCTTACGGGAGCCCTGTGTACCTGGTAGTATTCTCCTGATTTACTCACAGGAAACTGAGGCTCAGAGAGGTTAAATAACTAGCCCCAGGGTAGACAGTTAATGAGCAGCAGAGTCAGGACTTGAACTCAGGTATGTGCAGCCTGAGCCACAGGCTGTGGGCCCGATATCAGTGAGCGCCTATCACAGGCCGGACTAGAGGCTTCCTGCCATTGCCTAATTTTAAGCCTTGCGATAAGCCTGTGAGATGGGTATTTGGGGGCCATATATGGATGATAAAACTGGCTCAGGGCTTCCCTGGTGGCGCAGTGGTTGAGAGTCCGCCTGCCGATGCAGGGGACGTGGGTTCGTGCCCCGGTCCAGGAGGATCCCACATGCTGTGGAGCAGCTCGGACCGTGAGCCATGGCCGCTGAGCCTGCGTGTCCGGAGCCTGTGCTCCGCAATGGGAGAGGCCACAACAGTGAAAGGCCCGCGTACTGCAAAAAAACAAACAAACAAACAAACTGGCTCAGCAAGTTTAAGTAACTTGCATGAGCACACAGAGCTTAGCCTGTCAGGAATCAAGAAGCATTCGGAATGCCCTTGTTGGGCCTTCCTTCCCCCAGTCGTCAGGGCCAAGAGGGAATCCCAAGCTCTAGGTGCTCCAGATTAGATCACCCTTATGGAGACTCCACGCTTGCATCAGTAGGAGTGCTGGTGGATCCAGGACAGCACGTCCCTCCCACCTTCCACACTGACAGATTCATCACCACTGCTGCCCTGAGACCAGCAGGACCACCTTCCTGTTCATCCGTGTCACCATAAGATGCCTAGGACTCCTGTGGCGTTACTCAGCCCCCAGACTTTCATTCTGACACTCCCCTTTCTTTAACATCTTTATTGGAGTGTAATTGCTTCACAATCGTGTGTTAGTTTCTGCTTTATAACAAAGTGAATCAGCTATCCATATACATATATCCCCATATCTCCTCCCTCTTTCATCTCCCTTCCACCCTCCCTATCCCACCCCTCTAGGTGGTCACAAAGCACCGAGCTGATCTCCCTGTGCTATGCGGCTGCTTCCCACTGCCTATCTATTTTACATTTGGTAGTGTATATATGTCCATTTAACTCTCTCACTTCGTCCCAGCTTACCCTTCCCCCCTCCCCGTGTCCTCAAGTCCATTCTCTATGTCTGCGTATTTATACCTGTCCTGCCCCTAAATTCTTCAGAACCATATTTTTTTTAGATTCCATATATATGTGTTAGCATACAGTATTTGTTTTTCTCTCTCTGACTTACTTCACTCTGTATGAAAGTCTCTAGGTCCATGCACCTCACTACAAATAACTCAATTTCGTTTCTTTTTATGGCTGAGTAATATTCCATTGTACATATGTGCCACATCTTCTTTATCCATTCATCTGTTGATGGACACTTAGGTTGCTTCCATGTCCTGGCTATTGTAAATAGACCTGCAGTGAACATTGTGGTACATGACTCTTTTTGAATTATGGTTTTCTCAGGGTATATGCCCAGTAGTGGGATTGCTGGGTCGTATGGTAGTTCTATTTTTATTTTTTAAGGAACCTCCATACTGTTCTCAATAGTGGATGTATCAATTTACATTCCCACCCACAGTGCAAGAGGGTTCCCTTTTCTCCACACCCTCTCCAGCATTTATTGTTTGTAGATTTTATTCATGATGGTCATTCTAACTGGTGTGAGGTGATACCTCATTGTAGTTTTGATTTGCATTTCTCTAATGATTAATGATGTTGAGCATTCTTTCATGTGTTTCTTGGCAATCTGTGTATCTTCTTTGGAGAAATGTCTATTTAGGTCTTCTGCCCATTTTTGGATTGGGTTGTTTGTTTTTTTGATATTGAGCTGCATGAGCTGCTTGTATATTTTGGAGATTAATCCTTTTTCAGTTGCTTCATTTTCAAATATTTTCTCCCATTCTGAGGGCTGTCTTTTCGTCTTGTTTCTGGTCTCCTTTGCTGTGCAAAAGCTTTGAAGTTTCATTAGGTTCCATTTGTTTATTTTTGTTTTTATTTCCATTACTCCGGGAGGTTGGTCAAAAAGGACCTTGCTGTGATTTATGTCATAGAGTGTTCTGCCTATGTTTTCCTCTAAGAGTTTTATACTGTCTGGCCTTACATTTAGGTCTTTAATCCATTTTGAGTTTACTTTTGTGTATGGTATTAGGGAGTGTTCTAATTTCATTCTTTTACATGTAGCTGTCCAGTTTTCCCAGCACCACTTATTGAAGAGGCTGTCCTTTCTCCACTGTACATTCCTGCCTCCTTTATCAAAGATAAGGTGACCATATGTGTGTGGGTTTATCTCTGGGCTTTCTATCCTGTTCCATTGATGTATATTTCTGTTTTTGTGCCAGTACCATACTGTCTTTATTACTGTAGCTTTGTAGTAGAGTCTGAAGTCAGGGAGCCTGATGCCTCCAGCTCTGTATTTTTTTTTTCTCAAGATCGCTTTGGCTATTTGGGGTCTATTGTGTTTCCATGCAAACTGTGAAATTTTTTGTTCTAGTTGTGTGAAAAGTGCCATTGGTAGTTTGATAGGGATTGCATTGTATCTGTAGATTCCTTTGGGTAGTATAGTCATTTTCACAATGTTGATTCTTCCAATCCAAGAACATGGTATATCTCTCTATCTGTTTCTATCATCTTTAATTTCTTTCATCAGTGTCTTATAGTTTTCTGCATACAGGTCTTTTGTCTCCTTAGGTAGGTTTATTCCTAGATATTTTATTCTTTTTGTTGCAATGGTAAATGGGAGTGTTTCCTTAATTTCTCTTTCATATTTTTCATCATTAGTGTATAGGAATGCAAGAGATTTCTGTGCATTAATTTTGTATCCTGCTACTTTACCAAATTCATTGATTAGCTCTAGTAGTTTTCTGGTAGCATCTTTAGGATTCTCTATGTATAGTATCATGTCATCTGCAAACAGTGACAGCTTTACTTCTTCTTTTCTGATTTGGATTCCTTTTATTTCTTCTTCTCTGATTGCTGTGAATAAAGCTTCCAAAACTATGTTGAATAATAGGGGTGAGAGTGAGCAACCTTATCTTATCCCTGGTCTTAGATGAAATGGTTTCAGTTTTTCACCATTGGGAATGATGTTGGCTGTGGGGTTGTCATGTATGGCCTTTATTATGTTGAGGTAAGTTCCCTCTCTGCCTACTTTCTGGAGGGATTTTATCATAAATGGTGTTGAATTTTGTGAAAAGCTTTTTCTGCATCTATTGAGATGATCATATCATTTTTCTCCTTCCATTTGTTAATATGTTTTATCACATTGATTGATTTGCGTATATTGAAGAATCCTTACATTCCTGGGAGAAACCCCACTTATCATGGTGTATGATCCTTTTAATGTGCTGTTGGACTCTGTTTGCTAGGATTTTGTTGAGGATTTTTACATCTATGTTCATCAGTGATATTGGCCTGTAGTTTTCTTTCTTTGTGACGACTTTGTTTGGTTTTGGTATCAAGGTGATGGTAGCCTCATAGAATGAGTTTGGGAGTGTTCCTCCCTCTGCTATATCTTGGAAGAGTTTGAGAAGGATAGGTGTTAGCTCTTCCCTAAATGTTTGACAGAATTCGCCTGTGAAGCTATCTGGTCCTGGGCTTTTGTTTGTTGGAAGAGTTTTAATCACAGTTTCAATTTCAGTGCTTGTGATTGGTCTATTTATATTTTCTATTTCTTCCTGGTTCAGTCTCAGAAGGTTGTGCTTTTCTAAGAATTTGTTCATTTCTTCCAGGTTGTCCATTCTATTGGCATAGAGTTGCTTGTAGTAATCTCTCATGATCCTTTCTATTTCTGCAGTGTCAGTTGTTACTTCTCCTTTTTCATTTCTAATTCTGTTGATTTGCATCTTCTCCCTTTTTTTCTTGATGAGTCTGGCTACTGGTTTATCAATTTTGTTTATCTTCTCAAAGAACCAGCTTTTAGTTTTATTGACCTTTGCTATCATTTCCTTGATTTCTTTTTCATTTATTTCGGATCTGATCTTTATGATTTCTTTCCATCTGCTAACTTTGTGGGGTTTTTTATTCTTCTTTCTCTAATTGCCTTAGGTGTAAGTATGGTTGTTTATTTGACATGTTTTTTGTTTCTTAAGGTAGGATTCTATTGCTATAAACTTACTTCTTAGAACTGCTTTTGCCACATCCCATAGGTTTTGGGTTGTCATGTTTTCATTGTCATTTGTTTCTAGGTAATTTTTGATTTCCTCTTTGATTTCTTCAGTGATCCCTTGGTTATTTAGTAGTGTATCGTTTAGCCTCCATGTACTTGTATTTTTTACAGTTTTTTTCCTGTAATTGATATCTAGTCTCATAGCATTGTGGTCAGAAAAGATACTTGATATGATTTCAATTTTCTTAAATTTACCAAGGCTTGATTTGTGACCCAAGATATGATCTATCCTGGAGAATGTTCCATGAGCATTTGAGAAGAAAGTGTATTCTGTTGTTTTTGGACGGAATGTCCTATAACTTTCAGTTAAGTCCGTCTTGTTTAATGTATCATTTAAAGCTTGTGTTTCCTTAATTATTTTGATTTTGGATGATGTTCATTGGTGAAAGTGGGGTGTTAAAGTCGTGTTACTGTCGTTTTCCCCTTTTATGGCTGTTAACACTTGCCTTATGTATTGAGGTGCTCCTATGTTGGGGGCATAAATATTTACAATTGTTATATCTTCTTCTTGGATTGATCCCTTGATCATTCTGTAGTGTCCTTCTTTGTCTCTTGTAATAGTCTTTATTTTAAAGTCTCTTTTGTCTGGTATGAGAATTGCTACTCCAGCTTTCTTTTGATTTCCATTTGCATAGAATATCTTTTTCCATCCCCTCACTTTCAGTCTGTATTTGTCCCTAGGTCTGAAGAGGGTCTCTTGTAGACAGCATATATATGGGTCTTGTTTTTGTATCCATTCAGCCAGTCTATGTCTTTTGGTTGGAGCATTTAATCCATTTATATTTAAGGTAGTTATCGTTATGTATGTTCTTATTACCATTTTCTTAATTGTTTCGGGTTTGTTATTGTAGGTCTTTTCCTTCTCTTGTGTTTCCTGCCTAGAAAAGTTCCTTTAGCATTTGTTGTAAAGCTGGTTTGGTGGTGCTGAATTCTCTTAGCTTTTGCTTGTCTGTAAAGGTTTTAATTTCTCTGTCGAATCTGAATGAGGTCCTTGCTGGGTAGGGTAATCTTGGTTGTAGATTTTTTCCTTTCATCACTTTAAATATGTCCTGCCACTCCCTTCTAGCTTGCAGAGTTTCTGCTGAAAGATCAGCTATTACATACAAGGGAATCCCTGTAAGGTTATTTGTTGCTTTTCCTTTGCTGCTTTTAATATTTTTTCTTTTTATTTAATTTTTGATAGTTTGATTAATATGTGTCTTGGCGTGTTTCTCCTTGGATTTATCCTGTATGGGACTCTGCACTTCCTGGACTTGATTGACTATTTCCTTTCCCATATTAGGGAAGTTTTCAAACATAATCTCTTCAAACATTTTCTCAGTCCCTCTCTTTTTCTCTTCTTCTTCTGGGACCCCTGTAGTTCGAATGTTGGTGCATTCAGTATTGTCCCAGAGGTCTCTGAGACTGTCCTGAATTCTTTTCATTCTTTTTTCTTTATTCTGCTCTGTGGTAGTTATTTCCACTATTTTATCTTCCAGGTCATTTATCCATTCTTCTACCTCAGTTATTCTACTATTGATTCCTTCTAGAGAATTTTTAATTTCTTTTGTTGTGTTGTTCATCATTGTTTGTTTGCTCTTTAGTTCCTTTAGGTCCTTGTTAAACGTTTCTTGTATTTTCTCCATTCTATTTCCAAGATTTTGGATCATCTTTACTATCATTACTCTGAATTCTTTTTCAGGTAGACTGCCCATTTCCTCTTCATTTGTTTGGTCTGGTGGGTTTTTACCTTGCTCCTTCATCTGCTGCGTATTCCTCTGTCTTCTCATTTTGCTTAACTTACTGTGTGTGGGGTCTCCTTTTCGCAGGCTGCAGGTTCGTAGTTCCTGTTATTTTTGGTGTCTGTCCCCAGTGGGTAAGGTTGGTTCAGTGGGTTGTGTAGGCTTCCCGGTGGAGGGGACTGGTACCTGTGTTCTGGTGGATGAGGCTAGATCTTGTCTTTCTGGTGGGCAGCACTGCATTTGGTCGTGTGTTTTGGGGTGTCTGTGACCTTATTTGATTTTAGGCAGCCTCTCTGCTAATGGTTGGGGTTGTGTTCCTGTCTTGCTCGTTGTTTGGCATAGGGTGTCCAGCACTGTAGCTTGCTGGTCGTTGAGTGGAGCTGGGTCTTCGCATTGAGATGGAGATCTCTGGGAGAGATTTCACTGTTTGGTATTACATGGAGCCAGGAGGTCTCTGGTGGACCAATGTCCTGAACTCGGCTCTCCCACCTCAGAGGCACAGCCCAGACACCTGACTGGAGCATGAAGACCCTGTCAGCCACACAGTCGATTTTGGAGGCTGAGAAGTACCTCTACAAGCTGGAGGCCCAGGAAAGCCGGTGGTGTAGTCCTAATCCAAGACCCAAGTCTGAAGGTCTGGAGAAACAGGCCGCAAGCAAGCTTCCAGGACAAAGAGGCGGTACTCTGACACCCCCTTTTCTGACCCCATCCCTTCTCCTTTCCAAATTCTACAGCACTTCCACTCTGGTCCCTGGAACTAGTGTCAATCATCAACAATTCCCCCTGTACCCTTAGCCTTTCCTTTGAATATTGAATGCTCTCTCTCCCTAACTGTATTATGTGTTTTGCAATGGGGCACCATTGGATGAGACAAATCTTCATCTTGTGGGACTATTCTATGCTTTGCAGGGCATTTACCATCCTTGGTCCATCTGCACACTAAATACTCGTGAGATGACAATGAACCTCACTGCTACCTGACTCTCCCCTGAGGATCCTGTTCTCCTGCACTCCTCTCAAGTGGTGGTGATTTTCTATCCAACAGCCCTTACCGACTGGGCCTGTCCTCCTTGCTCCTTCTTGCTGCTTTCAGATCATTCTGCCTTCCTCCTCCCTAACTGCTCCAAAGCAAATTTGAATTGCAAGTCATCAGACCCCCTTTTCCTTCTTAGCACAATCATCTACTGATCTCCAGGCCCTCTTCTAGTCCCTTGAAGAGGGGGAGCTGGCTCCCTCTCCAAAACCTCTCTTCACCAATTTTTGGTGACTCTAGTATCTCCATAGATGAAACTTCCAATACTCTGTGTCTCAGGTCCTTCATATCATCTTCTTTAATGGTTGTATCTTCTATCCTATTTGACACACTCACTCCCCTGGTCTTATTCCAGAACGTGTCATTAAGGGAACTGCAGCCTTTCCCTAAAGGCAGTTTCAACTGTCCCACTTTTTGTTCATCACTTTCTATTTTCCAGTTCACTGTAGTGTCTGAACTTCAAAAATCCTTCTTTCCCACCAGGACCTACACTGCATGGAATCTTCCACCTTTTCCTTGCTTCTCATGCCCTCACTAAGTATACTCTTGCCCAAGGGCATTTGCACTTGGGGGCTGCTCTTCACTAGACACCTACAGGGTTAAATCCTCACCTCCTTTTAAAGCTTTGCTTCAGTAGCATCCCTCACACTGAGGCTTCCCCTGATCATTTTATTTAAAAGTTCCCCTCCCCCCCAATACTGCTACTCCTTATCCTCTTATGGTTTGTTTTTCTCCATTGTACTTGTCACTAAGATACCATATATTTTCATTTTTATTTATTTCTCTGAGGTGGAAGTTTTATGAGGTGGAAGTTTTATGAGGGTGGAATTTTGTTCACTGTAAACCAGTGCCTAGAACAGTGCTTGGCACATATATGGTTATCCATAAATATTTGTTGAATGAAAAAAATGTGCTAGGGCTGCATTCTGAACCTAGTCCAGATGGACTACAAAGTTCCTCCCCCCACTACTCTGTGTCCTTTGAAGATGAACTCTGGTTATGAATTGGACTGTGGGACTAGTGACTTAGTAGCTTTTCTCAGGATGTGGGTAGGAGTATAGGAAAAGGAACACCATAAAACACCCAGATGTGGGCGACTGGCAATATGGTACCAACTAAAATTTTAAGAAAAGATGAAAGTTCAAATGGATTGCTGATCTCATGAAAGCACAGAACCAGTCCCACTGCTACTTTACTCTGTTCCCACTCCTTTTTTTTAATTAAAAAAATTTTAATACACTTGTTATTTTTATTTTATTTTATTCTTATTATTTTTATTGGAGCACAGTTGCTTTACAATGTTGTGTCAGTTTTTGCTGTACAGCAAAATAAATCAGTTATACGTATACATACATCCCCTCCTTTTTGGATTTCCTTCCCTTTTAGGTCCCCACAGAGCACCGAGTAGAGTTCCCCGTGCTATGCAGTAGGTTCTCATTAGCTATCTATTTTATACACAGTAGTGTTTTCACTCGTCTTTCTCCTCCCTTCCTGACTATCCCTCTCTTCCCCTATTCTATTTAACATTTTATTTTTCTTCCCTCCCTTCCTCTCTGCCTCTCATTTTCTTACCTCTTACTCCTTGACCCCTTTTCTCCTCTTTTTAGCTTTCTCAAAGAACAAAGTGAATTATTTTTTTGGAAAGAATTTTAATTTCCAAGGTGTGGGAAAAATGAAATTGTCCCCTTTCTGGAGGTTCCCTTGAGCATCCTGCACTTTAATGAAATAAATGGCCTGGAGGGAGACATGGTGGGTGGAGGGTAGTTGCTGGGTCTGTCCGTGCTTGGGTTCTCTCCCTCCCTCCCTGTTTGGCCTCTGCAGCTCTAGGGAGATGGACAGGGCAGGGCAAACTTACCACTGGCCCCTGGCCCTGTACTACTTATGAAATAGAAATAAATGACAACCTAGGGATGTTGAAGAAAGTTGAAAGAGGGGGGAGGGAGCAACCCCTCTTAACAGTGAATCTTGAAGCTGGTAGAAAAGCATAATCCTGTTCCTGAATGCCAAGTTTTCATTTCCATGGATGAGTTGATCTAAGGGAGGCTGGTTTCTCTCCTTCTTCCATGAATTAGCCTCCAGCAGTTTCAAGTGGTGGCACCAGGTGTGTATATCTGATGGTGGGACATCCGCCCCCCCAGTGGGAAGTGGAGTGACCAGGAAAGTGCACGGCACAGAACTTGTGGTCTTCATCAGGAAGTGTATGTAGCAGCATGGAAAGAACAAGGACTTGTTTCCGGCATACTTGAGTTCAAATCTTTGCTGTGTCATTTTCTACCTCTGAAACCTTCGTCATGTTACTTAACTGCTCTAAGCTTTAGTTTCCTCTTCTGTCAAGTGGAGATCATAGCCGTCCCTACCTCACTGGGTCGTTGGAAGGACTGGAGCTGATACGCGATAATGGTGATGAGGACAGTGATGAAGGTGAACGTGAATTTGGACATTTACTCTATGCCAGAATTGTGCTATGTGTGCACATTTGTTCACATGAAGTGCCCAGAACAATGTTTGGCACATAATGGGCATTTAATACATTTCATTTTTTTTAATTAATTAATTTATGGCTGCATTGGGTCTTCGCTGCTGCGCCGGCTTTCTCTAGTTGTGGAGAGGGGGGGCTACTCTTTGTTGCGGTGCGTGGGCTTCTCCTTGCGGTGGCTTCTCTTGTTGGGGAGCACGGGCTCTAGGTGCACGGGCTTCAGTAGTTGTGGGTCGTGGGCTCTAGCGCACATGCTCAGTAGTTGTGGCGCACGGGCTCAGTTGCTCCGTGGCATGTGGGATCTTCCCGGACCAGGGTTCAAACCCGTGACCCCTGCACTAGCAGGTGGATTCTTAACCACTGCACCAGAGAAGTCCAATACATTTTACATAGCATTACTATCCAGCACTGTGTAAGAGAGTAACAAAATGACTTTGGGGTATGTGAACCTTTAAGACGTGAATATTTCAAGTCACTTCTGTCTTGTGAGGTGGAGAAGTTTCAGCTTCCCTGGAACCTTGATATAGAAAGCGGTATTTATCTAGGCAGATTAGGTTACGGCTGCAGAAAGAAACAACTGCAAAATCTCAGTGGCTTTACCCAGCAAAGGTGTATTTCTCACTTATACTACATGTCAAGTGGGGTCAGCCTAGGGTTCTGCTTATCATTGTCACTCAGAGCTGTGGCCTGATGCATACTCCATCTTGAAATCTATTTCCGTAATCACCAAGACAGAAAAAGGGAAGACTGGAATACAGAGGCAGCAGACAAACGCTTCTGTCCAGAAGTAATACATGTCTCTTTTGCTCACATTTGCTTGGCCAAAGGCAGACACTTGGCCACACGTAACTTGAATGTGGTGGAGAAGTGCAAGCTACGATGCATATATTCCAGAAGAATGAAAATATTTAACAGCTCAATGACATGGACCCTAATGACCACCATAGAAGGGCATGCTCTGGATGGTGGATGTGAATGAAATTGTTCATGAGGAATGGATAATAAGAGCTACCGTGAGTTGAGTACCTAGCATATGATAGACTGTGCCAGGGACTTTGCATTCATATATCAGCTAATCCTCCCAGAGAGGTCTTACTAATCTCATTATTATAATGCGGGAACTGAGGCTCAGGGAGGTTTCCTTACAATGGCATCGTAGGTATTAAGGATAGAATGAACATAGTCTGCACAGGTTGTCTGGATTATAGGGAAATCCTTAAAAAAGAATCGTGCACTAGGAGACTACTGAGGCTGATTTCTAGCTCCACTTTCTAATTTTTAAAGTCTGAGCACGTGCAAGGATGGCAAACAGGTCTTGAGTGTCAACTCTGACAGATTTGTGTTGGCTACCAGAGAGCTGCAGTGAGAAGGTTTTCTGATGGGAAAGAGTAAAGTGATTGATTAACAGTGTCTGCTGTGGGTATAGGAAGGAGCGTGGCCACGTGAGAAACAGATGTTTGCTATCTCTGGGCATGTTTCTTAAGTTCTCTGGGTTTCAGTTATATCACTTACAAAACAAGGTTAATAAAACTTGTGTGAGTGAAGGTAGTAGATTGGCCCAGATGGTTTCTTGATGTCTTCAGAGGGCACCAAAACATTTGTTCCTAGCTGCATACATTCCAACTTATTTTATGCACCCTGTTCCATCATGTAGTCATGAAACTCCATTTGTATGTGTGGGATGGGTTTAGGGAAGGGAATTCAACAGGCTGAGTCATTGAAAATTGCTCCTAAGGAGTGCAGAACTGGAGGCCTTTGACAGGAAGGATGAGTCATTGGCAGTTAAGGGAACCCATCATCACTGTCCTACAAACATCTGTGAGCTGGATAGACCTCCTGTCTTTAAATCCAAGGGCTCTGTTTCTCAGTCTGGGGTAATATGTCTGGGAGATATGAATCCTCAGATAAACATGCTTCGTCTTTTCAGTGGTGATTTGGGGAATAGGACCAATATATTTTTCTCAAGATAGACAAGGTGTATTAGTCAGGATCCAGATAGAAAATAGACAACAGACTCAAAGTGTTTAAAGAGATTTTGATAAAGATTCTGTTAAAAGATATACTGAAGCATGCTAAAAGTATAAGGGTTATTTGAGTAAAAATAGATTTGAATTGATCAGGGCCAAACCAGAAATGTTAAGGAGACTTCCACCAACAGGAGCTAGAGAAAAGACTTTTATAGAGAAAAGACACACACATACATACACATATATATGTATGTGTATATCGATAGCAGAATATTACTCAGCCATAAAAAAGGAATGAAATTTTGTCACTTGTGAACATGCATAGACCTGGAGGGTATTATGCTTAGTGAAATAAGTCAGACAGAGAAAGAAAAATACTGTCTGTTTCCACTTACTTGTGGAATCTAAAAAATAAAACAAATGAACAAATATAATAAAATAGAAGCAGACTCACAGATACAGAGCACAAGCTAGTGGTTACTAATGGGGGGGTGGAGGGGCAATATAGGTGGAGGGGATTAAGAGGTACCAACTACGAGACATGAAATAAATAAGTTACAGGGATGTAATATACAGCACAGCGAATATGATCAATATCTTATAATAACTTTGTGTGGAGTATATCTATAAAAATATCGAATTACTATGTTGCACACCTGGAACTAATATAATAATACAAGTTAACTATACTAAACTAAATAAAATAAAAAATTTATGTCCTGAGTCACACTAGCCACATTTCAAGTGCTCAGTCGCCGCACGTGGCTGGTGGTTACCGTACTAGCGCATAATGTTTCCATCATCACAGACGGTTTTATTGGAGAGATTGGTCTGGATTCTCGTGCACAGCCCTGATGGCTAGGGCACTGGCAAAAGGATTTGGAAACTGTCTTCATCCATAGAATCCTCTCCCCGATGACAAGCGACCCTCTCTGGGCTTGTACAATTTTTCTATACATCCAGCAAAATAGTAACGCGGATGATAATTGCAGCCATATTTATTTAGTTCTTAATATGTGCCAAATAGTGTGCTAAGGTTTTAAATACATATGTCATTTAATTACTACCGCAACCCCAAGGAAGACACTATTACTATCTCCATTTTAACAACGCGGACACTGAGGCTCAGAGACATTAAGTGACCACACAACTATTCAGTTTTACTGTATGAAACTGCCAGTATTCATCTGTTGTTTTTTTAAGAACATAGCAATTTTATATGGTTCAACCTCATAGTAAATGGCAGAGCCAGATTTCGAACCCAGTTCCAAAGACCTTGCCAAGGGCAGTGTGGCTAAGCCTCTTTAAGTGACCACCTTGAAAGCTGCTTCTTGCTGTTGAAGGATTAAGTGAAATAACGTTGATTCTGTGCCTGGTGCACAGTTGGGCTCATGCAATGCTACTTCTGTTCGTTTTAACGCCTTTCTGTCAGTCTCTCTCGGGAGGCAGAGCACAGCTGTCTGAGCAGATGGGACCAGTAAGACTGGAAGGAGATGGTCACTGCTATTGACCAGACCCCATCCCAGGGACCTGGAAAAGTTCATCTTCCTCACCAAGGCCTCCCCCGCCCTTCCCTCCACTGCTTCCCACCCCTGTCTCTCAGGGAGTCGATTTTGCTCCGGAGGTCAGGGTCATTTTCTCTGGGTCTTGAGCAGAGGGAGGGGTGATGGACACTGGTCCTTCCTGTTCCCTGTGTCCTCAACAGCCCCAGAGGATGCATTTCATCAACAAACCCCTCCCAGGGAAGGGATGGCTGCTGCACTGAGAAGGTCAGGTGGTTCTGTAAGCTGTGCTCCAGATCTCCTGCATGCTGTAACTCTGTTTTCATGATTGTTTCTGGCAAGGAGGCTGATTTGAAATTCCTCCCTCTCTTATTGGGCAAGAGGGGAGAGAAGTCCCCCTTGTCTGAGGGGCCCGATGTTTGGGTGGGGTTTAGGCCTTGGGGGTGATTTCCATCCATGTGAGTAACCTTTGTCTCTGAAAAACCATAGTATAGTGTTGCTGGATTTAGCAAATGAAGCTACTGGACATCCACTTAAATTTGAATTGCAGATAAACAATAGATAACTTTTTAGTAGAAGTACATACCATGCAATATTTGGAACATACTTCTACTAAAAATTATTTGTGATTTATCTGAAATTCAGATTTACCTGGGCATCCTATTTTATCTAGCTGCCTTCCAACAGTAGGGCTTCTGCCCATCCTTTAGGTACCAGGTCATTTATAACGATGTTAAGGATGCTTAGGACTTAGGAGATCAGGAGATCTAGATCTAGTTCTCACCAGGTACACCCTACTTTCATATACAGAGCTCCTGGTGGGAGGGGCAGAGTGAAGTGATTTAGACTATAGTTCTCAGAATGTGGTCCATAGACCAGCAGCAGCAGCAGCATCACCTGGTACTTAGTAGAAAGGCACATCCTTGGGCCCCACCTGGACCTCCTGAATCAGCCAGTCTGGGGGTGGGGCCTGGCACTCTGTGTTTAACAAACCCTGATGCAGTCTGAGAACCAAAAGTTTAGATTTCGAGCAAGAGTTTTAGGGATCAGACAGACCTCAAAGCTCGGTCCTACCGTTTACTGGTTGTGTGAACTTGGCCTAATTACTGAACCTCTCTGAGCCTATTTCTTCCTAAATAAAAAAGGACTATGATAACTTATTTAGGGATAGATGAAGGAGTAAATGGAGTTATATATTCTAAAGTGCAGCCCATAGTGCCTGTCAGTGTAAGAAAGCACAAAATGATGACTCTTATTTTTACGATTCATTTGGAGATCAGATCATGCCCTGAGACAAATTTGCCCTGAGACAAATTGATAGTTGGCATGGCAAGCCCCTAGTTACAGGGGCAACCTCTGTTTGTTCAGTTCAAAAGTGCCTTTAAATCCCAGGATTTCACTTTCCAAGTCTTATGGAAGAAGGAAGGAATTAAGAGGAGACGGGGGCAGGGAGAGAAAGAACCTGTAGGAATTGGTTTTCTGACCCACAGATGGTGCCCAGAGCAGAGCGCCATGTCCATTCAATTCCTTTTGTTCAGTGCTTAGCCCAGAACAGTTGTCCAAAGAGCAGCGTTTTTTCTTTTTTTGTTTTTGGTTTGCTTTTGATTTTTCATGGAAAGGAGAAAAAAAGGAGGCTCTGAGAGGTGAGGACATGTAGGGGCTCCTGTCTAGGGAGGGGCACTAACACCCTCGGGCATGCGTCACAGTCAAGTCTGGGGGGACCCACATTATGGCTAGACCAGGGTTTCTCAATTTTGTCACTACTGACATTCTGGATCAAATAATTCTTTGTGATAGGGCTGTCCTGAGCATGCTTAGTAGTAACCCAGGTCTCTGCCTACTAGTGCCAGAAGCCCCTCTCATCCTCGGTCACAGTGGTGACAATCAAAACCATCTCTAGGAAAAAAAAAAACAAAAAAACCCACCATCTCTAGGCATTGCCAAATGTCCTGGGGCAAGTGGGGGAGGGGTGGACAAAACCTCCCTTGAATGAGAGCCACCAGTCAAGAATCTACTACACAATACCTACTCAGACCATTTTAGCAGCCACCATGTATTGAGCATTTACAAGTAGTACCTCCAATCTCCATGCTCATATTACTAGGAAGGCTTTTAAAGTATAAGTTAAAGTTGAAGAAACTGAGGCTCAGACACTTAAAAGTAACTTGCCCCAAATTGAACAGCTGGTAGATCTGAGCTTCTGACTGAGGTGGGTCTGACTAGTTCCAAAGCTCATATAGTTTCTGCTGCAACACTCCCTCTCTCTAGACAATTAAGAATGCTTTTTTCTTTCAATCAGGGAAATTCTTCTCAAGTCAACTCAAGTCCGAAAGTATTTATTGAAAAGCCATGAGAAGCTGCAAGAGAAATCTAAGCTGTCGCTCCTCTCAAGGAGGTTTCAATATCAATGTCATTGGGAAGGTCAGTATCTTACACAACACTGTTAGTTACAGAGTAACATGAGGCAGTCTGAGTTTGGGCCAAAATGAACATCTCTAGAGGTAGATTTTTGTGAACTGAATGCCTTTTGTGTACGTCTGCTTCACGTGTCCTTTCACTGTTAATCCTGATAATAAAAAAAAGAGGAAGGAGGAAGGAAGCCTTGAAATTCATGGCATCGACTGGCCGCACATCCTAACAAATATTAATGATTTTGCCTTGGGTTGGGCTGTGGGTTGCTTCCAGCCAAGCACTCAGCTATCTTCTTTCGGGCTCTCTGCATGAACTCCACATTCCCCCTTTCCCTTCGTATGGCGGTGTACTCGTAAGCCTTGAGCTTGCTGTAGTAATCGGAGAACTTGTTGTAGAGGATGGAAATGGGCATCCCGTTGAGGATGATCCCGAAAGCGATGCAGAGGAAGGCAAAAAGCCGGCCCAGGTGAGTCTCTGGGTACATGTCTCCATAGCCCACAGTGGAGATGCTCACCTGTGAGGGAGGGAAAGCAGAATGGAATTGTCAGCATCGAGAGCGAGGAGAAGAAAGGGAGAGAACCAGGCAGGGAGAGGTGGCTTCCGTCCTGCTGAAGGTGCACCTGGTTGTATAACAGCTCCTCACGGAGTCAGCTTTAGGAGGTACTGGAAAGGTGGCCTGCAAGACCTGGGGCATGGAAAGAACATAAGCTTTGGAGCTGAAAGGCTTGGGTTTAAACCCTATCACTTATCAATTTTCTTACTTACCATACAGGGGAGTTATATCTACTTTAAAGGGCTGTTGTGAGGGCACAGAAGAATAATGTGTGTGAAGTTCCTGGTGTAGAATAGGCTCAATAAAGGTAGGTCTTTGCCTGCCTTCAGCTGGGGCCAAATTTAGGACAGAGTCCCTGGATTTGCCTACATGATACACGAACGGGAAAGAGCTTGGGCTTAGAACCAGTCAGACCTGGTTCAAGTCCTGACTCTGGCCCTTTCCAGCTGAGTGACCTTGGGCAAAACATTCAGAGTCTCTAAGCCTTGGTTCCTGCATCTAAAACAGGGGGATAATAACTAACTCTCAGGATTCTTGTGAAGACTAAATAAGAAAATGATGATAAAGCACTTCACACACACTTTGTCAGGCACGCACAAAGCGTTAAGCAACCTCCTCTGTGGTCCTTCTCTCATCCTTAAAATAGAGACAGTTGTAATAGTTCTCAGAGTTGTTAGGCAGTTCAAATGAGATATTTTATATGAAGGTGCTTTAATTGCAAATGTCTGGAGAAACACGCTCATTATTTTGCGATGGGACTTTTGTAAGATGTCACCGACCAAAAATATGTTCACCCTGCATGAAAGTCTTCCCATCACACTTGTCACACTGCTTTAAATTCCACTAATTAGAGATTTATTTAGGTTAACAAGCTTCTGTTTTAAAATGCAGATACCCACATGGGACTAGTTATCAGTCGATGTAGCCGGAGAAAACCCAGAAAAATCTCTCGGGGCCTGTGTTTTGTTTTGTTTTGTTTTTGCGGTACACGGGCCTCTCACTGCTGTGGCCTCTCCCGTTGCGGAGCACAGGCTCCGGACGCGCAGGCTCAGCGGCCATGGCTCACGGGCCCAGCCGCTCCGCGGCATGTGGGATCTTCCCGGACCGGGGCACGAACCTGTATCCTCTGCATTGGCAGGCGGAATCTCAACCACTGCGCCACCAGGGAAGCCTTCGGGGCCTGTTTTTCATGCCTCATGTCCTAAGACTCCCTTTGGTCCCCAGACTCTTGGCAAAATTACTAGACGCCTTTTAGGCAGGGCTGTTGATTACAGTTGAAAAAATTGTGCATCGCACAACTCCAGGGGGCAACATTGGCTTCATCGATTTGTGTCGTCGCACAGTCTTCCAGCATATGCTTTTATAAAATGTACAGTCACCCTGTTGATCTGTACAGAGACAGCCTTTAACTTAGAAATGCAGACATTTTTGTTTCGATGATGTAACGATTAATTTGAACTTAGAGTAAGTATGATTGATTAGTTAGAATGAAATGGAGAAGTGGGCCAGCTGGGCAAATCTGGTGGAGCTGATAAGAACCAGAGCTCCATCCAGCCCTTAAAAAGGGGAAGGTTGGGGCTTCCCTGGTGGCGCAGTGGTTGAGAGTCCGCCTGCCAATGCAGGGGACACGGGTTCGTGTCCCGGTCCAGGAAGATCCCACATGCCACGGAGCAGCTGGGCCCATGAGCCATGGCCACTGAGCCTGTGTATCTGGAGACTGTGCTCCGCAATGGGAGAGGCCACAACAGTGAGAGGCCCGCCTACCACAAAAAAAAAAAAAGGGGGGGAAGGTTGCAACTCCTCTTGGGGTGGGTGGCACACTACCTCTCACTACTCCGTCTCTGGGGAGAGAACTGCTGAGGGCTGGGCTGCCCTTCTCACAGTGGAAAAACACAAGGCAGCATCTAACAGAGGCAGGAGGGTGTCGACTAGGTTAAGGAAGCAGGTGTGGCACTAGGCCACATGGGTCTGCATCCACTTCCCAGCTGTGGGATTTGGGCAAGTCACCTAAATTCTCTCTGCCTCAGTTTCTACTTTTGAAACGTGGAGAGAATAATAGTGCGCACCTCACAGGACTGTTACAGGAATTGAAGGAGCCGCACAGGGTGTGTGAGGGATAATGTTAGTTCTTGTGCTTGTTAGACCAGCGGGCTGTGGAAAGAAGCTCTTCCCTGGCTCCTGAGAATGCTGTGTGAGGGAGATTGGTGGGGGGACACTCTGTCTCCAGTAGAGAATCTGCTTTTCCCACCTTCTCAGCCAAAGGGCCATGAGAGGCAGTGATAAAATGAGATTGTGGGCTAATCTTAAAAAAAAAGCTTGCTGTGTGTGTGTGTGTGTGTGTGTGTGTGTGTGTGTGTGTGCGTGTGCATGCGTGCGTTTCTTGTCACTGGCCACGCTGAAAGTAAAAGAACCCGAGTCAGATCTCTGTCCAGGTGTGTGAACAGCTTTCATTTGTCACTAACCCTGTCACTCGTACCTCTGTGTGAATGTTTAGTCAGTTGACCTTCCCTGGAGGAGGCCTAAAGGGAGTCTGGATATAAGAGCGAGTGACAGGAAGGGGTCGTTTCAGAACAGGAAGCATCCATGAAGGGCCAAATCAGAGGCTTCGGTAAACCAGCCCCTCAAGGGTCCAGGATTGGGGGAGGGTTGGAGACAGGAGGATGCAGAGGAAGGAAAGTAATTGAGACAAAGTACCTAATTTAAACCTCTGCTCAGTCCCCACACTGGCTTTGCTTCCCTCCCAACCCCAATTTCTTTTTCTGGCTGAACTTTGAGCAAAAGGTCAAAAGCAAAGAGAATTGGCTGAAGGAAGATTAAATATTTGATGTGCAAAATATGGTCTAAATATTTTTGTATATCTTGGATCTCTATTTTTAGAGAAAAGACCTCTTCTGCTACGAGACTCTGTATGACTGATTCTGAAGACTTTGTTCAAAACGCGTAGCTAATTTATGCACTGTCTGTTTGACTCAGCCGTTGATCTGCTTCTTGCTTCTTGGCTCCAGAGGAACTCTGGATTCCTTGGTTTTTGGAAACTTTTTCTCCATGTTCCACAGGCCAAACCATTTCTCCCTGAATGAGCATGAAAGATGGAAGCTCCCAGAAAGACCAAAGTGACCTCCCAGAGTGAGTTCTCACATTAGCAGGAGTGGGGTTTGGAAATGTGACTGAAATTTCTGCAGTCCGTCTTAAAATCCTGAAAACACTGACTGGCCCAGCCCCTCTGGAAACTTACCATTCCGTTGAAAATTTACCTATTTTCCCTAGCCATTGGACCCCCCCAAAGCCAGAATGTAACCTTTCCCTACCAGCTCACCCACTAATCAGCAAATCCTGACCCACTAAACCTTACAAGGAGAACAAGTAACCAGTTTTTCTCTGAAACTTTAGAATAACTGTACTTGAATTTCTCCTTCAGCAAGGAATGTTTGTTTCCTTCATAATGACCTACGCACAGATTACATTTTAGCACCCAGTAATCCCTGCACCTAGGAATTATGATCTCAGGGAATAAAACTGATTTTTCAAAAGGATTAACACCTCTTCTTAGTTTTCCCAAAGAATTCGAGGTGGTAAAGACTAACATTTTCTGGTTAAAATGATTACATACTTCAATGCATATTGTCCTTTAAAGGATTTAGCTTCAAAGGCTCTACTTAGCTTACCCATGCTGCCGTTGCTACAAATATTTTAGGAATTCCTCTCTGGGATTATAATCTGCACAGAGGATTCAGTGGCGTGACCTTGAAACAAGTGTTCTTATCCCCCTTGAGGGTTAACTCTAGGTGCCGGTCTTCAACTCAAGGGTCTTGACTATTTAAAAATATTGAATCCACCTTCAAAAAAGTAAAGATTTAGCCCCACTACAAAGAAGTATTAATAAATGGACATGTCACAGGTGCTGGAGATAATTCCCCAGTGGAATTCAAAAAATGTTTTGATCAGTGGAAACACTGTTAGAATGAGGTCATGGGTAATCACCTTGAAAAGAACAACCGGCCTCATCCGTATATGAAAGTTCTGACATGTACATAAATTGTACAATAAGGGGGAGGTGTGCAGAAGCTAAGGCAAGTTCGGGATCTATTCCTAGAAATAGTGACAAAGCCTTCCACACCCTCAGCTTACTTGCTACTTCTCCCTGCCCTCTACAATTCTATCGTGTCCCGCTCAAGTTACATTGGCCAACAGGAGGAGTTTAGAGAGACAAAAGGGGACCACCCCAAAATCAGGAGTCGGCCAGATCAAAAGTCATAAAAGTGCCTAAGAGCCTTTGCCCCCCTTTATGGCTCCTGTGCTTTTTCTGAAGAAGCTAGGAGAACTTTAATGCCTTCTGTGCTGGACATTTACTCATTATCTCTCAGCCCTAAGCCCGATACCCTTCTGCGCTCTTTTTTTGTAATTCAGCGGCTGCGAAGATGCAAACTACATTTCTCAGATTTCCTTGCCTGCTGTCTTCTGCTTAGGTTCTGCCAATGAGAGACACGGTTGGGAGACTAGAAGATGGAATGAGGGAGTAAGAGTCTCTCTTCCTGCTTCTGGTTTCTGTCATCATCCTTCAACAACAGCAGATAGCTGTGGCTCAGGCATCTTTCGCACACCCAGCACGAGCCTCATGGTGCCATCTTAGGGGACCAGCAACAGCTACACAGTGGTTCCTTCTCTGTACTCCTAGGTTCCAGTAACTCTACCTTCTCCCATTTGTCTCACCAGTTCTGGGGCCAACAGTCTTTCCTACAGTTACCAATCTTCGGGTTATCTCACTTTCTCCTTTTTGCTCTTCCAGCCTATGTATCTATCTCCCTGTATAAAATTCCTTCTGTTTAAAATATCCCACGTTTTGTTTTCTGTTATCCTAATTCACCTTCCAAAGGGGTCTTCTCAAAGCAAGCAAGCCATCAGTAAAAATAAAATAAAATTAATCTCAGTGATCTTCTAAGTGCCACCTATTTGCAAGGAAATGATAGCATGCTTGAGGAAAACCAAGATAGAAACAAGGTCTCTGGGCTACAACTATCTGATGCTTCACCTAGAGATAGTTTTCGTTAATTTTTGAAGGAATGAGTTCATGACATAGTTTCCTATTTAGTTTCTATAGCTGTAACTTGCTCTGGAAAGCTCAGAAGGAAATGGTCTGTTGAACAGTCCAATTGTCCTTTTCTCCTTAAAAACATAGCCACAACAGGCCAAAGCTCACGGCTTCATCATAGAGCTAATTGTTCTTGTTGAGCTATGCCGAGCATTTCCCACACCCAGGCAACCCGGAGAGTCCCAACACGGCTGGAGCTGCTCCAGGCATGGGCCTGTTTATTTGGACACTCAGAAACTCTCCCAAGATGGAATGGCTGACCCTTTTGTGCATCTTACAGCCTCTCTCTTTTCCCCAGGAGAGAAGGAATCGCTTCTGTTTTCTTTTCCCAAAAATGAATCTGGAAGCAAAGGTTATTGCTTCCATGTGATAAAGGCTATCAGCTAGTCAGATATGGTACCTTCTATTCATTGAGGACAGAGTACAGGCTAGTGTTTTTACATATGTTTCCTATTACATCAGTGCTGACAAATAACCTCCATTTGACACACGAGTAGGATGGGTCTATCTTATATCCTAATGCATGAGCATTTGCAGACATGAGTGTCCATGAGGGATTTGTTCTGCAGCTGTAGGAGAATTCACAATAATGAAAATTACTGTGTTTCTCTTAAAACCCCAAGTTGAATTACAGAGGAAGGTTGCAGGATGCTTGGCATAGATAGAGGGGAGATTATTAAAAAGTCAGATTTTGGGGTTGTCTGAGAGTACTAAAAACACACGGAGGGAAGGATTAGAAAACCTGTCTCTAATGCGGGTGAATATACCACAAGGGCTGCAGCACTGGAGTGGGGCAAGAAAATATCGATCCTGTTTCTCTTTACCTCTTTATATTTTCAATGTGTGAGTGTATGTTTTCTGATACACATAATATATTTGAGCAGTAATATCTTAATGTAGTAGAATGATTGTATTACTGGACCCAATTCTTTGTATCTTCCTGTATCCAAGCTCTTTGCCATAAAACTTTGCATTGCTTTCCTACAGTGAGTGGGCTAACCTGCTTTTCCCGTTGACTCTGAGTTTGGCCTTGTGACTTGCTCTGGCCAATGAGTTGAGCAAGTGTCATGAACAGAAGCTTATCAGTGCTTGCATGATTGGGCTTGCACTCTCTCTCTCTTGCCCTTTGCCACGACCATGGATACATGCCTGCTGGATGATGAAAGACCTAGTCTCCTTCTTCATCCAGCTGTCAGCCAGCTGACCATCAGACTGTGACGTGAGCAGCTGACACCAGTCCAAGGTTCTTCTAACCCTGTACTTGAAACCATTCTGAGTTGCTGACTTGCAAACTCACAAGGCAAATAGATGCTTGACATTTCGAGCCACTGAATTTTGGGGTGGTTTGTGATGCATTGTTATTATAGCAATAAATAGCTTCTAACTTACGATTAACTAAACACATATTTATCATGGGTGTGTGCTCAGAATTTTTTAAATTATGAGATGTATGATAAATAATATGCTTGGAGACTATTGCATCAGAGTTGCTTTTAGGATTCTACTTCTCAGATTCTCATGTCTGCTTGGTCACGTCTATTTAGATGACTTCCTTCTCAGCATTCAAGATTTAGTTCAATGTCATCTTCTCCAAGAAGGCTTCTCTGACTATTCCACTAGTCCATCAAACATAGATTCTGCCACCCAGATCACTCTCTATCCCATTATCCTATATAAGACACACTCATATCTTAAATGATTTATTATCTTTCTCCATTAGGATGTAAACACCATGAGGGAAAAAATTTCACCTTATTTTTGTTTTTCCCTTATTACTCGGTATCCCTAGCATTTAGAATACTCCTCGGCACACTAAGTGCTCAAAAATAATCTTGCTCACCTCCAGTGCTGGACACCCTACGCCAAACAACTAGCAAGACAGGAACACAACCCCACCCATTAGCAGACAGGCTGCCTAAAATCATACTAAGTTCACAGACACCCCAAAACACACCACTGGACACGGCCCTGCCCACCAGAAAGACAAGACCCAGCCTCATCCACCAGAACACAGGCACTAGTCCCCTCCACCAGGAAACCTACACAACCTACTGAACCAACCTTAGCCACTGGGGGCAGACACCAAAAACAATGGGAACTACGAACCTGCAGCCTGCGAAAAGGAGACTCCAAACACAGTAAGATAAGCAAAATGAGAAGACAGAGAAATACGCAGCAGATGAAGGAGCAAGGTAAAAACCCACCAGACCAAACAAATGAAGAGGAAATAGGCAGTCTACCTGAAAAAGAATTCAGAGTAATGATAGTAAAGATGATCCAAAATCTTGGAAATAGAATGGAGAATATACAAAAAACGTTTAACAAGGACCTAAAGGAACTAAAGAGCAAACAAACAATGATGAACAACACAATAAATGAAAGTAAAAATTCTCTAGAAGGAATCAATAGTGGAATAACTGAGGCAGAAAAATGGATAAGTGACCTGGATGATAAAATAGTGGAAATAATTACCACAGAGCAGAATAAAGAAAAAAAGATGAAAAGAATTGAGGACATTCTCAGAGACCTCTGGGACAACACTAAATGCACCAACATTTGAATTATAGGGGTCCCAGAAGAAGAAGAGGAAAAGAAAGGGACTGAGAAAATATTTGAAGAGATTATGGTTGAAAACTTCGCTAACATGGGAAAGGAATTAGTTAATCAAGTCCAGGAAGCACAGATAGTCCAACACAGGATAAATCCAAGGAGAAGCACGCCAAGACACATATTAATCAAACTATCAAAAATTAAATAAAAAAATATTAAAAGCAGCAAGGGAAAAGCAACAAGTAACATACAAGGGAATCTTCATAAGGTTAACAGCTGATCTTTTAGCAGAAGTTTTACAAGCCAGAAAGGATTGGCAGGACATATTTAAAGTGATGAAACGGAAAAGCCTACAACCAAGATTACTCTACCCAGCAAGGATCTCATTCAGATTCAACAGAGAAATTAAAACCTTTACAGACAGGCAAAAGGTAAGATAATTCAGCACCACCAAGCCAGCTTTACAACAAATGCTAAAGGAACTTTTCTAGGCAGGAAACACAAGAGAAGGAAAAGACCTATGATAACAAACCCCCACAAATTAAGAAAATTGTAATAGGAACATACATATCGACAATTACCTTAAATGTAAATGGATTAAAGGCGCCAACCAAAAGACATAGACTGGCTGAATGGATACAAAAACAAGACCCGTATATATGCTGTCTACAAGAGACCCACTTCAGACCTAGGGGCACATACAGACTGAAAGTGAGGGGATGGAAAAAGATATTCCATGCAAATGGAAATCAAAAGAAAGCTGGAGTAGCAATTCTCATACCAGACAAAAGAGACTTTAAAACAAAGACTATTACAAGAGACAAAGAAGGACACTACAGAATGATCAAGGGATCAATCCAAGAAGAAGATATAACAATTGTAAATATTTATGCACCCAACATAGGATCACCTCAATACATAAGGCAAATGCTAACAGCCATAAAAGGGGAAATCGACAGTAACATGACTTTAACACTGCACTTTCACCAATGGACATCATCCAAAATGAAAATAAATAAGGAAACACAAACTTAAAATGATACATTAAACAAGATGGACTTAACTGATAGTTATAGGACATTCCGTCCAAAAACAACAGAATACACTTTCTTCTCAAGTGCTCATGGAACATTCTCCAAGACAGATCATATCATGGGTCACAAATCAAGCCTTGGTAAATTTAAGAAAATTGAAATCGTATCAAGTATCTTTTCTGACCGCAATGCTATGAGACTAGATATCAATTACAGGAAAAAAACTGTAAAAAATACAAACATATGGAGGCTAAACAGTATGCTACTAAATAACCAAGGGATCACTGAAGAAATCAAAGAGGAAATCAAAAAATACCTAGAAGCAAATGACAATGAAAACACGACAACCCAAAACCGATGGGATGCAGCAAAACCAATTCTAAGAGGGAAGTTTATAGCAGTACAATCCTACCTCAAGAAACAAGCATCTCAAATAAACAATCTAACCTTACACCTAAAGCAATTAGAGAAAGAGGAACAAATAAAACCCCGAAGTTAGCAGAAGGAAAGAAATCATAAAGATCAGATCAGAAATAAATGAAAAAGAAATGAAAGAAATGATAGCAAAGGTCAATAAAACTAAAAGCTGGTTCTTTGAGAAGATAAACAAAATTGATAAACCATTAGCCAGACTCATCAAGAAAAAAAGGGAGAAGACTCTAATCAACAGAATTAGAAATGACAAAGGAGAAGTAACAACTGACACTGCAGAAATACAAAGGATCATGAGAGATTACTACAAGCAACTCTATGCCAATAAAATGGACAACCTGGAAGAAATGGACAAATTCTTAGAAAAGCACAACCTTCCGAGACTGAACCAGGAAGAAATAGAAAATATAAATAGACCAATCACAAGCACTGAAATTGAAACTGTGATTAGAAATCTTCCAACAAACAAAAGCCCAGGACCATATAGCTTCACAGGTGAATTCTATCAAACATTTAGAGAAGAGCTAACACCTATCCTTCTCAAACTCTTCCAAAATATAGCAGAGGGAGGAACACTCCCAAACTCATTCTACGAGGCCACCATCACCCTGATACCAAAACCAGATAAGGATGTCACAAAGAAAGAAAACTACAGGCCAATATCACTGATGAGCATAGATGCAAAAATCCTCAACATAATACCAGCAAACAGAATCCAACAGCACACTAAAAGGATCATACAGCATGATCAAGTGAGGTTTATCCCAGGAATGCAAAGATTCTTCAATATATGCAGATCAATCAATGTGATACCCCATATTAACAAACTGAAGAATAAAAATCATATGATCATCTCAATAGATGCAGAAAAAGCTTTTGACAAAATTGAACACCCATTTATGATAAAACTTCCTCAGAAAGTAGGCATAGAGGGAACCTACCTCAACATAATAAAGGCCATATATGACAAACCCACAGTCAACATTGTTCTCAATGGTGAAAACTGAAACCATTTCCTCTAAGATCAGGAACAAGACAAGGTTGCCCACTGTCACCCACTGTTATTCAACATAGTTTGGGAACTTTTAGCCACAGCAATCAGAGACAAGAAAGAAATAAAATGAATCCAAATCAGAAAAGAAGTAAAACTGTCACTGTTTGCAGATGACATGATACTATACATAGAGAATCCTAAAAATGCTACCAAAAATCTACTAGAGCTAATCAGTGATTTTGGTAAAGTAGCAGGATACAAAATTAATGCACAGAAATCTCTTGCATTCCTATATGCTAATGATGAAAAATCTGAAAGAGAAATTAAGGAAACACACCCATTTACCATTGCAACAAAAAGAATAAAATATCTAGGAATATACCTACCTAAGAAGACAAAAGACATGTAGGCAGAAAACTGTAAGAAACTGATGAAAGAAATTAAAGATGATACAAACAGGTGGAGAGATATACCATGTTCTTGAATTGGAAGAATCGACATTGTGAAAATGACTATACTACCCAAAGCAATCTTCAGATTCAATGCAATCCCTATCAAACTGCCAAAGGCATTTTTCACAGAACTAGAACAAAACATTTTGCAATTTGTATGGAAACACAAAAGACCCCGAATAGCTGAAGTAATCTTGAGAAAGAAAAACGGAGCTGGAGGCATCAGGCTCCCTGACTTCAGACTATACTACAAAGCTACAGTAATCAAGACAGTATGGTACTGGCACAAAAAAAAGAAATATAGATCAATGGAACAGGATAGAAAGCCCAGAGATAAACCCATGCACATGTGGTCACCTTATCTTTGATAAAGGAGGCAAGAGTATACAATGGAGAAAAGACAGCCTTTTCAGTAAGTGGTGCTGGAAAAACTGGACAGCTACATGTAAAAGAATGAAATTAGAACACTCCCTAACACCATACACAAAAGTAAACTCAAAATGGATTAAAGATCTAAATGTAAGGCCAGACACTATAAAACTCTTAGATGAAAACATAGGTAGAACACTCATGACATAAATCACAGCAAGATCCTTTTTGACCCACCTCCTAGAGAAGTGGAGTAAAAACAAAAATAAACAAAGGGGAGCTAATGAAACTTAAAAGCTTTTGCACAGCAAAGGAAACTATAAAACAAACGAAAAGACAGCCCTCAGAATGGGAGAAAATATTTGCAAATGAAACAACTGATAAAGGATTAATCTACAAAATATACAAGCAGCTCATGCAGCTCAATATCAAAAAAAACCAAACAATCCGATCCAAAAATGGGAAGAAGTCCTAAACAGACATTTCTCCAAAGAAGACATACAGGTTGCCAACAAACACATGAAAGGATGCTCAACATCAGTCATCATTAGAGAAATGCAAATCAAAACTACAATGAGATATCATCTCACACCCGTCAGAATGACCATCATCAAAAAATCTACAAACAGTAAATGATGGAGAGGGTGTGAAGAAAAGGGAACCCTCTTGCACTGTTGGTGGTAATGTAAACTGATACAGCCACTATTGAGAACAGTATGGAGGTTCCTTAAAAAAGTAAAAATAGAACTACTGTATGACCCAGCAATCCCACTACTGGACATATACCCTGAGAAAACCATAATTCAAAAAGAGTCATGTACCACAATGTTTATTGCATTTCTATTTACAATAGCCAGGACATGGAAGCAACCTAAGTGTCTATCGACAGATGAATGGATAAAGAAGATGTGGCACATATATACAGTGGAATATTACTCAGCCATAAAAAGAAATGAATTGAGTTATTTGTAATGAGGTGGATGGACCTAGAGTCTGTCATACATAGTGAAGTAAGTCAGAAAGAGAAAAACAAATACCGTATGCTAACACACATATATGGAGTCTTAAAAAAATGGTTCTGAAGAACCTAGGGGCAGGACAGTTATAAAGACGCAGACATAGAGAATGGACTTGAGGACACAGGATGGGGGTGGAAGGGTAAGCTGGGAGGAAGTGAGAGAGTGGCATTGACACATACACACTACCAAATAGATAGGTAGTGGGAAGCAGCTGCATAGCACAGGGAGATCAGCTTGGTGCTTTGTGTCCACCTAGAGGGGTGGGATATGGAGGGTGGGAGGGAGTCGCAAGAGGGAAGGGATATGGGGATACATGTATACCTATAGCTGATTCACTTTGTTATACAGCAGAAACTAACACACCATTGTAAAGCAATTATACTGCAATAAAGATGTTAAAAAAAAATCTTGCTCAATGAATGAAGAAGATGGAATTTTGTGAAGAATTGGTCCTAATATTTTGCATCTTTTTACTTGGCATCTTCTTTTCTCTTTGCTATATTGAAAATAAGGGCCCTTACTACACAATATGCAATGTCATAACAAGTATAGAGAAGAATTGGGTTAATAGTATATTGGTCCTGGGGAACAGAGCAGTCCTCAAATGTTCAAGGGGAGTTGCTCCTATTATTTTCATAGGTTAGTTTAGAAACGAACACAAGCTATCAGTCTTTAATCCATAATGATTTTTAATAGTATATATAATTCTCAGAGAATAAAATGGATGAAGGTCATTGGTAAAGGTTAAGGTTGGTAAATGGTAGGTTGACATGTGTAAATTCTGGCCTGTGAAAATAGTGCCTGATAGAGCTAATAGCTACAAAAGAAAATTCACATTGGTAAAAGCAATAATTAGTAAAATTTGTTACAGATAGAAACTGAATGGTGATTCAAGTTTTATTGTAAAGTCTATAGAAAACAGTGACCTTGAGTAAGATAATTTTTGTTAATATTAAAAAGGGGATAATTTGAAAATTTAAATGTTATTAAACAATAAACACATCAAGAAATTAAAGGGGATCACTAGGCATTCACTTAAGGAATTTTTTTAAAAAGAAAAATCCATTATTAGGAATAGAATTCTTATCAAAAATTTTATATTAATATACAAAAGGTAAAAGACGTTTTGTGTATTCAGAATATAGTATCAAAGAGTTCACTAGGTGCAGCTTACATACGCTAGCCTTCTAAGATACTTGGACGAACGGAAACTTGACTCTCTAAAACTTGCTATTATATCATCAGCCTGTGGATTTTCTCTTTTCCCTCCTTGCTTTACTCACCTCCAAAGTAAATGGCATTTGCTGGGGACAAATCATCCTTCATCAACCCCGTCTGTACACATGATTTATCTACTATGGGGATGACCTCTTGTCATTTGGAATATGATCAAAGGAGCGGCATTTGGCCGGCTCGTTTGGAAGAGCCTCACATCATCCCATCACTGAAGAAAGCTCACACATCTTGTTGTATATATGAGAGCTCTGCTTTCCAGGGAAGCAAGACTCACTGAATTGCAGAGCTCTACGCCCTCCCCTTTTGAGATGAGGAAACTGAAGATAGGGAGTTAGGGAGTGAGGTTTCACAGTTCATCATGGAGGATCCCAGTTCATTATTAGCAGATCTGGGACAAGAATCTAAATCTAAATCTTCCATTCCACTATACTACACTATTAGTAGGAGCCCTGGGTAGGTTCATATCAGAACTCCAGACTGTGGGTTCTAACATATCCAATGTTAGTGTTGAAAATATCCACTTTCTAATATAGGAAAAACTGGTTATATTTGCTTAATGTCTTTAAAGGCATTACAAACCATCTATTTAAAGTAAATAAGGAAAGCATACACCCAGTTCTTTCCTATGCACGTATGGCAACGTGTTCATTGATCTTAGAAGACCCAATCAATCAGCATTTCCAGTGATTCAGGGATTTTCCAAGGATTTAGTCTAGCATATCAGAAACACAGATATTTGAGTAAATGGCATAAACTATTATAAAAGGCAAACACCAAAGACAAAAATAACTAATATACTAAGTGCAAATTAAACAAGGCATGCAGAAATACTAAAGCTTGAAAGAGGCAGTGCTGGGCTGTGGAAAGGGCATGCATTTTGCAACTGGACAGGCTTGGGTTCCGGTCCTCATGTGACTACCTTTAGCTGCGTGTCTCAATTATTATTATAACTCAAATTATCTGCACCTCAATTCCTCTAGCTGTAAAATGGGGCGATAATGCCATGTCCTGAAAGAATTTTGTGGCATTGGAGCAGGTTTCAGTGTTAGATGCTCAGATTTAGCTGGAACCAGTGGGATTTCAGTGAGGGTTGCCGCTCTTCAGCCACGTCTCATTTCCTCCCCTGCATACATGGATGGCTTCCTTCAAAATCGGCAGGAAAATGTTCCTCTTAAAAAAATAGTGATCCTAACCACCTCACATGGTTGTGATGCTGAAATAAGATACGCTTTATAAACCACTTAGGACAATAGGTGTTCAATAAGGGACAAATAACAAGAATGACGATGAATCTTCCCACGAACGTGAACAATGATTATTCCTTAAAATTAGCCTCTCAGGGGTATTAAGACTAAATCTAGATTTGGAGATAACTAGGACCACACCAAATTTCTTGGACTACGTCTTTCTTACTGGACTATGTCTTTCCAACCCTTTAGCATCCACCCGTTTTTTTTTTGTTTTTTTTTTTTCTGTTTTGTTGTTTTTATCTTTTGTTTAAGCTGGGGACATCGAAGGAATGGAGAAAGCAATGGCCGTTAAAGAAGGCAGGGCAAAGATGAGGGAACAAAGCAAGGCAGGTGGCATGACCCAGGAAGGGGAGAAGCAGCATCTGTCGGGCTGGGGAAGTGGGTGGGAAAGCCCACGGGCCGTGGTGCTCACCGCGGCCCACCACCAGGCGTGGGGGATGCTGGTGAAGTTGGTTCCACGCACGTCGTGCTCCACGGAGTAGACGGCCGCAGAGAAGGTGAAGATGCCCATGGTGATGAAGAGCAGCAGGCAGCCCACCTGCTGGTAGCACTGGCGCAGCGTGAAGCCGAAGGCGCGCAGGCCGGTGGAGTGGCGCGCCAGCTTGAGGATGCGGAAGATGCGCAGGAGGCGCATGACGCGCAGCACCTGGCCCACCTGGCCCACGCGGCCCATGGTCTCGAGGTCGTGCTCGTGCGGCGAGTCCTTGCTGTGCACCTGGTCCTCGCTCGTGAAGCACTCGAGCAGCAGCTGCAGGTAGAGTGGCAGGATGGCCACCAGGTCCACCAGGTTGAGGGCACTCCGCGCGAAGCGCCGCAGGTCGGGCGTGGAGGCCAGGCGCAGCAGGAACTCGAGCGTGAAGAAAGCCATGCATAGCATCTCCACGTGCTCCAGAAAGGGCTGCGGGTTGCCACTGCCTGCGCCCTGCCCCGTCTGCTGCTGCATCTCCTCTACCGTGTTGAGTGCCAGCGCCACGACGGAGATGAGCACGAAGAGGCTGGAGGCCACCCCGATGGCCTTGGCGGCCACCGACGAGAAGGGCTTCTCCATGAGGTTCCAGAGGCGACGCCGCTGCGGCCCGTAGAAGCGCATGTCTCGGAAGAGCTCCTCGGCCTCCTCGGCCTGCGCCTGCGCGCGCAGCTCACGCTGGATCTTGAGCTGCTCGCTCAGCTCGTCGCGCCTCTCCTCGAAGCAGATGAGGCAGCAGCGTGGCGCGTACTTGAGCCGCACGCCCCAGTAGCCCAGTTCCTCCAGGAAGCGGCGCGGGCACAGCTCGTCGCGCACCAGCAGCACCCCGGACGCGTAGAAGTTGTAGATGAGCTGGAAGATCTCCGGGTCGCGGTCGAAGAAGTATTCGTCCGTCTGTGCCTCATAATCGTCGCACAGGCCCAGCTGGCGGCTGCGGCTGGTGGAGGTGGCCAGGCGGCCCAGGCGCGTCTTGGGGTAGCTGGCCAGCTCGGCGTAGTCCAGGTGGTAGCTCTGGCCGCCCACGTTCACGTTCAGAGTGGACGACACGACCGGAGCGTCAGTGCCGCCTTCGCCTTGGTCGGTGGTGGCCTCTCCTGGCTGCTGGTCCTCCTCTGCCAGGTCGTCCTTCCACTGCTGGTCCTCCTCGGTATCCGTGTCCTCATCGATGTAGTAGCTACAATAGCTCTGGGTCCACGGTGGAAAGCTGGTCTGGGAGCCCGGGAGGGCCCCCACGGAGCAGATGCGCCTGCGTTGTTGGCTGCCCACTGCCTGGGATGCGTCTTCACTCTCCGTAGTATGCCAGGACCTGTAGCCCCAAGACCGCCTCCTCTCATTCTGTTTCAGCATGGCTGGAGGAAGTGGACCCTTGCCTTTTCCCTCCTGGTTGTGGTAAGGTCCCCAGCCTGCTCACTGCCACTGGTAGATGGATCACGTGCTCTGCACTGTTGTAGAGAGACCGGCCCGGACCAGCAGACCTGGGGTCCACAGCATCGCCCTCAGAGCTGTCCCTCCTCAGGCCCTGGGCAGCCCAGCCCAGCCCAGCTTGCCGGGTCTGAACGCCTAGGCAGACGGCTGTTGACTGCTCTAATCTAGCTGATAGGGAAGAAGCAAGTGTTAGGAGGGATTTAGAGCCTCTTAGTCAGTGTCCTCCCCCTCTCCCTCCACTCTGTGACCTAGGGGATGATTACGTGGTCTTAAATCTGTAGATAATCAGAAGGTGGCAGAGATGATTGCTAATAAAAATGCCAGCCAGCCCTGCCCTTAGGAAGTGCCCAGTGTCCCTGTGCTGAGATGAAATCAACTGAATTTGCTATAGAATGTAGATACCTGTGTCTTGACACTTAACTGTTGAAGTTGCAGCCTCTGCCCTAGGTAAATCCGCCATGAACAGGGACAGAGGTAGCAACAGAATGCTTAAAGTGGACCTCCTGACCAGTCACTTTTCCTCTCAGCATTTGTCTTCTGTTTTGATCATAGAAGATCTCAAATCATCTCCTTCCCATCCGGTCACATGATCACGTTGTTTTCCCAAATGTATTCCCCTTAGCAGCACTGCTCTGGAGTCTAGTCTGATGTTTAAATCTATCTCAGCTTCTTTCTCTCTCTTTGTCTCTCTCTGTCTCTGTCTCTCTCTCCCTCCCTTCTCTTAAAGGATAAGGACACGTTTCAAAGTGGAATCTCAGGATGGGTGGGTAGATGTTCTTAGGGTATCGCAGCCCCGCTCAGCTGCTGTATCTAGTGACCAGACTTCCTTCCAAGGGAAAAGTCTTCATCACTCTTCAAGACATCACTTAGAAAAAGTCTCCTGCCATGTGTAAGGCACTGTGCTGGATGCTAGATGCTGGAGATGGAAACTTGATAGAGACATAGTTGCGGCCCTCAAGTTGCTCATGGTTTTGTAGGTGATATAAATATTTACATATGCAAGCACAGCGAAAGAAGTGAGTGAAAAATACAGAGGTAGCAGAGAAGAGGAAGGGATTTGTTTCAAGCAGGAATTGGTTACCGAATTCAATTTATTTTGAATAGCTAATACACATTCACTACAAAATATTCAAAAGGTACAAAGATGCGTTACGGTAGAAAATTTATTTCTCCCCCAGCTCGAATTTCTAGCTATCGAGTGTGCCTCTGAGGTTTCGGTTACCCTTCCAGAAATATTCTAAACATATATAAGCAAAAACCTGTCTCCATCTATCATCCAAGTAGCTCTTTATTACTAACACAAATTACAGTATGCTATTCACTTTGCTATTTTCCCATTAACCATGTATCTTAGAGGTGTTTTCCTATCTGAACATAAATATCTGCCTCATTTTGAAAATAGCCACTTAGTAGTTTGATGGTGACAGAATTCAGGTTGTTTTCTACCTTGGCTCTTATAAACAATGATGTAATGCGTAACCTGATACCTACACTATTTTCCATGTGTCAGGATACATGAAAGATCAATTATTATAGATGGAGCTGTTAGGTCAAAAACCACATTTGTAATCTTGATTGATAACGCCCAGTTTCCCTCATGAAAGCTTTACCAGTTGACAACTCACCATCAATGTTTGAGAGTACAGTATCACACTCCTTGAGCTCTGCCCATTTTATAGATGAAAAGTGATGTGTGAGTTCATTTTAATTTGTATTTCTCTTACTGTGAATGCAACTGAGCATCTTTTCATGTGATTCAGAGCTACTATATTACTTCCTCTATTTTTCACTGAGTTCTTGGTATTTTCTTACTGATTTGTTGGAGAGCTTTCTATATTATGAAAACAGACCCTTTCTTTGCCTGTGTTATGAATTACAAATATTTTTCCTGTTAGCCTTTGGTGAGATTTTTTCCATGTTAAATATTTATTTTATGACTTCTGGGTGTTCTATTAGAAATGTCTTCACCTCTCTATCATTCTTAAAAAATTTACTTGTTATAGTTTTATTTTTCATGTAAGGATTTGATCCATCAGGAATTAATTTTGATGTCGACAGTGAAGTAGAGACCCAACTTTATTTTCTGGGCTTTTATCCAGATGTTCAAATGCATTAACTGAATAATCTGTTGTTTCCTCGTGGATTTGTAGCGCTGTCTTTATCATATAGTTCAGTTCTATGCTTCAAACATGTTGGGACAGGTAACAGTGGCTACAAGGTCTGCACCTGATAGATTAACACTGGCAGATGGTGTTTGGCTTCCAGCGGGGCTCAGACCTATGAGCTTCCAGTAAAGCCTCCTGCCAGGCCTGGCCTCTGAGTTGCTCACTGCATTTCTAGGGTTCTCCAGTCGGCATACAGTATCGATGTTGTTTCTCCAGACACACACTTGGCCATTTTCCAATGCCATCTCTTCTTTAGATTGTGTTGAGTACGGTCACAGGAGTTTTCATGTGGTGCCGAAAGTCACCTTTTTCCTTCAGAATGAATTATCCTATGATAAAAAGTGAAAGCATCACTATTTTTATATTTTTAATTTCCTCTCTTTCTATTGCAATCATGTACCACTTTTTAACCTAAACCTTTAACACTCTTATGGCTTTTGCACTTAAAAACCTTAGAGTTAGTAATGTTTGTTAGTCTCAGAGTCAAGCCACAAGCACCACAACCATGAAGTAGATTGAGGAGTTTTGCTTTGCTGGACCACGGTTAGGTGACCGGTACTCCCAACATGTGCATGTGTCGGTGTGGGCATGTGGCTTGGATTTTCTCTGATGTGTATGTACGCAAGTGCAACGGTAGATGAGTGTCCACATACGGAGACACTTCTTAACAAAGAGAACTGTCCAACCGGGGGATAGATTTGTTCTTAGAGCAGTCAGCTGCTCCTGGCTGAGTGCATGTAAGCATCTGTAGGGCGTGCTGCAGAGGGAGACCCGCGTGGGTGGAAAGGTGGGCTGGTTGATTTTCAAGCCCCATTCTGCCTTGAGATTCCTAAGATTTTAAGTCTTTGCTTGATGTTCCATTTGTCTAGAATTCTCCACTGCCCTTCTTCTCCCTAAGTCCTTGTTCTTCAAAGTCAGCTCAGATGTCGCCTTCTCCCTCAGAGACCCTTGTCTGACATCCCTCTATTTCCCCAGGATGGGAAGCTGTCCCTTCTCGGTGTTCTCATTTAAGATAACACATCCCACTAGCTTACAATATGAGGCGCTTCTGTTAATGAAGAGTGATTTTCCCATTATAAAAATTATATACGTGCACTAAAGAAAAAGTTTAACAATAGAAAACAGAGTACTAATAAGCCATACATTAATAACAGTATCATGCCCAGATACTGTACTATGATAATGTCTACAACAACCTATCACATAGGTGCTATAATTATTCCTATTTTACAGATGAGGAAACTGAGACAGAGAAGTTAAGTGACTTATCCAAGGCTACACAGATAGTAAATGGTGGAGCTGGGCTCTGCTCCAGACTAAACATCATGCTACAAAGTAGCATATACATGAAAATCACCTAAATCTCACTATCAAAAGACTGCTGTGCTTGCTTCGGCAGCACATACACACACACACACACACACACACACACAAGACTGTCATTATCAATATTTTAACTTGTCTCCTTACATTTAATTATATATATATATATATATATATATATATATAAAATTATATATGTATACTTAACATGATTGTGGTCATATTAGACATAAAATTATGTATCCTGCCTTTTGCATTCAACATTTTAACATAAGCATTTTTAGTATTTTAAAAAACACTGTAAGCATTGTTTTAAATGGCTACAAAATATTCCATGTTGTGGGTGTACCATCCATCACATGACCAAAGATCTTTTATCGAAATAGATATTTTTCCATATTCCACTATTTTAACTAGTGATGTGATAAAAGTCTTTGTCTTTGAAAGGTTGTTGGTTGGTTTGTTTTTGTATTCTGGGTTATTCCTTAAGGTAGTTTTGCCAGAGGTTTGAGGCCATTCTCTCTTAATTTTGAGCCTTCCCATGGGCCGTTCCTGCTGTTCCTTCTGCTGAGGATACTCTTTCTCCACACCACCCTGTCTCCTTCCTCTGGCTAACTCCTGTTCATCATTTAATAGATGGAAGGCTATCTCCCCTTATCCTCCCTCTAGGAATGCCTTCCCTAGTCTCCTAAGGCTGAGTTCACCTCCTCTCACTTGTGATTCTGTAACAGCTCTCTCTATGCCGATAACGGCACTTCTCACAAAAGCTTATCTGCCCATAAACAAGACAGGACAGCAAGTTCCAGAAGGGCTGGACAGTGTCTGCTCTGCTTACTGTTTTTCCCCAGGGTCTAGGCCAGTGCCTGGCATATAGCAGGCCTCAAAATATACTAGCTGAAAGATGGAAATATTGCATACATATTGCCAACCTGCTTTCCAATTTGCCTCACTTTACACTCTAACCAATAAAATATGGGAGTGTCTCTTTCAGCATGCCTTGGTTATGACATCATTAGTATTATCATTATTTGGTAACCAATAGGTGAAAATGACATTGCATTTTTGTTTTAACAAGGGCTATAGTAATTATTTACTTATGCGTTCCCCAATAGCTTCTGAAGTCTTCTAGGGTAAAGACAGCCTTGTAGAATATCCAAGTCTGTAGCAGATTAAAAGATATATATTGAAAAGATATGCAAGATCTCTCTGTATTAGTTCTTACAACTGCATGTGAATCTAGGATTATCTCAAAAGAAAGTGTGAAAAAGTATCTATGCTCTGTACTGACATGGCCCCAAGCCCTACTTTGAAGGGAAAGAAAACTAGTGAGCTCTGAGGCTCAGTGGCTGGGAACAGTGGCTATGAGTCCCATTGCCCTGGTGACAGAGATTTATAGGCAGCAGGTACAATGGGAAGAATATTGGAATTCAAGCTGACTCGGTTTTGCATTCTGGTTTCAAGGCTTTGGGCAAATTTCTTGACATCTTTTCGTCTCAGTTTTCTCATCTGTAAAATGTGTTGCTGGAGGATTTCCTGTGAATATAAAAGAAGAATGCCCCTCTGCTTTATTTTCAGTTGGCCTGCATATGCCCAAATCGTGGCCTATAATACTCATCAAAAGATAGTCATCTCTCCCTCATCCAGCCACCTCCTTCCCCAGTTCCTGATTTTACACCTACAACACACAAATGTACTCATTTTTAGCACCTGTAGAGTTTCTCAGCACAGAAATAATGGTCCTATTCGCCATCCACCATTAAAATGAATCCCTTTATGTTAAGGCAGTGCTGACTAACAGAACTTTCTGTGTTGATAGAAATACTCTTATGGCTGAAAACATGACTAGGGCCACTGAGGAACAGAATTTTCAATTTTATTTAATTTTAATTAATTTATATTTAAATGTAAATTATCACAAGTGGCTAATGGCTACCATGTTGGATAGGGCAGAGTTAAGATATCATCTGTGTCTGAATCAGTGTCTTTTAAATATGCAGAGCCCCAAGGAGCAATGAACTTTTAAGACAGTAACCCTGCAGTCATAGGAGTTTGCCTCCATAAACTGGCCTACCACTTCCCAAACTAAAAGAGAATGAGACAGGGAGAAAGTAATTTTGAGAGGAATGAATGGAGCCATGAGATGAGATGGAGAAGTGTGAGTAGGTAGAGGGCAGGCTTGGGGGTGGGGACATTTCAGAACAGATTCAGATTCAGGATGGCTTGGGAAGAGAGTAGTATTAAAAGGGAGAAACTGAGGCAAATGGTAAGAAGAACAAGATTGCTGAATATAAACACTTTGGCAAATTTACCCAGACCTAGTTCTGAAAGGCAGAGAGAGAGAAAGGACAAGAAGTTTACCCTTTCCTTGGGAAGCTGCATTTCCTTCAAGACCTTTGTGGTCCCTGTCAGTGAATGACTAAGATTGTAATTGATGAGGATCTTGATAATTAATACCCAAGCCAAAACAAAGAAATTACAAAAACAACAATCTCTCCAACTTCCAGTAAAGGAAAAAAAAAGTTTTTATTTTTTTAAGGCGTCTGCTAAACCTGGTGAATTTCTTCCAATAATTGAATTATTGAGGTATTTGTTTACCTCCTTCTCTTTAAGTTTACCTGTCTCATCATAGGTGAAACGTGGAATGAATGGGAACAGCGACTGATTGCAAAGTGTCTCAGTCAGTTGAAATTCTTGCTGCCCAAATTAAAGTTGTCTGTGAGTTTGGAGAAAGGAAGAGTGAGTGACGGGGAGAAGAGAAGTCTGTAACTAAACATTCTTTTCCTCGATGTCTTGTAATCAGGCTTAAATCTGAAGGGTGAGGGGCTTCCCTGGTGGCGCAGTGGTTGAGAATCTGCCTGCTAATGCAGGGCACACGGGTTCGAGCACTGGTCTGGGAGGATCCCACATGCCACGGAGCAACTAGGCCCGTGAGCTATAACTACTGAGCCTGCGCGTCTGGAGCCTGTGCTCTGCAACAAGAGAGGCCGCCATAGTGAGAGACCCGCACACCGCGATGAAGAGTGGCCCTCGCTTGCCACAACTAGAGAAAGCCCTCGCACAGAAACGAAGACGCAACACAGCAAAAATAAATAAATTAATTAATAAACTCCTACCCCCAACATCTTCTTTAAAAAAAAAAAATCTGGAGGGTGCACCCACTTTCCCAAAGTACATCCATTGTCTAATTGCTTCTTTTAAAGATGAAGAACCTGCGACTCAGAGACGTGGGTTTCCTGCCTGATGCTACTCAGTGATTGGCCGGTAGAGCTGGATCTGGAATCTGGGACTCATCTATCTGCCACTCTGGGTGCTTTCCTCTCCTCTGTAATTCCGAGGCAGATCATGCAGCCCTTAACGGTATGTCTCTTGCTTAGAAAACCTTCACTTTGATATCTGAACTACATTTATTGTTTCTCCTAAACATACATAAACAGTCTTCCAATATGGTTCTTTTTCTTCATTTTGCCCCAGCTGATCCAACAGATCTTGCCACCTGTTATGCCATTTTGGGAAGTGGATGCAACCAGTTCAACATAAAATATAAACACACGTACTGAGTGACCTAGTGGTCATCTAATCCCACTGCTCACATTAGAGATAAGGAAACTCAGGTGTCAGATGAATCAGGCCACTTGCCCAGGGTCTCATAGACAGGTGAGTTAGTACGTGCCTGCCTCTGGAGTCCTGTTTTATTTTTTTCCTTTACCTTATGGTTTATTACAGGATACTGAATATAGTTTCCTGTGCTATACAGTAGGACCTTGTTGTTTATCCATTCTATATATGAGTTTGCATCTGCTAATCCCAACCTCCCACTCCATCCCTCTCTCACCCCCCTCCCCCTTGGCAACCACAAGTCTGTTCTCTATATTTGTGAGTCTGTTTCTGTTTCATAGATAAGTTTATTTGTGTTGCATTTTAGAGTCTACATATAAGTGATATCATATGGTTTTTGTCTTTTTCTGTCTGACTTACTTCACTTAGTATGATAATCTCTAGGTCCATCCATGTTGCTGCAAATGGCATTATTTCATTCTTCTTTTTTTTACAGCTGAGTAGTATTCCATTATATCTATCTATCTATCTATTTATAGATATATCTCACATCTTCATTATCCATTCATCTATCAATGGACATTTAGGTTGTTTCCATGTCTTGGCTATTGTAAATAGTGCCGCTGTGAACATAGGGGTGCGTGTATCTTTTCGAATTACAGTTTTGTCTGGATATATACCCAGGAGTGGAATTGCTGGATCATATGGTAGTTCTATTCTTAATTTTTTGAGGAACCTCCATACTGTTTTCCAGAGTGGCTGCACCAATTTACATTCCCACCAACATTCCCTGTTCTAACGCCAGTACCTTTCCTCCAAACTTAACATTGTTTCAGTACCGCTGCAGCATATAATTTCACTTTGAGGTTGTTTTCATGTGGAACAAGCAAGCTGTAGATCTGGAAGGAGTGTTTTTGAATAATTTCAGTATCAGACCCTGGCAATTAATAAATCAGTTATCCAAATTAATTGCCTTCAGTGATCTAATTCCATGGAAAATTTCTCAGTCTTCCATTTTGTTTTGAGTAGGTAGTCAGTTATATTTCACATATCTTCCAAAAACAATCTGCTCTCTTCTGCCCAGACCAGAATGTTGCTTAATTTCCATGGCAGAATAGACCCAGCTGACCTTTAAAACGTTGAGCCTTGTATAATTTGACTTTGCATCTCGTTCTCTTTGGTTTTCCAGGGTTCTCTCTGGTCTCTGTCTCTATGTATCTGTTTCTGCTCCCTACACTTCGAGCAAAGAGATTCTCTCTGACCAGGTCTCCAGAAGAGCAGAAGAGAGGACTGTGCACTGCATTTGACACACAGAAAGCAATTGCAGAAAACTCTTGCACCCAAAAGATTTTTTTCAAATCTCAAACATTTGCATTCAAGAACTCTACTGAGGGAGGGAAATCTGCCAGAGAATATGGAACATCTGCTCTGATGCTGATATTACTGCGATGACTAGGGGGCTCCCTGAAGTAGGGGTGAAGGGAGCCAGATGATGCTCCTGAGGAGATTTGCCCATTTAAAAAGTGGCATCTGTGAAAATCTAGTAAGAATACAAGGAATGTGCTTGAACAGATGGTATGCGAAGAATAGTGGAATAGAACCATTCTCTGAAAACCTTTAAGGATTAATAAATGTGGCAAAGGGAAGGAATTACAAGTGATTAATGGTGACTCAATTATATTATTCAAATTGCCTATGTAGTTTTACTCCAAGCCTTTTTTTGCGGGGGGAGGGGGACAGATCAATAGTTATCAGTCATGGCAAAATCACATAGTGTAGGTAAGTACTTTCTGTGCAGCTTTCTAAAATATCGTGTCTCTGCATTGGAAAGTTTATTCATAAAATCAGAACAGAAGAGTTAGACCTTAGGTGATGAATGTGTGTGTGTGTGAGTTACACTCACTGAAAAGCCTAGATGGTAGATTTAAACGAATATATTTGTGGTTATATTGTTCTTAAGTTGATGTAGATTAAACTTTAAAGTACTGCAGCTAATGTTAGAGAATTCCATGAGAAAAGTCAGTATTCTGGACTTCAGATCAAATTGTAACTGGATTAGCAAGATATTGCCAAAAAGAGTTATAGAATAAATAAAAATCATTATAGTGGACGTAGCAACTACTTGTATGTAACCCTGTGCTTGGTGCTGCTAAAGGGCTTGTGATTAATAAGTAGCTTAGTCTTTCAGGAAAGAGAATCATTTTCCTTGCCCTCATAATTTCACTGTTGATTTGTTTTAAAATTAATTTGGCAAAAATCAATTTTAGCTCCCGCTATGTAGGGACATCACAAACTATGACTAAGCAAAGTCAAATTTAAAGAAGTTTTATTGCATGCAGCTTTTAGGAATCTGTTTAGCTGCATGTAACTGAAAGCACGCCAAGTAGGGATTTCTATATCTAGGCATTATTTTTCTTCTGTGACAAGATGCCCAAAGATTGGCAGTCCAAGGGTAGTAGAGGCTAAGTGTGTCATCATTGGGTCCTAAATGCAGATTTGCTTTTCCATCCCTTTTACTAGATGAGTAGGTCCTGCTGTGATTTCTATATCCAATGTCCATGTTCTAACACAAACATTTGTTCTAACCCGTTGGTCATGCTCCTGATACCTGAAGTTATTCAGAACAATTATCTTATAAATTTCATTGCTTTTAAAAAAGATACTGGATCAATGTTAAAAAAAAATCAACAATAGAGAAATGTACAAAGAAGAAAATAAAGTCCACCTCATATTTTAACAAATACTACTGTTAACGTCATGGTAAATGATCTTCCAGAAATCGTTATATCTCTGCATATCTATATATATCTATGCACACACTGTATGTATACACATACATATACATAAACACACGTATAATTGTATAATTTTACATATTGTATAATTTCACATACCTATATTTAGATATATATATATATATAATTTTACATACATAGCATGATGATAAATGTAACATTCTATAATCTTTATTCACTTAATGTGTGTCATAGTCATTTTTTCATATATAGGTCTATTTCTAGATTTACATCATCTTTTTAATGACTGCCTGGTATTCCCTTGTTTGTATGTACTCTGTTTATTGTCTAACAGAATATCAGTAGAGTCTGAGCACCATAATGATGCCTAGTATTTTCTCAAGTCTTGTGCCTGTAATCATGTGTATAACTATACTATAAAATCTCTGTAAGTGCTGGATTAGACTACACGAAGGAGCATAGTCTAAAGCTCCTCACACTGTAAACTGAGCGGCAGAAGAGTATGTTGAGGAAGTCAGGAGAACTAGTCCCAACTTGTATTTACTAGTTGTGTGAACTTCAGCAAATCACATCTCCTGTCGGGACCTCAGTTTCCACGTCTGTCAAATAATGACACAAGTACAGGTGACATTCAAGGTCTCTTCTACCAACCCTCATGATTTATTATTTTATAAAAGCTTGTCTTTTGTTAGTTAAATTATTATCAGTTCCATGAGAACAGGGACCAGGTCTGGATTATTACTTGTGTGTAGCCGAGTATGGCACTTAGAAAGTACCCAATAAAAATTTGCAGAGTGACTGAATGAAAGGGCCATGTTACCAGCATTCTGAATTATTCTGCAAATATACCAATTTCATTCCCAACTCCTTGCTTTTATTTATTTTTTCCCGGTACGTGGGCCTCTCACTGTTGTGGCCTCTCCCGTTGCGGAGCACAGGCTCCGGACGCGCAGGCCCAGCGGCCATGGCTCACGGGCCCAGCCGCTCCGCGGCATGTGGGATCTTCCCGGACCGGGGCACGAACCCGCGTTCCCTGCATCGGCAGGCGGACTCCCAACCACTGCGCCACCAGGGAAGCCCTCCTTGCTTTTAGACAGATATAAATGTGGAAGAATTGTCCAGAATAGTTTTTCTTTCCATTCGTTATACCTTGTTTTATGAACCTTGGTAAGACTTTACAGATTCATTTATAAAAGTCTTAAGCCTGCCTTGTTCAGTTTCTCCTGAAATACTTTATTCACTTTGTCTGCCATTGTAAATGAAATCTCTCCCATATTTCCATTTGTAGGTGCTTATTGCTAGTAGAGAGAAAAGTTATTGATCCTTGTATAGTTATATTGTATTGAGCCATCTTACCAAATTATCTTATTAATTGTAGCAAGTTTTCATTTTTAAATACAGTTTCTGGAAACTAAATCATATTAATGAATCAGGAGAGTTACCTCTGCTTTTCAATGTGTATACAGATTATTTCATTTTCTTATCTTTGCGTTTGCTCATAGCTCCAAGACAATGTTGAATAGCAGAGGAAAAAAAGAATATGAGTAGGACATTTACAGAGTAACAAAAGAAATAACCAATAAACATATGCTGCAGCTATTTTTCCTGAACCAGGAACAAGAAAAGGATGCCAACTCTCTTTTTATACTACAAAACATGCCATAATAAAAACAAACAAAAAATATTCAGTTTTACTGTTAGTCATGTATCAAAGTGGCAAAAAATAAAGATTTATTGCTGGTGAGGAAGAACCCTTTGAATTGCTAACAGCTGCTTTAAATATTCTCTATTGATACCTATTAAAATTAAAAGTTCACATATACATTGATATAGCAGTCCCACTCTTGAGAATTGAGAAATACCTTATATTCAGGATACTATTTTGTTGGTTATCTAAAAGTATTTTTACCCCTGTGGGGCCTTTTTCACTTTCTTTACAGTTCTTTTTTTTAATGTTCAATTTTATTCATTTTAATATAGTTAAATTTATCAATTATTTTTATAGCTAATATTTTTATGTCTGCTTAAGAAGCCCTTCCATAACATAAGGTCACAAAGTCATATTCGTATATTTTCTTTTGTGGCTCTAAAGCTTTGCCTTTTACATTTAAGTTTTAAATTTACCTGGAATTCATTTATGTAAAGATATGGCCTGAGGTTAAGATACAATTTCATCTTCTCCCTCCATGGATAAGCAGTCGTGGCAGCATTATTTATTAAATACTATACTGTTTGCCAAGTGATTTTCAGTGTTCCTTCTGGTGTGTATCAAGTTTCTATAGTTGTATAGGTCTGTGTCCGGGATCGCTATTCTGTTCATTGCAAAGTTTGTCTATTTCTGAGACAATCCCACACTGTTTTAACTGCTATTGCTATCAAGCTTTATAAGAAGTTTTGATATATGTGGAGCGTGTTCTTCAGTCTTGTACTTTCTCTCCTTCAGGAGTGTGTTTACTATTCTTGGGCCTTTGAATTTCCATATGAGTTTCAGAATCTGCTTTTCAAGTTCAAAAAAAAAATTTTTTTAATTCTGTTGGAGGCTTAGATTAGAAATGAATTGATTTAATATACCAGTTTGAGGGAATTGCTTTTGAGACTACCTAACATATATCTCTACATTAAGTTAGGTCTTCTTTAATGTCTTTCACTAAAGTTTTAAAATTTTCTCCTTAAAGTTTTAAACATCTTTCATTAGATTTATTCCTAAGTAGGTTGGATTTTTCTGCTAAAAATGATACCTCTGGTGGTTTTAAAATCTGTCCACATGTTCTGTGAAATGCCTCCCTTTAAAAGGTGGAGCTTAATTTTCCTCTTATTAGGTGTGGAATGGACTTAGAGACTTTCTGCTAAGGAAAAAATAAAGCAGAACTAATTCAGAGACTAAATCATTAAAGGTATTGTGGCTTCCTCCTTGTCCTTTCTCAGATCACCTTCTGTGCAGGAAGGCAGCTGCCGTGTCCTGAGGGTACTCAGGTAGCCTTACAGAGAGGTCCACGTGGAGAGAACTGAGACGTGCGAATATCCAGCCTCCATCCACATGAGTGGGCCGTCTTGAAAGCAGATCCTCTAGCCCCAGTCAAGCCTTCAGATGACTAAAGCCCTACCCACTGCAATCTCCTGAGAGACAGACCCCTCGCCAGAGCCATCCGCTGAGCAACTTCCAGATTCCTAACCCTCAGATATAGTAAGAGCTAATAAATGTTTGTTGTTTTAAGGCACTACATTTTGTGATAGTTTGTTACAGAATAATATATAACAAGTAGAGCTTTTGAAAACTTATATTTTCTTTTTGTTGTCGCTATATAGAAATGGAATTTATTTTTTTACATTATTCTTATAGCTGGCTACTTTGCTAAGCTCCCTTATTACTTTTAATAATAATAAATTCTCTATAGACTCTATTGAGTTTTGTGTAGACAGTCATCTTATATGTACTTAATGGCAGCTTTATTTCTGTCCTTCCAATCCTTATTTATTTTTCTTAATGCATTTGGCTTGCTCTTCAGTATGGTATTGACTAGAAACAATGATGGTGGGTATCCCTTTCCCATTCCTGATGTTAAGGGGATTCTATGATACTATTCTACTTGTGAGTGTTGTTACCTAGGCTTCTGATAGTTAACCTTATTGGGTTAAAGGAGCCCTTGCTTACCCCTAGGTGCTTCCCTCAACACACAAATGCACACATTTGTGCTCGCACATCTGTAGTTTACATTCCCTGCATGGAATTGACGAATCACAAGATACAAACATTTAAAATGCTGTTGGATATTGCCAAATCGCCCTCCAAAAATGTTGCCTTAATATAGTGCAGCCACCCGTGGTATATGTAAATGCCTGTTTTTCCATGTTTCACCAACCTCTTTTTCCCCCAACGCAACCCCCCATTTTCTTAATAATAAAACCAACCAGTTATACAGTAGTTACTATGTTACTATGTTCCAGGCACTGTTCTAAGGCTTCATTTGTATTATTCATCTAATCCTTACAACAGTCCTGTGAGGTAGGTGTTACTGTTATCCCCAGTTTACAGGTGAGCAACTGTGGCACAGACAGGTTCAATAACTTGCCCAAGGTCACACCACTAGTGAGTGATACAGGGTCAGGATTTAAACACAGGCAATCTGGCTCCCAAGTTCATGCAATGAAGCGTTATGCTTCACTATCTGTTACAACTAACAGGGATTGAACCCTTGACATGCAGGTGAGAGCTGTTATAACTCAATTAATCATTGTAATCACCATCTAAGGTAAGTACTGTTATCATTCCCTAGTACTTGGCATATTGGAGCACGTGCCACACCTTCGTTCCTTCGTGAAAACATTGGTTTGATGGTGACTTGACGGAGTGGTTCATCTTCCTATGCCCTTTGACTTCCCAGGAAGTGGTTTCTCTAGGCCATCAGGATTTGCCCCGGGAAGGGAGCTAGATTGAGACAATGGCTTGATTTGGGGGAAGGCATGTGGTTGCAGTTTGAATTTAGTAAGGATAGCATTCATATCTGTATTGAGCACGACACAGTCTGAAAGAGCAACGGCTCAGGAAAGAGAAAGACTGGGATTTAACCTTCCCTTCCACTTACCAGCAGGGTTTACTCAACTCTCTGAGCCTTAGATTTTCCCATCTGTGGAATGGGGACAATGATAGCTACTTGGTGGTGGTGTGGTGAGAAATACATCTGGTGGTACGTCTGACCTAGTGTCTGGCATGTGGTGCTTGCTCTGCAAGAGTGAATTCCTTTCTTCTTCCTCAAGGGCAACTGAGTATCAGGGCCACAGATTGCTATAGGTGAAAACCAAACTAAAACCTAAAACCCAGAGAATAATCGCCATATGGACAGTTGAGAGTTGATTACGTGTGAGCAGATATTTTTACTAACGTACAAAGGAAGTGTCTGATAACTTGCTGTGTGCCAGGTATAATTTAAAATATATTACATAGATCTAACTTTTAAAATCTTCAACCAATGCTCTAAGTTGTGCACGATTCTTATTATTCCCATTTTATGGGCAAAGAAACTGAGGTACAAAGAAGTTAAGTAACTTGCCCTTGGTCACAAAGCTCACAGATAGCAGAGCTGGGATTCAAACGCAGGCTTTCTGGTTCCATAGCCTTACTCACCATGCTATTCTTCCTGTGGAACAGCTCAGAAAACTTCCTGACAAATGTCTTACTGAGAAAAGTAGAACTAGCAAATTCACACACTCGGTTTCTGTTTGAAAGTCCATTTCCAAGGCCGAGTTTTTGTTTAGGTTTTGACGTCTTCCTTGGTTCTAGCCAATAGTATGTATTAAAGTTAACTTGAACTTTACCATTGTGTTTGTTTCATGAAAGACCTGGTTGCAAATTGTGTTTTTCCGTTTCCTGGCTGTGTGAACTTGTGTCGGTCATTTAACTGCTTGAGCCTCAGCCTCTATAGGTTAAATGGAGGAAATCATACCTACTGCTCTGGGCTACTCTGATGATTAGATGAGATAGTATTGAAAAGGAAAGTGATTTGGAAACTGTAAAGTGCTGTGCAAATGTTATTTGATACAACTGTTCCACAAAGAGGAGCCAGCCAGAAGCCTTTGCTCACTTAAGCAAAAACCTCGCTTTGGGAATAGGAAGTGAATTTAATTGCTCCCTGTTCTTCTTCTATTGCTAATCTTAGCCAGGGTCTGAGCATAGCTGTGGCACCGCATGTACATAAAGAGAGGAGCTGGTGCCAGGATCCCACTTTCTCTGTGTATAAGTATCTCCAAGGGAATGTGATAGGTTTGCCTGTCAGCAGAGCGTTGCCTCCTTTGTGGTCCAGAATATTAACTGAAATATTACGCTACAAAATTATTAGCATTTCCTTACACAGAAAATGTTAAAAATAAAGAGGTGGCTCATGGGAGTTGAGAGAGAAGAGGTGAATTGTACTAAGGAACTGATGCTGTCCCGCTGCGGAAGACGTCTTTGGACCTCCGCGAAGCATTTCAAACAGCAAGGAACTCTGATTTAAATTGCAAAGGACTTTTTTCTTCCAGAAAATTGTCTTGTGTGCCAGTGTCTGTTAAAACAGCCGGTTCCCGGAGTGACTGGCTGCATTCGAGTCAACAAATGATACATAAGTGAAAGTCTAATAAATACCAATTCCTAGTCCCACGCTGCAAGGATTCTTATTCTTTAGATCTGACAGGAGACTTGAGAATCTGCATTTAAAAAAGCTCCCAGGGGCTTCCCTGGTGGCACAGTGGTTGAGAGTCCACCTGCCGATGCAGGGGACACGGGTTCGTGCCCCGGTCCAGGGAAATCCAACATGCCCTGGAGCGGCTGGGCCTGTGCGCCATGGCCGCTGAGCCTGCGCTCCACAACGGGAGAGGCCACAACAGTGAGAGGCCCGCGTACCTCAAAAAAAAAAAAAAGCTCCCAGGAAGATGCTAATTCACAACTAGGTATGGGAACCATGGCCTGAAGACGAAGATGAATATTGCAAATGGGGACGCATATGGCAGTGAGACCGATGAGTTTTGGGGACTAAGCTGGTTTTGAAAATGCTTCTGTCCCAGGTCCTTTTGACCTCCGTAATCTGTTTTCCCTTTTTTCCTAAAACCTGTTTTTGGAAGTGTTTTCTGGACAATTGCACTTTAGTCATTGCCTTCTTTGTCAACCATTTCATGACAACATAGGTGAATAATCTTAGGAGGTTAATTGCATTATGCTTTCAACTTGTGCCCCCCGGCCACAGTTGTGGGATTGATGTTCGATATCGCTGTTTCTGTAATAAAATCTCAATGCTCAGTTCTCTACTCCTCTTCTTTCTTTATGCCGTGAACGGCACATACTGCTGGATCAGAGTGTGCCCAGGGGAGGGGGAGGGAATCCCTGCCCAGTTGCAAGAGAGAAATACAATAGACATCCGAACGTTTGAAGTATCCTATTCTCAAAAATTTTGGAGGTGGTGAGGCATAAGGAAAGTCATTGTTGAAGGTTTAGAAATCACTGTGTTCCCTAAGAAGCGGCTGAGAGACAGGGCACACAAGCACACCAGGGACCTATGCAAGTAGGTTTGTTGGCTGTTTGGCTGTTGTAGTTAAACATAATACAAAGGATGTCTCTGTGCTCCTATCTTGACAAATGACTTTGTGATCAATCAAACCTATCCATTTGAATTCTGGTTTCCAGCATGAACTGTGTGACCAAGTCGGGATAGGTTGCTTAACCTCTCGGTCTTTTGTTTCCTTATCTGATAAAAGGATTTAACGATGCCCTAATTGCATGGCTGTTTTGAAGTTAAGACAAGGCCTATGAGTGTGCGGTTTATAATAAAAGCTGGTTTCCATCCAATCTGGAGCCTACTTCCGCCTTCTCAGTTTATACTGAAGTGTGAAGTGGAACCTGCTGCAAGGTACCTTGAGTCAGTCCTGATAGGAAAGTCTGTTAAGCTGAACCAATGTGTGTCAATGTCCCTTTGTACAGAAGGTGCTGGGATACAAGTCAGTGCATATAACCTCATAAAGTATGATGTGACAACACAGAAAGTAGCAGCTTGGTGATCTGCAGAAGGCAGCAAAGGAGGTTGTCAAAATGTGCTTGTTGAAATGGTGGTGAATCCAGGAGGACGTCTCGGCGGTATCCCCACTGGTCCACCCCAGGATATATTTAATACTGACTAGTCAGCTGTAAGAAGGTCTCATGATATGGTTGGTAATGTGATATCGTCATGGGTGAATTCCCACTTGCAGTGTCAGAGTCCAAAAGGCAGGGATCCCTGGTTAATATATTTGGAGCTAGTGGGACACAGACCAGCCCTATTTTATGTTTGTGGTGGAAGATACAGCAAACAGCTAACATTCTTTTCTTTTTTTTTTGTGGTACGCGGGCCTCTCACCGTTGTGGCCTCTCCCGTTGCGGAGCACAGGCTCCGGACGCGCAGGCTCAGCGGCCATGGCTCACGGGCCCAGCCGCTCCGCGGCATGTGGGATCTTCCCGGACCGGGGCACGAACCCGCATCCCCTGCATCGGCAGGCGGACTCTCAACCACTGCGCCACCAGGGAAGCCCAACAGCTAACATTCTGTAATGTGGAGGAAAGCAATCTGGACAGGGGTTGAGAATCCCTGGGCTCCAGATTTGACTTTCTTGCCTTGGAAGAGGGTCATCAGGATAAGAATAGGTGAGAGATCCAGAAGGGGCACCAGGACTGTGAGTTTTATGCTGAGCACTTGGACTCAGGCTCAGTGTTCCTTGAAAAGAATAGAACTTTAGCAAAATGGCTGACGTTTCAGACTTTTCAAAGACTTTTCAAAGTTCTTTTCCTCAGTTACACCTCCCAACAGAGCTGTGAAGTCAGTGTTTAAATCCCCATTTGACCATGGAGGAAAGAAGGCACAGAGTAATTAGTTGGCAGGGCCAGGAATTAAATCCTTGGGTACCGGACCCTGGGCCTAGGCTTTTCCACCAGGCTATGAAGTGGGCCCTGTAAGGAATAAGGGTGAGGTTTTGATAGTATTGTGATGGCATGAAGGCCAGGGGATCCAGGAATACTGAAATCCTACCCTCCCAGTGATGTAGATGCAGTGACCTTGCAATAAAGAACAATGACAAAGAAAAGAAAAATATCATTTTACTTATTTAATACTGGTTGAGTTTTTCCTCCAAATGCCAGTGTAGATTGGAGCATGGATCCTGAGCTCAAAATCTGAGAACCTCTTTCTTCCCTTTTTGCCCATATCTGAATCTTGTAGATCATACCAGATCGGCTGGAGGAGAAGGAGTGAGACAGACAGGCATATGGAGAGTCACAGAGAGACTGATAACCAGGGCTCAGGCCTGCTCTTCCTAAAGGTCAGCCTACCACTTCTGCTACTTGGGTGGAAGGGAGGGAGAATGGCCACAGCAATCTGACCAGAGGTCCTCCATAGGGACGTGGGTTTTGGCCCTTCAACGTGGAATAGAAGAGAGAGGTGCACATTCAGAGCTTGGCCTTTGCACATACCCACTAGCAAATATGGCCCAGTAAGTGTTCTGGAGTCAGTCTAACTCAAAGCAACTTTTCCTCCTTTGGGAGAAGTTGGGGGGCTTTGGGAGAAGTGCAGATGGAGCCTCAGAACCGAATTCTTGCAGCGCTCTTCCAAACACCGTGCTGCACGGGGTAGGTGCTGGAGCGTGATGTGAAAGGTGGAGTGGCAGGTAATGGTACTAAAGAGTGGTGAAAACCAGGAATGGAGGCCTATTAGATCATGTTAAAAAGCCTGGACTATATCCTTTAGGTTAATGCTACTTAGTGTTGTGGTCCATGGAGATGCAAATTCTCTGGCCCGTTCCGGACTCCTAAATCAGAATCTCAGGGGTGCGGCCCAGGCATCTGCATTTTAATACTCCCTAGGTGACTTTCATATTGGCTAGAGTATGAGAACTGTCAGTGTAGTTCATGGAAAGGGAATCAAAGGGTTTCAAGGACGAATGGCGCACGGTTGGCATTTTGGGGTGGTGACATAGCCTGTATCCCCTTCATCTGATGCCTTCCATCCCTTCAGCTCCCCAGCAGGGGAGGCTTCTCAGCAGCTGTGCTTTCATTACCTGATAGGACCTACCTGGCTGTAGCTGGTGGGGCTGTGCAAAGATAATCTGACACAAGCAATCAAATGATCTTGCCCGCGTTCCCCGATTTGCAGGAAGTCCATCTGTCTCTCTCTTTTGGTTCTGCCATTTTCTTCCCCCAGACATTTCCAGATGTTTACCAGTGTCCAGAAAGGCAGCTGTTCTCCCCTTGTCTGGCAACCTCTCCCTCATCATGGCAGGTCTTGTCCTTAGTGATATGGCTGGACGGGACCCCGGGTGCTGGTGCCCTGCCCAGGCATCGTGGCTCTTCCAGGTGTGAGGGACAGAGGTCTGTACCACATTCAGCTGAGAGGCCAGCTGACAGCGGCTCACCTGGGCTGTCACTATTTCAGCCCTGGAGGTTGCCCGGAGCCCCAGGGGGTGTGGCTCAAGATCGGGAGTTCAGTGCTTGGAGTCGCATTTCCCTTCGGATCTCTGCTTTACCTCACCCCAGTCCTGGAAGTTGCTTCCTTTCCTTCTCCCCACATCATGCCCACTGAAGCTCACAGAACAGGAGACATTTCTTGCAGGAGACAAAAAAAAAAAAAAAAAGCTCTAGCATCTTATATGCATTATAGATTTCCCTGCTTGGAGCTTAAGCCTGTTTGTGTGAGTTTCTGTTACTGGAGACAAAAGAACCTTAGCCAGGGCAACTAGGTTTGCCATTGAGAAATCACTACCAGCAGCGTAGATGCTGGAGTAGAGGGCAAAGATCTGACGGCAACACTTCCTCTCCAGGTGAGAGAGGAGAGTGGCCTGCAGTAGAGATGGAGATAGGTGAATAGATCTGTAATACACGTAGATGTTAAGAAAGGCGGAACATGGCAACAGTGATGAGGACGAGAGAGGGCTCATGGATGCCCGGGCCTCCTGTGAGTGTCTGAGTGAATGATGAAGCCTTTTTCTGAGACAGTGAACACGGTGCTACAGCAATTGTAGGACCATGAACTCTGAGGCCATCAAATGGTAGTGATCGAGGCTGATGGTAACCTCAGGGTGTAACAAAAGTAGGTTACACTTCCACTTGCCTCAGAACCAACTGAGAACTTATCACCCTAGGTCTTCGCTGTGTTTCTTCCTCTCTCTGTACTCATGCCTCCTCCCTCTACGGGTTTCTTGTTTTCCTTGCTTGTCTGTCCAATCTACCCTGTACTTCTTGCTCTCCTGTGTCTCTTTTGCTCTATTATTTCCCTTTCTGTTTCCACTTAGACTCATCTTCTTCACTTAACCAACCAGAGTATATAATGAAAGTACTATATACATCTAGAACTTGTATATTTTTGGCGAGTTTTATGCCTCTTGCTTTTGCTTTAAAAGCAATGTAGCAAATTACCTAATTATAGTGATCATTCCTATGTAGACTCTAGGCAACCTTAAAAATGAAAGGTGGATCCAATTAATGCCTAGTTTCATTTTTCAGATTCCAGTGTAATCCCCAACTGGGGCTTAAGCAACTTGTGCCTATTACTGCCATTGCCTTTATTACAGATGGTCCCCCAAACACCAATTTCCCGTTGGCTCCAGTTGTTCAAGACAGTAAAACTGCACATAAAAAGGCAGCTTTAAAAAAGTAGCCTAAATCTGGAATGAAATCAAGTGAACCGCAGAATTACCTCATCAACAACAAATATTCTTTATCTCCCCTATGGATTAAGAGTTCCTGATACGTGGCTCACATCCTTTTATTGTCGCCTTGTGGTTTATCTATTCATTCCAGTTTTGTCGGACAAACATTTATTAGGCACCTATTAAGTGCTGGGAATTTGAAGAAGATGGTCCACCACCTCCAAATAGCAGACAGTCTTCCCATTTAGCCCACGCATGCCCCACCTCCTGTAGCTCAGCCCAAGGAGTCTAAATGAATGGGGGTGTTAGCACTGGGCAAAGCCAAGGGAGTGAACACCAGCTGAGCATCACAATGGGCTACATGGGGGTGGGGGGAGCTAGGTGCGCTCTATATGTTAGGACTTAATCATCACAGCAGTATTCTAAGGTAGGTGTCAATATTCCCATTTTACTAGAGGGGAAACTAAAGCTTGGAAAAGTTAAATGAATTGCAACAGAGTGGTGATCACCGTTTCTTCTTTTGTCTTTTTTTTTTCAATTATGGAAAAACATGCATACATAAAATTAACAGTTTTTTTTTTTAAAGGATCTTTTTTTTTTTAGATGTTGGGGGTAGGAGTTTATTAATTAATTAATTTATTTTTGCTGTGTTGGGTCTTCGTTTCTGTGGAAGGGCTTTCTCTAGCTGTGGCAAGCGGGGGCCGCTCTTCATCGCGGTGCGCGGGCCTCTCACTATCACGGCCTCTCTTGTCACGGAGCACAGGCTCCAGACGCCCAGGCTCAGTAGCTGTGGCTCACGGGCCTAGTTGCTCCGCGGCATGTGGGATCTTCCCAGACCAGGGCTCAAACCCGTGTCCCCTGCGTTAGCAGGCAGACTCTCGACCACTGCGCCACCAGGGAAGCCCTAAAATTGACAGTTTTTACTATTTTTAAGTGTGTAATTCAGTGTCACTTAGCACCTTCAGTGTTGTGCAACCGTCACCATTGTCCATTTCCAGAACTTCTTTATCATCCCAAACTGAAACTCTGTACCCATTAAACAGTTACTCCCCATTCCAACCCTGGTAACCTCTAGTCCACTTTCCAGTCACTCTTGTTTCAGATGCTACTTGGCTGGCATCAGTGGGAAGCTGCAGAGTGCAGTGGTTACAAGCTTAGGACTCTAACAGCGGAGGCCTGGGTTCAAAACTTGCCTTCTTTGAGGTTATCATTTATTTTTGTAAATTTAGAACCTTCACTGCAAAAATATATATTGTTTTCATTTCAAGCAAAGGAGGCAAGGTTTCAGCTGGATTTTGAAGGTCAGGAAGACTGGGTAACTTCACATGTAGGAAATGAATAGTTGTGTGTAGAATATGGAAGAACACAGGAGGACCTTTCTGTTGGAAGTTACAAGGACATACATTAGTTATGCAGAGGAATAATGACGTGGGAGGGGACCTCTTCATCCCGGTAAAGGATCCCAAAATGTAGGTCATGAGTCTGGTGCTGAAAGGAAAAAACTAAATCTGCAAACATTCACACACGCATACAAAGAGACACAGAACTCCAGTATTATGTATGTATATATGTGTGTATATATTTACACACACGGTCTACATTTATGTGAGCGTGTGTGTGTATGTATAGGAGGGCAAATACATAGCTTAAAACCTTACTACTTCACCCATCCAAGGAGAAGGAACTTTCCGAACTGTCAGTGAAACAACTTAAACGTAGGGTTTTGCTTGACAGAATATAAGGAGAACAGAGCCTAGTACTGGTGTGCGTCCAAGCCCCTTTCAGACACCCTGAGAACTGCAATGACCCAGCCTATGTTCAAAGTTACAACTCCACAGGACCAGCTGACTAACGGGGAAGTCATATGGCACTAGGGAAATAACACCCTCCTTTTCAGTGGGACCCGCAACCAAAAGTAATTCATTCTTGGGCTTCCCTGCTGGCGCAGTGGTTGAGAGTCCGCCTGCCGATGCAGGGGACACGGGTTCGTGGCCCGGTCCGGGAAGATCCCACATGCCGCGGAGCGGCTGGGCCCGTGAGCCATGGCCGCCGAGCCTGCGCATCCGGAGCCTGTGCTCCGCAACGGGAGAGGCCACAACAGTGAGAGGCCCGTGTACCGCAAAAAAAAAAAAAAAAAAAAGTAATTCATTCTCTTAAAAGGGTTGTGACATTTTCTTTCCATTCACATAGGAACCAGGGGTTTCGTGATTTTTCCAGGAGTGATGTTTCCACAGAGAGAATGCTCTTTCTGCAAAGCACACACAGCTGCTAAAACCAACCAAAAGCTCAGAGTAGAGAAGCACAGAGGGCCTGCATCACACAGGCCAGCCTAGCATTGACTGAGATCAAGAGAAAAGCAGCCAGCACTTTTTTTTGTAGCGGATACTAAGAATAAGAAAAGCCTTACTTTTACAGAACTCAATGCATTCTCAATTCAAGACACTGAGATGGTATGTTAGCAAAATCTATGAACTCCTCTGATACGCAATTAGAACAGAGAAGAAAGAACTGGCAATCTCAGCCAGACAGTGTGGTGTCTATGGAGGAGAGTATAGGTGAGACCAGAAAACAATTAGTCCAGGTCACACTGGTTGTGTTCTCACCACCTCCTTAGTGATGAGTCTTAGTGATGAGAGTCTCGACACAGCTGTCATGAACCGCTGAGTGTCCTTTATCGCTCACTGTATTTAAGGATGATCATAAATAGTCCACAGTTTTCACTACAGTCATTGTCAGTAAAATTGTTTTTTCATTTTCTTTAAGCCCAAAGTTCACTTTTTCCTCTTGATATTGTTGGATAGTGGTATTTGGAAGAGATGAACCGTACTTGATTTTCAGGGGGCCAAGGTGATCAGAATGATCATTCTTCCCAGGTTCCTTCCATCAGGGGTGAGACAAATTGCATTTTACATGTTGACCCTCATTGTAATTTAGCTGCCGTATGCTTTGTGCCTTCTCCAGAGGCTACCGAAGTTACATACTGTTAAGGGCTGAATTGTGTCCCCCCCACCCCAAATTCATATGTGTAGGTCTTAAACCCCAGGAGCTCAGAATGTGGCTGTATTTGGAGATAGGGTTTTTAAAAGAGAGTTAAGGTAAAATGAGGTTATTAGGGTGGACCCTAATTCAATATGACTGGTGCTTAGAAAAAGAGAAGATTAGGACACAGACATGCACAGAGGAAAGATCATGTGAAGCTACAGGGAGGAAAAAACCGTGGAAAAGCCGAGGAGAGAGGCCTCAGAAGCAACCAACCCTGCCCACACTTTGCTCTCAGACTTTTAACCTCCAGAACCGTGAGAAAACAAATTTCTGTTGTTTAAGACATTTGGTCTGCCGTACTTTGCTATGATAGCCCTAGGAAACGGATACAGTCCCCTTCTGCCACCTCTATTCCTGATCCCGAGTGTGTGGGCCAGGACAATCGTGTTTGTTAGACACACAAAAAGGAAGCACAGATGTGACCTACGTGGAGCCTGAACACCTGCTTCTGTTTCCAAGTCCCCTTCCACCTTCCCCTCCTGTTCTGTATCCCAAGGCTTATCTCCCCAGCATGAACTTCCCACGACAGTCAGACAAGTCTCCTTACTCTCTTGTTTGTCCTGCCCCACGTACACTCTCCTGGGTTCTGCTTTTACAGGAAATAGGTTTCTCCTCCAGTTTGGAACATGTTCCTGGGTCCTCCTCCCATCCAGCCTGCCAGGCCCCGTCGCTGACTGCCCCTCTCAGGGGCTCAGCTTCTTCTCAGTTCCTTCCCTGCTTTATAATTTGTGCCATGCTATTTCACACTTGATTTTTCTCTCTCTCTTTCTTTACAGCCTACCCAATTGTTTTTTAAAAAAGTATTTCAGGTAGTTACAGGTACGTAAAGTACAGCAAGATAACATAGATTTGGTGTGGGGGAGAAGAAAGAACAATGGCAGAGATATAAAAGGGAGCCGGGAACGACACCAATGGCAGAATGCAGACTAGCCTTGCTAGAGATTTGGCTTCCTTTCCAAGAAACCCACTTGAAAAAATGGAAACTTCACAGCTATACAGTCCACACGGTATGGAAATAAATGGGAACAAACTGATTGCTCAGAAGTAAAACTGTTCCTGGTAATAGGCGCATTGTGTGATGCATGGCATCTTGACACCTTGACAGTGGCCAACGGATGAGGTTTTAGGAAAGCCCTCACAGGGTTACACCAAAGTTGAACTCAGTAAAGGCAGTTCTAAGGATGCCAAACAGTGGGATTCGGGTCAGTGTTCTTTGCTGGTCTCCTTGAATTTAGGCATAGATTTCAGAGGTCTTAGAGAAAGAAGGGGATAACTTATGCTTCAGGCATTCCATCCTACTGTTTCTCTCAAATGAGCTTCGATAAACACCAAATAACAGGGAGCCATGAATTCAGTTTTCATACAATGGCCAGAACCTAGGCTGGGTTGCCAACTAGATTTTGATCGCTTGCCCTAAAGTTGCCTCAAACCAGGAATTAAGATGCAATTCCATTGGTCAGTGCCCTAAAGCCAGATATGCCCAGGAACACACCTGCAGGTGAACTGAGTAGGGTTTTTTGGCTCGTTGCATTGAGGGAAACTGCACACCTGCAGGAACGGTGGGGAGTCTTGGGAAGAAGATACCAGAAGGTTTATAATATTACAGGATTGGAGCTAGTGTGAGGCGATTTGAGGGGGGAGTTCAAGGAAGAAGGGGTTGGCTCTGGATTGAGTGCTTTCAGGAATTTGAGGCAGTTCTGTGGTTGGGGATCTTAGCTCTTCTCTAGAATGTGAGGAGGTCTGAAGCATGGGTAGCATTGTGATTGGGAGGAAGCGGCAGGCTCGCTTACAAGCTGCAAGGGAGGGTAGTTGGTTATTTTGGTGGCATTTACAACTTGTTTCTGCCTGAGCTCAGACGTGATTGTGGAGCAGATTTCTTTTTGTCTCGGTTTATCACAGTAATAGAATGACTTTGGCTGGCATTGCCTTCTAGCGACACCATCTCTATTTGCTGCTGTGAGCCCTGCTCCCTGCCATCAGGGGCTGCTTGTGTCTTTCTCACCATGTAGGGATTCAGGAGCCTCCCCAGGAGGGCACCCCACTAGATGCGGGGGAGGCCTTCAAAGAGGGACAAGAGTGTCCCCTCAAACTTTGGCTTGAATGTGCTCAAACTCACAGGCGATTAAGGGAATTGAGGCCTCTTTTATTCCATATGGCAAGAAAAGAATTTTTTTTTAAATAAATTTATTTATTTGGCTGCGTTGGGTCTTCGTTGCTGCGCGCAGGCTTTCTCTAGGTGTGGCGAGCGGGGGCTATTCTTCGTTGCGGTGCGCGGGCTTCTCATTGCGGTGGCTTCTCTTGTTGCGGAGCGTGGGCTCTAGGCGCGTGGGCATCAGTAGTTGTGGCACACGGATTCAGTAGTTGTGGCTCGCGGGCTGTAGAGCGCAGGCTCAGTAGTTGTGGCTAGGGGCTTAGTTGCTCCACAGCACATGAGATCTTCCCAGACCAGGGCTCGAACCCGTGTCCCCTGCATTGGCAGGCAGATTCTTCACCACTGCGCCACCAGGGAAGTCCCAAGAAAAGAATTTTAATCCCCCTAAAGTTTTAAGGCAAAGCCCTACTCCAGGCAGTGTCAATCTGCAAAATTAATATTAGCACATTGATCTTGGAGCCTCTCCCACATCATCGGGTCCAGCTGCAAGGCCAGTGCTGCAGGTGAACTTTACTTTGGCATCTACAGATTAAAACAATGATTTTTCATGTTACTTGTTAAAAATATAACTCCCTTCTTAAAAAAGCTGAACTTTAATTATTACTTAACTCAAAAATCTTGATAGAATATTACATTATAGAAAGTTTATAAAACAGAGAAGGAAAATAAATACAATCCTATTAATTACTCTACCCTAACCACTGTCATCTCTTTTATTCCTTCTATCTTTTTCATGTAGATTTTAAAAGTTTTAATCACCCCACACACGGAATTTCATAATTTTCTGATCTACTTTATAATGTACCATTTTACCTTACAGCTGTGCTTTTCCATGTAACTATAGATTTTTTCTAGGTTTTACTTTTATAAAAAAATTTTCATAATTGACGTATAACATTATATTAGTTTCAGGTGTACAACATAACGATTCAAAATATGTAAACATTGTAACATGATCACTGCAATAAGTCTAGTTAACAACCATCACCACACACAGTTACAAATTTGTTTTCTTGTGATGAGAATTTTTAAGATCTACTCTCTCAGCAACTTTCAAATATACAATAGAGTATTGTGAACTATATAGACATCGTGCTGTACATGACATCTCTAAGACTTATTTATTTTATAACTGGAGGTTTGTACCTTTTGACCCTCTTCACCTACTTTAATGATTGTTTTTAATGGCTGTATAAAATTTCACATAGATTTATCGTTTTCTTAGTTATACTTCTACTGATGGAAATGTGTAACTCTTTTCTTTTTTTTTCTGCTTTAAATAGCACTAGGATGAAAAATTTTCAAGCATGTAGGTTCTCTTTTACTTTTTAGAGAACTCTTCTTTCTCCCTGGTAGTGTTAAAGATTTTCTCCTTACCCTTGGAGTTTGGGAATTTTGTCAGAACATAGATAGATGCCTCTCTTGTTTCAATAATTTTGCCTGAAATCCATTAGGCTGTTTCTGAAACTCATTTTTTTTTTCAGAGAAGTTTGTTTTACTTTTATTTCTTCTTCTTCTCTTCCCTTTCTTCTCCTTCTAGGACTCCTACTACCCTCAGGTTAGTTTCCTAGGTCTGTTGTCTAAGCCTCTTCTCTTTTCCCTCATGATCACCAGATCTTTGTGTTTTTACCTTGTGGTTTTACTTACTTCACCCTTTTGACCGTCCAGGCGACTGAATTTGAGTATCAAGAGTGATCATCTTCTTCTTAAATTCATGTACTGATTCTTTAAAAATGAAGTCTCCTTTCATGTGCTGAACTTGAATCTCTTCAGCGCTCGTATTATCGTATTATTTAGTGCGCTTATTTTATTTTATGTTTTTAAGGTTGCCCTCCATCTGCTTCAATAAGCTTTATTTCATCAGGGCCCTGCCCTAATCCTTGTTTCTTTTTCCTCTCTCTGACTGTCCAGCTCCCTTACCATCTGTTTATTCTTTTTCTTTGCTGCTCACTGGGGGTTCAGGGCTGGGATGCCTAAGCTGGGCTAGAGGGTGGGGTGGGAGGATGAGAGCAATGGAAGGCGTGGTGCTCTGACCCTGAAAGCTGGCAGAGCAGCGGTAGGAAGCTATCAGCTCCCTATCAAGGCATTGGATCGGGGAGGGGAGGCTTTCCACAGTGCTCCTCAGCCTCTTTAGTCTTTGGAAACTGGCCAGTGTCTGGGAATGCTCAGGTTGACCGATGGATGTCAGGTTTCCCTGCCGGGGTCCAGGGATCCCTGTGGATCAAGTTCTCCCTGAAAGCTGACTGCTTCAGAACCTTGCCCTGAGATGATCTTTTGCTGCCCCCTCACCCCCCAAAACTGGCTGTCACCTGGCCCAGAGGCTTAAAGCAGCCCACGCATGTCAGTTCGCCTATCCACTCCCTGAATTGCTGCAAGGCTCAAAGAAGTGAGATAAAGCTTGTATGAAGTTGTATGTGTAGGAAACACAGAATGCATCAAGGTACTGTCTTTCCAGAATTCTCTGCCTCTATGTGTTTCACAATTATTTTTGATATTTCAGCTCAATTATTCTTTCCTATAATTTTAGAATCAATCAAGTTTTACAAATTCTATGAGTTTTTGTTTGGGGGAATGAATTGGCATCTTTTAAATATTTCGTCATGGAAGATTGGGCTCTATATTCATTCAAACCTTCTTTATTTTGTTTCATTATTTTCTGTGTATATGGTCACACATTTTTCTCATTAAGGTTATTTTCAGATACTTGGTTATGATCATGAATTGTGCTTCTTTTATTTTTCTCATATTTTCTTTTGAATACGAACCAACGTTAATTTTCGAGATGCTCTTTCAGGGTAAGAGTTCTTAACCCTGGATGTAGTTTAGAATCATCTGAGGAGCCTCATCTCAGGCAATTTGTATACAAATTTAAGCCATTCTTTTAGAATATTCTTTTAAAAAAGAAAGAGTGGGGGGCACTGGAAATACAGAATAGTATATATTCAATAAAACAAATTTCTCCTGCCCTGTCTTTGTATTCCCATATTTTCCCAAGAGGAAACTGTAGTTATTCTTCTAGGGCAAGTGTTGTAAAGGGTCAAATAGTAAGTACAGTCGATCCTTGAACAATGCAGGTTTGAACTATGTGGGTCCACTTATTTTTCAATAAGCGAGTATTTTTCAATAGTAAATACTATAGTACGACACAGTCAGTTGAATCTGCGGATGCAGAAGAACCCAGGATACGGAGGGCCAACCAGAAGCTATATGTGGATTAACACACCCCACCCTGAATTGTTCAAGGTCAACTGTATTTTACCCTTTGTAGACTCTTAGTCTCTGTCACAACTGTTCAACTCTACTGTTGAATACAAGAAGTTGTGCATGTGTTCCAATAAAGCTTTATTCATGGACATTGAAATTTGAATTTCATGTCATTTTCATGAAATTATATTAGTTTTCTACTGATTTTTTTTTTCAACCTTTGAAAAATGTGAAAACTGTTCATAGCACACAGAAACAGATGGTGGGCTGGATTTAGCCCTCAGGCCGTAGTTTGATGACCCCTGTTCTAGAGGCATTCCATGCATATTCAATTACACATTCCTTCTGTTTCCTGGTATATTTATTTATACCAGGAACAGGCTCCATGCTATACATAATGTTGTGCCCTGAGCTTTTTCTGTTAAGGTTTCCTGGTGGTCAACCCATATCCGTTCGTAGAGATACTTCCATTTTACTGGTCAGGTGATATTCAGGCGCGTGCTGTGATGTGATGAGCATTAAGTTTGTTTCTGATCTTGGGGGCTTCCCTGGTGGCGCAGTGGTTAAGAATCCGCCTGCCAGTGCAGGGGCCACGGGTTCGAGCCCTGGTCCGGGAAGATCCCACATGCCGCGGAGCAACTAAGCCCATATACCACAACTACTGAGCCCACGTGCTCCAACTACTGAAGCCCGCGTGCCTAGAGCCCGTGGTCCGCAGCAAGAGAAGTCACTGCAATGAGAAGCCTGCACACCGGAGATTAGCCCTTGCTCGTCACAACTAGAGAAAGCCCGCGTGCAGCAATGAAGACCCAACACAGCCAAAAATTAATTAATTAATAATTTGTTAAAAAGTTAGATAAAAAGATTGTTTCTGATAGTTGCCTTCCACAGATAACGCTGCAGTGGATATTCTTGTACATTGGTGTATCTCTGTGATTCTGTCTGTAGAATAAATTCACAAAGGAGTTATCAGTACTAACAATTCAGCATAAATATAAGTAAAGTTTCTGAGCAGAGGTTTGACCACTTTCATTGCAGTTCATTACGGGGCATGTCCAGACCACACCAAAGCCCTGGGTGGTTCAGGAGACAACTTGTTATCAGGGATCCTAGAGGGTAGGGCCTAAATTCATAGGTACAGGTATGTCTTAGATACCAGTGTGCAGAGGACGGGGGGGAAGGAGTATGCAGTGAGCCCGCCCCTCACAGAACACCAAGACTCCGAATGACCCCTTAGGGGTGCAGATTAGAGGCTCCCTTACCACTCTCAGGGGCTGACTGGTGCCACACAGAGCTGGAGAGGAGAGAGTGATTGGGTTTACGATAGGATATGGGAGGAAGAAATTTGAATTTCATGATTTATAAAGAAATTACTTCCCCAGAAGATTATGCACTAATTTTATTAATTACATTTTATTTTAATGGCAGATGGACGTCATCTACATGAATCTTTTGGAGAATCATTTCACAGCATAAGTAGTTCCCCCTAAAGTGGTTTGTTTTATAATAACTCAAAGTTTGGATTAGCATGTGACAACTCATATTTACACATATATGTAGCCTTTGTACCCATGATAATTGCTGCCTCAGAAAGTGCAAACAGCAGATAATCCAAATTAGGTTTATTCTTGGTCCAGCAAAGGACTTAAGTCATCCCCAGCTTCTGTTTCTTCCCCTCTAAAATGGGAGGGTTGGGATATTTGCGCTCCACGGTCCCTTCCAGCTTTAGGACAATGCAACCTGGACAATCAAGAAATGCCCAATAGATCAGTAGGTCCAGGAAGTCAGGAAATGTGTCTGTTTTTTTTTCTTATTATGATATTCTTCTGCTACTTAGAACAGTGTGTGACATTTAGTGGGCACCCAGGAAATGTTTGTTAAATGAATGAAAAATGAATGTATCAAGTAGCTTTTGCATTTGTTGGAGATTCTTGTTGTCGAACCCAGCAGTCATTCCCCCTTCCTTCTTTGGAATAGAACTCTGTTATTGTTTAAATGACTACCCTCCTCCATATCCCTAAGTTTCAGGGGATGTGCTCTCAGGTGGCACCTGCCAGTCATAGTGATTCCATTGCTTTTGCCTGTGATTGGATTAAGCATGGTCACATGATATAATTCTGGCTGTAATGATAAGTTAGGGGAAAATTACTGCAGGACTCTAGGAAATTTTCCCCATTGATAAGAAGGGACTCCTTGAGTAAAGCAAACTGCCCATTGTTGTCCTGTCTCCTTGACTCCTGGGATGATTGCAGCCAACTTACAATCATGAGGGAGCCAGCTGAGGACAAGTTGAGAAGCCTAGAGTGATAGAGCAGAAATATGGAAAGAATTTGAGTCCATGATGACAGTGTTCAAGCCCTGAGGAAACTAACTCTGGAGGAGCCCTGCTGCTGGATTTTGTAAGAAGTGAAATAATAAATTCTTTATGATTTAGACAGTCAAGTTATTTTTTGTTACGTGCAGCCCAAATCATCCTAATAATATGTCACTTTTATAGTTATTATACAGACGACTTTGGTGAAAATGAAAGTCTTTATTGCTTTTAAGTTGGAGCTTAATGGGTAGAAAATAAAGATGCATTTTTATTATCCTTTCGCATGCTATGGAAAATTGTAAAAAGCAAAAACTGTTAGCTAGGGAAGAGTCTAGTATTGATGACAACAGAAAAAGCATACCTATCGCAAATTTTATAAACCACGTAGAGAGATTACAGAACTGGGCAGCTTTAAAAATGATTTGTGAGGCTAGATATAGCACAATATTTCCACTTTAAAATGGGTTAACATTTGTAATTGGTTACTTTTTTGACTTTGATTTTTCTTTAAGGTGGTAGGCAAGAGCCCTGTGTTCCATAATTTAGGTAAATTTCATGATACTAGCATTAATAACTGAATCAATAAAATACAGGCAAAGCACCCACAGCTGTGTCAGTATGTTGAAAATAGAGAAATGTCCATTATTTCTTTGGTGTCCCACCCATAGCAGGAAGTTGGGTGCTGAGGTAAGCTTGTTAGAGTTTCGGGCCGCTACGTGATTAGCTATAGTATTATGGGAGCACATTATAGGATTAGCTGAGGATAAACTATTATTAGACCTGTCAATATTTGTTAATTGCTCGATACGTCTCATCTCTGCCTCCACACAGAATCTCTCTCTTTTGAGCCCAAACACACACACACACCTTGGGCCACAGTAATGGCTGTTGATTATACTAAGCACGGGTCTCAAGGACCCTGCAAACTTAATTTTTTTACACTTTATTTTTCCAGGATTCTGGTGACAGGTGCCCATAACCCTGCTCTTATTCCAGAGATATCTTTGCTTATAGAAAGCACCAGAGAGCTCTAAGCATAGAGTCCCACAACCACACAAATGAGGTTGTTACAGAGAAACAGAGCAATTGGATGATTGTGCTAGAAGAAAAGGTCTTTGAAACCTTGATTGACAAGTCCTACCAGTTGCAGCAAAGAAGGCTTTCCATTCAGTTATGTGATCATAACATTCTTAGTCATAAGCTGTCGTAACTTTCTTCACCTTATAACCACTCTTATTTCATTTATTTTGCTTTCTCTTCCCCTCCGTGCTTTTTTTTTTTCTCCCACCCGTTTGCCCTCCTTCTCTTTTTCTCATAGGTTTGAGGAGGTGAAAATTTTGCCTAACAATAGTACAGAAGTGATCTTGCAGTGTTTCACAGACAGAAGTTCTATGTTAACTGTAAAGCCACTAGTTGGGGGTGTGATAAATGGCATATTCCATTCTGTTAAGGTCTAGAAGCCTTCAGAGGGGGCTAAGTCCACATTACATTAGGGTTGCATGAATGCTTCAAGTCCATCACTGAGGTTAGTTCTATGCGGTAGAAGAAGCGTGATGTAATGGAAGGAGATGGTGATTTAGAATGAAGCAGGCCTGAGTTCACAGAGCATCTGTGTTACCCAGTCATTGAATGACTTCAACCAGATCATTAGCCAATGGAAGAGAAGCCTCAGTTTTTCATTTGCCAAATGGGATATTAATATAGACCTTGTAAGTATTAAGTGGGAGGAGGCATGGGAAGCAGCTTAGCACTCACTCATTTTACAAACTTTTCTTTAGTACTCTGTGCCAGGCACATGTAAGGAAATTCACAACCAAATATGGCGCAGTGCCGCCTGACCCCAAGAATTCCAGAAAAGAAGCCCAGAGGAGGCTGGAGATGGTGGTGATGATGACGGTACAGTGACAGCGAAGGCTTCACTGTAATACTGAAGATCCCTGAGATGTATTACAAAGGACGAGCAGGAATTAGGTAAAAGGAGAAGTGAGGGGAAGGGTAGGTCAGCTTGAATGGAAATGTAGTAAGGACACTAAGGTTTCCCAGAGCATGTGGAATTACCACTGGAATTGTATGGCTGGATCAAAGGGAGTGATGGAGGTAGCGATAGGAGATGAAACCAGAGAATTTGTCAGGAATCCCACCGTAAAGGGCCTCGTGTACTGACGTATGAAGTTTGGGCTTACCCAGGTCACTTGGTCACATAGCCTGTAAGGGGTAGGTAGATCTAGGGTGGAACTCAAGTTTTCCTTCTTCTTTTTTATAAATAATTTTTATTGGAGTACAGTTGCTTTACAGTGCTGTGGTAGTTTCTACTGTACAGCAAAGTGAATCAGCTCTGCGTATACATATATCCCCTCTTTTTTGGATTTCCTTCCTATTTAGGTCACCACAGGGCACTGAGTAGAGTTCTCTGAGCTATACGGTAGGTTCTCATTGGTTGTCTCTTTTATACATAGTGTCAATAGTGTATATAACTCAAGTTTTCTAAATCCAAGACCAGGAGTTCTTCATTACAGCTCACCGTCTCCTTCGGTATGGGACCTTAACATAGTGACCTTCATCTCAGCGCCTGCAGGCGTCACCCGGAATGGTATAGTCTGGATTAGTAGCCTAAGTCTCTCCTTGGGATGAAGAGGTACAGGTGGACCCACCGAGATGTTAGCTGCATGGTCAGGGGCAGGCCTGGGCAAAGTAGGTAGCCTATGGCTTCTAAAGCAGGAGGAGTCTGAGATTAGCTGCCATAAAAGACCAATAGCAGGTGGGAAGCCCATCCAAAAGTGAGTGAGGACTATAGGGGATGATGCCCTGGGTCAAGCAATATGCAAGCACGATTACAGAGTAGGAAGGAGTAAAGATTGCAAGAGGGAAGAGGGTTCGGGACCCTCTTCATAAGGGCTGCGAGGGCTCAGAGCCCCTTGTTATTTATTAGGTTATTTATAACCCAGTAAGTTTTACCATTAGGTCTATAATTAGATTATAAAGAACCTAAAAAATAATCTCTGTCTGCAGAGGGTGTGCAGGAACTAAATGCACTCCTCGTTAAATGCACAGTTGGCACAGAGGGCGAGTTGTAATTGGCAAAAAGAGCATCCCTTGTAACTGAGCTCACCTTTGCAGGATACCACTCCCATGCCCCACTGAGGAGCTTTCCACTTCCTTCGGTATCTTAGCATGTGCTTTTCCTTCTTATGTCCTAAGGCCCTCCAAACCGAGGTTGCCATTTGAATATTTACATAGTAAACATTCCCTCGAGGATAACCCAGGCTTTTAAATTAAAGTCATTTGTTGAAACTCACCTGCCTGAGAATGTTACACTATCTTCATATCCTAAAGAACATCATTGGCCCAGAAAACGTGCTAGAGAGAATTCACATGTGGGGAAAAGTTATCAATAGATGGCAGAAGGGAACAAAAAGGACCCCCAAGAAAACCCATTCCAGCTGCTTTCTGGGCTAGAAGGCCAATCCAGTACTACAGGTCTTCAAACAGTGTCATCTTGGTAAACCCGTTTCTGTTTGCTTTGCTGGGGTTAATTTCCTGTCATGTTGTTTGGGTATTAGACCATAATGCTCTGAATTTGCTCTGAATTTGACAGTTGCTTTCGGTAGCGGGATTACTGTTGGTATGTGTCACTGAACGTAACCAGTTCTTTATTCCTCTGCCCCCTCTAGCCCAAACTAGAGAAGCATATTCTTTCAAGATCATTTTTCAATGTCCATATGTCATATTGATTTTGATCTGGAAATACTAAAGTACATTGAATTCCAGCTAGTGCCCTGAAAAGATCAAGGAACCCCTGCACTGTGTTGCCCACAGACCAGCTGGGGCCGCACTCATCCAAGACTTGCTTTTGGGTTGTTGCCAGTTACTGAACCCTAAATTCATGCCTTTTGGGGAAAACCTAATGCTCCAGTTTGCAATGGCACTGATGTTTTTCAAATTACTTCAGAGCCAAGAAAGACATGGCTCTTTCTAAAATAGCTTGCAGATTCCGCATCGTAGTATATATAGTAAAGCCAGAAATTTTTTAGAACTCTAAAAAGAAATGCATGAGGCTGTGCTTTTCTGTGGAGCACAGTTGCAAAAGTCATCTTTCCTAATTTGTTAGCGTCTGAAAACTTCCTTTAGAATCCTCAGTGGACTCTGGGTCCAGCAGAAAATACTGCCTGTCATCTACTAAGGGATCCGGTAAAACCACTGGGGGACCTAAACTTTCTTTTTTTTGACCTGAACTTTCAAATGTCATGATGAAAGCATGCAAACACCATCGTAGCTTGCTCCTGGAAATGGGACTTATCAAAGCGAGATACGCTAATTCTAGAACTAAGGCTCTTGCCGCATCTTCCTTCTTTCTCCGCCTACTTTTCTGCTTTCCTGAGGATGGCGGCGGGGGGAGTGTCAAGGAATCACTCTATTCCTTCTGAAGAGATCCAAATCTTTCAGCAGGGCCATATCGTCCATCAATTTACTCATATTTAAGAACTGCATTCTCAAATGAGTAACACTGCTTGTCTTCTCCTGTCCCATAAAAACCATTCCTGTGATTTGGAAATATTCTGATAATCTTGGGTCAGAAAAACCAATAGGTGGAATGGAAGCTTAATGATGGCAGAGATCATGAATTGAAGTATCCCAAGCGCTGAGAAGAGTGTCAGGCACAGAATGAGCATGCAAAATATTTGGTAAATAATAACAGAAGGAATGAATAAAGATGCAAGTGCGTTGGTCATTAACTAAGCGAGTCCAGAGAGTATGAGGTGCTATTGGAAAAGTGTAGTTTCCTCTCTTCTTCCCTCTTGGGTTGAGAGGTGTGAATCATGGAATGAGGGTGGAAGAATGGGTGAGGAGAGGTTTGAGAAAACTTGGAACTTTCAGAGAACAAGGTGAAGGGAGAAGAAAAGGCTTAAAAATGAACAAACAGAGCTTCCCTGGTGGCGCAGTGGTTGAGAGTCCGCCTGCCGATGCAGGGGACACGGGTTCATGCCCCGGTCCGGGAAGATTCCACGTGCCACAGAGCGGCTGGGCCCGTGAGCCATGGCCGCTGAGCCTGCGCGTCCGGAGCCTGTGCTCCGCAACGGGAGAGGCCACAACAGTGAGAGGCCCGCGTACTGCAAAAAAAAAAAAAAAAAAAAAAAGAACAAACAGTAAATACCCTAAGGAATTGAAAGCAGGGACTTGAACAGATATTTGTTCACCAATGTTCAGAGTAGCATTTTTACAATAGCCAAAAGATAGAAGCAACTCAAATGTTCATCAACAGATGAATGGATAAACAAATATGTTATGTACATATAATGGAAAATTATTCAGCCTTTAAAAAATGAATTTCTGATACATGCCATAACATAGATGAAACTTGAACACATCATGCTAAGTGAAATAAACTGTAAACAAAAGAACATACTGCATGATTCTACTTATATGAGGTAGAGTAGACAAATTCATTGAGACAGAAAGCAAAAATAGAGGCTACCAGAGGCTGGGAAAGGGGAAACGGGGAGTCATTGTTTAGTAAGTGTGGAGTTGCTCTTTGGGATGATGAAAAAGTTCCAGAAATGGATGGTGATGATGGCTGTACAACATTGTGAATCTACTTAATGCCACTGCACTGTACACCAGAGATGGCTAAAATGGCAAATTTTATGTGATGTATATTTTTCCACAGTTAAGAAAATAAACAACAGCAAAACCTGACATTTTCATATGCCCAGGAAGCAAAGCAAACTCCATCTTTTTCTCTGACTCTTTTTCTCTGCTGTGGTACAGAGGACTTTGGCATCAGACAGAAATGGCTCAAATTTAAGCCACACCCCTGGTGTGGATTTGGTCAAATTAGTTAACCTCTCAGAGTTCCGGTTTTCTCACTGGTAAAATGGAGATGACAGAAATACTGAATTATTATCATGTGAGAATAAATGTTATCATGTATGTAAAACTCTTTAGCACAGGCAATAAATGGTCCGTTGATCTCTCTCTCACTCTCTCCCCATCTCTCCATGCTCACCACCCTTCCCAGCATCCTCTTCTATCTCTTCCATTTTACAACATGTGGTGCCCTGATCCAGGGCCTAGATCTCTAACAGATGATGTTCTCCCAGGCTGGGCTCAGCGAAGAGTTCCCATAGAGAAAGCCATTCCTGATCCAGGTGTGTGTTTTGAAAACTTTCCGTGCAGCTATTTCAAACTTGAGCTCCCGTTCCTTTTGTTGTGCCTCTGGCATTGCCGACTCAGCCTACACATTCCTCATTGCATCAGGGACTTCAGAGTCCAACCTGTTTCTTGGAACATCATCTTACCTTCCTTACACCAAAGTGTAAAAGGACTTCCTCAATCCTATGGGTTGAGGTCATTGGAGCCCTTGCTTCATTCTCTCTTTTACTGTTATTTTTATTTAAAAAATTATGTAGGTATAGTCTTGAGAGTCAAAAAGTTCTACAATGATTATGATGAAAAATAGTCTCCTCCCTCACCTCTGATCCCAGCCACTCAGAAGCAGGTGCTATTAACTATTACTGCTGTTATTGCTAATCTTGCACTCCACTTTCTAAATGATAAGACTTTATTGCTACACCCTGTTTTTTCCCTCAAGTTAGATATTTTCAATTGACTTCTTAGAATAAAAGATGAATATTTTACTCACTTAAAAATCATTCCCAATTTTCTACGTCCACTTTCTCCCTCCCTACATCTTTCCATTATACAATTTTGGATTATATTAACATTTAAAGTTTAGAGCTTTAGAATGATGTAAATCTTATTCCCAATGGTAGTATTTTTTATTATTTTTCTTGTACAACTTATAGTATTTTTATTATTCTTCTTGTGCAACTACTTTTAATTTCCTTGGAAATAATAATCACTTAACTTTTTATTTGTTTGGTAAATCTTTTTAAGACTTTAAATGTCTGAAAATGTGTTAACTTCACCGCCATGTTTGACTGGTATCTTGAGTAGCGAATTCTAGATAAAACTAATCTTTCTTCAGCATATTAAAGCCATTATTACATTTCTTCTAGTTTGGGCATTGTTATTGAGAAGTGCAGTGACATTGTGATGTCTGATCTTTTATTTTTGACCTACTTTTTTTTCTGGAAGTAATTATGATCTTGACTTTGTCCTCAGTTTTCAGAAGTGTTGTGGTGCTATATCATGCGGTGTGTGTGTATGTGTGTGTGTGTGTGTGTGTGTGTGTGTGTGTGTACGTGTGTACTGTGCTGGACCTTCAATGGGCCCTTTCAACCTGGCAACTCATGTCTTTCTTTTAGTCAATACTCATAAATTATTTCTTTGCTAATATTCTTTATTTCATTTTCTCCAAACTCTTTCTGAAACTCTCTGAGTGTTGGATCTCCCAAACTCATCCTCTAGTTCTCATATATTTTGTCTCCTATTTTCTCCTTTGTCTTTTGTTCTACTTTGGGGAAATGTTTTTCACCTTTATCTTTGAGTCCTTCTACGGACCTTTTAATTTTGGTTACAGTGTTTAACTTCCAAGAGCTTTTTCTTATTCTCTGAATGTTCTTTTTTACAGCATCCTGGCTTTATTTTATGCATGCAATAGCTTTTGTCTTAAAGTTATGAATTATAGAGATATTTTTGGACAGTTTCATCTGTTTTCTCCATTGACACTTTCTTCTGAAGTTCTTTTTTTCCTGTTTGTCTAATTTTGTTCATTTTTCATTGTGGGAGATTTTTCAAAAATTTTTGTGACCCTTGGTTGTTTATTCATATGTAAGAGTAAGGGGATCAAATGCTGATTAAAGCTCTGTGAGCAGTAGGTGGGCTTGCTGGCTGGTGGTTTTCCCCATCCGTGACTCAGTCCAGGACCTGGCCATTTTTAGAGGGAATTCAACCATTGGCAACTAAAGATACTTTTTCTCGGTCAAATTAAAACCTTCAAATTTTTGGTGTGTGTGTGTGTGTACAGGAGTATAAATCTACCTGAATCATTCTGGGAACTAACACAGTTGGGGCTCTTAAGATGGACAGTGTTGACTGCCAACTTGATTACCCTGTTTTCATCCAAAGTCTTTCTGGTTTATTCATTCCAGAGTATAAGCTTGCAGATTTCTATCAGGATTAGGGAGTAAGTCATCTGGGCTGTGAGAAAAATCTAAGGGGTTTCTTATTTATTGTATAGGTGGAAAGTAATGGAAATACTCTTTAAAATGGCAAATTTAGAAAAATTGGATACAAAATGAATGCTCATCAACAGGGACAAGGTTAAGTAAATTGCGGCATAGCCATATCATGACATACTATATAGCCTCTAAAATCATGCTTTAGACAAGATAGATTACATAGGAAAATTGTCGTCTTGTATGGCTAAGTGAAAAAAGGTGAAGGCTATAAGAGATGTGTAAAATATGATTGTGTTTTTATTAAAACAAAACTAAAAACTGCCTTACTGTAAACTTTCTATCTCTATAAATATTTTAGTAGTAAGACGAGGGATGTGTTCATAAAATAATCCAGAGGATAGAGCTCTTTAAAAATAAGATGGAGGGCTTCCCTGGTGGTGCAGTGGTTGCGAGTCCGCCCGCCGATGTGGGGGACACGGGTTCGTGCCCCGGTCCGGGAGGGTCCCACATGCCGCGGAGCGGTTGGGCCCGTGAGCCTTGGCCGCTGAGCCTGCGCGTCCGTAGCCTGTGCTCCGCAATGCGAGAGGGCACAACAGTGAGAGGCCCGCGTACCGCAAAAAAAAGAGATGGAAAAGTTTCCAAAAAATTTTTGTCCCATCTGATAAATACAGCTGTAAGGAAATAGTTTCTCCAATTAGTCTGGCTATTTATTTTCTACTTCTAATCTTTTCATCTCTATGGCTCACGGATGCTTCTGCATCATTGTTTAGCCAAATTAGGAAGTGGGGTACAAGCTCTCTGATACCAAGTTATCCAGGACCCTGCAGCAAACTTTAGTGTCATGAACTCAGGAAACCAAAAACCCCTGAGGCCAGGAGGCGAGACGTATAAAATGAAGAACGAAAGTGAGCAAGTTGCAAACATCTTTGGAAAAAAACAGCATTTAGGGGGAAAACATTCAGTCTTTTATCATTAGGATGTTAGCAATAAGCATTTTGACAATGCTCTGTGAGTCGGAGGAAGTTCTATTCCTAGTTTGCCTAGAGTATTTATCAGGAGTAGATGTTATATTTTCTCAAATGCTAGTACTGCATCTATTGAGACAATCATGTTTTTAAAAAAATCTATTAATAGTGTAAGTACACTGATTTATTTTCAAATTGTAAACCAGCTCTGCATCCTTAGAATAAATCCCATGTGGTCATGATGTATTCACTTTTTAATATATTTTTGGGTTTGATTTGCTAATATTTTGCTAAGAATTTTTACATCAATGTTCATGAGGGTTATTGATGTTTTATAACGTTTGCCTGGCTTTGGTATTAGAATCTTTTGAAGTGACTTGGGAAATATACCTTCCTGTTCAATTTTCTGGAAGAGATCAGGTAGAAATGGTATTTTTCTTTCTTCTTGAATGTTTGGTTGAATTCACTAGAAAAGCCATTTAGAGGACCTTGAATGGCTAGGCTCAAGAGCGTGGCCTTTGCTCTGAAACCTTCACTGGTCCCTATGGTAAAGAGATGATGGCTGAAAAGTGTGTTTTGGGAATATGGATCTGACAGCTGTGGGCAGGAGATATGTTGGCATTGAGGGCCTAGACAGAGGCAGCAGGAAAAACATAATTTCCAAAAGTTCTGCAGATAAAGCTTTGCTCAATTTTTCACAGGCTTGAGGAAACTCCCCACATAAAAGGGAAAGTGACTCCATTTGATGACAACTGCAGATAGGCTGGAAGGTGCCTTTTCTTCACCGAGAGGCTCTAAGGGTGGTGCAACCGTTGTCACTGAAAAATTTATCTTGGTGCCCAAGGTTTCTCGTTAGGCTAAATAAGTCCAGTCTGGCTTTACGCCTGCTTTATGAAGTCCCCAAACCAGAGTTAGATTGCAGCATTTTTAAGTGATTGAAGTTTTTTAAAAGGAAAGTGATTATTGTGGTCTGAACGCGGTTTGGAAAGGAATTTCCAGACACAAGGCAGAATGTAAAGAAGATAGAATTTATTAGAAGGAAGGGTCGCTGCCAGAACAGCGAGCTGACTTCCTAGTAGTCTGGGAGAGTCGAGCCCGAACATGTGCTATTGATCAGTTTTTAGAGCCAGAAAACAAAGGAATGGTCCGAGGTGAAAATTTCGTTTACTGACTGGTCGAGGCACATATACCTTCCTTCTATAGGGTGGGAGTGGGACAGGCCAGATGCCTTTCCTTATTTGGGACAGGTCCCAGGGCCCAGGTGGGTGGAGGAATTTCGTAACCATCACAACATGGTGGGTAGGGGGATTAAGAGTCCTGTAGGGGGTGTAACACTGAAACTTTGCAGGCAGGGTCGTCCTTTGTCCTCGAAGCATCACTGTCCTTGGAGAGCCACAATTATTTCACATTTTCTTTTCTTTACAGGTTTAAAGAGTCATAAAAGAAACACACATCTTAAGGACTCGTTCATAACACAACTCTGTAAATTAGCTGCCTGCCCTCAACACTGGAGATTTGTCCTTTTGCACAAGCACAGTCTTCTGTTCTGGGCATGATATTCTACATGTGTCCTTCTACACTGTTAATTATTTTAAGAACAATATTGCAATTTGATCATCTGATTGCAGTAGCCATTCTCAATGAGTTTCACTTTATTGCATCAGCTCTAGGGATAGGATAGGCCAGTGCCAACCAAGGAGCTTAGTAACTCAAACTGCAAAAATAACAATATGTTATTTGTTTTAAGACTGAAGCCATCATATTTTACAAGCTCTTTTCAACTCATGAGTGAAAATACTTCCCCAAATATAAGTTTCATGAGAACATTGTTCAGCGTTTTCTTCTGCACGGCAACTCAAACAGTGCCTATATGTTAGTAAAGCAGGCACACCTTTCTAATATAATGCAATGCTGTTGGGAGGGAGACACAATTGACATCAATGGAAAATTCAGCGGATTAGGGAATGACTTTCATTTGGCATCAGTGTGACTGACTTGGCATTGTCAATATGGGTGGTGTTATTTTAAACACAGAACATCGTGCACAGTGATTTTCATTGTAAACAAAAAGTCCGTGATGTCGGGGCTTCCCTGCCGATGCAGGGGACACGGGTTCGTGCCCCGGTCCGGGAAGATCCCACATGCCGCAGAACGGCTAGGCCCGTGAGCCATGGCCGCTGAGCCTGCGCGTCCGGAGCCTGTGCTCCGCAACGGGAGAGGCCACAACAGTGAGAGGCCCGCGTACCGCAAAAAAAAAAAAAGTCCGTGATGTCAAGCTTCCGTAAAATGCCCTTCTGGGAAGTGAACCTACAAAATGTACACGAGGCAAAGGTCTTTTTTTCAAACATCCCTGAAAAAAAAAAAAAGCTCACGTTTGGATAATACATATTTGTTAATCTCATCTGGCCCTTTAAATATGTGAAGTGACTTATTCAAATTTTATCGTTGACTCATTTTACAGATGAAAAATCGGAGGCTTGGAGGTGCAAGAGAATTTACCAGGATTATAAAGCAAGTAAGTGGCAAAACTAAGATCGGAACTCAAATCTCTTAACGCTGGCTCCCCTGCTATTACTATTAATGGCACACTGCCTCCCTGGCGTGAAAACACAGATGTGATGATGAAGCGATTCCTAGCTTGCAGAACCCAAAATACGCACACCTGGTATGTAACAAAGGGCGAGTTAATATTACATCCCTCGTATTGAATAGTTTGTAAATCAACTCCCAAATGTTATAGTTCCACAGAGAAAAAACTGTTAGGTTTTTGTTATTAAATAAGGTTAATTTATTCTGTCCATTAATATACCGTTTTGATGATATCTCAGAGAGCTTATGTGTAGAATCTTAGGGAAAAAGGAGACAGTCATGGAAAATGTGAATGTATTTAAATGTATAAACAGGGGTTTATAGGACATTTTTAGAATCCATAGATAGGTACCAGGAGATACAGGGATCTCTGAAATTAAATGTCAATTTTTGTATGTTTTTAAAATTTTTTTGTTTTGTCTTTTTCTGGGCAGATCCTTTGGTTTCATCAAACTTTAAAAAGGAATGTGATTATTCGTGAAGAACAATTACTCTAATAGACACAAAAACAATTCCCCCTTTCCCACACCAAGGCAGCCCCCAAAGATTTCTCCATCTCCTAAGCAATCAGAGAGCTTATTGTCTGTTTGCCACGTTTATTGGGTACCCATTGAGCACAGCTTTGCCTTGTTACCTAACTGTATCTATAAATAAGAGAGAGTTCATCTTAATCATCTGTGTTTGTTTCAGAGTACCCAGAATCCTCCTGTGTGTAGTCGTAGTGCTTAGTAAATCACGGATTCGTGAGTGTTGACTTTCAACTCTCTGATAACTAAGTCGGATTTTATCATTGACTCATTTTACAGATGAAGAAATGGAGGCTTGGAGCTGGAAGAGAATTTACCAGGATTGTAAGGCAAGTGGCAAAACTAAGATTGGAACTCAAATCTCGTAACACTTTTCCCGGAACACACGAAGGCTTGTGGGATCAAGCTTTTTGTAGTCATGCTATGTAAGGTACTTCGTTAGCAAATTAATTCTAAACACTAAAATGAAGTAACAGTTGTGATTATCAAGTTACAGGATAACTTTTTAAATTGTCTTAGCAGTATATAGTAACCTAGATGAGTGTTACCCTAGTCAGTGTAATTCCCTTGTCTGGTTATGTGTTTATTTCGGAGATGGTGCTATTGGCTGGAAGTATGTTCTGTTAGAGTTCCTCATTAGGACGGCCAGGGAGGGTGTCAAAATGGTTTTAATCAACATGACAAAATTACTATGGTCCCTGACAGAACGCTCAGTGATTTTTGCTGTTTCAGAATATTCAGTCTACCCTCAAGGATGTAAGTTTTGCTATAACAATATGTGAGCAAAAGACAGCCGTATGCCCCCTGAACCTAAGTCCACAAAAGGACCTCCAACTTGTGTGAGGTGTAGGATACGTTGGAATAGGTAAATAACCTCTCAAGGGTACTTCTTTAATGGGATTACGCTCACCTGAAGGCGTCGTGCTGGTATGCTTGTTTATAAAATATTGCTTGCGTTTGTGGGTTTCAGATTAACGAATGGTATTCGAGCATTAAAAGGTGCCCAACTTTGTGCTATACATGGTGGGGGAGACAAAGATAACGAAGACCGAATTCTTACATTAGAGAAGCTTTTATTTCATTCAGTCAGGAAGGTATACACATAAAAATAGATAATCTCTATATAACGGGGTAGATAAGAGACACATGAGTCAAATTGGGTCAACAGAGAAGGCTTCCTGGAGGAGGTGACATGTGAACCGAGTCTTGAAAGAAGAGTAAGAGCCAAGTGAGGAGAGATGAGAAGAGCACACAAAGCAGAGGGAAGAGCGTGAGCAAAGGCACAGCTTTGTCTGGGAAGCAGCAGTTTGTGGAGTGGGGTGGAGATTACAAACAGGTGTTACCAGAGCGTGGAGTTTGGGCTGGGGAATTGCAGGATAGAAGAGAATTGAGTAGCAGGGGTCGGGTCATGGTGGTCTCGAGCCTGAGCCTAAGAATACCGGTTTTCATTCTGTCGGCAGGCAGCAAGAAGTCATCTAAGATAAGGAGTGCCACAGTCATATTTGCACTTTGGAAAGATGACTCCATGGTTTGAATTACTCCAAGCCCCTGCAGGCCATTGCTGTGATAAGTTCTGTACACTGACTAACTAGCAAAACACCGAGCATGCATCATCTAAAGCCACCTGACCCCACCTAATACATGTCACAATTTGCGGCATCATCTGGAGTGACTCTGTCCCTTAAGCTCCAGGTAATATGGGCTTGAACTTCCATCTCACATTCTGTAGAAAGTCCACGGTCCCCGTTCTAAGCGTCCCTGGGGGGCTTCTGCTGTCTAAGCTCTTGCAGCTACTGAGTTCAGTTCAGTTCCTGGATTGTTCTGTAAGTCCCTTCCCTGTCCTGCTGCCACGTCTATCCAGATCTGGGACTGGGCTCCTTTCCAGGACGTTCATCAAAAGCCACTCACACAAGGTGTGAAGCCACACACTTTCCTGAAGAGCTGAAGAGGTGGAAGGGTTCACAGTGCAGAAAATGTCAGCGGTCCCAAATTGCCTGTTAGACGTTCCTGCTGTCCGGCAGCTGGAGCCCCAGAGGTCCGTGCACGCCACGTAGCTCCACCCTCTTCTCCACCTTACTGCTTCCCAGGACTTCCCCACCCCACTCCTGAGGCCTCTTTTCTAGAATGCAGAGCAATTCAGCAGTCTGTCGCTCACTCCCCAAACCCAGCCCAGGACTTCCTTTGTCAACTCCAAAGATTTTCCTTCTCTCACAGCAGTATAGAAATTTCCTTTCCCAGGACATTCCCAGCCCTCCTGCCAAGGCAAAAGAAGCTACAGTTAGTTTGGGTTTTAAGTCGTCTTTTTTTTCACCTTCATGTCACTGGATTTCTAAGAGAACTAGAGATTCCGTCGAAACCGGTGTGCCGCTTTTGGCGAATTGGCACTATTAATGAGGTCCATGGAAATCTTATTTGTTTCCTAGTAGAGATAGTGCGCAGAGTGCTGGGCACACAGTGCCTGCTGCAGGGGAGGGAGAAGCCAGGGAGAATGGCACGTAGCCTCTAGTCCCAGCCTCGTCCTCTCCGGAGGTGACCGGATCCTGAGATAGGAAAGGTTGCTTCTCTTTTCTGAATGGAAACAGGTACCGGGGCTGACGTCTGGGAAGAGACTGTTTTCTGTTTCCAAGCTGTTTGTTAATATTTGGCTTCTGTTCTGTGACATGCATGGGTGCCCTTCAGAGACTCACCTCACTTAAAGAGCCTTTCCTCGAAAAGAGGACAGAAAAAAAAATTCCTTTCCTCAGATTTTGGGTCCTAGGAGGCACTTGTCTTTCAAAACAATGTTCTTTTTTTTTTTTTAATATATATATATATATATATATATATATATATATTAAGGCTCACGAGCTTTTGTTGAATTTCTAGGCACATTAGGAGAGTAACTTACTCTGTGGGTCATTGTCTGATGAATGGGGTCTCCTTGCTGGGTAGATATAGGCAGACATGTTCTGCTTCCCCAGCTGGGACCTGTTACCAACGGTATCAGACAAGTACCTGACTCAGTGACCTTGGGATCCCTTTCAACTGAGAAATACCAGGATTCTGAAATTTGTTGGGGGAAATAGTTCCGATAATCTGCCAATGCCTTTAAAGACCGGGTGGGTAACAGGGAACGTATAAATACATAGCAGTTGGATAGATGGAAAATGCTGGATCCTGTCTAAAGCCATTACATTGAAAAGAACATTGTGCCACCTATAGAAAACATGCCTGTAGAGGACATTGCTCAAGAGCTAGCACAGAACTCTGTACAAAAAGGACCCTGCCAGGTCGGAGGACTCCCTCTGAATGGGTGAAAAGCTTGCACTTCTGTGGACTGGGATTTATGCTCCAGGCTCGTACCTTCTTCAAGATGCAGACTTCCTTTGTTAGGGAGGAGAAGCGTGACTTTCCCTCCGGCTACCATGCAGCCTCATTGAGTTTCTCCACTGATGCTGCAGTCATGCCTGTCACCCCTGCCCAGTCAGGGGGCAGCCAAACCGATACCCGCAGGTAGAGAGCACAGCTGGGATGGAAACCAGCTAGCTTTTCCTGGAGGAGGGGACCAACTATCATGACGTATTCTCCACTCCAGGGACACGGCTTGTACACGTACTATGCCCTCACCATCCCCATGGCCGCTGCATGTAGAGTAGAGCTTTCTTCCATCCCCCCCAGCCCAAGCCATGGCCATCTACCTGCCTTACTGCCATAGTCTCCTAACTTATCTCCCTGTTTCCACCCCTGCTTCCCTGCAGCCTATTCTCAACAAAGCAGTCAGCACGATCCTTTTAAAATGAGATGTCCCTCTACTGCCCCCAAACCCTCTTAAGTGGTCCCATCGCTTAAAATCCCAAACCCCAACCACATCCCTAGAAGTCTACATCACTTGGTCTTTGCTGCTCCCTTCTCCCCTCCCTCTCTGCCTTGGTCACCTCCACCTACATGGCCACCTTGCTTTATCACAGATGAAACAAGCATGCTCCTGCCTCAGGACTTCTGCTTCTGCTCTGTCCTCAGTAGGCCACTTCCACAATTCTACCAGGTTCTCTGCCCAAGTCACCTCCTTGGAGGGCTTCCTTGATGGCTGTTTCTAAAATAGCTCATTCTATCATTCTCTGCCCTCTACTCTGGTTGTTTTTCTTTGGAGTTCTTATCACTCCCTGACATATTAAATGTCTGTTCCATTCCTGACTCCCAGCTAGAATGAGCACCATGAAGGATGGGGCTTTGGCCTGTTTTGTCCTCCACTGGTTCCCCAGAATCCAGAACAAAGTATGGCACATAGGTGGTATCGAACAAATGCATGAAATAAGGACAAATGAAGTGTGTGTGTGCGCGCGTGTGTGCGCGTGTGTGCGCATAGAGGCGGTACCTTTTGAAGGGGTTGGTGCATATATATCTTTCCTCAATTTCATTAAAAGTTCAAGAGCTTTTTGAGTTCCCTCCTAACTGATGATCAATTTAGGATATGCCAATTGTAAAACTGTTCTAGAACCTTTCAGAAACTCTCACTGTAAGTACCCTGACACCAGAGAAGGAATGCCAGTGCTTATCTAGTTATCTAAAATCATCCTCCAGCATTTATAAGCCCTTCTCAGGAAATCACAGGGCTATTTGTTTGGGGTCAGGTAAAAAGGGAAGTTTGCTTTTAGCTTTAGAGAAGTAGTCCCTGGCAAATATCACATGTAAATGGACGAATTTAAGAAAACATACATGACTATGGGTTTAAACCATACTCTCTGCCCTCGATCAACCAGTAGGCAAGAAATACCTCTAAGTAAGAGCCCAGAGCATTAGTTAAATGTTCAGACCCAATATTTATCATTCCTCCACATCTCTTAGGTTATGGGCCCATCACATTTGCTAAGCGTGATAAATCCAAAGATCGTGCTAACCTCACCTCCTGGAGTGGCACAAAGTTTAACATCTTTTCCCCCCACTGATTAAACAGACCTCTCTGCATAACCGGTGAACTTAAACCAGTCACCTGTGCGCTTTAATCAGCAGAGGGTCACACATACAAGGATTTCTGCAGAGCTCTTGGGTACAGCACGATTGAATTTGATTTCTTGGAGTGAAGAAAGATCTCCAAATGCTAGCAGTCCGAGGGGAGACCTAAGAGGGAACGCTTGCAAATGGGATTGAGTATGAGTGCAGACCAAAGTCAGATCTCCAAATGGACACAAGTCAAGAATTTTAACTTTTTAAAAAAATGAATTATGATTTTTTTGGCACTGGAGAACAGCAGCTGTTACTTGAATAAAGCACTTTATAAGTGTTGCCTCTCTGTCTTAGGAGGACCCTATGCAAGTAGGTGTTACGATTTTCAGAGGACAGAAGTTTGGATGATAAGCAACCTACCCGTGGCCACAGCTAGTCAGGTGGAGGAGGGAACAAACTTACATTCCTGTCACTGCAAAGCTGGTATTCACTCAACATTTCACTCATTAAGTGCATCTTAAATTCATTAAGGACTCTCTGTTGAGCTTTTAAAGATGTTTTTTTTTTTGACAGTTTATCTTTCCCTCAATTTCCTTATTTTCTTCCCACTACTCCCTGAGCCAATTCCAAGGTTGAGCTCCCAATATCACTCAGACATTTGGGAGCCCTTGCTTGGAAAAAGTTTCGGATGGAATATCTGTGTCTAAAGGCTCATAAAAATTTAGCCTTATCATAAATGAATTTCAACACAGACCACTGAAAAGCTGATGAGGGGAAAGTATCAAAATGATTTTTCTTGCTTGTCAAGGCCTGTCTTGTCCTGTCACCCTGGGGCTTCCTACCTTTAGGGCCTGTTCTCTGTCATCCACAGGGAGGAAGCTCTGGCCTAACATTCTTTGGTAATAGTGGCTTTGATTTTCGTTTCTCTCATGGGAGGGGTGGAAAGGGGGAGTTTGAGAGGGTGGCACATTGGCTGTCTCTGGTGAGGCACTAACTATACTTCTAAAGATGGCCAGAAAAGGGACATCTCTCATTCTTTCAACTTGATGGGCCCAGATCTGGTGGCCCTGGTTGCTTCCCAGAAAGGGGTGACTGAGCCATATTCAGTTGAGAAAAGGAGAAAGATTTGGGTAAAAACTTTTGGAAAAGTGCTCTAGAGAAAGGAAAGGCTCACAATAATTCTCTCAAAAATAAACTTTATTTAGGTTAAACGTACAGTTCATTAATAAAACAGTTTATCTACAGGTCAGCAGGATGGGATGTGTCCCAACATGTGCCTCTAGAATTCTGAAGATTCTGAGCGTGATAACTGGTGGTACGCTCTGGACTCCTGAGGCCTTACGTGCTCTTAAGTCACATTTTGGTATCAGGTGACATTTTTAAAAGGGCAAGAGAGTTTTGTCAAAGCCAGTCATTTCGTTCAAAGAATTCTTCCCCCTCCTTGCGTATGTGTGAAATGTGAGCAATGCCCAGGTCTCAGGGGTAGATTCCAGAATACCTAAGATCCAGTCTTAGGGTTACAGCATCATCACTCCGTGGACTCAAGTTCCAGTTCTTTCTGTCTTCTTGGGCATGTATCTCCTTATAATAACCGTAAAATTTAAGATTTGTTGTGTTACAGCTTGTTTTCCCCAGTGTCTTCATACACAGGAATGATGTTGCATGTCTATAAATTCCTTTAGGGACTCTTTATCTTTCACTTTGCAATCCAGTAATCTACTCCTGCTTCTGTGATGGCCAAGGAAAATAATTCTGGAACTTCTAGCATCTTGTAGGCATGGCACAGAACTAATACACTTATTCTGTGCCAACCTGATGTGGAGGTGCTAGCGTTCCACCCCCGTGTGCCACCATATTGGAAGTCAGCCATCGTGGGCATCTGAGAAACTGTGGAAGCATCCTAAGGTCATTAGTAAAGGGAACTCAGCAAACATACAACGTGACATTCACCTTAACCTTTACACAGCACTGCCTCCTTTCCTGAGAGGAGATGCCAGTAAGCACATAGGGTTTGGAATCATTTATTTGTAGCCTCAGTTTTCACATCTATAAAATGGAGGTAATACTTACCTATTCAGTTTGTTGTGAAGATCAAATAAAATACACGAGAGCATTTATTTAGCACGTTATTAAACGTATGATGAGAAGTTGAGATTCAAAGTGCTTTGGCTGCCATCCAAAGCCTGTGCAGGCCCCCAAATATTTATTTCCACGTCTTTGGCAGTGAAGTCAGAAGGTTGAGGCAGAAACACACCTGCTCTGTTTCTAGGGTTCAAAGCATGTAATCCTTTAAGCCTTTTTATCTACATAAAAGGTACTATTTCTACCTGAATTTCAGACTTCGATCTCATCAAATAGGTATAGTGGAAAACAGATGGGACAAGGTCTAATGCGTGTTACTCAATGAGTTAAGTTACCTGTAATTCTCACTGGGCAGGTCGCTTACTAGTTTCTAGACCGTGCCACCACAAACACAAGTAGAGGCATACCTCTGAGAGTGACATAGAGCAGTGACGTGTGCCTTGCACCCTCTAAATGCCAGAGGCAGGGATGAGCTTTCGTGTGCTTTCTCACTGAATCCTTACCGTGTCATAGCAAGAGAGTCCCCAGCACCTCTGTGTACAGAGTGGCTTAGTGACTTGCCCGAAGGTACCACATGCAAGGCTGACGCAGCAGCCAGCGCCCTTAACCTCCTTGCTGCCAATCTGACTTTGCCCTTGAGCACAGTGAAGAAGAAAACTGTTTCTGGTGTGCCACAGGGTCGCCCGCAGAGCCTTACCTCCACCCTCAGCCTGCCTTCCTTCTGCCTCAGTGACTGTGGTTGGAAGGAGACTGACAGTGGGGCTGTTGGTCGGTGGTCCCGCTTCGTTCCTGTGTCTCAGGTGAGCCGGGCTCAGAAACACTGAACGCATTTGGGGGACAGGACAGAGAGATGGGCCACTCCTGTGGGCTGTTTTTTAGTAGCTTATCCCTGGACCCCGACATTTCACATATAGGACCTCACCACTATCTCGCATTCAGCTTTTCACGTAGAAAGAAGGCTGATCACCCTTCCCATGAATTTATTTTGAGCTGGAAAGCTTCTATGCTTGATTTGAGAGAAATAAGCCCAAAAAATGCCATCGTTTAATCTTCAAATTTGTTCCTGCTGAGTTTGGAAGATACCTTTGAAGGCTTTTTCGACTTTTATGTATTCCTGAACTTCCGCAGTTTAGGTCCACGATATGGCTGAAACATGGACATACAATTCTCAATTTTCCCAGAGTCAGGCTGAACACTTGATTATGAAACTGAGAGCGCAAAAATCAATGATAAAAACTAGCAGGTTGTATTCTTCATTCTCAGACCCAAGTTGTCGCAGCAAAAGTGTAGATGCTTTTTGAAAGTTTCCCCAGCATTAAAGCAAGGAGTCAAGCTTCTACTGGGTTCAAAATAGTAAACTGCTTCCCAAGGTAAGAACTCTAGGAAATTACTCGTTGGGCTGCACGACACGGGAGTACACCCCATCAGAATCTTCTGGTTGGGTGTGAGGATAGTTAAAAGGCAAACTTCTGTGGGAGGGAGACGCAAGAGGGAGGGGATATGGGGAGATATGTATGTGTATAGCTGATTCACTTTGATATACAGCAGAAACTAACACACCATCGTAAAGCAATTATACTCCAATAAAGAGGTTTAAAAAAAAGAAACTTCTATTTAGGTCTCCCGTTTCTAAGTGTTAACTGAAGAGTTAGTCCTTTAAATGCCCTATACTTTTGCTATTGAAAGCCTGTCTTCTCATTTTTTGAGAAGGGCTATCAGACTTCCAAAGATATAAGGAACAGAAGCAAGTGTCAAAGTCGAAGTCTCCATCTTTTTGCCTTGTGTTCATCAAGAATTGAATACCATAGGTTCGGAAATGATACCGAGGCTTTAAAATAGCTGTAAGAATGTTTTAAGAGAGCTGGTTGATCAACTGGGACTGTTTCTTGCCGAGTAGATAGCTTGCAAAGGTCACTTAAAAATCTGGACTCAAAGACTTGACTGGATTTCCTTACCAGAGGCCACAAACCTGTTTATTCATCTATCAGTATCAGTCTTTCTAGCAGTTGGTAAAGCCTCTGGAGGACTTCCTTTCTGTGACTTGTATGACAGGCTCATTTAACTTCAAACAGCCTCCTTTAGCGTTTGCTAAGCTTCATATTTTATCTCTTGATTCATTCTCATTTCCCACATTAAACTGTAGAGACACAGCAAACTTACAGCAAAAGGTTTCACATAGGATTCTTAAAGTTCTTGTGTGGGTACCGATGCACAGGCTCTGGCCTCCCATGATCTCTTAATTCATGCTGAATTGGCTAGCAGTGTAACTATTCTAATTTCCATAGAAATATCTAGTTACGTCATTTCTTCAAGTGAGTTTGTACCTTTTAAGTTAGCGTTTCTGTCCTTGGCTAAAAGAATGAGATGCTTTAGACTCTTGGAAGGTTGGAAATTGGGACCTAGAACCTGGAGGAACACACTAGGGACTGGAATCCAAGAGATGATGGAGAATCTGCTTGATTTTCTTCTTAACAACTATGACTTTGGGTGTTAAGAGTTGATTAATACTGTATAATCCTTGTAATGGCGGAGAACACTGGTGTCTTTAAGCTTCCTAGGAGGGAATTCTGTATTGCTCCAAATGAATAAACCAATCAGTGGGTTTTGTACCAGAGCAGGATCAAAGTCCCAATCAACCAAATGGCCTTTAGAGTTTACATAAGACGAATGCTCACCTACTTATCAAATAGGCACTCCAGATACCTCACATCAGCAGGCCACATCCTGTTTAGTGTTATGACTACCTGAAGATGAAGCAACAGGTGGCCAGAAGAGTCCTACCTTCACAACTACGTCCTTTTGCTCTACATGTTTGACCTCCTCATCTCCCAGAAAAAAGGTTCACGCCTATTCTTTCTTTCACTTTCATCCATTTGACCAAAATCTCAAGAGGGTACCTATTAAACAAGATGACAGAAGCACCTTCTTCATCCGGGATTATTGATCTCTTTGCCTGAGCCACAAGCCACATGTCCACTGTCTTATTTATATCCCATATGAAGGTGTACTCTGACTCATCCACTGATCCATTTAGCTGCTCAAAACATCTTCTCTTCATCCTTTGGCTACTGTGCTGATGATTCAGTTCATGAAGACTGCTGCACCTTTTGCAGTGGACTCTCACCTAGAGCATCTTCCCAGGGTTAAAGCATTGTATCTTCCCTTGCTTGTTGGCTTCCTGTGGCTTTAGAGAAAGAAATGGCCAATCTGATGAAAAATTTATGCAAGCTCTGTGCTACTTTTTCTTCTACCCAAAGTTCTTATCTACTCTTCATATCACACGTTTCAAAAATTGTCCACAGAAGGAGTCCATCCTATGCCAGCCAGCCTGACAAATTAGATCATCTTACAGATTCTCCACGAAGTCACTTTAGAACCGTGGTTTTCAAATTTTAGTTCACGTCAGAATCACCTGAAGGGCTTCTGAAAACATATATCCCTGGACCTTACCTTCAGAGTTTCTGATTCAGCAGGTCTGGGGTGGGGCCTGAGAATGTGCATGTTTAACAAGTTCCCAGGTGATGCAGATGCTAACCTGAAGTCCACTGAGAACCACTGCTTTAGACTGTTCAGGAATGGCGTTTCTGCTTGTTACCTCCCTAGCTCTCCTCAGGGTTGACTGTCTAGGCGTGTAAAAGGAGGAACTCCTTACCCATGCTTTGCAAGGCGCTTGCCCTTGAACACTATATAATGATAGGACACGTAAAACAGAGACTTAAGCACAGAGAAGCAGAATTGACAGAAATCTTGGCATATGTTCCTGGATCAGGCAACAAATGAATGAGAATAGGAACTTTCCTCAAAGAAGAAGAATTCCAGGTGCAGGTTAAGCTAGCTTCTTTTACAAAATAAATATTTGGGGAGGCAAGTATCAAGTGGTACCTCATCCTTTTAGCACTTGATTGTAAGAGAAACCAGCCAAATTGTAGGCTTCCTTATATAATACAATACCAAGATCCATAGCGCATCTATTTAGTTAGGACACCTGCTACTAACTCAGCTTGTTTACAGAAGTTCATCCTAGAGGAATAGGCACAAACCATGGTTAAGCTGCTTGGTTTAATTTTTTTTAGCACTTGGAAAAAAAATGTACAGTAGTTTGAATACTTAGTCTTTGCAAACCTCCACTGAGGTCAAAGATTTCATTCATACGTACAAAATTAGTTTACAAATTTTTTGGCGATTTCATCTTAGTAACCCGTTTTATCCTATTGCCATTGTCCCAACCATTGAAAAAGTTTACAATAATTTACATAGAAATATTTTCAAAGTGCTTAAGAATAGTGATTGTTCTCTGGGATATTTACAGATGGCCTATACAATGTATGTACAGGTGGTACACGCTATAGCGCAAGTTTCGTCGTTGGAATATGGCTTTCTAGGGAAAGTGCATATTTGGCCAGAGGTGGCAATACTGTCTAGAAATTCAAGGGTTACAGATACTTTTGGTAACCACATCCAAAGCTGAAGTAGAATGTGGACGGGAATATCTACAAAAGTAATATAAAAATGGTTAAGTATACAAGCTTGATCCACGCAAAGATATTTCGATGTTCTTCCCAACTGGAGGAAGAAAGAGGCTTCAGCTGCTGGCTCGGTTACCATTCCGAAGTGGGTTATTACTGGTTTAGACCTCAGAGGTCACAGCTTGTCTCAGAAGTCAAGCTAGATCGTCGTCTGTGCTTACAACGGATATCTGTGGAAGAGAAAAAGCATGGAATGTGTCTGGGGATTCCCTCACTGGTGGTAGCAACCTCAGTCTCTAAAATGAACCTTGCTTTTGCGCTGGTCATCCAGAGACCAAAGGTGCACAGGAGGGAAGCCAGATCCCAAACAGTATTGAGTTGCATCACTAATGCATGTTAACTTGAATTCAACTCTATCTACTTGGCAGAGAGAGAAAACAGTGTGACTAATTCTGCCTGTTCTACTTAATGATTTTAGAACCTGGAGAAAAATGTGAAAAGACACACGTGTGCCATGAACTGACCACACTCTTGTTTCACCAGAGCTTGAGGGAGTGCTCAGCACTTGTTCTGTTCAGAGTTCTGTCAGTGAAGGCCATATACTCCACGTGAGTTTCAACTGAAGAACAAGTGACTGACTCTACTGTTGAAATGGAAGCTAGCTCTTGAGGTGTAAGAGGTCATTTTCAAGTATCTGGTCATTTTGGTTAAATGAATCTTGCTCAATACACTGACTTTAAGTCAACCCCCCTATCTATGATATGCTAATTTACTTTTAAGTATCCAGCAGGCAACTGATGGAACAGTTTAGAAAGGAGACACTTGGCTCCTAGATACATGCTAATGTTTACATGTAGTTTCTATAACCCAAAATATCTCAAATTGTATAGTGATGTCCTTAATTGACTTGTCATTCTGTTTGGGGCAGATACTTGTCAACTGACTTACTTAAGTTCTAACAGCCTAGACTGTCTAATCTCCAGGTAGTAGATGAAGTATTCGGTGGCTCCATGATTCTAATGGTTCTTTCTAGCCCAGGCAGCCATAGCTTGAGTTGTGGTGTCCTTTCCAAAAAGTCCTACTGCGAGTCATGGTACATAAAGACACAAAGCTGACTTACTGCTGGGTACGTGTGTCCGACAGAAGCACTGTGTCTACCAATGTCTATTGACAGGTCCTCTTCAGTGGTCTTCAAGTACACAGGATTGTCAAAGTTCATGCTTTTCATGTTCTTGTGTTGCCAGTTCCGCCACATCAAGTAGCCACCTACGGCTGCCATTGCTAAGAGCACTGCAAAAAAGTTAGAAGGTGACTAAACAAGGTCTAGTTTCAAAACATACGAAAAAGATCATGCTAAAGAATCCACGATAATCCGAGCTTTTAATTAATAAAAGCTTCACGTTTTAGGAATCTGGGATGACTAGAAGTTAGACTATAAATGGGCTGGGAGCTTAAAACAAGTTCAGACCAGAGGTTGTGTTATTCTATAGACTCTGGTGCTCAGCTCAGCACATCCATCTGGGCAAATGTGGAGTCCTGGGCCCCTCCCCAGGCTGACTGAATTTGAACTGCGGAAGCTTCTGGAGGGCTCTTCAAGTGGTCCTCCTGGTTTGTTAGCCAAGCTTGGAATCCCATAATTTAGGATAAAGAGGCCATTTGGCATAGTGCTTTAGAATTCACACGCCCTGGAATAGCTTTAGAGCGTTTGAAAATTCTTAACTGTTTTTAATTTACCCTCTACAAGTGCTATAACTCCTCAAGAAATCATTTTAGCATTTGTGTAGCTCCTCTGTATGAAGTGTTATACATATTTCGAAGGGGAACAGAACAGTGCTCTTCACTGGAAAGGACTTATTATGAAAGGGGATAAAGCCGGACGAACAGCTCTGAAGTAGAAAGCAGTAGGCACCATTCATCACTGCTGGTCGCTGTGCTAAGGATACCACTGTACAGAAGGCTGTGGACTCTGAAATCAGTGTGCCGGGCTGGTGAGGGGAGCAAGGGTAATTCAGTGTCACGAGTGCTATGACAGTACAAGGGGCCACGGGAAGGGCATCTCTAGATGAACTAGAAATACCCATCGAGTATTTAAGAAGTTCCTTGGATCCAGATATGTGGGGAATCTACTTACAGAGGGGAAGGATGGCCCAGGCAGCAGAAGTCCCTTTTGGGGGAACACTGACCTCCGATACTGCTGTGGTCACATTGATCTCTACGGGGGAATAAAAGGAATCAGTTTAGAAGGATCTGAATTCAGACTTAGAAATTCAACCACCTGGTAGAGAGAGCCTCACGCCCTTTTGCATCCATCACTGATGTTCAACATCTATTACAGTCGTGTACCAAGAATAACCGGTCTAGAAGTATTTGTGAGTCTCAGGCTATAATAGCCGTTTCACTAACAGCTGTCTGAGAGGAATCTTAATGAGTCAGGTCAGGCTAAGGGTTGCAGGTTCTAAGTCTTTGGAGTTTAAACATAGGTTACCAATTAGGGGCAGAATGAGTAGTTAAAGGCTGCATTAATGATTTAAGGAACAGGTAGGTACAAAGAGTGTGGCTGTTAGCTGAGATGAACAGTTTGCAGAACGGAACCCAATACCTCCAGGAGCTAGTCCACTAGTTGGTGACATTTCTGTTGTGTTGGTATCTTTTGTCTCACTGTGAGTCACAGTAGTTGCAGTACCTGAATTACAAAACCAAGAACCAGGTCAATGCCAAGGTTCCAGAGTGGCTATAGCCGTTTAGCCCAGACAAGCCATGCGATGGGTTATTTGAACGCTGCGGGAAATGGACGAACCACTGCCAAACCGAGTTGCAGGGTGGGTGTGCCATAACCAAGGGAAACAGCAGCAAAACCAGAGAGACACTGGGGTCTTCGGGCAGAATCGCAAGCATCTGGAATTAGACAATTCAAAAGGACCGACGGCCTCACTTAAGGACCCCTCTAAGCAAAGTCCCAGGCTCCTGGAAGCTGCAAGAAATGCTCTCAAAAGCAGACCACCAGGCATACCAGTCTTCCTGCCTAATTGTCTGGTAACTGCTTTCTCAGTAAACAGAGCTAGTCCCCGTAGGGACTCAGTATCACGCTAATAAAAACCTCACAATATGAGATCCTTGCTCACAACCCGCGGGTTTAATTTGCCGGTTAATCGAAAGCTAAGAACAGGAGATTAAAATGCACGTTTCGTTTAAGTAGGAGTTTAAGATAATGTCACCCACGGGGGCCAGAGGGTTTCCTGTAACCACGGCCTTTTTTTTTTTTTTGGCTGCGATGGGTCTTCTTGCTCTGTAGTTGCGGTGAGTGGGGGGCACTCTTCATTGCGGTGTGCGGGCTTCTTACTGCGGTGGCTTCTCTTATTGCGGAGCACGGGCTCTAGGCGTGCAGGCTTCAGTAGTTGTGGCACGTGGGGCTCAGTACTTGTGGCTCGCGGGCTCTAGAGCCCAGGCTCAGTGGTTGTGGCACACAGGCTTAGTTGCTCTGTGGCATGTGGGATCTTCCCGGACCAGGGATCGAACCCATGACCCCTGCATTGGCAGGCGGATTCTTAACCACTGAGCCACCAGGGAAGTCCCCCAAGGCCTTTTTTAAGACTAATTTCAGGCCTCTCTCTTTGGAGGCAAATGTTAAGACTTTGTTTAATTATCTGCAAGTTGGCTGGCTCAGTGCTGTTATTGGTATAAATCAGCATAGTCACCTGTAGACTCATCTAGTGTTGAAATGAGTTAGTCCTGAAGTAGTGATGTGAACTCCTGGCATGCAACAGTAGCAGATATGTTCTCCAATCCATTCCAAGAGTGAGTTAAAACAGAATTCTTAAAATCCAGGCTAGTTTCTGTAGCTAGTGTTTTAGTCTAATGCCTGTTGTATGTCCTGCTTGTGTTTGAAAAGTAAAAAGCCTTACTTTGGCATTCTCGGCCATTGTCCTCTAGACGGTAGCCATTGGGACAGGAACAGGTATATTTTGGAGAGTGGTCATTAATCTGTGGGGCTGGCAGGCAGAGGTATTCACATCCTCCATTCTCCATGTCTTCTTTGCACCAGTTTTTACCTGTTCAGAAAGAAAAGTCCTTTAAAATGGGTCTTCCAGTGCCTGCTGTACATAAACTTTGGTTCTAGATGCTGAAGACGTGACTCCTTGTCTCCAAGGAGCCCAAACTCGTATACTCTGTCAAACCCTAAAGTTAAACCAATACCAGTGAAGGATAAATGTAAGGGTACAGGCAGCATGCTCTAAGGACAGCAAAGTGCCACAGAAACTTCTTGGAAGTAGGACAAGAGTTATGCCGTAAACAGATGGGTGGTGAGGGAAGAGGTGGGGAAAGGAGATGGGTGACCGGACCTGGCCTCCCTATTGGTCCAAAGCTTACAAACTGGCTAGTCTGAGGCTCAGAGGAAGGAGAGAAGCATGCTCTGCGGCTTTGCCTCACTCCCACAAAACAGAAGGAACCCAGCTATGGGGAGGTTTAAGGGTTTCATTTGGGTAGAACCAGTCAAGTATTCTGAGCAGGAGACCATAGTGTTTGAGGAAGCACACAATTCCATATACGATGTGCCACAGTGGGGAGGGAGGAAAAGGCTGTGGCATAAAAGCGACTTTGGAGGCTAGTGCAAAAGTCCTAGCAAGAAGGAATGAATGCCAAGGAGATATGGAAGGGACTGAAATAAAAGAGCACTGATGGTTGGGAGGGCAGCTAAGAGATGACGTTCTCAAGCTCTTTGACTTGGAAGTCAGAATAAAATATACCGAGCACCAGGTTTGAGGGAGGGTCCAGGAGGGGAAAGTTCCATCGTAGAGCAAGCTGAGTTGCTAGGGAGCTACGGATACCCAGGGGCACTGTGTCATGCTGCTACCCTGAAAGTAGCCACGAGGGGCTCTGCTTCCCCACAGTACCTGATGGCTGTACAAGTGCATGATAGACGATGATGTCTTGGGCATCGTTAAGGTTGTTGACTAGAGTGGCCAGCTCCGATCCAGTGAATTTATTGGCGCCGTAGACGGCTTCATTTTCCCCATCTATCCAGTAGACACGATCCTAAAGCAGAACCCCCATATTAGTATGTACGTGTAGGATGAACACGAGTCAGTCTCTAAGGTCATTATTATTTACTGGCAATTTAATGGACCAAGTTTATTTAAAGCTGGTCTGGGACATCGGATGTAAAACTCTAAGAGAAGCATGAGTTCAAGTTTCTTAAAATGCTATGAGGAATCAGCACGTCATTTGTCCCAGGTTTTAGGTGAACGCAGTTTCTCAAGTCATGCCCCTCTGTCCTTCCCTCCTTCCCCTGTTCCTTCTCCCCAAGGTGCTACAGTAACTCAGAGGTATACACTTAGATGTGAGACACACGTCTTACCTCAAATATTGTGAGCGCGAGGGGATGAGCTAGGAATTCCAGAGACTTTAGGACCACCCTGCGATCTTGGCCGTTCAAGTCCACACTGGATAACATGTGCAATTTGGAATCCAGCCAATAGAGGCGGCCCTTTATGAGGTCTGGGTAGGAGAAGAATGGTCACTGTATAAGAAGTCAGTACTGCCCTGCTTCCATTTAAAATAGCTAAGGAATCCAATACTCTACTTTCACGGTTCCTTCTCCAGCAGGGGCTGTTAACAGGGTCCCACCAACCTTGTGAAGCAGCATGCAGAATCTGTACCCACATTCATTTGGGGGACTCAAGGGGTACCTGAGATTGTCAAAGTAACTGACTTAAGAAGTGTTAGTGACGTTATAGAAGTATTAAAAGAGGTGAGCATTTTGTTGCTCTCCCCTTAGGAGCCAGAAGAAAACCGTTATGAGCCTGCAATTCAGGAAATGCTGCGACTCCTAGGCCAGGAGTACGTAGGATGAGAGTTCACAAGGCCCAAGATTCACCTAATTCATGTCACACGTTAGCTCCAAATGGCTAGAAAAGCTAGTAATTATGGAGCATGTCATCTGTTAAGTCCACCATTCCACTTGTACTGTTCGGTTCCTCTCATCCTAAGTCCTTGCTAAAGAAGGCACCATGAGGGTTGTCTGCTGTAGTCCAGAGTTAACTATGAAGATGAGTTACAACTCTGCAGACAGCCGAAGCGTGGTCGAGGAAGGAAGAACATACGTACCAAGTGTAATTCCGTTAGGCCACTGAATGTCCGCTGTCACCAGCGCCCGTCTATCAAATCCATTCATTCCGGCTTTTTCGATTTTAGCTGGTTCACCCCAGTCTGACCAGTACACAAAGCTGGGAAGAATTAAATTAGAAATAAGCCTTGCTGGTTTAGAAGGAATAAAGTTGCAGCTTGAGACAGACATTTTCAAAGAGTGAGCAGAAAACTCTAGGGTACAAATTGTGCCACTCAAGGGTCTAGATTATGTTCTGGGTAAACAGAAGTTAACACTGAATCTACAAGCTCATTATTAACTATAGTAAACTATATAAGTCTGCTATTTAAATTTCAGCCCAAAGTCACAGGTTATATATTTCCTGTATAAAAGGCCAATTCTTTCAGTGGAGCAAAAGATGAATATCTGTTAAGTTTTACAGTAGGGGCGGGCTGACTGTGTCCTAGTGAGGCTTCATGGGGGCCAACTGTGATTACTACAGCCTTAGTCAGATACCTTTTTTTTTTAATTATTAATTTTTATTGGAGTATAGTTGCCTTACAATGTTGGGTTAGTTTCTGCTATAACGCAAAGCGGGTCAGCTATGTGTATACATACATCCCGTCTTTTTTGGATTTCCTTCCCATTTAGGTCACCACAGAGCACTGAGTAGAGTTCCCTGTGCTATTCAGTAGGTTCTCCTTAGTTATCTATTTTATACATAGTAGTGTATATATGTCAATCCCAATCTCCCAATTCATCCCTCCCCTTTTCCCCCCTTGGTATCCATATGTTTGTTCTCTACATCTGTGTGTCTATTTCTGCTTTGCAAATAGTTCATCTGTACCATTTTTCTAGATTCCACATATAAGCGATATTATATGATATTTGTTTTTCTCTTCCTGGCTTGCTTCACTCTGTATGACAGTCTCTAGGTCCATCCACTTCTCTGCAAATGTCACTATTTCATTCCTTTTTATGGCTGAGTAATATTCCATTGTATATGTGTACCACATATTCTTCATAGTCAAATTCCTAACAGCTGCTTTTCTATATTATTTAGGGGCAGTTTGGGGGAAGTCCTCAGTGAAATGTTTCTAGAGAGGTCTGTTTATTTCCACTGGACTTTCAGACAACTTGCACATTTAGATGAAAGCCTAGAGGTAATGTGGATACCAAAACCCTTACAACTCATGCTACTACTTAGGTTGGATCATCCAGAGCTGACCTGATAAAGTGTTCAGACAGAAATTAAAAATCATTTGCATAGCGACACAAACTTATCTATGAAAGAGAAACAGACTCACAGACATAGAGAACAGACTTGTGGTTGCCAAGGGGAAGCAGGGGTGAGGGAAGGATAGATTGGGAGTTTGGGGTTATCAGATGCAAACTATTGCACATAGAATGGATAAACAACAAGGTCCTACTGTATAGCATAGAGAACTATATTCAATATCCTGTGATAAACCATAATGGAAAAGAATATGAAAAAGAATGTATATATGTATAACTGAATCACTTTGCTGTGCAGCAGAAATTGACACAACATTGTAAATCAACTATACCTCAATTAAAAAAAATCACTTGCATAGAAGCTGGGTGGGCATAAGGGTTTAGATACAGCTTTTTGGTGTACCTCAAATCAGAAATGTTGTTCCACTAATGTGAACCAGCAGTCATCTGCTCAGGGAGGGCCTGTTGTATAGACGAGGCCATCCCCGGGTTGCTCAACAGTGGCACCACTGACATCTTGGACTGGATGATTCTTTGTTGTGGGGAGCTGCTAAGTCTTGGGATTTAAGTACTGCTTTAGGCATGAGGAAAGCTCCTGACCTATGCAGATAGCATCCGAAAGGCTACGTGATGAAAAACACAGAATACAAACCCAGACAACGGGTCCACAGCTATGGAGGCAGGCTCTCGCAAGTCAGAGTTAAACAGGAACTTCCTCTTGGTTCCATCTAGGGTAGCTACTGAAATAGTCTTAGAAGCCGCATCAGTCCAGTAGATGGTCTTGTACACCCAATCAACAGCAATGGCTGCAGGATTATAGACATTGTCGATCATTTTAACATGTCTACCAACCTTGTCATCAATTGAGGCACTGAAACAGAATAGGTCACAAGAAATTTAAGAGTTTGACACCATCGGAGCCTGGAGAATGGACTTTCTGCTCACAAAATGGTCAACAACTTTGTTCGGAAAGAACTCTAGCAAACCCCATAGCTCAGCTCACCACTCAAATTATGTAACCATTTTGCTTACTGATCCTAAACAATACTGTAGGTTATCTCATTGTTGGTCTGTACTCTACGTGCAAGAACACCACACTTCTAAGTGAAGCTATACTGATTCTAAACAATACTGTAGGTTATCTCGTTGTTGGTCTGTACTCTACATGCAAGAACACCACACTTCTAAGTGAAGCTATTTGTTTCAGTAACCATCACCTGAGTTTCTACAGTTGCCGTTAAGAAAAAGCTATCACTACCATTTCTATTTGTAGCAACTATGAACAGTTCTCAACTAACTGGAGAGAAAGGGAGGAAAATTGGAAAAACTAAGATGTTGTCTGTTATAATCTTATAGTTGTAGCCATCTTTTATTTTATAGGCGATTGTTAGTTTCTAATGAGGAACTGACAGTAATTTAATAAAGAATCAGTGTTTAGAATTATTATTCCCAACTAGTTTGATGCTAGACTGGAGCAAGACACAAGAGAAATTCCTCCAAACCTTCCCAAAGGCCAGTGACAATGACTTAGGCGAAGACACCAAGAACTGAAAGTTACCTGAAGATGGCCTTTTGGCTTAGATCAGCCCAGAATAGTTTCTGAGCAGCAATGTCAGCATCGAGAGCCACAGTGTTTCTTAGCTGTTCAACTAGTTGGATATATTCTTTCCTCTCCAAGCCAATCTTCCTGATGTCTCGTCTATTAGTGAAGATCAGACTTGGCTCTTTGCCTGCAAGACAGGAGTCAGGTTAATTTAGTTTTGCTGTAAGAAGGCAACGTCCTTCCAAGTCCCCTCCTCCCAGCAGAGGAGCACTTAAAAAGTGAGGGCACTGCTGAACACCTCAGGAGTACTCTTGCTGAAGTCCATGCCCTGGGACCTGCAAGCACTTCAGCACTTCCTACGGTTTAAGAAGACAGCCCTGGAGTCACAGCATTCAGTAAGAGGGCGGCCGATGATAAGTTACTTATTTGAATTGCACTCAAGTTCTGGAAGCAGAGAGTAAGTAGATATTCAAGGTACCATATGCAAAAGGAACTGACCAAGGCAGGAGTCTGGGGCAACAATTTGCTATTTAGCCTATGATATTGCACTGTGAGTTCAGTACCATTGCTCTCAAGTACTTTTTAAATTTTATATTTCGTTTGACTGTTGTAGTCACTGGCTGTACCTTTCATAATCACGTACTCAGAAAGGTACCAGAGCAACACCAGTCCAAGTCCATTTACCTACTGCCTTGCACACGCCAGTGGCAAGATCCATTTGATAGCCACGACTACATTCACACTTGTAACCGCCTTTTAAGTTGATACAAATTTGACTGCAGATTCCCGGATTTTGGCATTCGTCAATATCTAGGAGGGAAATTAGAGTTAGTCTTGCTGTTCCTAGATCACCTACGGAGATCTACAGACCTTTCCCATCACCCCCGGGGCTTGGGCTCTGTTCTTCGACTCACCTCCACAGGTTTTCCTATCTATCAGTTCAAACCCAGCTGCACAGTCACATTCGTAGCCTATAACTAGGTCTTTGCAGATATGGGAGCATCCGCCATTATTAACCAAGCATTCATTTACATCTGAAATCAGAAGGTAGTAGAGTAACTCAACACTCCAATTGATATTTGTCCTATTAACATTTAAAATCCAGGCTGTTTGTCTAGATAGTCTGGTCAAGCCCATGATTTTTCTAAGATCTAATTATCCGTCTTATAGATATGCATCTCAGCGTGTACTGGGGGAAGAGTAAACCCAATCTCCTTGGCACGTTACCAGTTAGTTAAGCAGTATTTAGTCAAGTTTCTCTATTGCTGATTGGTTACCTTGAAGGGGGTGAAACTAGGAACTACTTTGTCACTACTTCTAAGTCATAAAGTTTCACTTTTAAGCCCAACAACTGAACCTAGTTCATCAAAGTAGTTTACCCAGGCATTAGGCAGGCTCGGAACCGCATCAGCTCTGCCGGGTCTAATTAACCTTCCCAAATCTGTCCTCAAGCAACCCCTTCACTTACGACATTCTTTCAGGGGCTCATCACTCCAGTCCCTGCAGTCCTGCTCCTGGTTACACACTTTACTGATATCTATGCATTCCCCGCTTCTGCACTTGAATTTCCCGGGGCCCAAGCACTGATTGACTACAAAGAGAAACACAGAAGAGAGATTCCATTCGTGGGTCTGATCAGAGCAGTCCTTTGACTAACACCCCACACCTAGGGACCCTTTACCATTTTTGCAGTTGACTTCATCAGAACCGTCGACGCAGTCTCGGATGCCGTTGCACTGCCTGCTGCCGTGGATGCAGCTACCATCCTCGCACTCAAACTGGTCAGGTTGGCAGGTTCGGGAAGCTACAGCGGGAGGGAACGGCAGGGGATGAAGCCAGCCAAAGCGTCCCTGGTTGATACGTGGGAGAGACCCGAACGTGCCATACTGATAGGAAAGCTACTTACGACAGTTGACCTCATCGCTGCCGTCCTTGCAATCAGGATCCCCGTCACATCGCCACTTCTTGTGGATGCACTCGCCAGAGCCGCACTGGATCTCGCTGGCTGGGCACTTGGTGTGGATCACTGGCTGGCGGCCGCACTGCTCGAGGGACTCATCTGACTGGTCTGAGCAGTCTGCGTCGTCATCGCACACCCAGCTGATGGGGATGCAAGAGGAGGTGCTGCACTGGAACTCGTGGGCCCCACAGGTGGGTGGGGTGCAGTCAAGCTCGTCGCTGCCGTCGCTGCAGTCATCCTGGCCATTGCACACGAAATTCCTGGAGATGCAGCGGCCACTGGAGCAAGTGAACTCATCAGGGCTGCACGTCACGTTGCCTATTGAGAGAGAGGACGCCCCACTGAAAATGCATCCAGACCTGTCCTTTCAAGCGTCTTGTCCCAAAATCTAACATGCAGATCATGGATCATGAATCCAAGCTTTCTTGCCTAACTTAAAAGCTAAAGTCAGATTATATCAATAGGCAGTTCCCAGAATACTAGGAAACAGTCTTACCATGTAAGAGATGCTAGGACATTTGAATAAGAAGAGAAATGTAGGACCGAGAAAAGAGTTGAAGACTAGAAGTTAATTTGAGATGAGATGCATCTTAAAGGGACAGTGATTAATAACTTAAACTGTCACAAGAGACTTCACTGGGGAAGGCAGACATGAGTTATCTTTAAATGGATATACTGCTCATCAGGCCAGGCCACATATCATGAGATGAGATTATCATGCATCAGGTATATAAGCAAACATTCACTCATAATAAGCATTATGACACCATCACCAAAAAGTAGCCCCCACGTATTATAACACCATACACGGTTCCTTCTCTTTTGGTCCTTCCAACCAGGATCAGGAATAACAGGTCTTCAATACTTTCAAGTTTTAGAAAGTCACTTCTGGGGCTAGAACCACAATCTAGCAGCCAGGTGCAATGATAACGATAAGCTAGTCAGACTAGCCAGTTTGTACTTTGACTCAAATTCCTGCCAAATTAATTAAGGTCAATAATTGGTGGTGATTGGGGTGGAGACCACGACTCTCTTGGGAAGCAAAGTCTGGATTTCAGAGGGAAACGTGTGGCAGCGCCACAGCTTACCAATCCATAAAGCTCAGTTCTAGGATTAAATGCCAAAACTCATTGGACTAGGTGCAGTGGTAATGACCTCAGGAGGTGACTTCTACGCGCAAGACCGGTGTTTCAGCTACAAGTACCCTCAGCTCGTTGTACACTTACTGCATCAAGAGGCCTGTGCTTGTCAGTCTCAGGAGGCCCTATAAAAAGGGCGGTAGCTTGAAAGAACATTCAACGCAATGTTTGTTTAACCTAGAGATTTTCCCAGGGCCTCACCTTTAACACTGAGCATTTTATTACATATTTTCCAAGAGCAGAAACATGAAAGGCTAGGAAACAGAGTTCGCTTTTACAGGCAGGAACTGTGTGATAGGAGACAAAGGTACCACCGGTTGGGTAGAGTTATCTTTGGGTATCTGCCAGCAAGATGTTAATTCCTACTTCTGTGCCAGTTTAGCTTTTGGAAAGGTTAAAAGAAAAACTAGTTTGGGGACTGAGAAATGCTTGGGTGAGACTCCAGTAGTTTATTCCACTAAGCAGATCCAATTTTCGACCTAGGGATGTGTTCGCTGGGCCTAGTCCCTTTCTAGCTTGATTGAGCCCAAGTGAGGAAGGCCCATGAGTTACTGTCCTGGCTGAGACAAGAGTCCACAAAATTGCGGCTTCACTGAGCTACTTCTACATGGAAGTGCCTCGGATGACTTACCTTCTTATTTCTATTTGCCTAGAAGAAACACCCGAGCAAGCAATGGTCAGTTACCATGCGAACTTCTCTCAGAGTTTGAGGGCACTTAAGAAGGACAAGTAGTAGAGCAGAGAGTGAGGTCATTAAAAGGCAAGTCAACTGCACCTTCATGCCCACCCTTCTTTGAGCAAAAGGGTCTTTGGGATAAGCCACTCAACACTGATCTTCTTACCACAGTTTTCTTCATCTTCTCCACTGTCACAATCATTTTCACCATCACATCTCCAGGACACTGGGATACACTGAGTGGAACGGGCACCACAGCTGATTTCACTTATGCGGCATGTTCTCATATCTGTTGATGACATACAGTCTCAAAAGAGCCTCCAAACTCATGAGTGCAGAGCTGCTGCTCCTGTGCTGCCTGGAAGTGGTGACATCTGTAACTCAGTGGCCGGGCACACGGGTGAAATTCGACTTACTAGCTGAAGCCTGGGCAGATCCTTCGACAGCTCCATGTCTTGGAAGCCATGCCAGCCTAGGCTACCTGGCAGTCCACCGGAGAGCCTTGACCGTGCTACTCCGTCAAGGTTCCGCGGTGTGCGCAGTCCTGGCTTTTGTTTTACTTGGCGTGGTTACGTTCATTGGCTGGCCTGCTCCTTGACCATTATTTATCTGCTGGGTATCAAGTGACAGACCCAGATACTGGCAACCTAATCCCAACTTCATTAAAAGCCAGATGCTCTATCACCTGTGAAGTCTTCCTTTGCCTGGATTCCTTCACAGACCTCCTTCACAACCTCTTTTCCACTGACATCTTGCAAAGTAGGGACACCCCCTAATTCTTGACTTTATGGGGTCATCCCCCACTAAAACTTGGGCTGAATCTTCATGGAACCTGTCTTCACCTATGGTGACTCACCTCCCTTGGCCAATGCTCATATAACTTCCCTTACTTCTTGCCTGGAAAACTGAAATTAACACACATCCCTTCCTTTCTGCTTGATTCCAGACCTAAACCTTGTTCATGTTAGACTTCCACTTTTAGTGCTTTAACAGGCCTCTACTGCCTTAAAAGGAACACCGAGACTTTCTTCACCAGGACATGCAAATGATTCTAATTTAACTGTCCCAAATCATCTTCCTCTATGATCTCATAGACTTTTTCCTGAATATCAGCTTGAGGATACACACGTATTTGCATACCTATGAAGTTTCTCTTATTTCAGAACAAGCTGTAAGCTCCCTACTTTAATAACTTTACGTTACATGTTTCTTAAGAATTGCTCTATCATCCTATTTCTAGTCACCTTACCCCTTCGGTAACAGACTTTTTTTCACAACATGAGAAGCTGTGCACCTAAAAGCCTGCACGTGGCCCACGGGGGGACCCTCGCATCTTGACTTAGCTTCCAGGACCAGAGTACCATCCACTCAGAGTCATTATCATCAAACATTTGAAATCTATGCACCTAGTCAAGGAGTTCTTGAATCTTCTGGCTTCAGTCTTAAATGTTCAATAGCGAAGCTACCCAAGAGAACGTCAGTCTTGTTAGACTAGGAAGAGCATTCTTTATGTTTTTAAAGATTGGCTGTTAATGATTTGACTGACCTCGGAGTCAACTGGCCTAACTTTAAGGGAGGCCAAGGAAAACTGATCAAGTTTTAGATTATACAATACTTAGAGCTATGAGACACGGAACAGCCTGGAAAAGTTCAAGTCCAAAGCAAGTCACACTCACGGCACTGCTCTGGGCTTTCATCGGAACCGTCTTCGCAGTCGGGGTCCCCGTCACACTGCCATCGGCTGGGAACACACTGGCCGTTGTTGCACACAAAGTCAGACTCGGCACACGTCTTCTTCACTACGAAAGTTGATTTGCAGGGTTAAAGTTGAAGTCACTCACCCAAGAGCCCTACATTCCCACTGGGGGTACCACTGCATTTGGATGTGTTTTACTCTAAAAAATAAATCTGAGTCAGTTAGCACTCAACTGCCAATATCCCGGAGAATCTTAGAAAAATCTTTTTTTTTTTTTTTTCTTTTTCCTCAGAGGAGGAAGGTGATCATTTGAGAGACTTAGAGGACACTGAGGTGAAGGGATCCCTTATAATGAACTTCTTGCCTGCTTGATAACGTTGAGATTAAGTAATAATTTTGTTCTTTTCACGCATTTCTTCCAAGTCATTCAAGTTTAACAGTCAAACGACTGGATCATAGTATAACTGTTCTAGCGGCATCTTGTAACAACACGTGGGTTTAGTGCAGAGGCAGAAGACCCAGCTCCAGTACTGAATACTGTCACCCCTACAGGTCTGTTGGGGCAGAGGAACCCACTGGGTAAGAAACAGAGAAAGCGCAAACCTGAGTATAAGAGAGGTTGTATTTAGCATCCGAAGGGTGGGCTCACATCCACCAGCTAAAAGTCACTGAGCCTGCCGTGGAAGCTGCCAGCACCCGTAACTGACTACTAGACTTAAATAGCCTTAGACAAGGTATCAGTTCTGCTACTAATTCTTACTAGGGCAGCCTTTTCTCCTCAATTAGGGAGACCATGCGATCTGTTGTCCAAATTGACACAATCTCAGTAGAAGGGGGACAGTGTTAATTTTCCCAGGAAGCTAAGCGTTGACCAGGACTGTGCTAAGCAAAGCAGGCAGCTTGGTCATCCTACCTGCGAGGAAGTGAGGGAGTAAGAAGGGGCCTGACAAGGAGCCACGTCGGGTATTCTAGGGTCATCCTCAGATTATATTCTTCTTTGCCCGTGTGCCTATACTTTCTACTTGAATTTCCAGTTTAAAACATTCTTCTCTAACGAATATTCTGTAATGGGAAATCAGCTAAAAGCCAACCATTTGCTGAAAAGATGAAAGGGACCACCTCAGGTCAGGGGTTTAAGCCAGGTACAGCACTCAGAGTTCAGCCGCTCTGGGTTAGCCTCAGATATTGTTAATGGGGAGACAGTGATGATAGTCAATTTCTAGAACTCAAGATGGGATGATCAATTATGATGATCTGAAAAGGATTATTTACCTCCTAAAATTGTGTAGCCAAGGGAACATGAAAGGCCATATTACCTTTTAGATCCATAACTGCTTCTAAAATCACTGAAATACTCAAACGCCAGTGTTAACAGTTTAAGTGATATCCAAGGCCCATCTTCTCCTGAGCAGGTAGGAAGGTGCCAGAGGGTCTCAGAGTCAGTTATTGTAATTCACCCTGTGATACTCTTCAGAAGTTGCAAAAGAGAGAGTACGGAATGGTTGTAAAGAGACCTCATGAATTTAAGAAGTATAAGATGTTACAGGGATAGAAAAGACTGGTTATACTACAAAGTGAACAAGATACACAGGGTCAGATAGATTGCTAGGGTTCCTCTCTCTCCATTCTGAGCACAGACTGGGAGGGTAAAGATAGGCTGTTTGAACTGGGCCTTGAGAGATGGATAGAAATTTAGATGTGCCACCGGGGAAGAGAACTACCAGTTCCACTCTTGGGGTATCCGAGTTACTGATGTATCAGTTCAGCCTAACACTTGTAGAAGAGTGAGTTACTAAGACTGATGGAACATGGCTTGCAGAATCCAAGCTGAAGTTGACTAAATATGCTAGTTGACATGCTTGAAAGAAAAGGCCCTGCTGAAACTGTAACCAAGTTCAACATCAAGAGGTTGGACAGGAAAAACAGGAATTGGCTTTGGAAGTTTTAAGTAATTGTGTAGCTTTTCCCTTCCATGGAGGAACATCTCAAAATAAGCATTCAGAGCTTCCCCGAGCAAAGCTCCCACTTTCCTTCTCTACCTTCATATCTGAGAGGCAGAGACAAATTCTGGGCAAGAATATATTTACTTTTTCCCACTTTGCATGATCTTGATTGTAGGTACATCTACCCCCTTACCTCTTCCAAACCTTCCTGTTACGTGGCTAGAATCGATTTATGCAGAGACTATTTTAGGAAAAGCCAGCGATGACCCCTACAATGACTCAGGTTAGTTTCTACTGAGGTAGTCAAATGGTAAAGTAAGACTTCACACCATGGAGAGAATAATTACTCTCTTAAAAAAAAACAAAAAACAAATGGGTTTTGCCAAATATAGTTTAGCACAGAAGAAGAATGGCTACTTACACCAAGAGAACAGTGGGACAAGAGTGAGGTCCTTTAGTGAGAAAATTAGTGAGAGAATTATATCACCCCGGTAACCCAGAAAGAGCATGGAACTCAATATCTCGTAGAATAGATTAAAATCTTAGCGTTAGGATGCAAATGATATAAATGTGTCACATTGGAGAACTATTCTTGGTCCTGAGACTGGAGATAAGCTTCTTTTCTGATATTGCAGCATGGGTTTACTCTGCTTCCAAATGAGCTGCTAATTTACATATTGGCATGCAGACATCCATGATGCTGCTCTGAGAGCTCAAGCACAGGACTGTCTGCCAGTATGTTTATACTATAGCAGTTTAGTAATGATGCATGAAGTAGGTAAGGGCATAACAAGATGGCAGTTGGTAAAATCTACATTTAGTTTCTATTTTTCTTCTGGATTTTTAGTTTGTATAGTGGACATCTTTATGTAACGTCTTTTATTTATTTTTTTGATTTTTTTTTACATCTTTATTGGAGTATAATTGCTTTACAATGGTGTGTTAGTTTCTGCTTTACAACAAAAGGAATCAGTTATATATATATACATATGTTCCCATATCTCTTCCCTCTTGCGTCTCCCTCCCTCCTACCCTCCCTTATCCCACCCCTCCAGGCGGTCACAAAGCACCGAGCTGATCTCCCTGTGCTATGTGGCTGCTTCCCACTAGCTATCTACCTTATTATGTAACGTCTTTTAAAAGGCAAATGACAGTTTTATCACCGACATTCATGAACAACCTTATTTCAAGAGTTTTACAACACAGAACAAAGGGATCATAAAGCAAACTTCAGCATGTATTCAAGGTACCTAAATGCCATCTTGACATGTAGTTCTCAGCTGTCCTGGCTTAATGAGAGGTTATATAGGTTGCAAAGACAGGCATTTCTCATAATGATTTTTTTTTTTTAATATAAATTTATTTATTTATTTTTGGCTGTGTTGGGTCTTTGTTGCTGCGTGCGGGCTTTCTCTAGTTGCGGTGAGCGGGAGCTACTCTTCGTGGTGGTGCGCGGGCTTCTCATTGCGGTGGCTTCTCTCGTTGCGGACCACGGGCTCTAGGCGCTCAGGCTTCAGTAGTTGTGGCTCGCGGGCTCTGGAGCGCAGCCTCAGTAGTTGTGGCGCACGGGCTTAGTTGCTCCGTGGCACGTGGGATCTTCCCGGACCAGGGCTCGAACCCGTGTCCCCTGCATTGGCAGGCGGATTCTTAACCACTGCGCCACCAGGGAAGCTCTCATAATGATCTTTTAATAGATGCTGATCAATGGGTATGATGGCGTATCCCTATTTTCTTGGGGGAGAGAATGTCTTCCATCTTGCCTAGTGCTTTAAAATCAGCATCTCTGTAGACAGGGAATTAAAAAAAGAATCCTTATCTGATCTTTGATCTGGGCTGGCTTATAGTTTCTATACCAGGAGTTAATTAATTCCTGAAACTGCAGGGGATTTCTTACCGTCCACGGCTTGCTTTTTGGGGATCGGAACCATTTGAGAATTAAAAAAAGAAAGTCTGGGGCTTCCCTGGTGGCGCAGTGGTTGAGAGTCCGCCTGCCAATGCAGGGGATGCGGGTTCGTGCTCCGGTCTGGGAAGATCCCACATGCCGCGGAGCGGCTGGGCCCGTGAGCCATGGCCACTGAGCCTGTGTGTCCGGAACCTGTGCTCCGCAACGGGAGAGGCCACAACAGTGAGAGGCCCGCGTACCGCAAAAAAAAAAAAAAAAAAAAGAAAGTCTGTTCAAAGCAGTCTTCTGTCTGTCTCTATTTCTGGTCCTCCCCTTCCTTCCTCTAGCTTCCTATACCAAAATTTTGTCTGATCTAAGATCAACCGCGTCTATCATTTGAAAGGAACTCCACTGTATCTTCAAAATTCCATACTCAAGTCGCTAACTTCACATCAAACAATCATATCCCTCCAGACCAGGAAGTATAGAATCTTTGGACTCGAGTTCAAAGCAGTTCTTAGGAGTGGATTCTATTTTTCAGAATCTCGATACATTTGTAGACACTAAGATATAATATCATCATCTTTCAATACAATGTGTACGTCCTAGTGAGGTGGCAGGTGAGACTGTCCAGCTCTTTACTCACCGCAGTTCTTTTCGTCACTGCCATCAGCACAGTCTTCGTCCCCATCACATTTCCACAGCAGCGTAATACAGCGGCCATTTGTGCACTGGAATTGGGAGGGTTCACATTTGGCTTTTCTTCCTAAAATCAGGAGGGAACACTTAGCTAAGCTGGGACACAAGGATCGTTAAGTTAGAGGTGCTCGTTACCTGAAACCCATGGATAGGAGTCCTCTTGGAGGGACAGCTGCAGACTCAGAGGCCATAACACTGTAGGGGCCAGAGCTGGATGGGCCTTGGGGCAGTGACTGACAGTAACTGAGTTCTTAGCTGGGCACACTCCATCTGGATAAGACTAGATTCCCCAGCCTCTCTTGCAGGAGGCATAGCCATGGACTAAGTTCCAGCTAATGGGATGTAAGCAGAAATGGTATATACAACTTCTGGGAAATATCCTCAAAGGCACAGGGGATCCAGTTTCCTTAATTTTATTCCTTTCTGGTTCCTGAAAACTAGGCATGGTGGCTGGAATAGTAATCTTGGGTCAAGGGAGCCAGACCAAGATAGAAGGAACGTAGATTGCCCAGAGACTGCAGGTGGCAGGGCAGGGGATTCACCTGTGGACTCATTTCTCCCATTCCTTTAACTCATTTGTGTCATTATAATCATGCAGCCAAATCCTGATCTTTTAATGGCATTTCTTGTCCACATTCTATACTGTTACTCATCAATGATGCTTCTATTACGAGCAAAGTAAAGGATATTTAGAAAAGGCATGAGGTTTAATACATGCTTCCTCATCTCAGAATTGGAGGTCTAATTGGAAAAAGACATGTTTACAAAATGACTCCAAGATAAGATAAAAAGCACGAAGAAGGTACAGTTAAGAGGTGAAGGGAGATCATTTTTTAAATTTAATTTTTATTTTATATTATAGTTGAGTTACAATGTGTTAGTTTCAGGTGTACAGCAAAGTGATTCAGCTATACATGTATATATCTTCATTCTTTTTCAGATTCTTTTCCCGATTCTTTTCCCACATAGGTTATTACAGAATATTGAGTAGAGTTCCCTGTGCTATACAGTAGGTCCTTGTTGATTATCTATTTTATACCTAGTAGTGTGTATATGTTAATCCCTAACTCCTAATTTATCCCTCCCCCCCTGCACCTTTCCCCTTTGGTAACCGTAAGTTTATTTTTGAAGTCTGTGAGTCTGTTTCTGTTTTGTAAATAAGTTCATTTGTATCACTTTTTTAGATCCCACATATAATCGGTATCATATGCTATTTGCCTTTGTCTGGCTTACTTCACTTAGTATGATCATCTCTAGGTCCATCCATGTCGCTGCAAATGGCATTATTTCATTCATTTTATGGCTGAATAATATTCCATTGTATATATGTACCACATCTTTTTTATCCATTCCTCTGTCGATGGACATTTAGGTTGCTTCCATGTCCTGGCTATTGTAAACAGTGCTGCAGTGAACATTGGGGTGCACGTATCTTTTTGAATTATGGTTTTCTCCGGTATGTGCCCAGGAGTGGGCTTGCTGGATCATGTGGTAGATCTATTTTTAGTTTTTTTAAGGAATCGCCATACTGTTCTCCATAGTGGCTGTACCAAGTTACATTCCCACCAACGGTGTAGGAGGGTTCGCTTTTCTCCACACCCAAAGGGAGATCATTTTTAACTTAGTGATGTGAGAAAAGCAAAGCAAGGTGGGAGCCACAGACCTGGATTCTATTTTTCTGAAACTCAGTTTTCCTATGCTCAGTGTATGAATATAATTCACATAATGGCATGAATGAATACTTGGAAGTAGGGCACTTAGTTTTCTTTTGCCTGGAATGGGACAGCTGATATTCAGGTGTTTCCTATCATTAGCAGGTCTATCCTTCTGGAGGACGTAATTTCTTCGAGATAAAAGGCAAAGATGCGGTTGCTTACAGCAAATACACTGCAAATATTCGAGAAAAACAGTGGAGCCACGTAGTTCATGCAGATTCCTTAGGGAGGTCTTCCCAGCAGAAAGCCTTGCGACTTCCTGTACCTTTCAGCATCTGCAGCTGTGGCATGTGGGCATAAGAACAGATGCTACAGTGACAAGCACAGACTGGAACTCCTGTGTCATGTACACAATGCTCTAGTTGGCATCGTACTATCAGCTACTCCCTACTGTCTGGGAACGTTCCATACTTTGTGGCTAATTCCCAGGGAGATTAAAATCTGGTCCTAGTTTACCATATGGGTGTGTGGTTACTTAGGTACTAAATGTACTCGTCTAAGAACTATATGTAGCACTCTGCCCACAAGAGTGTAGTTAAGCTGGGACCCAGATACAAAGCAGGATGAATCAACGGCACTTCCTATCTGTAGTTCATTTTTTATTTTATTTTTTTATAATTATTATTAGTTTTTTTGGCCACACCACGTGGCTTGCAGGATCTTAGTTCCCCGACCAGGGACTGAACCGAGGCTCCAGCAGCGAGAGTGCTGAGTCCTAACCATTGGACCACCAGGAAATCCACCCTGAGTGGCCAACCCCCCCCCCCACCCCGCCCCGGCATTTTTTAAAGTTTACCATGTTAACCATTTTTATTTATTTGGTCGTGCTGCGTGGCTTGAGGGATGTTCCCCAACCAGGGATTGAATCCGGGCCATGGCAGTGAAAGCCTGGAATCCTAACCACTAGGCCACCAGGGAACTCCTCTTCCTACCTGTATTTCATACTATTCATTCAATCCACAAATATTTTACTGGGCATAAGAAGGGGGAACAAGGAGAGGGTAGAGGCTGTCAGGAAGCATCGCACGCTAGTTTTTATACCGCGAAACCAAGTATGAAGTACCTGGCTGCCTCTCACCCTCCCCCTTTTATCACTGGAGTCTCGATATAGTCTTAATATTCTCAATGCTGGGGTTATCTGTTCCAGGGCCCACTGGCTGTAGTTCTTTATCCCCGTGACCTCTGACTGTTGTGGGAGTGGTAAGAATCTACTTAGAGTACTTTACTTGGAAAGTAAAAAAAGAACGATTTATGATAGTCAGAGAACAGAAATATACATATACTTGGAAAGACAAGTCAGGTTGCAATTAGAATACCTTTTTAAAAGGTGTTAGTTACCCAAGGTTTTAGTTGTTTGGTCAAAATGAGACAAAAACATCGACGTTGATATCTATGCTGTCAGAAAGGTAACCATATAATCCGACTTGCACAGGGACTTAAAAGTAGGCGTCAGAAAAAAAAAAAAAAAAGTAGGCGTCAGATGATGGTTTTCCACTTGGGGTTAGGTACCTGGCAGATCTCTTTAACAACGAGCCTTGATTGTAACTACAGATTTTACAGACACTCAAGCTGGCCTGGGATTAACTATGGGCGCACAGTAGCCTAAGGCTGGTGTTTAGTCCACTGTCACCTTAAGGAAGCTCTCTGAATGTAACTGGAACACACAGGCAATCAACAGTCATAAATGCTGCGTTAACATCCCAGCAATGCTGCTTTAAGAGTCGCTGTTGAGCGGGCTCAGGACAGACACTCAAGACAAAAAGGAGTTTAATTTCTACCTCTTATCTCAGACGTTTCCACTTCACCCAAGCTTCTGCCCGATGGTCATAAAGCTGTTTTACCATGACACACACGGCTCTCCGTTAAGAAAGGAGCACAATGGCGTTAGGAATGGAGTAGCTGCTAACCAACCATCCCTGCTTCTTTAAAAGAGGAGAGTGGTGGGAGTGGGGGTGGGTAAAGCTAGCTGGCTTTATAAAGGGCTCTTTCTTTAAAGAGAAGAGAAGAAAGACCCTAAGCTCTATGGCCGCGCCTCGGTTTCTTAAGTTTCCTAAGCACCTTGTTTTGAAAGATTGCTCCTGGGTAGAAAGGACTCCCTAGTTCTGTTTAATCCCCCGTATCGTGCAGAGCGGGGAGAGCTCAGCCACCTGACTGCAGCATGGTGGGTTTTCTGCCCAAGTTTCAGGAAGATTCTCCCTTTACACCCGTGGTGCCTACCTGGGAATGCTGCCGTACAGAGCTCCAAAAGAATCGAAAACACCAAATGAATTAAGCTTTCGGTTTGCAAAGCTTTGGGGGATTACAGGATTGTGGGCCTGTAGTCTATTTCCATCCGTGACAGTTAAGTCTCAAGTTCAGCATTATACTTTCATAAAGAGAACAGGGTGAGCTTGAAATGATCGACACCCAGGGTCCTTTCAATGCTTAGGCTAAGCTAAAGCCAATGATGCCTCAGAAAATAAATTACAAGTAGAAGCGCTCGGCATCCTACAACCCAGGGTCTATCTGCTCAGAAGGGTGAAAAGTCGGAGTCAATGTGATTTTTAGCGGGTTCCTCAAAGTCACGGGGTTCACAGGAATGCCTTGGTAGCATCGGGGTGGCTGCAGTCAGGGGAAAGGCTACGACAGCAGGGAACCTGGGTATTCCTCCTCTGTTTCAACCAGCATTTCTTTTCAACATTGGAGTTTTGTGTAAGGATTTGAAAAGCGTTCCATAACTTTAAGAAATCAAACGGTTGGACTAGATCTGGGTTTCCTTTCAGCTCTGATACTTAGGATGAATACCCCTACCCCCTTGGGCCAAGGGGTTGGAAGTCACTTGTACCTAGTCGTCTGCACGGCTGTTTACACTTGTAACGAATGACTGAAGGCCCAGAAGCGTTGAAGATTTCCTCACTAATTCTGCGCTTACACAGTTGATATCAGACTCTGCAAACTTACTTCAAGGCACCCATGTCCCAGGAGCCTTGCTTACCTAAATAGTTAACGTTGCTACCCAGACATGTTGGCAGTTCACTGGCTCCAAGCAACTCAGGGGTTTTAATGCATTTAGAAGTCAGCCTGCCGTTGTTGTCTAATTGTCCCTGCAACGGTTAACATGGAAGAACAGTACGTAAGCTTCGGTTAAAAAAAAAACAAAAAACAACTGCATAGATCTTACGGTAAATACCAAGCCTACCAAGTGGGCTACGAAGTTCCCTGTAGGGCTCCGAGTGGCACCTTTGCAGGAGTGCTTCAGAAGGGATGCCCACAGTAAGATGTTTCTGCGTGTCAGGCTCAGACATGAACTTCAGCCTGCACAGAGGGGCTGCGGCTGCCACACTGCTGGGACTAGCAAGGCCAAGTGTTCACATCTTTCACAGCCCTCCCATTTGCTTGAGTGTACGGGTGTTATCATCTCCTGGAATTTTGTTCAGTCCATTTGTTTTGGCACTTCTGGGGCTGCCAAGGGCATTTATTTTTAGTCCAGCTCATTCCTACTGCTTGCCACTTGAACGCCAATCTTTCTATTCATAGGCTAAAACTCCTTTTAGGACAAGCAGCTTTTCAAGTCAGCAAAGAAGTTTTCCTACAAGGGAAGAAGGTTAGTAAGAGGAACTGAGGATGAGGGACTGAGCTGTATTCTGGCCTTACAGGCAGCCTCTCAAGCCTTGTGAGAACCAGTCGGGGGCCAGCTAAAAACTGTGAAATACTTGGGTTAATCCTGATTCACTCAATCCTACAGTTCAATTGTCAGTTTTCCCATTTACATCAGATTGAGATGATCTTGAGAATCATGGATAAATAACTTAATTTTTATTCTTAGCCAAACACTGTTCTAAGACCTCAGTTTCTTAATTGATTTAATTCTCAATCCTACACAGTCAGCGCTACTGTTCCCCTTTTACATACCAGGGAACCTGTTTGGGGAAGGGAGGACAGTATTTGCCCACGATCACCTTGGGCAGAACTAGAATTTGAACTCAGGCGGTCTGGCTCCAGATACCATGTGATTGAGCACGCATCAACTAGAGCACCTGACTCAGGACCACTTCCTTCCAGAATATTCTGCTGACTTGTGAGGTGGGTAGTAGTGTCAGTTTAAATTAATCCAGAATTAGGTACGATCACTTGTCAGGATGTCACTGTCCTAACACAGCCTTATTGTTGAGATAGAGCCCACCCTCCCGTCCCCATTTTGATTTTTAAAAACTGCTGCCTCAGTATCCCTAGCAGGTCTTTTCCTAGAAGGACTATAATGCTTGGTCTTCTTGTCTAGAAAGAGCTAAGGCCCTCCTGATATATTTGGGAAGTTATTAGTTTTGTGGGTGGTAAAAGTCAGTGGTTCTCAAGATCGCGTTTGTATCAGAAACCCCTGAAGGACTTACTAAAACACAATGCTGCCCCCTCACCAGAGATTCTGACTTTGTAGGTCTAGCATGGGGCCCAAGTTTGCATTTCTATTGAGTTCCCGGAGGCTGTTGACCTAGCTGGTCCCTGACCACACTCTGAAACCACTGCGGGAAGGTTAGGAGGCTAAGATTCTACCCACAATGCGGGTGACTACTTCATTCTCAGGGTTGGACTCTATAGTACTCACCCCATAAGTCGTGTGCATCACTAGATGGACATAGGTGACAACTGCCAATCGAACAACAGAGATTATGATGACGACCTTTGTGCCATGAGGTAAAATCTACTTGGATATCTTAATAGGCGTACACGGTAAAGAGGTTCTTCTAAAATCTGTCTTCCCATCCCCATGTGCCTGATCTTTGACTGACCCACCACTTACTCTAAGTCAGTAGTCCAACCGTGAGCCTAGATTCTTCTCCTCTGACATTTTGCCATCAAGTCCTGGGCATGTCCAAGCACTCATCTCTCACTGGATCTAAATTGGTCTCTTGTTCCTCTGCCTCCAGGCTGCCGTGTTCTCTATCCACATCAATATGGTGAATCAGGCAGCCAAGAATGGCCCAGGGTGCCAGGGATGGGATCACTTGCAGGCTTCTCACGGGCTCTAGGATTGAGTCTAGTTTCCTACCCATTTCCCCCGGCTTCTTCCTATTGCTTACCACCCGTTCAAATGTCATCCTTGAACGAGCCCCTCAATTGCTTTCTTGACCAATTAGGTGTGGTCTGGCTGCTTTCTCACTGTCTCCTGTGCCTGTCACAGAGCCGTCACATACTGAGATGTGCTCACCTACGTGTTTCCATCTCTACAAGCGGAGATCCCCTATGGCAGGGCCTGGAATGTGTCTTTGTAAGTTGGGACCGGGTGCCTGACGTCTAAAATGTTTTTAGGCACTAGCGAGTGTTCCCCAATGCATCCGTTGATTTGTTAGTTCACTAATAAAGTTGGTCTGAACTACAGATTTTTTTCCCAAAGCATTCTTCCCAGGTTTTCTGAACTTGAAACCAAGTATGAGCAGTTGTTTCACTAGTTAGCGTACTTTGAAAGACTCTTAGGTTACAAAGGCCACAGTTCTCAATGCCTACGAGGTACTTTCACCTCATCTTCAGAAACTTTATCATTTAAAAACAGAGCACTTTCCTGCACTTACATATCAGAATGAGTGTGTCAGTGTGGGTCCGTTAGCCTCGTTTCCACGTGAGGAGAGAGGTTCCGGCACGCAGGGCTCACTGGTAAAGTTAGAAATTTCAGGGCTTTTACCTCTGACGGATTTTAGCGCTCTTTGGTAACGTTGGCAGCCATCCATTGTTGATTGAGTGCTGTCACCTTTGTAGGATCATCTGCAGAGATGGACTAATTCCTGGCTTTGTCACATGAGAGTCTAAGTTCTCGGTGAGTTTTGAGAAATCTTCGTAAGCTGTAACCCATGTGGTGTGTGGGACCTCCAGCAATCTTCAGCTGCTACCTGCCTCTTTCATGATTAAGTCTTGACCACTGGGTCTGCTCGCTCCCATCCAGAGCTTCTATTCCAGGCTGTCTCTGGATCACTGATTTCCTGGTTTGACTTTCCCACTACACTAAATGTCATGAAGGAAGAGCCCAACTTCTTGGTCGCTGTGTCGCCTATGCCTGGTGCTATATGGCATGTGGTGGGCACTCAGTAAATGGAAGTCAAGTGCTTTTGAGCAGCGGTACAAAGGATGCTGGCATCAAGCTACCACCTACTTAGGGAACCTACAGATCAGTTAGTAGCTCAGACCTTGGAAAGGTATCTTAAGAAAACTAAAGATTAGAGGCAGTCTATAAAAGAACCTTATTTACTCATAGTATCTGGGGGAAGAATTATAACACACGATGTAACTTGCAAATGTTGTCTATCACCAAGGGTTTTATCGCCTCCCTTGTTTGGCAAATTACAAGCCCGACCCGATAGCCCACCCCTCCCTCTCCCACAACCATGGTCCTATCTTATAGTTTCTGCCCCCAAAGTTCTCTCTTAAATACAGGGCCATGAATGCCCTTTCCCTGCTCCGCCCACCCATGCAGCATCTTTAAAATACAAAGTGGGCAAAAGATCTCTAAGCAGATATTAAGCCACTTCTAGCAGAATCGCTGTATTTATTCTCCCAGCACCTGGCAGGCATTCTCTTGTTAATTTAGAGCCACCATCTAGCCATCAGGCCCAAACTTTTCTAGGAAACTTCGCATGAAGGGCAACGTGTGCTAAGTTTAAGGTATCACCTGCCATCTCATTTAGTCCCTGCAGTGCATCTAGTGTATCTAACTAGGCAGTGTTAACAATGTTTAGAATTTTTATCGAAAACCAACAGAAAAGCTTAGCAGAGACACCAATTCGGACTGAAAAAATGCAGAGTGACACTGAGGTAATCGTCCTTTACAAAGCCAGATTCTCCTAGAGCTAAGCCATTCCTCTGTCTTTAAGTCCTTCGAAAAGCTATCAGTCTTCAGATTTCCTAGCCAACAACTCTTTAGGTGGGCCAGAACACTGCCCCCGGACCACTTACTTCTGCTCAACAGGTACATCTCCTCCATCTCTGCCCAGGTATTCTTGGACTCTTTCTCTTGAAAGCAGTCTCCGTGCTGTGGCTTAAGCACAGACGGGAACAAACGAAGCAGTGTTGAGTCTATCACGTAACTACCTGGAGAGCAGCCGTATTAGCCCACCCTGAGAAATGCTTCTAAGGCAGGAACTTTTATCATAAGCTTCATTATAGAGCTTATCATAGTCCTTTGAGGGATTTAATTTTTTATAGACTAGTAATGTGAAGGTGGCTTTCCAAAGAAAGGTCAGTATCCAAAGTAAATTCAATTATGACTCGAAATTCTATAGATGACCACCTAAATTTGATCACTATTCCCTCTAGAGAGGGACAACTTTATTCACATTCTGTAAGAACTAGAAAATGGTCTAAATAGCTAATATCTACATTTCTATGTGGTGCTCCAGGTCTTCTGGTCTCTGGACCAAAACCCGAAGCCCTACGGCTGGGGGCTGTTCCCTTGAGCTTCTGGTTGTGCTCTACTCTAGGAGTTCTTGCTAAGTCTGATCAGTTTGACATTCCTCCTGGAACAGAAGGGGCTTGTGACTATTTTTCACCTCTCCTAGAACTGTAACAAAACTACTCAAGTGAGATTGGGTTTATGGGTATCCAATTTTATAAAAGGCAGAAGCACTTCTTTGGAGCACGGAGGCTGCTATAATTAAAATATACAGTATGGTTATATTGAAGTCCTAACATTTGGCAGTTCTACTGAACTTGGCCTTTATACATGCTTTAGGTATCTAGGGACTCCAAACAATTCGAGCAAAGAACCAAAATGAGCCAGGGCAGGTACACAGCTAAATGTCACGTGAATTGGGCAAAGGGGCGATCTGGGGAGCAATGCTGCTCCAGACCACGGGCAGCCGTCATTGCCAATGAAGGACTGACTGGTGACCCTCCTTTAAAGAGTCCCTGCTCACATGCTCATTCTTTGATCTAGATGAGGATTACGATTATTGTCATAGCTCCTCTTGGTGCTATCTGGATAAGTCAGGTTTATTTTCCCTCTGCCCTCCGGTCTCCTGTCCCTCCAGGTACTGCCAATTTCACCAACCCACTCCCCACAAGAGGAGAAGTTCCGTTGACTCTTTTGTTGGTGGCTAGCCATATCTGAATAGCTCGCACAAAACCCTGGTTCTTCTAGGCTCTGGCCTTAATGAATATATAGTACCCCAGATCCTAATCTTGACTACCTAGGCTGGAGGAAAATGTCCTGGAACTCCCAGGGATTTTTTTCCATCAGGTACGCTCCATTACTGAATTTTAATTTCTCTTGTTAGCCTGACTTAAGTTCCTTGGCAGAGTCTTAAAGCACACGTGCCCTGTCCTAGAGTATTTTAGACCAGCATCATGCGTGTGTATGGGCAGAGTGTAGAAGACCAGGACCAGAAAGTCAGTCCGTATGCCTTGGGGCTTTGAACTTCAGACAGGAGCCAGCCTGGGTTAGCTTAGGGTCAATACCTGCCTCAGCCAACCCCCAATTTCCTCCAGCTCAGAAAGGATGTGTCTCCTTTCCTTCGAAGAATTTAAGTCTAACTCATTTCAACAATTTAGGTGCATTCATAGCGTTCTATAGGATAAAGTTAACCTCCAGTGGAAAGTTATTTTACATTAAATTAAAAGAATATGAAAAGAACGCAGCAAAAACGAATCTCCTCTCCCACCTTTCTGGACAGTCATCAGTGGTTTCTGGTATATCGGAGTCTTTTGAAATGATATGAAAGGTGTAATGTAAGCCATGGCACTACTCTGAGCAATCGTTTAATAAGTTAGTATTGCTCAATCATTAATGATTAATGTTAGAGTCTGAAAACTTTTCAGGGCTTTTCCAATCTCTTAGTTTGGTTACACATCAGGGGTCATCTTCACTAGACACTCGCCGTTTTTCAAGGAGTCCAGGCAGGCGAAAGCATTTGAGAGAACAGTCCATTGGAGCCTGTCAGTTTTTCACGTTCCCTTAAAGGTAACATTTCTCAGGCTGCTAAATTACGAGCCCGCGGAGCCACGTGACCAACCTAAACGTGATCGGGCGGCCAGCCAATCGCAGAGCGCAGAAAAGCCCGTCGCAGCTTCTCACGCTCGGGACAGTCAGAACCTAAGGGCAGGGGGCATTCGGAGACTCAACCCCCACAAGTATTGCTTGAGGGGCTGCTTGACCATACATTAAAGTTCGCTCTCACTTCAAGAGACTCGTGACTGCGGGCAGGAGGGTCTCCCAAGCCACCGGGCGACAGGAGCTAGGGACTCTGGAGTGGGTACTTAGGACGGGGGCAGTTTTCCGTCCCATTTCCCCAGAGGTGGCGAGCCAGCCCCTTGGTGTCATGTCGAGATCACTTCAGGGACCTGCCAGGATTCTCACCGAATCCTCTTAGAAGGGCTTCGTGTCGCCTGCCTGAGAAAGTTGTGCGGCCCCTAATGAGAGAGTGGCTGAGGACAGGGCTCCCAGGCCCAGTGCGGCACACCCTGGGGACCCGACAGTTGTCCCCACCGCCCTCCCCAACAAGCCACAGTCACACACCAGCTCTCCCAGCTCTCGTGCTACTCCATTTGATCTACTGGTTAGAATGAAGGCTAATTACAGTCACCAGATAAGGACCCAATTCCTCTCGAGGAAATCTCACCGGGAACGAGGCTCAGCAAACTAACCTGATTAAGTCTTCGTTCCACTCCCCTCCCCCGTTCAGCTATCCTGGAGACCCGAGAGGTTTACAAACGCTCCCCGGAGAGCGGAGAAACATCTAGAGGTGAGTCCTATTTGATTCAAGCCTCACTCTTCCTCTAACCCGCACTACACAGAGACTGCCCGGCGCCCGGGGAGTCGCAGTCCGGGTGCGCAGGCTGCGCACTTCTAGCCGCTCGGCGTAGACTCCCGGCGGCAGCCCACCGAACGTGCGGGTTCCTCGCCGCCGCGGGGAACCCCACTCCCGGTCGGCACCCGGCGCCCCGCATCGCCGGAGGCGCCCTTCCTCACCCACCGCCCGCTCTCACCCTCCGTGAAGTCCGAGGGGCGCTCCGGGGGCTGCCGCGCACGTCCCGGCCCACCCGGCCCCCTGCCTCCTTCCTAACACTCCGCCTGGCAGAAGAGACACAACCATTGTTCAACGGCTCAGAAGCCCATATTCCCCATCCCCGGCCAAGCGGAGTGAGAAACGAGGCAAAGCACAGGTTTTAGGGGAGGCAGTGTAAGGGAATGAAGACTAGTTCGGGCAAGGCTTTAGGACACCCCAAATCCCACTATCCCCCCAGCCTGGCTCCCGGGAGCCGCGGTGCTGACAGCTCAGAGGCGCCACCAGGGTGGGGAGGGAGAGAAGGCGACGAGAGTGAAGAGGCGCCTCCTAGGAGGGGGGTGGGCAAAAGGAGACCCGCGCCTCGGGGCCCCCTGGCGCCCCGGCTAGGTCCGGGCAGGCCGCGGAGGGGCGCGTCCTCACTCACCCGCTCCGGTGGTGCCGCTCTCCCGGGGCGCCCAGCACAGCGCGAGCAGCAGCCAGAGCGCCCAGCGCGCGGACGTGCCCATGGTGCCCGTCTGGATGGTGCCGCCGCCGCCGCCGCCGCTCGCTCCGCACAACAAGTTACCAGCCCTTCGGAAAGGAGGAAGGAGGTGGGGGCGGGGAGGGAGGAGGGGGAAGGGGAGGAGGGGAAGGAGTTCGAAGGGGGGTAAAGGGAGCAGGGAAGAAGAGGCGCACCCCCTCCCCTACAACTTGCACAATCTACCCCCCACCAGCCAACCCACCCACCCACCTACCTCCCCGGGCTGCAGCGGTAGTGCAAGCCGAGCCCGCGGGCAGAAAATAATGCAGGCGCTGCAGAGGACGGGAGGGAAGAGGAGGGGAGAAAGGGAGAGGGGGGTGGGGAGCCAAGAGCGGAGAAGACAGAAGAGAGAGGAGCCGGCCGCGGAGCACCCACCCTGGCGGCCGCTGGAGCGCGGGGTGAGGAGCGAGGAGGGGGCAGGAGGGGGAGTGGTCAGCGGGGGATGGGGGCGGGCGCGGCGGCTTCAGCCCTCCCTCCCCACCCTCGACGCGCTCCTCTTATAAGCTCGGGGCAGCCAGGTTCCTGCGTCAGGGTTGTGTGAGTGTGCGTTCGAGTGTGAGCGTGAGTGGCCGTGGCCGCCGCCGCCACCCGGAGTGCTCCCGGGGCTCGGCTGCTCCGCGCGTCCGCCCGGGGCTCACGGGGGCCCGGGGCGGCCGCTGGTTGGCTCGCGCGCCGCCCTCGCCTCCAATCCCCGGTGCCTGCCCTAATTTCCTGATCCAGGGAACCTGCCGCCGCAGCAGCTGTGCGCTCCCTACAGTCATTACTGTACCTTCCCGGCAGCCGCCAACCGTAAATGCAGCAGCAGCAGCAGCAGCAGTGGCAGCAGCAGCAGTTAGCACTGATGCAACTACTGAGGCTATTGCCACCGCCTTCCCAGTAACGCGGCTTACAGCCCGGAGGGGGGGACTTGCAGTTTCCAGGGGCAACAAGCGTCTCTCTACCACCTTCTCCTGCGCCTCAAAGAGGGCTGGTCCTGTGAGGCTGGTAGGTAGCTTCTTTCTTGGGCCTCCTCTCTCCACTTAAAAGTGATGAAGAGGAGTGGATCTAAACGTTTGGGCTACTTTGGTGTGGGGTTGGGGATGCCTGTCTCAGTCAAACGCTAAGATGCCATTTTTGCTAAAAATTAAATGTGTCTTTAAGTGAGAGCGTGTGTGTAAGGAGAGTGCGCGCGGTTGTGGTTGGTCCTCTGTAACAGAATGGGACGAAAGTAACCCAGTCTGGGCTGAGGAGGAGGGGGATATCGATAGCGCAGCTCTGCATTCTCTCATCAGCGATTATAGTTAATGGCTAATTGCACAAATGATAGTCAGAGGGCCTGTAATTAGAAGCTTAACCTTTTCTTGCTTGGGGGAGGGGAAACCCGGTTTATTCTTCTTGATATAGTTTGCAACATTCAATTACAAGGCTCAAGGAAAGAAAGAAGGAAGCAAAGGCAAGACTCCTGTAAAGGATTGATTCCTGTTTTGTGTCTGGCAATACTGAGCCTGTAATTTGCTTTTGTGTACTTCAGTTTTCTTGCACAATTTCCCCTGGTTGTCCCCATTTAACCAGACGGGGAGGACACACCGGGCTATTTCACCTTCTTAAATAAAGGGTTTGTATATTTTTAAAAAGTAGTTTCGATCTCGAACGACTCAAACTCCACCGATTTCAATAGGACCAGCTCTGACGCTATTCTGTCGATGATGAGAGAAGTAGAGGGCTCCTGGCTAGCTATATTCCTCTTGTCTTGGTGCTCCAGGGCATTTGTCAAGGCTAACCATCAGATGGGATGTTTATTAGGAACTTGCTGGATCCAGGAGATGGAGAGGAGAGGAAAATTCCAGGTCAGGATACACTTTGGGGTGGGGTCAGAGGATACCCAGATTGTGAATGGTCTCCACGAAGGGGCTTAACTCTGTCAATATGTATTGGTGGAGACTTGCACTACAGTTCATTTTGAACTCTGGTTTGCTCGCTCTGTGGTTACACGTTTGATACAAACTGCAGCAGACGCACATGTGTTGCGTGTGAAACAGTTGAGCTCTGCTTTATGCCATTAGTAGTGAAGATGCATGCAGGTGTTGCTCACCTAGCAGGCATTAAGGGATGGTGGTAAAACAGGTGTGTGGCATTTTCAATATTCTCGGGGTTCTGAAAGAGTACATTAATATAGTCGTGTGGTTTGTTTCTAATATTTTACTCAGAGATAAATATGTGTACTATAAGCTGAACACTGATATGGTATAATAAGATTTACCTTTGACATACACGTTATGCTTTCTATCTCTCCAAAGGATATAAATAACCTGTTGGTGCACTTAGCTGCGGCTCTGTGTTCAACCCTGTAGCTCTCTTGTTGGATCAAAAGGAAGCATAACTTTTGGCTCTACCTCTCATTGGCTGTGTAACTTGGGAAAATCTCAGTGCCTGTCTGTGCCTGCCTTCTGACTTACAAACTGGACACAAAACCAGTTCACATAAAGTCAAAGTGCTCTGTGGCCTCAAGGACCAGCTCTCTGCAAAGTGTTGATTATTAGAAGGAAAGGTTGTAAGGAAGAGTGAATTTGATTAATATAGAAAGTAACCGAATAACCAAAATGATAAATTTATCATGAGTGGAGATGGGTGTGGTTGAACTAGGCTCAGAGAGGCTGACACTGCTGCATATAGAGCCTTCAGGTAAATGCATAGGCAACCCCACTCCCACAATCTACCACGTTCGTTAAGTTGTTGAAGCAACACACACTGAGCGTCCCTGGGTAGCAGGCGCTGTGCTAGGCAGTAGGTATACGGAGATGTTTGTCTAAGGAAGCTCAGTATCTGGTGGGGGAGGCAGAGAAGTTGGCGATTGTGGTACCCTAGGCACAGCACACGCTTAGGCTTCAAGGTGCTATAAGGTTATAGGCAAAGAGTAGCTAATCTGACTGGGGGACCAGAGGGTCAGAAAAGGCTTTCCAGAGCACTTGTCTCTGAGCTGAAGTCATGACTTTTACCAAGCCTTTCCAATTCTCTTTACTGCTGGACACATGGTAGGATTGCACTTCCTGGCTCCATTATAGTTAGGTGGGGCTGAAAGACGAATTTTGGCCAACTATTTGTGAGCGGAAGTTCTAGGGTGTCACTTCTGGACTGGGGCATTTAGTGGGACTTGCATGAGACCCTCTCTTTTGGTCTGCATGGTGACTAGAGATGCTCAAGAGATGGCTGCTCCATTAGCCTGGTCTGAATGACTAGACTGAGTAGTTCTCTGCTGTCTCCATGTCTCTGGCAATGATCACGTAGCGTAGAGGTCAGCAGATGGCCAGTGACCTGTCTCTATATGACCTATGAAAAAGAGTGGTTTTTACATTTTTTAAAGAGTTATACAAAAAAGTGAAGAAGAAGAAAAGGCAACAGAAATTGTATGTTGCTCACCAAGTGTGTAATATTTACCATCTGGGTCTTTAGAGAAAAAACTTACCGCCTCCTGACATTGAGTGAAAAATAAACCTTTGCTGTCTTTATCTACTGAGCTTTTGTTACCGCAGCATGACCTCTCGTTCGTTAACTTGACTGATACTCTGGGTGAAGGGGGAAGGAAGACCTTGGTGAACAGAGGGAACAAAGGCAAAGAGAACATCAAGTGTTGAGGAAACGCAGGGGCTTCAGGATGGTTCCATAATGGGGTTGCAGTGGGCTGACAGCAGGAGGTAAGGCTAAGGAAGAAAGTCAGGGCCTGGATTATATGGAAATGTGTATGAAATGCCAACACTTTGGTTTTTTGCATTTAAAAAAACTTTTTTTAAATTAAAGTATAGTTGATTTACAATGTTGTGTTAATTTCAGGTGTATAGCAAAGTGATTCAGTTATACATATACATATATGTGAGAATATGTATATATTCTTTGTCGGATTCTTTTCCATTATAGGTTATTACAAGATATTGAATATAGTTCCCTGTGCTGTATAGTAGGTCCTTGTCGTTCATTTATTTTATATATAGCATTGCATATCTGTTAATCCCAGACTCCTAATTTATCTCCCCCCCTTTCATGCCAACACTTCGGACTTGATGCTGTTGGCCATGGTGAGGACTTGTGATGGATTTCTACCGTGATAGATTGTGATCAGAGGCCTGACATTCCGTGTGTTTTAGAAAGTTCACTCTGACGTGAAGTGGTCTGTAGGGTGACTTCTTTGGGAAGCAGTGTAGGATGAGACTAGAGGAAGAACAGTTAGAGGCCCTGGGAGTGACGGAAGGCACCAGGAAAGGACAGGAAGAAGCTATTATTTGCAGTCAGAAATATTCATGTAATTCTTTCATGAGATTTTTCTCCCCAGTCCTCTGCATATAGCTTCAATTAATTAATTAATTTAGTTATTTGTTTTGCGGTACGCGGGCCTCTCACTGTTGTGGCCTCTGCCGTTGCGGAGCACAGGCTCCGGATGCGCAGGCTCAGCGGCCATGGCTCACGGGCCCAGCCGCTCCACGGCATGCGGGATCTGCCCGGACCGGGGCACGAACCTGTGTCCCCTGCATCGGCAGGCGGACTGTCTACCACTACGCCACCAGGGAAGCCCTGCATCAGCTTTTAGAACAGTGTTTTCCAACCATGGTCAATCCGTAAGAATCCCTGGGGATTTCCCTGGCGGCGCCGTGGTTAAGAATTTGCCTGCCAATGTGGGGGACACGGGCTCGAGCCCTGGTCCGGGAAGATCCCAGATGCCGCGGAGCCTGCGCGTCCTGAGCCTGTGCCCCGCAACGGGAGAGGCCACAACAGTGAGAGGCCCGCATACCGCCAAAAAAAAAAAAAAAAGAAAGAAACCCTGGAAATGTGTGTTAAAAACACAGATTCCCAGGTCCCTCCCTTGGAGATCCTGACTCTGTAGGTCTAGTCCAGCCCAAGAGGCTGGACTTGTAACCTTACTCCAGGCGACTCTTAGGATTAGCCATGATTAAGAAAGCTTCCTAGAGAATGTCTTCTTCAATGCAGTCTTAACTGCTAAGTAGCTTTACTTCTCTCAAACCTGTATGTATATATTTGTCCAATTTCCCCAGGGAAAGTGGGTTAGGGCCCACAGAGAACGGGAGGGTTAATGTTGGGCATTTCTTTTTCTTCAAGCCCTGGAAACTAATAAATATGGGCAGCAGAAGTCATCTTCAAACCATGTTGCTAGGCTGAAGCACTCATTACTGTGTTTTCTACTTCATAGCCTTACCATAGGAAGTAAGAATTGAAATGAACTGTCCCCTTCTGGAGCCTTCTCCTTCTACAGTAGTTTGACGGTACTTTCTCAGGCCTCCACTCCACCATTTTCTAATTGTGTGGCAGCCAGTGAAATAAACGGGATTCACCCCACTCTAGGCTTTACACGTAGGATCTCTGATGGTTTAAACCAGTGGCTCACAAACTTTAGCTTTCGTGAGAATCACCTGCAGGACTCGTTAAACACGGATTGCTAGGCACCATCCCAGAGTTTCTGGTTCAGCTGGTCTGGGGTGGAGCCAGAGTATTTGCATTTCTAACAAGTTTCCAGGAGATGCTGATGTCACTGGTCAGGGAACACATTTTGAGAACCATCGCTCTAAATCCATCAGCATAACTTCCCCCCTCAGCCACTGTGATCAATTCAAGGGTCTCAGCCAGTCAGCCTGTGGTCTTCTGGCCACACTGATTGGATACTTCAGTCCTAAGCACATTATTCAAGTCGATCCAGTTATAATGAAGTTCAGGATTTTTGCTTGGTTAGAAAGGCACCCTTTTTTTCTTTTTCTTTTTTTTTCCTTTTCACTGACTTCTTATTTTTAATTTTTTTTCCAGTGTTGTTATTTTTAATTAATTTAATTAAAAATTTTATTTTATATTGGATCATAGTTGATTAGCAATGTTGTGTTAGTTTCAAGTGTACAGCAAAGTGATTCAGTTATTCATATCTATGTATCTATTCTTTTTCAAAGTTGTTTCCCATTTAGGTTATTACAGAATATTGAGCAGAATTCCCTCTGCTATATGGTAGGTCCTTGTTGGTTATGTGTTTTAAATATAGTAGTGTGTACATGTCAGTCCCAAACTCCTAACCTATCCCTCCCCCTCCCCTTCCCCCTGGTAACCATAAGTTCAATCTCTAAATTTGTGAGTCTGTTTCTGTTTTGTAAATAAGTTCATTTATCATTTTTTTTAAGATTCCTCATATAAGCAATATCATATGATATTTGTCTTTCTATGCCTGACTTACTTCACTTAGTATGGTAATTTCCAAGTCCATCCATATTGCTGCAAATGGCCTTATTTCATTATTTTTAATGGCTGAGTAATATTTCATTGTGTGTGTGTGTGTATATGCGTGTGTATATATATATATATATATATATATATACACACACACATACATATACACATACATACACACACATATAAATACATGGAATGTATGTACCACATCTTCTTTATCCTTTCATCTGTCGATGGACATTTAGGTTGCTTCCATGTTTTGGCTATTGTAAACAGCGCTGCAATGAACATTGGAGTGCATGTATCCTTTTGAACCATGTTTTTCTCTGGATACATGCCCAGGAGTGGGATTGTTGGATCATATAGTAGTTCCATTTTTAGTTTTTTAAGGAACCTCCATACTGTTCTCCATAGTGGCTGTACGAATTTACATTCCCATCTACAGTGTAGGAGGGTTCCCTTTTCTCCACACCCTCTCCAGCATTTACTGTTTTTGATGATGGCCATTCTGACTGGTCTGAGGTGATATTTCATTGTAGTTTTGATTTGCATTTCTCTGAGAATTAGAGATGTTGAGCATCTTTTCAGGTGCCTCTTGGCCATCCGTATGTCTTCTTTGAAGAAATGTCTGTTTAGGTCTTCTGCCTACTTTTTGACTGGGTTGTTTGTTTTTTTTTTGATATTGAGTCATATGAGCTGTTTGTAAATTTTGGAGACTAATCCCTTGTCGGTTGCATTGTTTGCAAATATTTTCTTCCATTCTGTGGGTTGTCTTTTCGTTTTGTTTGTGGTTTCCTTTGCTGTGCAAAAGTTTTTGAGCTTAATTAGGTCCCATTTGTTTGTTTTTGTTTTTTACTTCCATTTCTCTAGGAGACAGATCCAAAAAGATATTGCTGTGATTTATGTCAATGAAGAGTGTTCTGCCTTTGTTTTTTTCTAAGAGCTTTTATAGTATCTCATCTTACATTTAGGTCCTTAATCTGTTTTGAGTTTATTTTTGTGTATGGTGTTAAAGAATGTTCCAATTTCATTTTTCTACATGTAGCTGTCCAGTTTCCCAGCACCATTTATTGAAGAGACTGTCTTTCATCCATTGTATAGTCTTGCCTCCTTTGTCGTAGATTAATTGACCATAGGGGCGTGGGTTTATTTCTGGGCTTTCTATCCTGTTCCATTGATCTATATTTCTGTTTTTGTGCCAGTACCATACTGTTTTGATGACTGTAGCTTTATAGTATAGTCTGAAGTTGGTGGGGGGGCGGGGTCTGAGTCCTCCAGCTCTGTTTTTCTTTCTCAAGATTGCTTTGGCTATTTGGGGTCTTTTGTGTCTCCATACAAATTTTAAGCTTTTTGTTCTAGTTTTGTGAAAAATGCCCTTGGTAATTTGATAGGGATTGCGTTGAATCTGTAGATTGCCTTGGATAGTATAGTCATTTTGGTGGTATTGATTCTTCCAATCCAAGAACATGGTATATCTTTCCATTTGTTTGTGTCAGCTTTGATGTTTTTCATCAGCATCTTGTAGTTTTCAGAGTACAGGTTTTTTTGTCTCCTTAGGTAGGTTTATCCCTAGGTATTTTATTCTTTTTGATGCGATAGCAAATGGGACTGTTTCTTTAATTTCTCCTTCTGATCTTTCATTGCTAGTGTATAGAAGTGCAACAGATTTCTGGGTATTAATTTGTATCCTGAAATTTTACCGCATTCATTGATGAGCTCTAGTAGTTTTCTGATAGCATCTTCAGGATTTTCTATGTATAGTATCATGTCATCTGCAAACAGTGACAGTTTTACTTCTTTTCCAATTCGTATTCCTTTATTTCTTTTTCTTCTTTGATTGCCATGGCTAGGACTTCCAAAACTATGTTGAGTAGAAGTGGCAAGAGTGGACATACTTGTCTTATTCCTGATCTTAGAGGAAATGCTTTCAGCCTTTCACCATTGAGAACGATGTTGGCTGTGGGTTTGTCATATATGGCCTTTATTATGTTGAGGTAGGTTCCCTCTATGGCAAGGCACTCTTTTATAAGCAATGTGGTGTATGGACTTAGGCCAGGACTTCTGTAGCCATTGTGCCACTGTGAAGGAAGCCAATCTGAAGACCAGCTGACTAATGGAGAAGAGGAAGCTGAGAGAATCAGGGAAACAGCACCCAAACTGGAGCTGGAGCCCACGTGCGATTCTCCTGAAAGCTGCCATTTGTAGGACTTTCACTTTTCTTAGCAAATAAATTCCCTTTGTTGCTTAAGCCCAGTATGGATTGAGTTTTCCATTGTTAACAAGTAATTAGCTGATAGAGGTGCCCTCTTGAGGGAAGTAGCGTGTATATGGTAAAGCACTGGGCAAAACTCCACCTGTGGACGTATTTACAGTGGAAATAACACGCCCACCCCTTCTGGCGTGGTTTTGGAAGAGGAATGCAGCTATCAGTAAGGACCGTCTTAAACAGTTGCTCTCTTGGGCATCCGGACCAAGTCGACTCCCGCCATACCTCAGCCCTGAATCAAACACTCCGTGTGGGCTTATTACAAATGAACCTTTATTGAGGGTTACGATCTAATAAGAACACTTTTTTTTTTGAAATCCCAAGGCCAAAGACTATTTTGCAGATAGCTTTTGAAGAATTTCAGAGAGTAAAAGTGTGGCCAAATGTGGTAAAAATAGAGTGATGTTTAGAGAGAAACTCCAAAATGGGTTGAGTATGAGGGTGGACCAGCGATTCTCAGCTGGGAACAGTGTTGCCCCCAGTGAACATTTTTGAGTTGTCTTGCCTCCCTGTAGTTGTTTAGGGGGTTGAGCCCAGGGCTGCTGCTGCTTATCCTACAGTGCACAGAACAGCCCCCTCAGCAAAGAATTATCTGTATCAATGGTGCCACAGTTGAGATATCCTGGGCTAGACTAGGTAAAGTCAGACGATTCTGAAATGTATGAGCTTTTTACCTCGAACAGGGTAGGGGAACATTATTTGGAACTTGGATGGCCCGTTAGAAGGATGTTGTCCCTTTGAACAACGAAAGGACAAACTGGGTTTTGTCCAGTCGATGACAGCTGTGAATGCAGTATCAAAAGGCAATGTGTAGATTTACAGACCCGGGAGATGTAAAGCAAACGACGAGTAGATTCCATTCAAATTGAGGTAGACCAATGTAGGCTATCTACACTTTGGCTGCGTTGTGAATTCGTAGTGCCCTTTAGTTTGCAAGGGTTTTGTTTTGTTTTTCAAGGCAGGGACGAAGTGCTTGACTACTTCTACTTTAATTCTGATAGTTAATTCCTCTGATCCTTGTCCCAAATTTGATTGCTTTCATTTGTCCTAAATGCCATTTACAAGAGGTTTTAGAATGTAGTGCTATAGCATTTAAAACACTCTTACAACTGGAGTGTTTTTGGAAGTAGGGGCTTTGTGGTCCCTACTGTGCTAGCTAAGTATAGATGCTTATTAGAACATAAGAATTTTAATCTGCAAGTTATGAGTAATGCAGTGAGCTGTAAAGCATGTACCATTTCACCAGGAGAGTTCCATTTTCAAACTTTTAGGAGTTTTGTGGAAATGGATAGTTGATATATCTGATGTTGTTTTAGTTGGCTACGTATGTAGTTTAAATTCGTATGACATGGCCGCTTGCATTCCTTGAAGGACTGAGTTTCTACATGGATATGCTTCTGTCCAACCTGGCTCTTTGAGAAGGTTTTGTCCTAGCATCTCTAAATCGTTTAGAAACACATTTATGAGGAGTTCAAATGCTGATGACTGTGTCTGGAGTGTGGAGGGAAGCCTGGGTTTTCCAGCCTGCTTTTTATGGTTGTTTGAAGGAGGTGCAAGTAATTCTGAACTGTTGAAGGGTAGAGTGGCTTAAGGTGGGAGTAGATACCAGAGGGGTAGCCAGGTACATTTGGGGAAGTTAGTTGTGTATCGTTTTGATCTGTACCCCATAAGCAGTTAGTAAACCATTGAAGGTTTTGGATCAAGAAATGATGGATCAGATATATGTCTTCAGAAATATGATTATTTGAGAAGGTGATTATGGCTGTATAGGATCCAGAGGTCGCCCTATGTGGTCCCTGAAAGCCTTTGTGCCTTCAATGCATGCAGGGAGGCAATGTAGGTTAACAATTATGAGAGAAGGTGCTGGAACCAGTCTTCCTGGGTTCAAAGCTTGGCTCAATCACTTACTGGCTGTGAAATTTTGGGCAAGTTATTTAACCTCTCAATATGCCTTAGTTTTTTCACCTGAAAAATGGAGATAACAAGTATGCCCACTTCTTTTAAGAATTCAGGGCTTCCCTGGTGGCGCAGTGGTTGAGAGTCCGCCTGCCGATGCAGGGGACACGGGTTGTGCCCCGGTTCTGGAAGATCCCACATGCCGTGGAGCGGCTGCGCCCGTGAGCCATGGCCACTGAGCCTGCGCGTCCGGAACCTGTGCTCCGCAACGGAAGAGGCCACAACAGTGAGAGGCCCGCGTAATGCAAAAAAAAATAAATAAATAAAAAGAAAAAAAGAATTCAGTGCACTCATATTGATACAAGTAAAGCAGTTAGAAATATGCCTGGCATATAATAAATGCTCAGGAATTGTTAGCGACTCTTGTTAATAGTAATGACATTTATTGTTTTCTTGTTGTTTTTATTATTACCAGCACCTCCCGTGTAAAAGAGGCAAAGGGATTACAGGTGTGGGCCCAGGATTGGAACGTTGGAAGGCAGTGGTACTGGACCCCATATGCACATTAAAATCCCCCGGAGAGCTTTTTAAGACTATCAACCCTGGAGTCCTACTCAAGATCAATTCAATAACAGTGTCTGGAAACAGGGCCTAGACCTGAGCATTTTTAAGCTTCCCAAGTGATTTGCATTCTAATTATGACTCACTTGGTGTCAGGCCTGATGCCCTGCCTGGCCCAGAGGAGACAGGAAAAGCTGGGTGGTAACACTTGAATGAACTTCACCCCAAGGGCGACAGGGATGCCATGGCGGCGGCTGCAGAGGAATCACGAGCAAATCCCCTGTCTGTGTTCCAGAACAGCCTCGCTGTCCTCGCTCTGTGTGTCCTGCTCCTGGCCTGGCATCCCACATTCAGCTAGATTTGTCAGCTGTAAGAGGGCCAAGGACCATGGGAAGTCAGAAGCTCTGCACAACCAGACTGCTAGGAACCCAGCTGGTGTCTCCCCATCAGTGATAGATTATGTATCGCCAGTCTCATGCCTTTGCACATCAGTCCCCCAGCAAGGACTTGCTGAGCACTTTCTGGGGCCCAGCCGCCTGCCAGGTGACTGGAGGGCAGCAACCAGATAGCGATGTGGCTGCCACTGAGGAGTGAGTTGTTATTGTTTTGTTTGCCTTTTCTACAGGAGCCAAAATTCAGGCTTGTTAAGTGGTAATTGACAGTCCTTCCTTCTAAGGAAGTTTCTCTTGGATTTGCTGCCAATAGGAAGTGTATTATTCCTCCTAGCACTATAGCATTCATTTATCGAGTGCCCACTCAATTATGAAGCATGACAGAGTTTGCCATCTAAGAGAGGAAAGACCACTTAATGATTCCTCGAGTCAGAAGTCTGGAATAAATGGATAGACAGATCAAAGAGTTAAGGGGATTCCGTTGTACTAGGAGAGGCAATTTGAGCAAGAGCTGGGTTTTCCACTTAAGTCTTTTCTTCTTTTCTTTTTCTTTTTTGCGGTACACGGGCCTCTCACTGCTGTGGCCTCTCCCGTTGCGGAGCACAGGCTCCAGACGCGCAGGCTCAGCGGCCATGGCTCACGGGCGCAGCCGCTCCGCGGCATGTGGGATCTTCCCGGACAGGGGCACGAACCCGTGTCCCCTGCATCGGCAGGTGGACTCTCAACCACTGCGCCACCAGGGAAGCCCCCACTGAAGTCTTAAAGGAGCGTTTGAATAAGTTGTGTGGGAGACAAAGTATGTTTTTGAACATTAAGGAATAGTGATTTCAGCTGATCATCTCATAGGCTAACAACGTGCTAGTTGTGGTTGTTTTCTAAACCGTGGTGGGAGCACATGTAAGACCTGGTGGAAATTGAAATTCTATTTTGAGATCTTAACAATTATTCCCCCTACCCCAGGGGAAATTGAACTCTCTCAGAGAGTATGTTTACCATAGTAATTTTCTGGGTCTGATTGTTTTTCTGGATGGACAATTCTTACATGTGAGGGAAATAAAAAAGCTTCACCCTTTGGGAGGGGTTTCCTTCTAGAGTTGAAGAAAGGTTCATGGTTACTGATCCAGACTGAAGGACGATTGATGGTTAGTGACCCAAATCAGACCTTGTTCCTTGGATTTGACTTGGGAAGAAGATAACATGGGCTTCCCTGGTGACGCAGTGGTTAAGAATCCGCCTGCCAGTGCAGGGGACACGGGTTCGATCCCTGGTCCAGGAAGATCCCACGTGCCACGGAGCAGCTAAGCCTGCGCGCCACAACTACTGAAGCCCATGTGCTCTAGAGCCTGCGTGCCACAGCTACTGAGCCCACTGCTGCAACCACTGAAGCCTGCGTGCCTAGGGCCTGTGCTCCACAACGAAGAGTAGCCCCTGCTCGCTGCAACTAGAGAGCCCATGTGCAGCAACGAAGACCCAACACAGCCAAAAATAAATAAAATTAAAATAAATAAATTAATTAAGTAAACACATGTGGACCTTTAAAAAAAATAAAAGAAGATAACAGAAGGCCATTGGGAAGCACAGATCAGAGGTCTTATGTAGATAGAGATGGAATTGGGAGGGTACTGGGTTTGGGATGAGGGAGCTTGGGAAATGAGACATAGCTGAGACTTCTACTGAATCTAATAGTTGCCTTTCACCTTCTTAACCATAACACCCCAATATCACCAGTATTCTTCTTTGCAATCAAAACTTACTCCTTTCCTGATGTAAATAGTAAGCAGAAATTATGGTTTAAATGTTTGCCATGTTTGTGAAATTGAATTGGAATATATGAACAGGTCTTTTAATCAGGTTCTCTTGGTGAGCTCCAGAAAGGCATCTTTCTGTGAATAAGTGACTGAAAGGAAGATGGGTAATTGCTGAGGTTTCTCTTTTGACATTCCTTTACTCCTCTCTTCCGTTTGCCAGAGACTCCAACAAAGAACAAAGAGATGAGGGAGAAAGGGCACGCTGGCTGGCACAAACACTATGCGGAACACCCAACAGAAAATCCCTGAAGGTCATGGAAGATCTTCTCTTCCTTTTATAGTGATTCCATAGCACTTGCCTGGCTGGTGGGGCTGTTTTCTAAATATGCAACAACAACAAAAAATGATGGTTATGTCTTACATAGTGTGAGAAGAATGTCTTGAATTTGTGCACTGCCTTTCTTCTGAGAACGTTCAAAGTACTCTACAAACATGACACCATTACTCCCTGGGAGGAGACTGTGGACAGACTTTCAGGGGAATAATCCCTCTTCAGCAGTTTGGAAGGAGCTCAAGCAGAGATCAGTGTCTAGACTCAGCTCAAGCAAGTGTCCCAGATTGGTTGAGTTCTCAATCTCACATAGAGAAAGATGGTGTTAATACTAAACACGGCCAGATAAAGTTTACGTTGCAGTCTCTTGGTGAACTCTATGTCTCATGCTTTAAGAAGACACACTGTATGTTTTTCTTGTTTCTTACTGTTTTTCCCAAATGGCCATGCTTCAATCTAGCCTCCATCCATTTTGTTTGTTTGTTTGTTGGAGTAAGGCAAAAATAAAATGACAGAACAAAACAAGAGACACCAAGAAGTATTTGTGTTATCATGACAACACCAAATTGACTCACCTCAGCAAAACCTGGAGTCTTAGAGAAGATTCCTTGAAGAGAGAAATGGAAACGGCGTACCTCCCTCTGTTGTTCTGATTAGGATCTTGTGGCAAAGTAGGGTAATTAGAAATTCTTTTAACTTGAAGGAAAGAACAAATGCGGTAGTTATTTCTTTTTCTGCCTTTGCAAGGGAAATGTAATCACATCCAATAAATTTGCTTATTTTTCTTTTCTTCATTCCACTTCCCAGTCCGTGCCCTGCCTTCTGCCTGGCTCTCTTAAGAAATCTTGGGAGGTCCTGCCCATGGCAGAAAATTCACAGGATATGGAGAGGAATGGAAGGGTGCCTCGTAGATCTTAAATCATTTCCTCAAATCAAGGTCCGCTTCAGGGGAAGATTCACTGGACGAATTACTGGAAGTATTGCAACAACGGTTATTTAGAAATTGAAGGTGAAAACAGGAACTGTTCAGCAGTATAGGTCAAGTTCTCTTCCCATTTCCTTTGACGCTGATATGAACTGGCTTCAGTGTTTTTTCCACTGACAGGTGTGATACTCTGTCAGATGAAGTAGCTCTTCCATTAGAATCTTTATTTTCTTAATCACCAGAGTACCTCTGGAAGGAAGTGGTGCTGGCCATTTAAATCATGCTATAAATACTTGTCCTGTATCTAGACATGACACTGTACTTCTTAGGTTTACAGTCACAGCAGCAAGCCCTGTGCCTTATTGTGTGCTCACCAGGATTTTTGGCGGGCTCTTCGTGTTTCTCTCCCCAAATACTCCCTTGTTAATTAAAAAAAAACAAAACCAAAAAAACTTCTTGTGGGTATAGTGGGAGTCTTTGATTGATTGAATTGGATTGAAAAAGAGACCGTGATTGTTTGTGGCATTTATTTATACAGTTGACCCTTGAACAATTCAGGGGTTAGGGGTGCCAACCCCCCAACCCCATGCAGTCAAAAATCTGCATATAACTTTTTTTTTTTTTTTTTTCGGTACGCGGGCCACTCACTGCTGTGGCCTCTCCCGTTGCGGAGCACAGGCTCCGGACGCACAGGCTCAGCGGCCATGGCTCACGGGCCTAACTGCTCCGCGGCATGTGGGATCTTCCCAGACCGGGGCACCAACCCGTGTCCCCTGCATCGGCAGGCGGACTCTCAACCACTGCGCCACCAGAGAAGCCCTGCATATAACTTTTGATTCCCCCAAAACTTAGCTACAAATAGTCTACTGTTGACCAGAAGCCTTACTGATAACATAAATAGTCGATTAACACATATTTTGTATTATATACTGCATTCTCACAATAAAGTAAACTAGGAAAAAGAGAATGTTAAGAAAATCATAAGAGAAAATACATTTACAACACTGTACTGTTTTTATCCATACTGTAAGTTTACTTTGTTTACAAGATGCCTTGTCTGTTAATACCTGCATCAGTACCATCTTATATGATATAAAACAGTGTAGATGTTATACTAACACTAGCATCAAAAGTAAAAAGATAATGTACAAAGAAATTCATATTTATGATGATATAATGACATACGGTATAATGATTCATGCGTTGATAACAAAGAAGCAGCAATATGATTGCCCTGTGGTAGCCTAGTGTCATCAATACGATTGCTTCACAGTACCCTAACCTGTACACTAATGAATGAATCGTTATAAAATTTTTATAGCATACAGTATTACAGTGATGTTCATATTGGATATTGTATTGGAAACATTGTTACACTTCAAAACCCACCTACCTGTGATGATAGGCTGATATGCAGTTTCTCCAATTACCAGAGAGAGGCATATTGTATGGTAATGTAATTGTTTGAAAGCAAAGTTATAAAACAGTAAGGAAACTAATATGTGATTAATTTTATATGCAATATCACTTACCTTTGTGCCTGTGTAAGGATAGACTAGTATCTACATATATTTTATGCATTCATGACATAGCTAACTTTTTCTTAATTTTTTTGGTATATCTAGGCTGTGTAGTTCGCTTGCGTGTTTTTTAAATTGTCACAGATCTCCAAAAACTCTTCCAATATATTTATTGAAAAAGCTCCATATATAAGTGGACTCGTGCAGTTCATACACATGTGTTCAAGGGTCATGTGTAGATGGACTGCCAAATTCATCTTCTCAGCTTTTCCTACTGTACACATTACTCTTGCTGAGAAATTTCCAGTGTCTTTCCTTCCAAAGGCTAACCCCCTTATTATGGACACTTGGAGCCTCCTGCCCCCACCTGTCTCTGTGAGTGCATCACCCTCTCTTCCCACCCAGAACCCCCTGCTATGGTCACGTGTTTTCTCGTGGCTTATTTTGGTCTTTGGTTGCTAGTGTCATGTGAGATGGGGTCTATGAAATTTTGGCCATTGTATACATGTCATATTCAATAAGGTTGGGGATCACAAAACATTGCTCTTTGTTTGCTGTGTAACTTTGCCCTCCTTTTGTTATTTTGAACCTTTCAAGGCTGTCCAATCTCTTCAACTGTGTCGACATCCCTGTAATGTTTGGGACCACAACCATGGTGCCCACGCTGGGAGGCTTCAGCACATACACACATGAGGAATGTCTGTCCCCAGCCTGTACTGACTTACCTTCTGTAACCTACTGAAATTCCTACTGGAATCAGAACTGAGACCCCAAATGCTTGAAGCCTTCATAAAGTTCTGTCCTTTGGAGCATGTAACGTGGACCTCTCGTAGATGTGACACTCTGTACCGGAATCCTTGTGTAACTTGGCAGTTTAAGTTGGGGACTGGACACAAGAAACATTTACCTTGTGCTAAAGTTGCTTTGTGGAGAGAAGTTAACAGTGGGGTTCCACTGTGTGTAATTTGAACCACTGAATGTGATCTGTGGTACTTGTTCATTGATAGAGATTATGCAGAACAAGTGCCATCCTTAAGGGATGAACTCTGATGGGTGGGCACTAGGGGTGCACATCTGTCCCATGCATACAGCCTGGAGGTGCTCCCGTTGCTTGTAGCAAGCACTGGTTTCCAGATCCCCGAAGCCCACAGCCCTTCTCACTCACAGAGCGGCATTCTGCTCACAGATCTAGGTTAGTTCTGAGAGGCAAGTGGGAGGGCTGTCCCATCAGCTCCTGGCGTGCTCTCCTGGAGTTCAGGGACACCCACTGAAGAGAAATGGTGAGGTGCCCATGCTTGGTAAGGGAAAGGAGGAATAACTTCTGTCAAAGCGATACGGAATTTCAGAGCAGAAAGTGGCCTTAGCTCTCCTGCTGTGATGAGGAACACACACGAAAAAGAGGCATCCTCGAAACTTCTTGCTCTTTCCCAGGCTCTGCAGGACCTTTGAGTTCAGCAACGCAGGGGATAATAAGCAGTGGTGTTTGATAATTCCCATATGAAGTTTGTAGCCCCTAGATAAAATTCTAAATTGCTTGGGCATTTTCCATTAATAGCAGCTGAGTAAGTAACAGGTGGAAGTTTGTGTGTGTGTGTGTGTTAAAAGAATTTCTGGCTCCTGTTGGTGACCCAGTACTGTCCAAATTGTAAGTCCTATCCTCTCTACTTGTCTAGGGAGGGTGACTCTGGTTACCTTGTTTAAGAAAGAATGAATACATCTAACAGCATGTTGCAGGAGGGGCTTGTTTGACTCTGGGATGGCTTTGTAACATTTTCCATTTTCATCACTTTGATGTGATATGACCTGTGCTGGCATTTGGATTCAAAGACTGGGGTTGGAGTCTAGACTCTTCTGCTCAGGAGCTCTGTGTCTTTGAGTAAGCTCCTGAACTCCTCCTGGGCCTCACTTTCTTCAACTGGGGAAAGGAGATAGTTCCTGCCCTACTTATCTCTTACAGCATTTCATCTGGCTTCAAAGAGAGAAGGTGCATATAATGGGGTAGGTAGGGGTAAGTAAATTTGCATAAGGACTTTGATAACCTTCCTGGGAAGGAAGGGACCAAAATCTCAACCCTCTTTCCTAGTAATTTCAGGCTATAGAAACCTTCAGGGTGGGCTGAGTGATCTAGTACCATAGGAGTATAAAAAGGCCTCTGTGAAAGCACTCAGGGTGGAAAGATGTGTTGGATGTGAGCAGAGATGCTGGATGTTGCCTTGTTCCCAAAAGCAAAGGGTTTGGCCTTGAGCAAATGTCTTGGGTGGGTGAATCTAAAGAGATGGCAGTTGGGAGCCCAAGTCACGTTTGGCATGTGGCACCCACAGCTGAGATAACTCTGAGTAGGGAACCCTCCTCCTTTCTAATTGAAGATTTGGCACTCTGTTTGGTGGGAGAGTAGAGTGGTTCCCAATGCTATCAGTTTACCCCTTTAATGAGAAATATCTTAAAATGCTCCTTTTCTATCTTGAAATGAAAATTATAGATAATAGCACATATACACATATATGATCTACAAAAAATAATCAACCTAATGTCCTAAGTATAATATAAAGAAAAAATGAATGGAAACCAATTTGTAATAAAGCAATATGGCCCAACTATACCAGAAGACACAATACAAAGTCAGATATTACACGTGTAGAATCTCTGTGAGCACAATGGCCACATAGGCCAACTGATACAGGTATAGTGGGTTGAAGACTGTCATAATACAAGCAGCTTAGCTGTTAGTGATACAATCTTCTGAAATGGTGAGCCACAACTGGTGACGTTCCAAACAAAAGACCCAATAATTTTCCCTTTACTGAACGTGGTAGCTGCATTCCTGGAAATTTCAGTGTATGTTAAAACCTTGCCACGATCTTTTGTGCTTATATGTAAAACAGAATCAGGATCTAGGCTCAGATAATTATAAACAGGGGATAAAACTTTAATGCTTGGTGGAGTATTTTTGGATGGTTGAGTCATGTAGGTCATTGTTCTTGATGAGTAAGATGTATCACCTGCTTTGCAGGATGTCTAGAATCCCTGGCTCTGCCCACTAAAAGCCAGTAACACACCTTCAGTCATTGTGACAACCAAAACGTGCCCTTCTAATTTTAAAATACCCTCTGTAGGTCATGCCATTCTCATTGAGAAGCACAAGGGTAGAGGTCCAGCTCACCTCCATTGCTCTGGAGACAGTTGGAAATGACCAGGCCTTCTAGTGAAGGGATTAATAGCCAATGGAAGACCTTATTGAACTTCATGGGACCCCAGATGTATTAGCTTGAACTGCAATAACAAAATACACCAAACTGGGTGACCTAAACACCAGGAATTTATTTCTCAAAGTTCTGGAACCTGGGAAGTCTAAGATCAAGGTGTCAGCTGATTTAGTTCCTCTTTTCCTGGCTTATAGGTGTTGCCTCTCTCTGTGTCCTCACGTAGCAGAGAGAGAGCTCTGGTCTGTCTTCCTCTTCTTATAAGGACACAAATGCCATAATGGAGGCCCCACCCTCATGACCTCATCTAAACCTGATTATCTCCCAAAGACCTTACCTTCAGGTTTAGTGTATGAAGTTTGGGGTGATGAAAACAATAAGTCCATAACACCAGGTTTCTGGTCTTTGTTTTCTAAAGCAACCATCTTCTGTCGGGAGCTTCTGGGATCAAAGGAGACATCTGAGTTCTGGTTCTAGGGGCTACCTAGAAACAAGGGGGATGAAGAAACCCCTTGTTTATGAGGAAGTGCCTGGGGAGTTCTTAGATCTTTTGGGGTGGGCAGGTGCTGGAAAGGGAATGTAGACTTTCTGCTCTTCTGGACAAGTAGAGTCCCAATCAAGTCATGTTTAAGAGTGTGTACTTGGGAGTTAGACGGATCTGGGTTTGAATCCTGTTTCAGTCATCTGGTAACTGTGTGACCCTGGAAAAGGTACTCGGCAGCCTGAGCCTCCGTGTGAAAATGGGCATAGGCCTACCTGGAAGGTTGGTGGTGAGGAGTCATGAGATCTTTAGTAAAAAGCTTTGCAGGGTTTCAGGCACTTGGTTAGAACTCACTCCGTTAATTTGTGTTGTTGCTTCTGGTAAAACAGTCATCCTTTGAGGACTCATTTTTGTGGGGAAGAGCATTCGTCACAACTGAGGCAGCATTGAAAAACCCTGTGACAAGGTACAGCTCCATTTCTGCAAAAAGTGATGGGAGTTTTTCTGGAAAGTAATTTAGGGGGAAAACAAGCCAACTCTGGATCATGTTGCATGGAATGTTTTAAATATGAAAGCAGACATCTTCCCTCTGACCCTTAATACTTAAGGGAATTTCTTCTTAATACTTCATCCTCAGTCCCAAGGAACCTCTGAGCAGCCATGGCATAATGACCATCATACAATAACCTTTATACAATTGGGGGTATAGGCAGTGGCTGCTTTGGGATTACGGGTATGCCTTGTCATGCTGACATCTCTAGCTAAGCAGAGTTAGAACCTATTACTATTCTGTTTGGAAAGGACCTGGAACAGAAGTTCATGGGAGTCTTCCTTATCTATGCTATTTCCCCCACAAAGCGAATATAATGTGTGCTTCTGTTGATGCAAAACAAGCAACCAGCAGGTCCTCTCATGCGCACACATTTCCCTGGGACAAACCACAGAGAAAAACTGTTTGGATGTATTTAATGAAAACATTTTGCTAGCTCAGAACTTCTTAAAGAGATCCAGCTTTCTTATGGAAAACAGCCCAGGATTCTTAGAGAAAATATTGAAGGCTGGAGAAGTATTCTTTTCCTTTTCAGTGTTGTTTTGCCAAAGAAGATGCTGGATGTCTTTTTCACTGAAGAGTGAAAGGAAGTTCTGATCATATGCTTCCATCAGTCCATGGACACTTTTTCAAACTTGATTTTCTTTATAACATTAAGGCAAGTGCTTTTCTTGTAACTATCTTGTTTCATAAAGACTAAGATAATTAAAACATAAGAATATAGGGGCTTCCCTGGTGGCGCAGTGGTTGAGAGTCTGCCTGCCGATGCAGGGGACGCAGGTTCGTGCCCCGGTCTGGGAGGATCCCACATGCTGCGGAGCGGCTAGGCCCGTGAGCCATGGCCGCTGAGCCTGCGCGTCCGCAGCCTGTGCTCCGCAGCGGGAGAGGCCACAACAGTGAGAGGCACGCCTACCACAAAAAAAAAAAAAAAAAAAAAAAGAATGTAAAGTATAACGAGGACTAAGGACAATGAGAAATAAGGCAAAGTTGGGGGTAGAAAATGTGTGCTTGTGCGATGAAAATTTGGCAACCAGGGCAAAGAGGAAGATCTCATTTGGTTACATGATTTTTAAAAATAAAGTTTCTTAGAAGGAGCTCAGTTGTCCATGGCACTGAGAACAGAATTACGTTTTTCTCACAGGTACAAATAAAGAGGATATTTTGAGCTCTGAGGATCAATTTTCTCAAATGCCCCACAGTGACTGCCACTGAATTCTATAGGACTGCTTTATAGAATGTCCCTCATTGCTGGCATTTTGCCAAAGTGTGATTCTATAAAGGAAAAGAGCGAGCCTTCAGGCAATTCTCCATTTATACTATGTATTTTCAAATGAACTTGTGCAAAATATTGAGCAGCAAAGAGTTGGCGGTCATCTCGGATAAGTAACTGGAAGGCAGTTCTTTGTAGATGGGAAAGTGCAGAGACACAGACTTGAAACGGTTTGATAAGCTGGGGCAGAGATGACATTCCTTTATAAATGTAAAAAGGAAACGCAAAGGTGTGGGAGGCGAAGAGGAGGCCGTCTCCTTCTGTGTGTTGAAGGGCAGGTGCATCAGAGAAGATGTAGATAATTTGGGGGAAGGAGAAGAAAAAAGTTAATGATAATTTTATTACCTTAAGGTAACTGCTATTAGCACTTTTGTATGTTTCCTCCCCATGCCCGCCATCTACCATGGGTAATGTTAACAAAATTAGAATTTGCATATAATTTTATATCATTTTTCATTTAACTAAGCTGCATAAAATCAGTGATTGTATTTTCTATTATAGGGGCATGTAGGATGCTGTGATATAATTCCTACCATGGTTTTAGGCCTTCCATGAAATGTTATACACCCACATGCTGTGAGAAAACAATGCTTTGGGAAAATTAGGAAAAGAGGCTGTTTAAATGGATCGGTGATCAGTAAAGAGACCAGAGTGGTACTATTTGGCAGGTCTTCTCCTCTTTTAAAGTAGCTTTCCCAGGAGTCCCTTTTTTCATGGTCAAGAATTTTTCTTTTTTGGGGGCGGGGTGGGCAAAAATTTGTTACCGATTATAGAGTTAGACACTGGTGTTTACATTTAAACTAGTCCCCGTATACAAAACTTCCCAATAATCTATTGCTCATTTCTTTCAATTTTGTGTTTCTCCCTCCCAGAAATAAAACATTTCTGATGCTTAAATACAAACGCAAATGCACTGAACTCATGTCTTGAATGACCTCTAGGTTCAGATGTTTCTTTGCTGACCTTGTGTAGATTTCCTTATCTCCTTACTGTATGGCTTTGAAATGTGTCACTTTTTTCGCTGTGACTTTGAATTACCTTCTGTTCCAGGAAGGGATATATAAATGCATTTCTTAAATTGAGGTAGTTTTCTGCTAGCCAGATGCCGTGGTCGGATTTTACCTTCACCCGGGACTGAAATGTGACTTTCCAGTGAAGAAGCTAAGCTTTTTTCTTCCTATCATATGTGGCTTGTAGAAATCAGACCCAGTGTTATGGTTGCTTTGTTCTCTGACAGCCTTAAAAAGTGGGGGGCAGGAAATCCATCAGTAGGTTGTCTCAGACAATCCCTTTTGCACTAAAAGATGATTTCTTCTGAGGAAATTTAACCAAATGTGACTTGAACCTTCTAAATTCTTCCTTTCCCAATAAATGAATTTAAGTATCTGAAAAGACGTCATAAAATTAGAACCTTTCATTTGGTTTAATTAAGCAGCTGGGATTAATGAGAGAATGTACTTTGCCTGCAGTTATGAATCCTCCTCTGTTACCAGTATTCAGTTGATGAAAGGAAACAATCTACATGTTTGGGATTTTTTCTTCTCTCCAACATTGAAAATTTTATAAGCTGCTAGTTTGGGATATTTAACGTCTTATAAGAGAAAAAACTCCAGTTTTCTTTCTTATTGCAAGAGGGAATGGACTTTTCTGCTTCTAGCAGAAGAGGTAGGCTGTCCCTAGGTGGTATGTTTACTGCTCATACTTCTGTTTCAGAAATGTAAATGTGGTATAGGTACTGCATCATAGAAAAGGTCAATTTCCTAACAAATTGGTTCAGCATTTAACTGCAAAGTGAATCCTCTTTTCTCATGAGCTTCTATTCTAAAGCAGAGAAACTGCCTTGCTAGACTAGACAAATGATTTCAAAAACGTGTGATGATTGGTTCAGAGGGTTACTGGGTCCCTGAAATTCTGGGAACATCAATGGATTTCACCTGTAATTCTCTTCTCTCCTTTAGAGGCTCGGGTCACACTATTCCTGGGAAGAGGACTCTGGGTCTGTCTGTGGATTCTAAGGATGTTTGTCTCGATGTTCATGGCTTCTAAAACTTCTTCATTCTCCCTTTAGTTTAGATACTTGTAAGGACCTCTGTGGAGCTGGGTTTCAGGTCAGTTGAGCCCTAGGTTCTCTAATAGCCTCACAGAGCCTTTCCACATGAATGTTTCCTCTTTTCCTCTCACTCCCATCCAGCTCCCCCGTTTCCTGTTATTTCCCCCTCCCCCTCCTATCCCCCAATCCTCCCTTCCTCGCTCTCATAATTTTTTTTGGTTTCTTTCTCTTTATTTCGATTCATTAGAAAAAATATTGGAAAGCGCTGAGCATAATATGGCAATTTCCACCATGTAAAATTTATAATTAACATTTCAAACTCTGAATTTTTTTAATAAGATAAAACATTATAGGTAAAATTAAAGCCCTTTTTGATGCCTCGGTCCCATATTCTTCCTTGCCCTTCCTAGAGATAACCCTTATCAAGTATGTATCCCGTTAGGCCAAAGAGTCATCTGATGGCCCTTCTTCGTCTGGACGGTCATGTCAACTGGAGCTTCACAGAAGGCTGTCCTCTTGCTTTGTGGGTCATTAGTTTATTACGTGTAGTGAGGGCTCTGGGTATCCCAGAAGCAAATTTAATAAACATCCACTTTTAAACAAGCAGATTGGGACTTCCCTGGTGGCGCAGTGGTTGAGAGTCCGCCTGCCGATGCAGGGGACGCGGGTTCGTGCCCCGGTCCGGGAAGATCCCACATGCCGTGGAGCGGCTGGGCCCGTAAGCCATGGCTGCTGGGCCTGCGCGTCCAGAGCCTGTGCTCCGCAACGGGAGAGGCCACAACAGTGAGAGGCCCGCGTACTGCAAAACAAACAAACAAACAAAAAACCAAGCAGATCGAGTGGCCCCTGGGGTAAATTCATGGAAGGATCAAGTCTAGGAGACTTGAGCAGATGCAGCAGGTCCTTTGAAGCCACAGGAGATGTTCTTGTTGGAGTTCCATCTCCCTGGTCTCCCATGTGTATGAGCAGCCAGAGCCTTAGTGACTGTCCCTGATTTTCCTTTTCTTCCCAGGAAACCTGACTTGGGTCTTCATCACTCCTGACCTCATTCTTCATTGTTCTCTTGGCTTCTTATGGCTTCTAATGTCCACATTTCTAACCCTGGCCTCGTGGCCATTTCCTGATTCCCTGGTCATGTGATGGTTTGGCTTTGATATTCTTAAATATATCCCTAAGCTCTGCTTTATTTAGTTGAAGGAACTCAACGATGGGCTCCAATATAGTCTCCTCACGCTAACCCACCAGAGCATGCTAGGAGATAGGTAGTTGCTGGTAATCCACCTGGCTAAGACTGGACTTTATCCCCAGATCTGCACACCTGTCTTCCATTACTGCCTGCTCTCTCCTGCTGTATCCGGTTAACTTGTCCTCTCGGCTGGTGAATTGTAGTAGCACATAACTGGAGAAATGGAAAATATTGATCAGCCTTGTATAAAGCATGCCAAAATGTTCATCATCCTTTCTCACTTTCATCAGATACCAGGGAAATAATATGGTGTGTAATGGACTCCAACAGGCATCTGTGATTCAGGTCTCATGCTGTAGATTGTGTTTACTGTGGGGAAATTAGTTTTATTTGGAGTCTATAAAAAGATAATAGTACTAAAGAACAACCCTCTTTTACATATACTAGTTTTAGTGTTCTTTGGTCTTACAACCCCCTAGTGATTAAACTTGCGGTTCATGAGGGAGAGTAATCGATCAACTTTTTCTCTGTGCTTTTGCACCATCTCTATTTAGGGTGGAGTTACAGTGTTGGAGGACCCTCTTAACTGCCCCCTTTTCATGCTTTTTAAGAAAAACAAACCAAATAAAATAAAACATCAAACAACACAAAACGAAACTTTCCGTATCCTCCTAGAGATTAGAATATGCTCGAGATTCAAATTACCAGCCAGACGTCTCAGTGAGTTCCTCTTCCTGGTAGCAGCAAGAATATTGGGTCCCAAAACACTTGGGCATCTGGCTCTCTGGATTCTAATGCTAGTCCCAGCATTTACCAGTTGGGAGGACCAGAGAGAAATCATCTAGCCCCTTTGAACCTCAGTTTTCTTGTGTGTAACATAGGAGTTGATGAAACAAGCCTATCTTAGGATGTTGTTAATAAGCCGAGGTGGGTGAAAGGTGCTTAGCAAAGAGGTTGGCATACAGTCAGCGCTCAGGTATGGCTGACTCACCTCTGCTTCCTCTCCTCTCCCCTCGTCCCCCTCCTATAGTGAGTGCTTCAAATCGAGGCTCTGTCATGGGGTTTCCTGCGGTTGATATTGGACCCACCCATTCTTGCTATGTCACCTGGGATAAAACCTTCCCCTTTTCTGAGGTTGTTTCTGTATCTGAGAATCGATAATGGTGGAGATGATGAGGGTGACATACTCGAGTTCACGTTTTAATACAGTGCCCGAAGCATAGTAAATGTTCACCAGTTGTTATTATAACATGATTATTAATATTCTTTCAAGGATGGCAGTCTTAGATCCCTGCTGAAGTTCCGGGGTGCTGGTGGAGTTGAGATGGGGATGGGGTAAACTATATATGAAGTTTAGAAGAATAATCTGACTTTTCAGAGAAGACATGCTGTCTTGATTCGTTCATTTAAATGTAAGTGAGTCTCAAGCGATCCCTAAGGTCCTTTTAGTTCTATTACAGTCTCCGTCCTCATCACCCTCTGTCCCTAGAAGATGACAGAGAAATGGAGCTGCCTCAGATCCCTTCACCGAAGCTGCTGCTGAGGGCTTGGGAGGAGGGGAGCTGCCAGTCCTGCTGGGCAGCAGCCGGCGTTTTTCCTGGGTTTCTGTACGTCCCTTCTCCTCTCTGTCTAAAATGTAAATAGACGCAGTGAGTGTCACCACTTGGGATGTTGTCAGCCAGCCCTGCCTTTGCCGTTTTCGAGTTAGTGGGAATTAACTGACAATTGTGTGAAAGCAAAGACAGGACCTGGGTGGGCCCTGGGGAGCCGCTCAGCATCTAGTGTTGAGTGGGTGGAAAGTACCCACATCAAACTGCCTGTTTTATAGGTTTTCCTGAGCTCATTTACACTCATCTCCTTCGCTGGGCCTCCCTAGGTTGCAGTCTACAGCCCATTGTCTTTGCCTTTAGCAAATGGAGACTCTCTAACCATACCCGCTCTTAGTTCGGCTTCTTTCATGCAGTATTGGCTGAGCCTAGTCCAAATAAACTATTCCTCTGTGTGTCCAGAGGTAACTACGTGTTCTTCCCCTCTAGCGAATTCGAGGCTTGTGACCTTAACAGTAGCTCACGTCTGACTCGCCCAAACCATTGAGAAAGGACCCTTTTCCTTACCCGTGACGGCTAAGCAAATAGCCCGTGGTTCTCACCCATAGTGCTAACAGCATGGTCGGGTTCTCTTTCTCCCTTCTCAGCCAGTGTGGCAACAGTCATCCTTCTCTGTAACATAGTGACTCAGACCGGACTCTTGTCCATACCCAGAAGAGCTTGTGCACATTTTCTGAAGTGGTTTAAATTAAGGGCTCATGCAAGTCGTTACCCCAAGTCATCAAAACAGCAATTAACTCAATAGCCATGACACTAAGCTAGCTGTTTTTTTCTGGGGAATGTGAAACTGGAAACCAAAGCTGCAGTGTGCTTGGCTCAGCTGTGAGTTTTCCACGAAGCAAAACTAAATATTGCAATTGTAAATATTGTAAATATTTGAGTTCAGAGGGACAGTAGACTGCCTCTCTTTTTTGGGGAAAGGATCATGGGGACAAAATGAGAAGTACGGAATAAGGAGAGAAAAAGATGAAGTGTCCAGTTCTGAAGGAACACCTTTATAAATGAATACCCACAGCTTTTCTGTGTTGTTTATTGTATCATGCATCATCTGGTATACTTAACATATTCAAAAACAGTTCTGGTTAAACTTCTCCTAGGGGAATAGTATCTTTGGCAACAATGCTATAGAAAATTTGGGCTAATTTCATTATACATAATGACTGTGTATAGTTATATTCCTTTAAAATTATATTTTGAAGATTAAATTATACTTTTCATGAACTAGAAGAGCTAATTTTATAAAGAAGCTATGAAAGCTTTCTCTAAAAAGTATTCTGAGTATTTCTCTACAGCTTATTTGACCTGATCATTTAATGATGAAAACCTAAGTTTTTCTTCAAACTAAAACCTAAAAGCCTGATACTCAGGAAGTATGGCAGTAATCAGACTTTTCCAGCCAAAAGAAGATCCCACAAATACTACAACCAAAGGCTTTGGAAAGAAATGTTTTTTGTTTTATTCCTGATTGTAAAATTAACATGTGTACATAGATTATTTGAAAGAGTACATAAAACTATAAAGAAATGAACGTTAGTAATGTAACCCCATTATGAGACCATTGTTAGCGCTTTTGAAGTTTTTCTTTGAAAACGTTTTAACGCAGATGTGTCAGGCTATTTAATTGTACCCATTATTAGATATTGTTAATAACTAATGTTGCAGTGAACATTTCAGTGTATTAATCTTTGATTTTCTGCCCATTTCTTTAGGATATATTCTTAGAAAGGGAATCAATTTGTTTAGGCGTCTGACATATTGTTAAATTGCATTTCAGACAGATGATACTGATTTTCACTCATTAGTGTTTCTGTGTGTTCTGACTTCACTGTACCCTCAATGCCACGGAATATTATTTTTTGATCCAGTTTTTCTCAACTCTGGCTTTCACTTTGGAATCAGTACAAGAGTTTTAAACGAACAAAAACAAACACAAACAAACAAACAAAACAAGCCTATGCCCGAGCTCTACCGTAAACCAATGAAATCAGAATTTCTGGGGAGTTGGAGGGCCAAGGCATCTGTAAGTTTAAAAGCTCCCAAATGCATCTAGTGGATAGAAAGGATTGAGAACCACTTTGCTAACTGAGTAAATGAAAACTACTTCAAAGCCCATTGATAGCATAGCACATTAGAATCTAAGTGGTATATGTTTGCCTTATTAGCTTGAAAAACAAACATACTGTGCAATTAGGGTCTGGCCAAAATATTTTGCCCCAAGTGGATTTTCACACGCTTGGAAAAAAATAAGGTCATCTCTGCCTCAAAGTAGCTCCCCCCGTTCCTTACCATCTTACCAATTAGTTTTTAGAAAAGTTTTGCAGGGCCTTTTCTACTTTCTCCGATTTCATCTCTAAACTTTCTATCTCTGAGGCTCCTTCAGAAGTAGTACATTTTAATTGTCTTGGCTTTCTCATCGCTCTTCAGTTGTTTATCAAGTATTTCATTTATTTTGGCATTTTCTGCACCAGGCCGTGCATTGTCCATGCAAGAGTCTTTCTGTATTTCAGTGTAACAGCATTTCCCCATCTTTTTTGTTGTTTGGTAGATAAAAATACTAAAGAAGGCTATAAATAGCCTGATAGAAATACTAAAGAAGGCCTGTAAGTAGTTTGACCTGTCAGGTTTGATGATGCTCCAGGCATGTTCTGGGTCCTTCTGGTTGTTAGTCCAGGGAAACTTTTGACGCTCACCCTATTAGGGTAAGTTGGTGTGAAATAGTCTGCTCTTTGGTGAAATATTTTCCTGTGCATGAGAAATAGGGAAGGGAATGTTTCCTACGCACTTCTAGTGATCTTACCTGAAACTCTGATGCCAGATAATTACTTAATCTCCTCAAAGGCTTTTATTTCCTCATTTCTATCTTGCCCCTGGTGCCACGCCTCACTCTTACCCAAGAAGGAGAAGTCCCTTTCCCACATCCCCAGTACTCTCTTATAGCCAAGAGTGACCCAATGATACAGTTTTGTCCAACTACATGTGAACAAAATTCTGCTGGCAGATTTGGGAAAGGGTTTCATTTTCCAAATAAAAGTGCAGTGATAATGGAACCCCTTTCCCTTCTAGCCTTGAATTTAGATGTGACGTCTAGAGTTTGATGGCCATGTTGCAACCATGAGGTAACAGACCCGAGAGAAAGACCAAGTGAATAGCAAACATGGCTCTGCTATCTTTGAGCTGGTGGACCAACACTAACCATTGCCTGCATCCAGACTTTTTTGGGGAAGTAAACATGCTGTTATTTGAGTCAATGTTAGATGGATTTTCTGTTACACTCAGCTGAGAGCATTCCTGGTTCACGCAGATATTAGTCAGTATCACGTTTAGCCATTGATCGTAGCTTGTTATTTCCTATTTCTTCTGTATAAGAGCTGAATTTTTCTTTTTTTTTGGGTATGCGGGCCACTTACTGCTGTGGCCTCTCCCGTTGCGGAGCACAGCCTCCGGACGTGCAGGCTCAGCGGCCATGGCTCATGGGCCCAGCCGCTCCGCGGCATGTGGGATCTTCCCGGACCGGGGCACGAACCCGTGTCCCCTGCATCGGCAGGCGGACTCTCAACCACTGCGCCACCAGGGAAGCCCAAGAGCTGAATTTTAAAGTCCAAGACCATTCCTACAAGGGGCAAGGTCAAGCTATCTCGTTATCTCCCTTTTATTCTCTTCTCCCTTTGGCAATGGTCAGATTTGGGCCAGTTTTGGGGCTAAGAACTGGGGAAAGTCACTGCTTCTTATTGTCTGTCTCTGATTATGTCTCTGCCTATGCTGGTAGGTCAGCTTGCTTTAGTCTAAAGCTATTTCGGCTTAATTCAAATAGAAAAAAATGGGAAGTTATTGTCTATACCAACTTCTCCAAGATTTTCACTATTGATTTTGGGCCCACAGACACCCATAATAATAGTTGTTTGCTTCCTTTTTGCTCTTGTTTCTTGCAGATGTCTGTCTTTTACAATCCTGGTAAGGTGGGGAAGCTGATATCTAAGCAGGATATTGGTACCTCTTTTGCGCTAAGTCCATCTGTATTACTCTAATTGGACACAATTTCCCTCATCTTTAATGACTGACATAGTTGTGGGAATGAATGTAATTTGAGGTTACATCTATTTGTTCTGTGCTACCAAATGTTATGCCAGTGCCTTAACTGGTTCTGTTAGAGTGAGCTTGAAGCCACAGGTATATAAAACAATTAAAATGTTTTGGCATTTTTCATCAGTCACTGAAGCATCATAAATTTTTGATTGCTATGTGATGAACATATTTCCTGAGCACAAGTAGATGTGATTTATATGAGTTCAACTAGAGGATGGCAAAGAAAATGCAAGTATGTTTGAGGTTAAAGAGAAATGTACCAAACATCCAGTCATTGCTATAGTAGCTAAGTGTTGAGTCAAGAGGGAAAATAAAGGTAAATTTAACCTTTTCCTCCATATAATCATCACTAGCTTTACCTATTTCAAATTTTTAGCTAAGTGACTTTTAGATTGGTTTTGTGTTGTTTTCTAGCTGTTCACTATTTATTTCTATTAAGTATGTAGGAATTTATAGAACTGGTCCGTATTTTGCCCCTATACTTGTCATCTTAGGTCTGTGGAAGTATCACGTAAAAACAGGTATTTACAATGCTGGGCTTGAACTAAACTGCTGAAGCAAAGACCTGGTTTATTTGTAACCAAGAATCACCCAGTTCATCTTCTTTTTCAGATGTAACAAGTACTGGACCGTGAAAACAGCTATGACAAAGAGCTTTCTTTGGAGACTAAGTCATATTACTTGCTCCCTGGAGTGTCCTCTTTACATAGCCTGTCACCATGATTCTAGCTCCATCTGATTGGAACAGAGATTGATCATGGAAAGAAGCGAGCCTATGTAGAATGTTACTTCCTAGCAGAGTGCCCAGGAAAAGGGTGCCAAGGAAAACCCAGGCAGGTCCTTTGCACATGGACACATGAGATCATGTAGTGACCTCCTCCCAGAGAAGGCTCTTACTAATAAGAAACTTTCCTTTTTACTTATTCACTTTCAGCTTCCTTTGTGGCTTGATAACTGGGTGCAAGCTTCACCCTGACATCTTGATTTTAAATATATAAAAGGAATTTTTGTGGTCTACCCTGTACCCCAGGCTCATTGGTATATTCTCTGCATGTTTCAGGTGAGAGCTAGGTCAGTTCCCTGTGAGATCAGGATGTGAGTGGAGGAGACTATGTCCCTTTCTTGAATCTTCATGTCCTTCTAGAGATGTTCTGACTCCTTCTCATCATTCAGACTTGGAACCAAAGAAATCAGATTTTATTCTAGAAACCCGCTGCCAAACCTTGAAGTCCCCCAACCTCAGGCTGGGTGGCAGTGATGGTCGATTGCAAAGGGGCAGTGTTCTTCCCTGACAATACTGAAGTCATTGCTGAGTCTTCTCCACATTCTTAGGAAGTAGACAAGTTAGTAAGTAGTTACCTTACTTCTATACCGACAGAGGAACTGGCAAGAGAATTAAACCTCTCAGTTTCTGGGGCTCTCGTTTAGACCCCATCCTGTGTTGTCATTCAGGCTCCTGGCCTTTGCTCTGTTCCTGGCTCATCCCAGAGGAAAAGGGCCAGACTCCATCACCTGGTTGGCCTGTGAGTTCTCCCCCTCTTTCCCAGTCTCTCCTTGTTAATTATCAGCACAGACAACCCCCATGTGATAAGACTCTATAAAATCCTCCCAGGCCTCAAGTGATGAGGGTAAGAACTAAAAAAATATCTCTGCCGTGGAAGCTAATTATGTATTTTTAATTAATTGTTCCAATTAGTCCCACTCTCTTCAGTTATGTTACTCTATAACAATGTCAGCTGGGATGCTTCTGGAAGTAGAAATTTCTGTAATGGTCAGGTTCTCGTCAATTAAAACTCTTACTCTATGCAATTAGCTTTTTGTGTTTTCATGGCAATGCTGGGGAGTATGACAAGCAGCATGGATGCAGCTTACTCGAGAATGAATGGCATCAATCCATTTCTATCCTATAATTTTGATAGCGTATACATATTTTATTCTAGAGAGAAGTCAGCTATCAAAGATAGTGCAATTAATGATGAAATAATTGTAAAAGACCTAGTCTTGCCCCTTTATTTATTAAATTTTGTAATGTAAAATTGGACAAACAAATAATAATAGCAGATGGTGTATAGTTAAATACAGTATATATTTGGAGGCAAATGGCTTTCAAAGATTTCAACGAAGCACTTTGAAAGCGTATTTAACATTATTGTCACGGCTATTTGTGATTAGCATATTTATTTGGTCATTAGAATCAGGCTTCTTCAGGATCACAAATAAGGAAGAAGAGGATCGGCTGGTTTTAGTTACCTACCTGGGCCTCCTAAAACTTTTTTATCTCAGATATTCAGGATTTTCCTTCTGTAGCCTAAAATTTTATTGTACAAGAAAGTTGGCTTTCAAATAGAGCTAAGCACAGCATGACAGTTATTGCATGATTATTTAATAATTAGAATTCTTTTTACTACAGTCTGTTTTTTAAACATATTATGAACTATTACAAACATACAGAAAAGTACACAAAACATAAATATATAGCTCAATGGTTACTCATGAAGTAAATATCCATGTAAGCACACCAAAGTCAAGAAGTAAAATATTGAGAGCAGCCCTTAGGTCCTCCTCATGTCTCTTCCCAGTCACTCCTTGTGCCTCTCAAAAAGCAACTACTTTGAAGCAATTTCATTCGGCATTCATTTTCACGTTTTGGGAAGATGGCTGTTGGTCTCGTTGCTTCTTTAAAAGCAATTTTCTTTGTATGTTAACTGCATTTAAAATTTCTCTTTGTTTTTGGCTTTCAGCAGTTTTACTGTGATTTGCCTAGTAAAGTCCTAGGCGAGGACTTCCTTATTTATCCTATTTGGAGTTCACAGGACTTCTTGAATCCACAGTTTATTGTTTTTCATCATTTTGGAAAATTCTCAGCCACTATTTTTTTTTCTTTTTTTTTTTTTGAGGTACGCGGGCCTCTCACTGTTGTGGCCTCTCCCGTTGCGGAGCACAGGCTCCGGATGCGCAGGCTCAGCAGCCATGGCTCACGGGCCCAGCTGCTCCGCGGCATGTGGGATCTTCCCGGACCGGGGCATGAACCCGTGTCCCCTGCATTGGCAGGTGGACTCTCAACCACTGCGCCACCAGGGAAGCCCTCAGCCACTATTTCTTAAAGTGTTATTTTGGACTCATTTTTTTCTTTCCTTTCTCTCTAGGATTCTGGAAGTATGTTGGAGTTTCTCACTATTTTTTCTACCCTCTTTAAAAAATATTTTCCAACTTTTTGTCTCTGTATGTTAAGTATTTTTTTCTTACTTTATTCACTAATTTTAGTTCATTAAGTCTTTTTTCTATTCTGTATAAATTGCTCTAAACTGATCCATTGAGGTCTTAATTTTGGTTATTGTATTTTTTGATTCTAGAATTTCTACTTAGTTCTTTTTCAATTTGAAATGTCCTTTAAAAATAAATTCTATTCTGTGCTGAATTCATAATCTGGTCTTTTAACTCCTTAGAAGAGTAAGCATAGTTTTGTTTTTATGCTTTCTATATTTTGTTGCTATTCATGACATACCATACTTTGATGAATGTCAGAAAGATGATGTGATGTTTCCCTAGACAATGGTATTCAATGTGTTATTGATGTGGTGATATCAAAAGAGCCAACTAAGATTCTCTTTGGATTGATTCATAGACTTTTTTCTTTTTGTCATGAAAAATTCACAGTCTGTACTGAAGTAGAGGAAAATGTATGAGAACTCACAAGAATCCATTACCCAGTTTCAACAATTATCAACATTTAGCAACCATAGTTATTTTAAAGTTCATGCCTGATAAATCTAATACCTGGATCCACTGTGGGTCTATTTCCATTGTCTGTTGGCTCTATGTCTCTTTTTCTTGTCTTCTTGCTACTATTTCTTTGGGTTTCAGAAACTGTATTGAAAAATTATTTGTAGAAATAATTTGATGTGTAGGATAATTTCTTTCTGTAGGGAAGATTTATGTTTTCTTCTGCTACATGCCTGGCAGCTCTTGAATCTGGAATCATCTTAATCCAATTGCAGGGACGAAGATGATTCAAAGCTGAGCTGAAACGGCTGCAAGAACCAGTCTCCTTTGGGTCACTCTGTTAGGGTGACCTAGGCTCTCTTACCAAGTCCAAGACTACAACATTTGTGATTTTATCTCCATGAAACTGCTAAAAGTGCTGCGTAGCCCTTTGGCTGCCCCTTCCTGAATTGGTAAGTTCCGTCAGAGGAAAAACCCAAACATTAGATCTTTACTATCTCATTAACTGTCCAATGCTTTCAAGCAGAATAAATATATGTGTATTATGAATATGTGTGTGTACATTAGTTATCCTCAGAAAGAAGATTGGTCCAGATCTGCTGGTCTTCCATTACTAGAAGCAAAAGCCTATTCTACACAATCTCTCATCCTACAGTCTTTTTTACTAATCATTTTTAAAGGGCAACTTGAATTGTAATATACAATGATTGCTTATGGATTAATTGATTTCTATATCTACCAGTAAGAATTTATTAATCGCTGTTTCTGTAAGCTCTTTGTTTACTCTCGGGTCCCTTTTCTCATTCTGATTTGTGTCACAATACAGGCTCTCTGACTCTTTGGCTTCCAAGTAGGTGTACCCAAAGAAGGCCCTGGTAGAAAATTGGAGGGTGAGAGTAGGGCAGAGATGTCAGGGTATTCTTACCTCTATTTTTGCTTCCTTTGGTGTCTCTGACAGTAGCTGGGTCTCCTTCATGGTCTAGCTCTTACTGAAAGGCTCTGGCTTCTGGGTTGTGGTAACATATCTCCTCCCATTGTTTCCCCCACCCCTAAAAACGATAGAGTATTCCTACAGTTGCTAATCTGTGGGTTGCCTTACTCTTTTTGGCTTCTCAACCCTTCTATCACTGTGTAATCAGTGATACCTCTAAATTTACCTCCAAATTCCCACCATATAATAATATTCCCTATTTTAAAGACCTAGTGCAGTTACTTTATCTGTCTATAGGGTTTTGTTACAGTACGAAACGTGTAATACGCAGTACTTATCCACAGGAAAGGTATAGTCTTGACAAGGAACAAATGACATCTGTATATGAAGAAATGACAGATGACCATGTGTTAAGTGTCAGCCTTGATGGATTTATACAAGAAGGCCAAAGCAACTCAAGGAAGGGAGACACCCCTGGAATCCTCAGGACCTTTTGGTGGAGGTAAGTCAGGTTGTGTGGTAGAATAGAATAGAAAACTCTCCAGGTGGAGCTGAAATAAGTTTCTGGAAAACAAAACTCTAGATCAAAATCTGCATGGAAAAGTAGCTTTTGAAATTATTTTCCATTCAAACTAATGACATATATGAGTAACTTGGTGATTCTTGTGCATGCTTTGAAAAATCTTTAAACTTTGAAAAACCTTTAAAACCAATGTGACGGCATTTTCTCTTTTTTTTAAGATTTAATTTTATTTATTTTTGGCTGCGTCAGGTCTTTGTTGCTGCGCATGGGCTTTCTCTAGTTGCAGCGAGCGGGGGCTACTTTTCATTGTGGTGCACGGGCTTCTCATTGCGGTGGCTTCTCTTGTTGTGGAGTATGGGCTCTATGCACGCGGGCTTCAGGAGTTGTGGCTCGCGGGCTCTAGAGCTCAGGCTCGGTAGTTGTGGCGCACTGGCTTAGTTGCTCTGTGGCATGTGGGATCTTCCTGGACCAGGGATCGAACCTGTGTCCCCTTCATTGGCAGGTGGATTCTTATCCACTGTGTCACCAGGGGAGTCCCTGTGATGGCATTTTCAATCTCACTTTACACCTTTGGTCTTACTAGTTCATAAACTTGAGCTTCACTGGAAGTAACCCTGTCATTCACTGCAAACAAGTTCTGTCATTTCAGGTGCTACCAACAGACAACCAATTGAAAACTGAGCGATGAGTGGTAGTCAAAGAACTCTTGAGCAAATACGTAGTTTTCCAGTGAATAAGCGTTCATGATGGGTGCATGATGAAATGCTCTTTCTAAGCCAGGATGTGACTCTACTTTTGGGTGGACTGAGGCATTTGAAGTACTTGAAGTAAGTTGGGAGATAGAAGGTGTTGTGTGAAACCAATTATTTGTATGTGGATTGTTACTCTGGAGCTCATTTTTATCGTGTTGCCAGGCTGTGGTCAAGCCCAGTGCTGGGGGATGAACATTCCTCTAGTTTGGTGTATATTGTTTCTGGGCAGTCAGTGGAAAGAGCATTGAATTTGGAGTCAGATCTAACTTGGAGACCCCTCTTGGATCTTCCTTGGCTATTTGATCTTGGGGAAAGCATTTAACTTCTTGAGTTTCACCTTCCTTATCTAGAAATTATTAAGAGTATTGCAATCTCGTAGGAGACTGTTGTAATAATTTAGGTGAAAGTGCTTAGTAAACTCTTACAAATGTAGCTATTTCTTGCACAAACATTTGAGCTGCCCCACTATGTCTAAGCTATTGTGCTTGGCCAGGTTAGAAAATTTGCTGGGGGAGAGATCGTAGGCACCTAATGGTACTTCTACATAGGACCTTGTCCTTATAAAACAGGCAAGGGAGAATCACATAATTTTCTTTCTTGCTTTTTTATTTTTCATTTTTCAATTGCCGCTCCTAAAACTGACTTATAGAATATTTGCATTCATTGTACATATTGCTCACACGATGCGCTTGGCTCTGCTCCAAAGGTGGAAGTTGAAATAAATGTTCCTATTATAACTAAACTCTACCTCCTTCCCTCTCTTGTATCCTGGAGTCCTTATAATATATACACAGCATAAAATGTACATGAAATAACAAGTCATTATTTGCAAAGTACATTTTTTTCCTCTCTGGGGCCTTATTAGCAATTGACAATCTTAAAATTTTATCTCCCAAGCAGGGTCCTCATCAGGTATTCCTTGACTCCATTCTGTTAAGCATCTTCACCAATCATTATTAAGCCACCTACTAAAAATCAGGGGGAAAAAACCAGCTCAAGGGAGCCTCCCCTGACACCTACTGCAAGCTAATAGCTTCCCCTATCCAGAACAAATGCTAAAACTGGTCAGAAGTCACATTATTTACTCTCAGAATAATAGTCTTTTGCAGTTTATGCTTATCTTGTCACCCAACCACAGTAATAATATGTTTGACATGAACTGCATACTAATTACTTTTACTATTCCAGAAGTTTCATTAGCAACAGTCCTCCCTTGCCCCCAATACTCCCAAACTCCCAAATGTCTAAAAATACCATCTTAACTATATCCTCGAAGACAAAATAAATTCCAGCATACACATTTTATATTTGTTCCTCCACCTCGCTCCCACCCTTGCCGAATCTTTCAGCCATCACACCAAAAATGCTAAAAGTCAGAAAAAATATCATCATGATTTCTCAAAAAGAGCGCTTACTCTGAACTTAAGAGGACTTTAAGAATCTTCTCTTAACTCAGACCTGAGAGACAGTTGGACACTTTCTCCCTTCCTTAAAACAAACAAACAAATTATGGTCTGTACAGATTTTTAAATTTATTAACCAGTTTTCAGCTTTTAGAAGCCTAGAATATAAATGTAAATACTGAACTTCTGAATGCCAAGATTTAACTTGGAATTTGAAAGTGGATAATGAAGAAACTTGAGGCAGTCAAAATAAATGAAATAGCCTCCATGGATCACATTCAAACTTCTGTTTTAAGCAAAATTTGGGCAAGTGGTTCATAGCAGATTAGAAGTAGTGACTCGGAAATGGAAATGTGGTTGCCCTGTGTTGTAGTCAGTTCGAACTGCCATAATAAAATACCATAGATGGGGAGGCTTAAACAAGACACTTATTTCTCCCAGTTCTGGAAGCTTGGAAGAACAAGGTGAAGGTGCAGTCCTATTTTTCCTAGTCCTCTTCCTGGCTTGCAGACAGTCAGCTTCTCACGTGGCCTTTCCTCAGAGCACGTGTGTGAGGAGAAAGAGCAAACTCCCTGGTGTCTTTTCTTTTAAGGGCACTAATCCCATCATGAGGGCCCCATCCTCATGACTTCATCTAAACCTACTTACCTCTCAAAGGCCCCATGTTCAAATACCATCACCATACCATTGGGAGTTAGGATTTCAACATGTGAATTTTAGGGGGACAAAATTCAGTCCATAGCGCTCTGCAAAAGTCAGATATACCAGCAGCAGCCAAAAGAGAAAGTAATCCCTTGATAGGGAGGGATCAAAGAAGAACTACTGTAACATTTTATTGTTAAAAGGGACCATTTAGTTCAGGAACATGTTGCTCTGTGGAGGTGAGTGGTTCCAGAGGGCATCATGGTTACTCATGTTCCTAATAATGAGTCTGATTCATTAAAAAAAGGATGAAATATCTTCAGTGCCCTCTGTTTAAGAGGGCACTGAAAAGAATGTAATCTATTTTAGATTTATTGTTGTCAACGTACTTAAAATATTGGTGTGTCTGCAGATTGCAATCAGTCCTGTGAAACATCCATTTATGTGGAATGGTTGGTCTTCTGAAACCTGATAAATCTCATGCATTAATAAACAATACATATTTTTTAGGGTCAGTCAGTAGGATACCATTTCCAAAGAACAATTTTCTTTTAAACTGAATTATGCAAGAGCTCACAAAATTTAGTGTTGATATTTCAGCTGTTGAAAACAATCCATCAGGTTCTTCACTACTTAGCACCAAGGTAGAAAAAATTTATCACAGTGCTCTTTTATCCAAGCATGTCTATGCATACCAATCTCATTGCCCTTTAATTTAAAGGTGGTAGTAGAGATCAGGGGTACAATAGAAGAGAAAACTTATGTTTGACCATAGTTCTTCCACCTGGGCCAAGGAACAATGAGTTCCTGACTTGTCTGCCTTTTGTCTTAGTGCCTCCTCTCCTGTTAGTAGCCTTTCTCTGGACCCTATTGTGATTGCAATGGCCAGATTTCCCTTTTTGCTGCCTGCCATACTTACCAACAAATCAGCGTCCATCTCCACAGTGAGGCTTATCTTGCCAAAAGTCGAGGATACTCGAAGACCATTGGCTGCAATTCCCTGTATCAATCCCTACACTAGAGGTGGCCTTGCCAATGGGACCGTAATAATTGACATTGCTTGGCAAAGCCTCCCCATACTCTGGATGACGTTTGGAAAGGTATAGTCGGCTTCTGCCTCTATAATTCTCTTTTTGTATATGTTTTCATATATAAAAAACCCCATTTGGCTGATACATCCCTCTTTAGCTATATTAAAATCTTTGAGGTCTGGTCTTATCTTGCTGGCAGTGGTCCTGGGCTGTCTTGTTAAGGTGGCACTGCAGATCTTGGTTATGAGCCATTATGTCCTGATTTTAGAGTTTATGCCTGGGTATAGTCTTATTCTTTTAAATCTGTGTTCTTGAGGAGGATGCCTCCGTGTAGTACCCCCAAATCAACAGGTACTGAATAACAACACTATGTATCAAGTGCTTTATCTACTACCCACATCTAATCTATTAGCAAAGCCTAGTGGATATAAAAAATATATCCCGATTCTACTTCTCCTACTTCCACTGCTGTCAGTCTAGCCCAGGCCTCCACTCTTATTCATCTAGACACTGCCATGGTCTCCTAACCAGTCTCCCTTCTTCCAGTCTTGTCTGTTGGGCTTTTTCAACACAGCAGCCACATACAGATAGACTCATATCACTCTTCTGCTCAAATCATCCAACTGCTTCCTATGAGAGAATAAAATACAAATGTTCATTGACTGGATACAAGGCCCTACCTGGTGTAAGGGCACCTTCTTGACCTCATCTTCTAACATCTCCCCCTTGCTCACCCTCTTCACTTACGCTGGCCTCCAAATGCGTCTTTCGACATGCTAAGCACGGTCCTGCTTCGAGCCTTCTGCCCTTGCTGTACCCTTGCGGGGGTGGTGGTGGTGGAGCGTGCAGCGGGTAGGCCTGTTTTTTCCCCTGATGTGTGCATGTCCAGGTCCCTCACTTCATTCAGAGTGCTGTGCATATGTCCTGTCGTTGGAGAAGCCTGCCCTGACCACTCTATCTAAAATAAGAGCCTCCCACCCTATGCTGTATTCCTCTGTGTCTCTCCTTGCCCTGATCATTTATTTGCTCATTGATTTTTTTGGTTCAACTCCCTCCACTAAAACATAATCCCCACTAGAGTTGGTTCACAGCTATATCCCCAGTTCCTAGAGCAGTGTCTGGCAACTAGTGTGCCTTCAGTAAATATTTGTTGGCTAATTGACAGAATGATTCCTTATCTAATTGAATCCTCACAGCACTTCGTTTAGGGGTTAGGTGCCTGTAATCTGATTTTGTAAAGAAACTGAAAAAGCAGGCCTACTAACTTGCTTAGAGAACGTAGATACTACAGAGCTGAGTTTTGGATTTTGGTCCTCATGACCTGGTGTTCAGTGTCTAGTGCAGCATGCTTCTTTTTTAAGCATTTATTGTTCATTTATTTCTTTTTTTTCACAACTTTATTGGAGTATAATTGCTTTACAATGGTGTGTAAGTTTCTACTGTACAACAGAGTGAATCAGCTATACATATACATATATCCCCATATCCCCTCCCTCTTGAGCCTCCCTCCCACCCTCCCTATCCCACCCCTCTAGGTGGTCACAAAGCATTGAGTTGATCTCCCTGTGCAGCACACTTTTAACCCCCATCTAGTGATGTGGAGCTATAGGGCAATGTCAGTGAGTGCTGGGAGGTGGCCTTCCAGGACCTGGCCATTGGCGTTCAGTGGCAGCACAGAATCATTAGGTTATTGCTGATTTTACAGCTGATGATGAAATTTCTCAAGAAGCTAAATTGCGGCCCATCCACATATCTATCAATCAGGACTCCTCAGTCTCAACATGGAGAATGCGGAGTTTAGTTTTCTGTTTTCTTGACATTCTGTTCTGAATTAACAGGTCAGAAACTTAATGATTGGACATTGTGTTGTGGTAGTTATTACTTACTTCCTCACCCTTTCCCAGATAGATAACAATAACAGGACCTAGAGTATATACAGACTGAATCCAGAGCCAGAAGATAGGAGGTTAACCAGATCAGAATCGTTCATTCAGGGATCGGAGTCACATAACCAGCTACAGGTCCAAGATACAGAGTGTTAGATGTGACGTTTCCAGGATTTTCAGCAGTCAGGTCTTCTTTATCGATGGACTACTGCCCCATTGTAGGAGTGTCTGGTGTTAGACAAGGAGGACTCTAGAGACTAACCAAGTGCCCACACTTGCCTCTTAATGCCGCCTCGTGGGCCAGGGCAAAGGCAAGGTCAGGGGCACCTGTCGACCACATTGCCCTAGCAACTGGAAGCCAAATGGGCTCCATGGCTGGCTGCTGGTCTCTGTGTCAGTGTGGTTCATCTCTGAATGGACAATGCTGACTGTCTGAGGTTGATGCCATTTGGTTTTTGTTTATGTGTAGATAAAATTCTAAAGTCTTCTAGCCCCTCTTTTAACTTTAACAGCTGCCAGCACAAGTCTGCTGAAACTATGGGAAATAAGTGACTCTACATAAATATGTTTTTTAAAAAGTAAGATGCAGGGCTTCCCTGGTGGCGCAGCGGTTGAGAGTCCGCCTGCCGATGCAGGGGACACGGGTTCGTGCCCCGGTCCGGGAAGATCCCACATGCTGCGGAGTGGCTGGGTCTGTGAGCCATGGCCGCTGAGCCTGCGCGTCCGGAGCCTGTGCTCTGCAACGGGAGAGGCCACAACAGTGAGAGGCCTGCATACCGCAAAAAAAAAAAAAAAAAAAAAAAGTAAGATGCAATGGGCTCAGCATGAGTCAGCATGTGGGAATACTGCTTAGGGGGCAAGTGTGACTCTGGAACTTGAAAACAGGAACCTAGCAAGAGGTCCTTTTTCCTACAAACATCATTTTAACCATATATTTTTAGAACACCTATTATACGGTAGGTAGTGTGTTATATGCTGTGACACACAGACACAAGGTCAGACAGTTCTCAGGAAGCTCAGTATCTAGTGACTTCACTGTGGGTCACTTCGAGACTCTTGTGTTCCTATTTCCTTCAGCTTTCAAGAATTATAAAAGGGAACATAAAAAGTGAGATAAATGAAAAAGAAACTGATTAGTCTGAAGGTTTAATGATTTAATGATCAGTTAGAGGAAAGATACAGAGAGCATACCATGCAGTTCATCTCCCTTCACACTTAATGAGGTGTCTGTGCAATGAGAGAGATGGTACTAAGATATAATGGATGGAGAGACCCTTCCTTCCTGACCTTAAAGCAATGAAAATATTTGCATATATATTATGTATATCTTGTGTGTTTGCATATGTGTGTACACATATATACAAGCATACCTTGCTTTGTTGCACTTTGCAGATACTGCATTTTTACATATTGAAGGTTTGTGGCAACACTGTAATGATTAAGTTTGTAAACACCATTTTTCCAACAACATTTGCTCACTTCATGTCTCTGTGTCACATTCTGGTAATTCTTGTAATATTTCAAACTGTTTCATTATTATTATATTTGTTATGATGATCTATGATCAGTGACCTTAAATGTTACAGTTGTAATTGTTTTGGGGTGCCATGAGCCATGTTCATCTAGACAGGGAATTAAACTGATAAATATTGTGAGTGTTCTGACTGTTCCATCGACTGGTATTCTCCCATCTCTCCTCTCTCCTCATGCCTCCCTATTTTCAGAGACACAACAATGTTGAAATTAAGCCAATTACTAACACTACAATGGCCTGTAAGTGCTCAAGTGTAAGAAAGAGTCTCATGTCTCTCACTTTAACTCAAAAGTTAGAGATGATTAAGCTTAGTGAGAAAAGCATGTGGAAAGTTGAGATAGGCTGAAGTCTTGCCCTCTTGTGGCAAAAAGTTAGCCATGCTGTGAATGCAAAGGAAAAGTTCTTGAAGGAAGTTAAAAGTGCTACTCCAGTGAAGACATAAATGATTTAAAAAAAAAAAAGTGAAACAGCCTTATTGCTGATATGAAGACAACTTCAGTGATCTGACTAGAAGATCAAACCAGTTTAAGGAAAGAAGCCATTTCCATAACATAAAAGTGCCAGGTGAAGCAGCAAGTGCTGATGTCTTAGAAGCTGCAGGAAGTCATCCAGAAGATCTAGCTAAGATAATTCATGAAGGTGACTACACTAAACAATAGATTTTCTAGATGAAACAGCCTAGATGGAAGAAGATGCCATCTAGGACTTTCATAGCTAGAGAGGAGAAGTCAATGCCTGGCTTCAAAGTTTCAAGGACAGACTGACTCTCTTGTTAGGGGCTGATGCAGCTGGTGACTTGAAGTTGAAGCCAATGCTCATTTATCATTCAAAAAATCCTATGACCCTTAAAAATTATGCTGAATCTACTCTGCCTGTGCCCTGTAAATGGAACAACAAAACCTGGTAGACAGCACCTCTGTTTACAACATGGTTTAAGCCCACTCTTGAGACCTACTGCTCAGAAAAAGAAGATTCCTTTCAAAATATTACTGCTCATTGACAGTGCACCTGCTCATCCACGAGCTCTGATGGAGATATACAACAAGATTAGTGTTGTTTTCATGCCTGCTAGCACAACATTTATTCTGTAGCCTAATCATCGAGGAGTAATTTTTTAGACTTTCAAGTCTTCTTATTTAAGAAATATATTTCGTAAGGCTATGGTTGCCATAGATAGTGATTCCTCTGATGGATCTGGGCAAACTCAACTGAAAACCTTCTGGAAAGGATACACCATTCTAGATACCATTAAGAACATTTGTGATTCATGGGAAGAGGTCCAAATATCAACATTAACAGGAGTTTGGGAGAAGTTGATTTTAACCTTCATGGATGACTTGGAGGGGTTTGAGACTTCAGTGGAGGAAGTAGCTGCAGATAGAGTGGAAACAGCAAGAGAACTAGAAGTGGAGCCTGAAGATGTGGCTGAATTGCTGCAATCTCATGGTTAAACTTTAATGGATGAAGAGTTGCTTCTTAATGATGAACAAAAAAGTGGTTTCTTGAGATGGAATCTACTCCTGGTGAAGATGTTATGAAGATTGTTGTAATGACAACAAATGATTTATTTATTTATTTATCTTTAACATCTTTATTGGAGTATAATTGCTTTACAATGTTGTGTCAGCTTCTGCTGTATAACAAAGTGAATCAGCTATACGTATACATATATCCCCATATCCCCTCCCTCTTGCGTCTCCCTCCCACCCTCCCTATCTCACCCCATAGGTGGTCACAAAGCATGGAGCTGATCTCCCTGTGCTATGCGGCTGCTTCCCACTAGCTATCTCTTTTGCATTTGGTAGTGTGTATATGTCCATGCCACTCTCTCACTTCTTCCCAGCTTACAACAAAGGATTTAGAATATTACATAAACTTAGTTGATAAAGCAGTGGCAAGTTTTGAGAGGATTGACTCCAGTTTTGAAAGAAGTTCTCCTGTGGGTAAAATGCTGTCAAACAGCCTTGCGTGCTGCAGCGAGACCTTTCATGAAACAATGAGTCAGTCCATGCAGCAAACTTCATTGTTGTCTTATTTTAAGAAATTGCCACAGCCATCCCAACCTTCAGCATCCATCACCCTGACCAGTCAGCAGCCATCAGCATCGAGGCAAGACCCTCCACCAGCAAAAAGATTAGGACTTGCTGAAGGCTCATATGATGGTTAGCAGTTTTTAGCAAGAAAATATTTTTAAATTAAGATAAGTACATTACAGTTTTTTTTTTTTAACATCTTTATTGGGGTATAATTACTTTACAATGGTGTGTTAGTTTCTGCTTTATAACAAAGTGAATCAGTTATACATATACATATGTTCCCATATCTCTTCCCTCTTGCGTCTCCCTCCCTCCCACCCTCCCTATCCCACCCCTCCAGGCTGTCACAAAGCACCGAGCCAATATCCCTGTGCCATGCGGCTGCTTCCCACTAGCTATCTACCTTACTACGTTTGTTAGTGTGTATATGTCCATGACTCTCTCTCGCCCCGTCACAGCTCACCCTTCCCCCTCCCCATAACCTCAAGTCCGTTCTCTAGGAGGTCTGTGTCTTTATTCCTGCCTTACCCCTAGGTTCTTCATGACATTTTTTTTTTCTTAAATTCCATATATATGTGTTAGCATACTGTATTTGTCTTTTTCTTTCTGACTTACTTCACTGTGTATGACAGACTCTAGGTCTATCCACCTCATTACAAATAGCTCAATTTCGTTTCTTTTTATAGTACATTACAGTTTTTAGACATATTGCACACTGAATATACTATAGTGTAAACATAACTTTTATAAGCACTGGAAAACCAAAAAATTCGTGTGACCCACTTTGTTGGGATATTTGCTTTATTGTTGTGGTCTGGAACCAAACCCATAATATCTCTGAGGTAAACCTGTATTTGTGTCCCCCCCAAATTCCTATGTTGAAGTCCTAACCCCCAGTACCTCAGAATGTAACTATATTTGGAGATAGGGTCTTTAAAGAGGTAATTAAGTTAAATTTGCTTATTGGGTTGGGCCCTAAAGCAACATGACTGGTATCCTTATAAGAAGAGAAGATTAGGAAGCAGACAGGCCCAGAGGAGAAACCATGTGAAGACACAGGGAGAAGACAGCCATTTCTCGTAAGCCTGAGAGGCCTCAGAAGAAATCAACCCTGCCAGCACCTTGATCTCAGACTTTTAGCCTCCAGGACTATGAGGAAATACATCTCTGTTGGTTAAGTTACCTGGTCTGTAGTGCTTTGTGATGGCACCCCTAGCAAAATGACACAATACACAAAGTAAAAGGACTAGCGCTAGAGATTTCAAGTACTCAACAACTGCACATATGTATCAGGGCTAGCTTAGAAAGAAATATTCTCAGGTGTCGGATCATGCTGGGCTGCTAAGCATAGTGATGGGATGAGAAATAATCCTGGATGCTCCAGCTCTGTGGATGTGAAGTGCTTTATGTCTCTACTAGCTCGTTTACTCAGTGAGTATTTTTTAAGTTCCTGCTATGTACCAGGAAGTGAACTAGGTACAGGAAATACAAGATGGATTGGCAAAAGGATTTGTCCTCAAGGAGCAGTTATGGCTGGCTCTTGCTACAGTGTGGGAAGTCTTATGATGAATATTTGAACAGGGCACCTAACCTCACAGGGTGGTCGTTCCAGCTCTGTGTCCCGACAGTCACTGGACTACACTTGGTCTCTTTCTTACTTATTTCTCCCATTTTAAAGTCCTGTCTTTTATTGACCTCCTCCAGTTCTTTTCTTTCTTTTTCTAAACGACTAAGTGTTAGATATCAACCCAGGATTTGTAGTAGTTCAGTTAGGCTCCCAGGAAGTCATTCAGAGAACATGATGCAGTAAATCAGACTTTGTGTTTACTCTGACTTGGAGAGTTACCATCTGTCTGACTCAATTCCAGAAGAGAGAACCATCTCCTGTGACCTCTTCCCCTGTATTTCAGGCCATAAATAGGTGCTGGGGCCCTGCCAGGTTGGGTCACTGTGGCTCAAAAGGGACTGTCAGTTCCTCACAAACACTACACAGCTGCAAAATGACTGTGCCACCCAAGGTGACTCATAAAATCTGCCCCTATAAAAGGGACTATTAGAAATGTCACCTCCTGGCTATCACTAGAATGCAATTGTGAGTCTAGTTCTCAGCTGACTACCCAGAGTCCTCAGAAGAACCAAGAGAGAAATCTGGGAAACCTAACACTTTGATTTGCCCAAGGCAAGTGTTAAGAAGCAGTCAGAGTAGAACTTTTAGAGGCTATTTTTAATCTAGGATTGTGACAAAATATAAATGATGTTTGCTACCTGCTTGTATTTAGTCAGGGTTCTCCAAAGAAACAGAAGGGGAGAGAGAGAGACAAAGATAAGAGGAGAGAGGAGAGAGAGAAAAGAGAGGAGAGAGAGAAGAGAGATTGATTGATTCTAAGGCATTGACTCATGTGATTATGGGGTTTGCAAATCCAAAATCAGCAGGGCAGACCCGCAGGCTGGAAACTCAGACAGGGTTTCTATGTTGCAGTCTTGAAGCAGAATTTCTCTTTTATGGGAAACTTCAGTCTTTGCTCTTAAGGCCCTCCACTGATTGAATGAGACCCACTCACATGGCGGAGGGTAATCTGCTTTACTTAAAGACTGCTTATTGTAGATGTTCATCACATCTGCAAAATGCCTTCTCAGCAACACCTAGGCCAGTGTTTGACCAAACAACTGGGCATCATAGCCTAGCCAAGTTGACACATAAAATGAACTATCTTACTACTTTTAACTAAAAGAAGTAATCTGAATTTTTTAGCATGTTATTTTAGCATGTTATTGAATAAGAATCTTAATAAAGGTAATTAGTAGTCACAAAAGTTTACTAACGCTCGTTTGCCTCTCTTTGAATGCTTTCAGTCCTGGGGTTTTGAGCCATTGCTTCATAAGGCAGGCAGGTCCATCTCTGGATAACTCTTATGGTTGACAAGCCCTTGCTTGAATTTATTTTTTTTATTTTTCTATTTTTTTTAAATCTTTTTTTTTTTTTACATCTTTCTTGGAGTATAATTGCTTTACAATGGTGTGTTAGTTTCTGCTTTATAACAAAGTGAATCAGTTATACATATACATATGTCCCCATATCTCTTCCCTCTTGCGTCTCCCTCCCTCCCACCCTCCCTATCCCACCCCTCCAGGCTGTCACAAAGCACCAAGCTGATCTCCCTGTGCTATGCGGCTGCTTCCCGCTAGCTATCTATTTTACATTTGGTAGTGTATATATGTCCATGCCACTCTCTCGCTTTGTCACAGCTTACCCTTCCCCCTCCCCATATCCTCAAGTCCATTCTCTAGTAGGTCTGTGTCTTTTTTTTTTTTTTTTTTTTTGCGGTATGCGGGCCTCTCACTGTTGTGGCCTCTCCCGTTACAGAGCACAGGCTCCAGACGCGCAGGCTCAGCGGCCATGGCTCATGGGCCCAGCCGCTCCGCAGCATGTGGGATCTTCCCAGACCGGGGCATGAACCTGTGTCCCCTGCATTGGCAGGCGGACTCTCAACCGCTGCGCCACCAGGGAAGCCCAGGTCTGTGTCTTTATTCCTGTCTTACCCCTAGATTCTTCATGACATTTTTTTCCCCTTAAATTCCATATATATGTGTTAGCGTACGGTATTTGTCATTCTCTTTCTGACTTACTTCACTCTGTATGACAGACTCTAGGTCCATCCACCTCATTACAAATAGCTCAATTTCGTTTCTTTTTATGGCTGAGTAATATTGCATAGTTCCCATCCTGCTCCATGTAACTGTCATGCCTTAAGTGCAGTTCTACTCTCTGAAACATCACTGAAGCAAGACAAAGACCAATTCCTCTTAAATCATATCCCGAGTATGTTTTATGGGATATTCATTTTGTATGACGCTCAGTGTGGGGATGGGGGACAGGGGAAGTTCTTTGGTCAAGTAAGTTTGGGAAACATTGCTTATAAGCTCTTTCTTTGGAAGATTTATCATGACTCATATGAAAGGCTTTGTAATTCTGCAGCAAAGAAACCAGCTGAACTAAACTTTAACTTAGCATTTCCCAGACACCTGATCTTGGAAAAACCCCTTTCTTTTTAGTACCATCCTACAGAATAAATGAAAAAGTTCTGCAAGATTCTCTGGCACTATCAATGCCCAGCCTTTAGTTTAGATGCTCTGTCCCCCTGATTGCTGGTGCAATGCAGCTGCGTTGTGGAACACACCACTCCAGTCCTTAGTGGTTAATAATAAGTAATAGCCATTTATTATTTCCCCCATGTCTACAGTTCACTGGGTGATTCTGGTGATCTGGGCTGGTCATGATTGATCTTGGCTGGGCTTACTTATGCATCTGCAGTGATGAGCAGGCTGTGGTATGTCAGGTCTAGCCTAGCCTTGGCTGGGATGACTCAGCTTTATTCCATGTGCTTCTCATATCCTTCCAGCAGGCTAGCCTAGGATATTTTCATTGTGGTGACAGGAGTTGAAGAGAAGAAAGAAACATGAAAGTAAACACTTTTCCATGCGTTAAGTTGCTAAAACACTTGCTTGCATCCAGTTTCCTAAGATTCTGTTGGTCAGAACAAGTCACTTGGGCAAGCTCAGAGTGACAGCGTATTGCAGAGTTACAGGGCAAAGGGCAAGGATATGGGTGGCCATTAATTGAGGCTGTTGGTTCTATTTATTTAATGCAGCTGTTGAATGCAAATCTGAGAAATGGTGCCAAGATAGCTGCAGCATAGGCTTCCCTGGGGGCGCAGTGGTTGAGAGTCCGCCTGCCGATGCAGGGGACACGGGTTTGTGCCCCAGTCCGGGAAGATCCCACAGGCCGCAGAGCGGCTGGGCCCGTGAGCCATGGCCGCTGAGCCTGCGCGTCTGGAGCCTGTGCTCCGCAACGGGAGAGGCCACGACAGTGAGAGGCCCGCGTGCTGCAAAAAAAAAAAAAAGATAGCTGCAGCAGAGTTGCCAGGGGGAGGATAGTAAACTTGAGGTCCTCAGATCCTCACCCCTCAGAGATGCTCAGGATGGGGTTGGGTACCCATAGTTTTAAAATCTCCTTGGGTAATACTGATGATAAGCCAGGTTCGGAAACCCTTGGTCTAGACCCTTCTACTGTTTAACAATATTAATTAAGGTCTTACAATGATAAATGCCACAAGGGATAGAGAAAGAGATGTAAGGTGAAGATGATGGAGTTTCTCACTGAGCTTCAGGCAGATAACACTGATGTGGTGAGTTACATAGCAACAGGTCAGCTTTCAATCCGATTGCTGCCATGATTCTTCCCTGGCCTAAAATCTGACCTGGCTCTTGGGATCCCTGCAACTAGATCATTTTCTCAAACTGTAACTGACACATGTCATTCTGTGTGTGCCGTGCCCTCAGTCAGAGGGCCTGTGAGGGAGTGAGACTGAGTCAAGGGTAGTGCAAATTTAGCCAGACTTAAAAGGGTCTGGGAATAGGTGATTCCTACCCCAAAGACCAAAGGTGCCAGGGGGTCAACAGGGTTTCTGATTGTAGAGGGTTGACTATGAAAACATAGCTGCAGACTGAATAAAATAACATCTCCCAAATGTATATACAACTTTTTTCCCGAAGACTTTTATATACTGTTATGATTAGTAACAGGCACTACTGAACTCATCATATCAAATTGTGTGTATATATGTATTTATATATAACCTCAGTCAACAGATAGTGAATATTCAACCAATTAATACCTTGCGGAAGTTAATATGCTTTTTTCACATTATAAGGTTGGGAACTATATGAGTCTGCTTGGGCCGCCATAATGAAAAACCGCAGACCGGGTGGCTTAAACAATGAACACTTCTTTTCTCACAGTCCTGGAGGCTCGAAATCCATGATCAAGGGGCCAGCAGGATTGGTTTCTGATGAGAGCCCTCTTCCTGACTTACAGACAGCTGCCTTCTCACTGTGTGTGGCCTTTTCTTTGTCACATGCAGAGAGGGCGAACTCTGGTGACTCTTAGAAGGATACCAGGTCTATCAGATTAGTGCCCCACCTTTATGACCTCGTTTAACTTTACTACCTCCTTAAAGGCTCTGTCTCCAAATATAGTCACGTTGGAGCATATGAATTTGGGGGGGGACACAGTTCAGTTCAGTGGTTCACAGGAACCACTGAGTTAGACTGCTGCTGAATGGAACGAAATGCCCTCATGCCTTACTGTTCCCATTTGGGATCTCCTCCCAGATGTATTCGGGACTCAGAAGCTTCCCTAGCTCAGTCCTTTAGAGTGCTGACTCTCAAACATTGTTGGACTGTAGCCATTATAGGTAGCTCAGAAGGTCCTTTGCCCTCCCTACTTCCTGTACTCCGCTAGAATATATAAAGCAATTGGGTTCAAAATATGTGGATCATATGTTTACTTTAAAATCGAATGATGAGCTTATGTATAGATTTTTATGTCATAGATCTTTACAACCTAGACCATGGACTTAATCAAATAATCTTATTATGCTCATCTTGATCATATGTTGCAATTTAAAAAAAAGCAAACAAAATTTTCTCACCTCTCCAATGAATGTACAAGCATATATCTTACATCTTTATCAATAAGGGCGTGAATGATTAATATTTGAATTGCAATGTCTCTGAGTGTGTCAGTATAGCTATTAGAATATTTTAGTCTCCTAATCTCATATGTGCTTCAATGGAAGCTCAGAAGGCATATGTTAACGGTATAGTGGTTAACAGTGAGGGCTTTAAAGCAAGGGTCAACAAACTATGGCCCGTAGGCCAAATCCTGCATGCTACCTGTTACTATAAATAAAGTTTTTCTGCAACACAGCCATGCCCATTTGTTTACCTAGTGTCTGTGGCTGCTTCGGGGCTACAATAGCACAGCTGAGTACAGACCATATGGCCTACAAATCCTAAGATACTTACCAACTGACCCTTTACAGAAAAAGTTTGCTGACCCCCAATCTAGAGTAGAGATCCTTGAGTTCAAATTCTGTCTCTGTGGTTTCCAGCTGTGTGATGTCAGGCAAGTTATCTAACCTCTCTGTGCCTTAGTTTCATCATTTGTAAAATGAGTACAATACTATTACCTGCCTCAAAGTGGTCTTAAGAGCAATAAATGAGTATGTAAAATCTCAGCATAGGGCCTGGGCTAAAAAAAACACTCGAACAGTAGTTGTTATTATTAAACAACCCACGACAAACTAAATTTATAATGAAGATGCTAAACTAAGAGCATTTATAATTAAAAAGGAAAATTAACAGTAATTAAAAACCTCACCAGCTCAAATCTACAGTGGTGAGGGTCCTCCCTAAATATCCTTTCTAAAAATTTACAGAAATTGTTTCTTTGTGGGGTATGCCTGGTGGGAGGGTTTTTTGGTTGGTTGGTTTGTTTTTAACATTGGTAAGTGTTGCCTGGCACTAAGCCATCTTAAGAGAATGTAGAATAAATTCATAGTAAATTTTGGCAATATACTAAGTTTAGTTTATTAATAACACACTTAGCAACCCTTAGTCATTCATTTAGTAATTTACCAGTGAATAGCCTCTAGCCATTTATAATGAGTTGGTGGAATTATCCTTTGTCTCACCCTAACCCATACCCTTTCTGACTGATGGGCAGCCATCTAGTTCATAGAGTCAATGAAACCAAGTCATGGATTCGATCCCTAGTTTCATTGTCATTCTTGATTCTCTCCTGTGGCCACAGGCTGAACCTTTCACCAGGGGCAGATTGGTCCCTGGGAAAGATTGAGTAGTAGCATGTATGGTTGGGTAAGCATAAATATCTTAGTCTCACTGGAAAATACATCCCAGTGACGAGTGGTAGGTCAGTAGCATCATGTTTTGGTAAAGGAAATACATAACCCAAGATAAGGCAGTGGAGGTTACTTTCTAGTCTACCTTGCTACTCTGGTCACACCCAGTTACGTGAGGTCATTGCCAGTTTGTACCACAAGGAGTGAGTTTTGCAGTTGTCTACAAAACTGGGAATAGCAGTCATGAAGAATAAACTGGACGTTTAATTAGGAGTAGAAAGGGCAAATAGAAAGCTCCTCATCTAATCTGTTGGTTGTTTGGATCCTTATTACTGTCAGAAGTTTCTTCACAAAGTTTTGAAATGAAATACAAATAATCATCAACCTGTGAGCACGATTGGAAAAGAGCCACCGAGAATGGTTACTCAGTGGCATGGCAAGGTTCATTCACCACAGGAGACTCTAATTTTCTTTTTTAGATATACAATAGATTTTTTAAAAAACTTCCTATGGATGGTTCTTGCATAAGATTCTCCACACTAAAATATCTGGTCTTTTCTTTCTTCTGACTTTCTGTTGGCAGCCTCTCTGACCTGTGAGAATCTGCGCAGTGTTCCCTCTCTTAGCGTGTCCTCTCCTGTATCTATTTCTTCAAGTTCCGTGCTCCCGGGAGCTCTCCACCCTCCCCCATCGATTTTTATCATTTCGTTCCGTTCTTGAAGATTCCTTATATCCCAGCCTAACTTTGATCAAGTAGAAGTGAGCTGTCTGTAGCCTACTTTGTTCCTGGGTCAGAAATGACTAGATAATGTATTATTGCAAAGAAAGAAGGACATAAAGGAAAGTATATGTGAATTTACAGTTCTTGTTCACCTTACTTGGTTTTTAAAACAACATGCATTTCCTGATTATAGAAGAAGTACTTGTCCACTGTAGGAAGTTTGGCAAAATAACACTAATAAAGCAAAATATAATCACCCATAATCTTACCACACAGGATAACCACTGTTAATACTTTGCTGTATTTCTTTCCTGTCTCCTTCATCTATATGCTAATTATACAGATACCTGCATACAATTTCTCTGCTAAAAAGTTACATTATAATAATAGCTTATATTTATACTGTGTACTAGCTCTATGCCAAGCATTTTATGTACATTATTACATTTAATCTTCATTATAACCCTGTGAAGTATGACCTATTGTTCTCATGTTAAATGAGGAAATAAGGCTCAGAGAATGAAATTATTTGACCAAAGTAAGTAAGGATGAAAACTCAAGCAGAGAGGAGCCCACAGTATTAATGATACACTATTCTGGTCACCATTCTACTTCATTAATACTAGATTTCATTGTTTTAATTAAATTTACTAGTGATTAGAGGATTAATTTTTTAAAGAGTTATTATCTTTGAGAAAAATAATTTAATGTGTATTAATGATGGTTAAAAATACATAAATTTCTTAACAGCACCTTTTTTGTCCTCCATAAAATGGGTCAGGGAATTATTACCCATATGAGATGCCATAAACTGAACTTGTCATTTTCTTCATTTCTCATTTCTTCTTTAACTGTCCTAAGTGAACTGATGAACTTGTCTGGAGGAGAAATCATCTCATTAACCCACAAAGGGTTCACATTCCCCTACTCCCTTCACTCCCTTCTTCTGTTGCCCTGGAAGAGTGACCATTACACACTCATGAATATCAAATCCATTGCTTCCTTCTCAATCCAGTCTCCTAATATTTCCCCAATGGTATTAATTATGAAATGGCCAGGAAATCTAAGTTCTCAGCCAACTTGGCAACATCTGACAACATTATGATTTCCCTTATAATAGAGAGTAGATTAAATGTAATAAATATTTTATTGTTCCAAATGTTATGTTTTATCAGTATATAATGTGTATTTCCTTCTGTCAGTGATTTATGTCTTCTAAAATAATACTCTTTCAGACTATAATTAGAAGTTCTACCTTATCTCCATCTAAAAATATTTGTGTTGGAAAATGTTATCTGAAATGATTATACACATTTATGATCTGCTTTTCCATATAATGGTCTCGTGACTTACACATTTTAGAGGGCTGCATAATTCTTGATTCTTTAGATATATTTATATTGTTTGTGAGTATGTAAACTATATCCATTTATAAATGAGCTTCAGGGGGCACTGCTGCAGAATTTCTTCAAACTATTGCCATTTGATTCCTGGAGTTCCTGTGAGATGTCACTACTACTGCTTATTACTAAGAAAGTAGAATAAATAAGCATCCTAAAAGGATATTCTTACAGTACATGATTTCAAATGCTGCATAACAAGGTTAATTTAGAATAATAAGATTTCATTATATAACAGATATAAGGTAAGATTATTCATTTTAGCCCTTTTATTTTATGGATAAAGAAACTATGTGTATGGCTTGCCCAAGGTCAACAGCTAGAAGAGAAGTCTCCTGTCTTTGAACAACCAAACCTTCTATAATATCTGAAAGTAGAAAGTATTTATTTTCTCCACTATTCCCTAAAGGTTTTTGAATGTAGAAAGACTCTCTGGAAAATTGAGCACTTTCCTGTCTCCACAGTCTCTGAAATGAAGTTGCCCGCAACTCTCCAACTTCTGCACCCAGGGGTATGCAAGACCATCCAATGGTCAACTTTCAAATTACTTTTAGACTTACAGAAAAATTGCAAGAATAGTACTGAGAATTTCTATATGTCCCTGTCTCAGCATACCCCAATGTTAGCATCATACATACTGTAGTATAATTATCATAACCAGGAAATTAACATTGGCATAGTACCATGAACTAAAGACTGCATTTGAACTTCACTTTGACGTGTCCAACTAATATCTTTTTGCTGTTGTGGTTGTTCCCAAGATCTGATTTAAGATTCCACACTGCATTTAGTTATTTCTGTCTGGTCTCCTGTACTCTATAACAGTTCCTCAGTCTTTCCTTGTCTTTTGTGACTTGGACACCCCCCAAAGAATATTGATCATATTGCTGCATGCCGCTCGATTCAGGCCTGTCTGGAGTCTTCTCATGATTGGACTGAGGTCCCCATCAAAAATGCTGCAGAAATGGTTCCTCATCCTTCTCAGTACATCAAATCACAGCATTCATGATGTTGATATGTATTCCTGTTGGTGCTGTTGATCTTGATTGTCTGGCCAAGAGAGTCACTATTAGACTTTTTCACTCTGAAGTTACTTTCCCAAAATGGCTAAGGATGGAATATTTTGAGCAATAAAATAGATAATGATAGTGCCAGATTGTAACCCATACGATAATATAAATATCCACGAGTTCATAGTGATATAAGTAACTGTTAAAATAGATACAGTCAAATCTCATTATTCGCGGTAGTTATGTTCTGTAAAGTCCCTGTGAATATTGAACTGTTGCTCCTGGGGGAAGTACAGGGTTAGGTTCCTGTAATTCTCTGGTCAAAACCTTTTCATCAATTGATCAATACACTTTGCTGTATACCTGGCTTTATTTTTTAAGTTTCTGCTTAAATACACCTTATTTAATGTATTTTGTTGATTCATTAACATTGAGCTCATAGACAACAGCACTATAACTCATGCCTGAATGAAGTGTATCTAACACACATATGTTCTCTGTAAGACACACCTCAGCCTTCTTGAATTTAGGAATAGCACTTAAGCACTATGCTTGGGGGATTTTAAACAGTGAAGTTATCAACAAAAAGCACCAAAATGTGAAAAATGTGGCACTAAATATAACAAGAAAAGGACTCTTGTTCACAGTATGAGGGCTGAAACAAGGAGGCAGAACAATGCCTTCTCCAGCCTCAGCTGGGAATGTGTGCTTTGGATGACTTAAATTTTTCACTGTTCTGCACATGTCCATGGATGACCAAGAAAGTGCCATAAGTATTGATTTAAGCATTACAAATAAATTTTAGCAAGTAGGCAAATTCTCAAATATCAATACATAATCTGTGAATAACAAGGATGGACTGTATATTTAGGAGAAGTGACAGCTCTTCTTTGCAGTAGAATTCCAATTAATAAATGTGAAAAGAATGAAGGGTCTAGAAAATTACCACTAGGTAACCCCCACAGGAATCATTGTTATAGATGGATCCACTGATGGATGCTGGAACCTTGGGCAAAGGTTTGAGGAACAGAAGGATTTGCAGAGTCTCAAAGTATCTCCCCCAAGACATTTGTTGACTATAGGGGAAAATATAGCGAATTTATATTTATTTTAGACCCTGAATTGCCAAAGCAATCTTGAGGAAAAGGAACAAAGGTGGAGGTATCACATTCCCTGACTATGCTACTTCAGACTATACTGCAAAACTACAGTAATCAAAGCAGCATAGTATTGGCACAAAAACAGACACATAGGTCAATGGAACAGAATAGAGAGCCCAGAGATAAACCCATGAACTTACGGTCAATTAATCTATGCCAAAAGAGGCAAGAATTTACAAGGGACAAAAGACAGTCTTTTTAATAAGTGGTACTGGGAAAACAGAATACCTACATGTGAAAGAATGAAATAAGAACATTCTCTAACACCATACACAAAAATAAAGTCAAAATGTATTAAGGACCTAAACGTAAGACCTGAAGTCATAAAACTCTTAGAAAAAAACATAGGCAGAACACTGACAAAATTGTAGCAATATTTTTTGGGTCTGTTTCCTAAGGCAAAAGCAGCAGAAGCAAAAATAAACAAATGGGACCTAATTAAACTTAAAAAACTTCTGCACAGCAAAGGAAACCATCAACAAAACAAAAAGACAACCTACTGAATGGGAGAATATATTTGCAAATGATATGCCTGATAAGGGGTTAATATCCAAAATATATAAACAGTTCATACAACTCAATATTAAAAAAATGAAAAAACCCGATTAAAAAATGGGTAGAAGACCGGAATAGACATTTTCTCAAAGAGGACGTACAGATGGCCAACAGACCATGAAAGGATGAACATGAAAAGATGCTCAACAACAATAATTATCAGAGAAATGTAAATCAAAACCACAATGTGATATCACCTCACCTGTCACAATGGCTATCTATTGTCAAAAAGTCTACAAATAACAAATGTTGGTGTGGATGTGGAGAAAGAGAACTCTAGTACAGTGTTAGTGGGAATGTAAATTGGTGCAGCTACTGTGGAAAACAGTATGGAGGTTCCTCAAAAAACTAAAAATAGAACTACCATATGATGCAGCAACTCCATTCCTGGGCATATATCCTAAGAAAATGAAAAAAATTACTTTGAAAAGATACATGCACCCCATTGTTCATTGCAGCATTATTTGCAATAGCCAAGATATGGAAGCAACTTAAGTGTCCCTCAACAGGTGAATGGGTAAAGAAGATATGAAATATTACTCAGTCATAAAAGAGAATGAAATTCTGCCATTTGCAACAATGTGGTTGGACCTAGAGGGTATTGTGCTTAATGAAATAAGTCAAACAGAGAAAGATAAATACTGTATATTTTCACTTATATGTGGAATCTAAAAAATAGAATTAATGAATATAACAAAACAAAAACTGACTCACAGATACAGAGAACAAACTAGTGGTTACCAGTGGGGAGAAGGAAGGGAGGATGGGCAAGATAGGAGAATGGGATAAAGAGATACAAACTGCTATGTGTAAAACAAATAAGCAACAAGGATATATTGTACAACATGGAGAAATATAGCCATTATTTTGTAATAACTTTAAATGGAGTATAATGTATAAAAATATTGCATCACCATGTTGTACACCTGAAACTAATATAAATTAACTATACTTCAGTAAAAATGGTTTTTAATATTTATTTTAAAGTTAACATTGCATCATTATATTTCTAATATTTATATAGCATTAGCAGATGTTAACTACCAATACATATAAATAGGTGGCAGTGTTCAAATTCTTGATGATGAGGGGGGCCTCCAAATTTTTTTTACTGTATTTTCATATCTGGATAATTAGCTAGTGTTCAGTCAAAGCTGTCAGTTTATATATAATTGGAGGAAAGTCAAAGAAGCTGCCACTTCAGGGGGGGACTTGGGACCCTTATGGAGCACTTCCTGTGGAAATTCTTCCCAGGTAGTGGTAAACACTGTTTTTCTGTGTTGTCACTATGCCCTGTTTGAATAGACTAGAAATATCTACTTCACACTGTAGAACTGATCGTGTACACAGTTGTCTCCTGAACAGGGTATTTCCTGCAGACAGTGGCTGCCTCCTTCATCTTCGTGTCCCTAGTGACAAGCACAGTGGCTCACACACAGTAGGTGCTCAGTAAGCCTTAATCAGAAATGGGATGGTGTGGGATGGGGCAGGGTAGGATCTAAGTTAAATACTCTGGGTCTGCTGGGCAACCATTGTCTGTATTTTCTCACAGACAAGTTTTTGTTCTTGACATATTTCTGGATGTTAATGTTTATCTCCTGCGCATGGGGAAAACAGGCATGCTCTTTGTAGTATTTAAAGGTACATGAAAATGAAGACAGGCTTTTTAAAGCACATTTAGTTCAATGGAGTTTCCTTATTCCACAAGACTTATTTCAGGTGTGACCTTAGGTGTTCTATTCACAAACCTATCTTTATCCTAAAAATAGTGGTACTGTTGTCTCTAGAGGCAAAACAGAGGCAAGTGTTAGGGATTTTATGAAGCAGCTTATCTGAAAAAGACTCCAGTGTCATGGTTGATTTTGAGCATTGGGATGGTTGGTTTCAGGTTTAGTCAAATGTATTAGTCAGGGTAGCTAATGTAACAAAGAGCCCCCAAATCCCAGTGACCGAATATAAGACATTTTTTCTTCCTCATGAACTGTGGAAGCATTGTTCCTGGTTGGGTAGTTTTCCTCCAGGCAGTGTTGCAGGGATAAAGGCTGCTTGCAGCTAGTGGCTCTATGAACTTCCAGGTCCTCAAAATCCTCTCTCCTCAGCTGGTGGGTTTTATGGGCCAGGTCTAGAAATGGTTTCCTGCCTTCTTCCCACATTCCCTTGGATGTAAATCAATTGTATTTCTATCTCTAAATGCAAGATATGCTGGTAAATGTCTAACTTTGTGTGTCCTGAAAAAAAAGCAAAAAAGAGAGAAATTATTTGGTGAACAACTAGCCAGTCTCTCTCACCAACTCAGCCTGGAGTCTCTCCTCTGAATTCTTATGCCATTAGTTTTCCTTATTCTTCTTAAGATTCTTTCTTCATTGTATTCATTATTAATAATTAAACCCATTAATACCATAAAGGGTTTGTACAACATGCCAGTTGATGGGGGTTGTAAAGGAAAATCAGGGGCAGAGCCCACCCTGGAAATCAATCTAGTTCAACCTTATTTAGATGTTAGAGTGTTTGGAAGTCATGAAATACTCATATTTAATTTTATCATCAAAATAGGAAATAATATAAATTGCATGACTACCTAGTCCACAAAATAAGTACTTTAAGCTACTCAAGTGTCCAAATTCTGCCCCAGACATTTATTTGCTACTCATTCATATTTTCATACTTGTTCATGTTTTGCCTTTTTGTAGCTTTTTCAGGAACAAGAAGAGGCAGATACCTAAGACTTAAAGAAAATGTAAAAAACTTTAAATTCTCTTTTTAAATTTAATTATACTTGAAAATTTGGGAAAGGTTATTATTCAGTCTTATTAGAGAATTACAGTTTTGAGAACCACTGGTGTAATCTCCAGTTATCTGTGGACATGGTATTCCTCTTCTGCTAGCCTGTAAGCAGTTTGAATTTAGGGACCTTGTGTAACAACACTGTTGGTGGGAATGTAAATTGGCAAAGCCACTGTAGAAAACGGTATGGAGGTTGCTCAAAAAACTAAAAATAGAACTTCCATATGACCCAGCAATTCCACTCCTGGGTGTATATCTGGAAAAAAAAAAAGAAAACACTAATTCGAAAAGATACATGCATCCCAATGTTTATAGCAGTACTATTTACGGTAGCCAAGATATGGAAACAACCCAAGTGTCCATCAACAGATGAATGGATAAAGAAGATGTGGTATATGTGTGTGTGTGTATAAACACATATATACACACACATAAATGTATAAATGGAATATCACTCAGCCATAAAAAAGAATGAAATAATGCCATTTACAGCAACCTCTGGGTTTAAATTCAAAATCAACATAATCATAATCATGATGCAGATTATTTTGCATGGACTAAATAGTTATATTTGGGTCAATAGTTTAAACACTTCTTTGTGATATAGTGCAACACCAGTATCCACATATCCTAGCTTCACAGTTTACTGACTGCAGTCCTTCCAACTTGTATTCTTGTTTGTAAAATGGGCACGATGGATGCTACTATCTACCCCATAGGGTTGATGGGAGGATTAAATGAGTCAATACATATAAAATGCCTGGTACGTTGGTAAATGCTCCATAACTCTTAGCTCTCATGACACTATATACAAATTTAAAAATACTAGATGGTAGTCTCTCTTCATAAGCAGGCTTTAAATCAGTGATTCTCACCCAGGAGTGATTTCCCCACCCTGTTCCCCAGGGGACATTTGGCAGTACCTAGAGATGTTTTGTTTGTCCTCACTGGTGGAGGTGGTGGTCGAGGGGATGCTACTGAATAGGGGCCAGGGATGCTGTTCAACATCCTACATTGCAGAGGAAAGCCCCCTGCAATAAAGGATTATCTTGCCCCAAAACATCAATAGTGCTGAGGTTGAGGAGCCCTGCTTTAAAGAAATGTACATGCTGTACTGTCATAGATGGAGGGGGAATTGGCCATCACACTTTTACAATTAGGAAGTAAGCTCTCTGATCATCAATTTACATGTCTGGAAAAGAGGTTAATAGTACCCAATTCACCTGGTTTTTGTGGACATTAAACGGAAGACTTTAATGCTTTTATAAACTGATGTACTATGCAAGTATAGGTTAGTTCTAAATTGTTTTCCTCAACCTTTAAAATTTTTTTCATTACTTCCCTACTACGGTGCCTCTGTAGATACTTTTCTTCCCTGATTGCTTTCTCCCACCGTGAAATTTTAATACTACAAGTGTGCTGTGTGTCTATTGATCTAGTTAGATAGGTTCAAGGTTTGGAGGGCCACAAACCACTGTGATATCTAAGATGAGTTTTTGCCCCACATGAACCAGTTTTCATCCTCTTGGGGCAATATCACCATCACTGAGAAGGCATGTTCTAAATAAAAGAGGAATGAATTATAAAAGTAAAAAATATTTTTTATGATGTTTTAATTACTTATTAAACTAAAAGTCATTTAATATCACTTGTTCTGCATTTGGGATCGTATGAGATAGCAATAGAAAACTCAAAAACAATTCTGCTGATTTAAAGTGCCTATAGGCTATATAAGGATCAAATGTCTATAGCACTTTAAATGGACAGCAATGCTCATGCAAATGAATGTCGATTTAGTGAAGTCTGAAAAGGCAAAAATAAAATCTGATAGAGGGCAAAAATACGAGAAATTGAAGAGAAGATGAAAGCTTTCTAGAGAGGCAGCTAATTTGAATTTAAGCTTCTCATGAATAGGAAACATAAAAGAAAGGTTTGAGAGGCAATAGGAGGGAAGGGAAATTGGGCTGGATAAGGAAGCTGAAGGAAATAATAGTAACATTTTTTTTTTTCTTGCGGTACGCGGGCCTCTCACTGTTGTGGCCTTTCCCGTTGCGGAGCACAGGCTCCGGACACGCAGGCTCAGCGGCCATGGCTCACGGGCCCAGCCGCTCCGCGGCATATGGGAACTTCCCGGACCGGGGCACGAACCCGCGTCCCCTGCATCGGCAGGCGGACTCTCAACCACTGTGCCACCAGGGAAGCTCATAACATTTATTTTTGTAGGTGAAAGTTACTAATTAATTAGGGAGCTCCCCCCCCCCCGCCTCCGCTTTGTTTGAAAAGGAAAGACTAAGCACAACTAAATCTGCAAAGAGAGGGGCATGTCACGTGAGGGAAAACTGGAAGCTTAGGGCCTATAGGTTAGCTATCTGGTCATCAGGCCATAGGTCTGGAAGGAATCTTTATGTGGCCTGGCCCATTTTTATCTACTCCCTTAGTTCCTCACTCCTCAGCAGAAGGGTCCTGTCTGAGGTTTCAGCCTACATCGTACCACAGCATCTCTACAGACCCTCTCTTCTCCTCAGGTCAGCCTCCCAACCTCCCAGTAGTTCTTGTGGGTTCCTGCTTCCTTACTTCTGTTTGTAGCTGATACTTCTATTTGGATTGCCTTCTCAGTGCTTCATTTTCTCCTTTCTTACTCTTCCTTTTAGTTCTTACATCTGCATACTGACATTGTTAGGGAGGTAAGAGCCTCACTTTCCAGGTAAAACTACAGGGTGTATGGCCCCCTGGGGTCACACAGCTAGTATAATGAGACTCCAGGTCTTCTGGCTCAGAATCTTATGCGCTCTCTATTCTTGTGTCTGGGCCTATCTAGCAACTTGACTGACATGTTGTAGATCTTCAATTAGCATTTTTTTTCCTACTGGTGAACATATAGACATATACCTTTTTCCCTTGAAGATGTATGAATGATGGTAAATAGAAATACCAGTTATCTGCATTATAAATTTTATATTTTATTCTGCTCGTTTGTTAGCATCTGACAGCAGCTGGAAATAAAACTTTAACTGTTTGTTTTCTGTCTGCAAATGTTTTGTTCTTGTCCAAGATGAGAGCTGAACGTTGACTCCACAGAATGACTATCTTGCATGTTGGGTCTATATATAGTGCACTGAGTTTTTAGCTATTTGCTATAGGTTTGTGACCATATGTGGAGGCCAGGGTGTTCACAGGAAGTGTGGGGTGTTACACTCCTTGAAGGTGGAATTTGCTGCACTTATTTTTGTGTCCGTGAGCCTAGCCTGGCCCTGGTACATGATTGGCGCTTAACACATGTTTACTAAAGTAAAGGAGCTATTGTTTCCCTCCTTCTCCATATGGGGTATCTGCCAAGTTAGTAACAATTCTCCCTTCTCTGGGAACTCAGAATTGGTGTTGGCTATTTCTTCCCTGAACTCCTGCACCCACCCACATCCAGGCATAGTCAACTGACCAGGGCTGATCACCTGACTACATCAGGGCCACATTCCCCTCCTTGAAATTTGGAATAGAGACACTGAGGGGCTGAGGGTCAGCCTCTGTGGATAAACCCAGAACATAAAAATACAGGAGCTGTAACAGAGCTGTATTATAGATTGAATGTTGGAGAAAGCTAGACTTCTAAGGTAAGAGGCTGAAACCAGCATACAGAGAGGAGCAGCCAGGATACTGAGTGAAATTCCCAAGGGATTCTAGCCCATTCCGGAATGGGCAGTGTCTTGGTTGCACTTCTGCATTTGATCCGTGAGACACCGTCATGTTCTTTGAATAAATTCTCTTTTGTATTTGAGTTGGTTCAGGTTTGGTTCCCATTATTTGTAACTAAAGATCTTCTACCACTATATCAAAATTCAGTTTTCTCATTTCAATGAAGGAAATTATACTAAACAGAAAAAATATGTAAGGGGGAAAGACTAAACTTAGTTTAAAAATTATAACAGAAATCAATTGGGAATTATATGTATTAAAATTGATTTGGGGGATTGGTAGGATAATGCTGAAGGGCCGTATACACTGTTAATTTTTAAGTAGTAGGAATTTTTTCCTTCAAGATGAAGTAAGAGTGTGAAGAAAGAAAAATAATAAGTCTAAAAACCATAGAGGGTAGTCAATGATTAAGCGAAGGACCAAATAGTTAAAATGGGATACCTAAGAAACCTGTGAGTCATTCCTTGATGCTTTCTGAACATTGGCCATCATATCTAACCCATCTCTAAATGTAGTAGGTATATGAGGTTATCAATAGCTAAAGTATACTTACTGTTAGTAGGATGCCTAGGATAGCTCACAAAGGCCTGTTGAACCCATAGTGTCTCTAAAGCAGTAATTGAAAATTTAAAAATTTTTTTTATTGGTTTATAACATTATATAACTTTCATGTTTACAATTTTGACTTCTATATACACTACAGCATGCTCACCACCAAAAGTTTAGTTTCCATTTGTCACCGTGCTATGGACACCCTTTACCCATTTTGCCCTTCCCCTAATTCCCTTCCCCTCTGGTAGCCACTACTGTGTTCTCTGTATCTATGTGTTTGTTTTTGTTTTGTTTGTTTATTTTATATTTCACATATGAGTGAAATCATACAGTACAGTATTTGCCTTTCTCCGTCTGACTTGTTTCACTTAGCATAATACCCTCAAGGTCCATTCATGTTGTTGCAAATGGCAAGATTTCATTTTTTTTATGACTGACTTGTTTTCCATTGTGTGTGTGTGTATCACATCTTTTTTTAAATTAATTAATTAATTTATTTTTGGCTGTGTTGGTTCTTCGTTGCCACGCGCGGGCTTTCTCTAGTTGCGGTGAGCGGGCTTCTCATTGCGGTGGCTTCTCTTGTTGCGGAGCATGGGCTCTAGGCACGTGGGCTTCAGTAGTTGTGGCTCACAGGTTCTAGAGCACAGGCTCAGTAGTTGTGGCACAAGGGCTTAGTTGCTCTGCAGCATGTGGAATCTTCCCGGACCAGGGCTCAAACCCATGTCCCCTGCATTGGCAGGCAAGTTCTTAACCACTGCGCCACCAGGGAAGCCCCTATATCGCATCTTCTTTATCCTTTAATTTGTTGATAGGCTTTTAGGTTGTTTCCATATCATTGCTATTGTAATAATTCTGCCGTGAACATGGGGGTGCATATCTTTTTGATTAGTATTTTCATATTCTTTGGATAAATACCCAGAAGTGAAATAGCTAGATTATATGGTAGATCCTGAATAGCCAAAGCAATCCTGAGAAAAAAGAACAAATCTTGAAGGTATAAAACACCCTGATTTCAAATTATATTACAAAGCTATGGTAATCAAAATAGCATGGTATGGGCAGAAAAAACAGACACATAAGTCAGTGGAACAGAACTGAGAGCCCAGAAATAAAACCACACATAAATGGACAATTAATTTATTACAGAGGAGCAAAGGACAACGGAGAAAAAGTCTCTTTAATAAATGGTGTTGGGAAAACTAGACACCACATGCACAAGAATGAAACTAGACTACTACTTCACACATAAAAATCTACTTGAAATGAATTAAGGACTTGAATGTAAGACCTGAAACCATAAAATTCCTGGAAGAAAACCTAGGCAGTACGCACCTTGACATTGGTCTTAGCAATACCTTTCTGGATCTGTCTCCTCAAGCAAGGGGAAAAAAGTAAAAATAAACAAATGGGACTACATCAAACTAAAAAGCTTCTGCACAGCAAAGGAAACCATCAACAAAATGAAAAGACAACCTACTGAATGGGAGAAGATAATTGCAAATCATATATCTGATAAGGGGTTAATATCCAAAATATATAAAGAACTCATACAACCCAACAACAAAAAACAAACAACCTGATTAAAAAAATGGGCAGAGGAACTGAACAGACATTTTTCCAAAGAAGACATACAGATAGCCAGCAGGCACATGAAAAAATGTTCAACATCACTAATTATTAGAGAAATGCAAATGAGAACCACGATGAGATATCACCTCATGCCTGTTAGAATGGATATTATCAAAAAGTCAAGAAATAACAAGTGTTGGAGAGAATGTGGAGAAAGGGGACCCCTCATACAATGTTGGTGGGAATGTAAATTGGTGCAGTCACCGTGGAAAACAGTATGGATATTCCTCAAAATATTAAGAATAGAACTAAAACCATAATTTCAAGCCTTGAAATCTACTAAGACCCTGTGGGCCTTGAGAGGGACTTAGGGGATGTGGAGGGAAAGAGGACTCCAATTACTAGAAACTCCCAGAACTCCACAGGGGAAGGCTTCTCTGACAGGTGTGTCCTGAGGTCTGCCGTTCTAGTAGTGAGCATGGGACTGGGCAGACGGCACTGGAGAGGAGCCTTGGGGACCATTCAGTGGAAGAATAACCTCGTGAGCCAGCTGATAGGACTGGCTAGCAAAAGTCCCTTTTCCTTTATTCTGTGTATGTCCCTTTTGAAATTGTGTGAATTTAAGTAGAAGATAGAGCTGCTCCTCTAGAGGAAGACCTTTCATGCATCTAGACTATAGAAGTAACTGTACTTTGAGCTAGACTTTCTGTCTAAATATTCCACTCTAAGAGGAAGAAGAGGAAAGGTGTTTCCAAAGTTAGAAAGATTGGTATAGAAGGCCTCTGAACAGGGGAGCGAAGTCAACTTATGGAGGTGATGATAGACATTGCTGGAGAGAAGGGTGAAAGGCACTCAGAGAATGAAAAGAAAGAAAAAACACAGGCTACTTGCCTGAGAATGAGGGACATGAACTTTGTGCGAGTTCAATGACCAGATTTTCCGACAAATATTCCCAGAGCCCGTAGCTCAGTAGAAGGGCCAGTAACTTTTCTAGAAAATATGTTTTGTTTTAGAAAGAATAATACGGTTGCAAAGTTAAGGAAAACCTGAAATCCTGAAGATATCAAATTATTTAAACAATTACTTGGCAGTGAGTTGTTTTCACGAAATTAGACAGTACACACACAGTGCTCTGAGAAAAGCATTTTTGTTAAAATTCCAACAAAGAGGATTGCCTGAAAGTAAACCCCAGTGTAGTTTCCAAAGATTTTTACAAACACCACCCATGTAGTATGAAACACACGAATTCTGATGAGAGCGTATTTTTCAGGAATTCATCACCCCCTTCCCTTTCACTCGGAAGGTGGCCTCTTATCCGTGGCTGTTGGATGTAACCAGTGAACCGAAACACTTGAAACCAATTTGCTGGTTTGAGAAGAGGTTATTGATTCTCACAGCATGTATCTCCTGGGAGAATGTTATTGTTTAACTCTACATGTGGACAATTCTAGCCTCACGCTACTTTAAGTCAGGCAGACTGGGTGAAGTATGTGGATTCTGCTTCTTTAGTGAAGTTTTCAGGGGCTTTGAAAAATGTTTCACAGGTCTGAGTGCTGCCTTGAGTTTAAAACACCATCGTATGTGCTTCTCAGAAAATGTCTGGTTAGGTAAGAGAGATTTTTTGTAAGCATGTGCTTTATTTTTGAGGCAGGGAGTATGTTGGGAGAGAAATTGCCTGTGCACTTCTCCCAGTGCCAAGAAGACAATGGAAGTGATTGATAAAACACCAAATTAAACAAATATATTTCAGGTTCTTGGTTAAACGATCACTGCTTGAGCTGTTGGTGATTTGTTCTCAGAATTGCAAAGCCCAATCAATGTTTTATTCATATCTTCTAGCATTATTGGTCACATGTCTTAAAGTTCTGTTCTTGAAGTGAAAAGCTTCTTTCATCCCTGGTGGAAGGGAGGAACAGAGGGCGTATGGTATCAGCCGTACAACATACTCCCTGAATGATCTTGTGCATTTGTATTATTTTTCACTAGATAATAAAAGTTCAGTTGAATAGTTAATGTTCAACTCTGAGTGGGTGAAAAAACTCAGCATATCTGAGGTCGATATCTCCTCTGGGTGTTGTTTTAGAACAGATGTACGGTGGCGAAGCCACAAGCTGCTGAATGTTCCCTTTCAGATCCTGCACGTGTGTGTCTCACTCTACTGCAGCCACCATCCTATCCACTTTTTCCCTAGAAATATTATTATTGGCCCAGAGGAGGTTCATTCCAGCAGGAAGTCTGCCATTTTGAACCAGATCGAGCAGCCTTTGTAACAAGAAATGATTTATTGTTCCCAGCTGTCGTTCATAAGGTGCCCATTATGAGCAAGTCTGCTGATGAATCCACAGCCATAAGGGAGGATTTAATTTGTGACAAGGAAAATTTCTTTCTGCTGAAGGCGGAGGAGCATCTCTGATTTTTATCTGTGTGGGTTTATGGTGGGAGACCCTATGGGTATTTATTAACTTGAACTGAGGGGTCTTTCTCATATATAGTTATGTTTCAGAACTAAAACTCTCTAGGTCCTCATTTGGGGTGTGCAACTGGTGAATAAAAGCATCAAGTTCATCTTTTTCTCAAACATCTGCATTTTTGACTTAGATTTTTTTCAACTGACAAGTTACTTCTCTTTCAGGCCCCATAGTTGATACAAAAGACTGTCATATGAACCAGAAAGGGTAACTGAAACCAAAGGACCATAGTGTCTAGCCAAAGACATGCCACAAGGGGTGACAAGGAGCAGATGTCTCAACGAACAGGGCACGAGACCAGCTGTGCGTGGCCAGGTAGGAGGATGAGAAATATTTAATTTGCTGTGGTGGCACAGAAAGCTCGAGAAGCACATCGCCCCAACTTAAGGATCTTGTGTTACAATAATTTTTCGAAGACTGTATAGCGGGCACACCAGCCATACAACTAAGATAGTTATGTTTCGAGTCATTTACACACCTTGGTGATTAGCAGCTTGGGGACCTGTCTGCTGAATTTCTTGAGAAAACCTCCAGAGAGTCAGAAGTTACTCTAAGACTGAGGCAACTTTCGAGGTGTGAGATGCGTCATTCTTAGGTTTTAGACTTCCCTTGGGATTCAATCTGCAGCCAGTCTAGAGCAGGTCACCTGGAACTGAAATTCTTCTGAGACACGAGAACAGGGAGGGGTAATTATTATCAGGGAGGATGCACCGTGCACTTTGCCCTCTGCTCAAGGGATGAACCAAATTTGAAGGGTGGTGAGGACACTGGAAGAGTGATGTTTTTAATATATGAACAGATTTCCCCCTCTGGCAGCTCCTGTTGCCTTGACCTCTCCCCCTAACCTCATTCAGGCATCATTTATTGTATCAGGGGAAAAAGGAGTTTCACCAAAGCACAGGAAAAAAAAAAAAGCTTTTGATTTTCAAAAGTCAAGACTCTAAAGGCACTTGGCATAGAAATTATAAGATGAGTTGGACCAAGGCTTCTTACCTCTGAGAGAACATGCAGTTTTCCAGGTGTGCTGGTAAGGAGGAGGGAAGGGAGGTGGAAAGGGAGAGGGGAGCAGAGAGAGCTCTCAGAAGCTGGTGGCCCCTCTCCCTTCTGAGAAAGAGGCTTTGGCCCTGCTTCTCAGGGGGAAAGGTGGTAAATGCAGAAACCCCACGTGACTTGGGGTGTCATGACTTCCCAAGTAGAACCCAAGGAGACTGCAAAACCTCAGGATAGAAATGGCTGAGTGGCATCTAAGGGACAGAGAGTCTGAGCTAGCTTCCTGGAGTTGAGCGCACACAGCACACGGCTGTGAGTCTTCTGTGTTCAAAAGGGCCACCTTCGATTGGCATCTAAACTAGGGACAGGGACTTCCCTGGTGGCGCAGTGGTTAAGAATCCACCTGCCAATGCAGGGGACACAGGTTTGAGCCCTGGTCTGGGAAGATCCCACATGCCGCGGAGCAACTAAGCCCGTGCGCCACAACTACTGAGCCTGTGTGCCACAACTACTGAAGCCCGTGTGCCACAACTACTGAAGCCTGCGTGCCTAGAGCCCATGCTCCACAACAAGAGAAGCCACCGCAATGAGAAGCCCGCGCGCCGCAACGTAGAGTAGCCCCCGCTCGACGCAACTAGAGAAAGCCTGTGCGCAGCAACGAAGACCCAAAGCAGCCAAAAATAAAATAAATAAGTAAACTGGGGACAGTCTTGGGGGGACTGAGCCCTTAACTTATGGGATCTGACTCTACCTCCAGCAGGTAGTATCAAAATTGAATTGCATTGTAGGACACTCAGGTGGTATCAGAGGATTGGTTGGTGTAGGGGAAAAACCCATGTGTTTGGGTTAGAAAAGTTTTGAGTAAAAACAGTTCAGACTGGGCTTCCCTGGTGGCGCAGTGGTTGAGAGTCTGCCTGCTGATGCAGGGGACACGGGTTCGTGCCCCGCTCTGGGAAGATCCCACATGCCGCGGAGCGGCTGGGCCTGCGAGCCATGGCCGCTGAGCCTGTGCGTCCAGAGCCTGTGCTCCGCACCGGGAGAGGCCACAACAGTGAGAGGCCCGCGTACCGCAAAAAAAAAAAAAAAAAAAAAAAAAACAGTTCAGACCTTTTGACGTCTTCCCTGTTTTCCAAGGCACAATTCACATTTCACCTGTTCCCAGGCATCTTCCCAGACCTGTCAGTTATTAGTTTATCTGTCCTCGTGTTTCTGTAGCTCTTCACCCATTCATTACAGCCCTTTATCAAAGTCAGCCTCGTACTGCAGGTTAAGTTAGGGTGAGCTTCTGGGTTTGAACCCCAGAAGTGTTCTGCTGTGTGTGCTTACAGCACCTGCCATGAATTTAGCACCCTAGGCTGGCAGGTGTTTTGGTGCCTGGCACACAATAAAGCCTCAATACATAGTTGTCAAATTAAGTTGAATTTAAAGTTCTAAAATACATAGTGAAACATGAGACAGATCCTTGAAAGAATGCTTCATTGGCTATAGCTTTGATTCCCTCACTCCCTTTCTTTCTTTTCCCCAACACTTGATTTCAAATTTTTTCCAACATATGAAACTTTTTTTTTAACATCTTTATTGGAGTATAATTGCTTTACAATGGTATGTTAGTTTCTGCTGTATAACAAAGTGAATCAGCTATACGTATACATATATCCCCATATCCCCTCCCTCTTGCGTCTCCCTCCCACCCTCCCTATCCCATCCCTCTAGGTGGTCACAAAGCACGGAGCTGATCTCCCTGTGCTATGCGGCTGCTTCCCACTAGCTATCTATTTTACATTTGGTAGTGCATATATGTCAATGCTACTCTTTCTCTTAGAATCTTTCAGAGAACACCCATATAACTACCACCTAGGTTCTGTAATGTATGTTCTATTGTATGTATGTATCTATATATTTATGTAGTATTACTTGTTTATCTGTCCATCTAGCCATCAATCCAAATTAGGTTTTCCTCACTGCTTTTCACATACAACCGATGTTTGACAGACCTTCGACTCTGGAATCAGATCCGGGATTCATTCCTGGATTCGGCCCTTACTCATTGCATGGCTTTGGGAGTGTTGCTTAACCTGCATCTGCTTCCCGCTCTGTAGAACAGGAGGCCCCTGAAACCTATTTCACAGGTTGTGGTGAGGAGATAATGTAGATAAAGGGCCAGGCACAGAGTGTGTGTTCACTACATAGTAGCCAGAGACAAAGTACAATGTAAATACTTATTTCAGCCACCGGCACTGGATTTGCATGGTTTGTGCTTCTAGAGTTCTTGCTTGCAGCCTCTGCTGTAGGCCCAAAAGGAAAAGAAATTCGTAAGAGACAGTGAATCTCAGACTCTTCCTTGGTTATGAGCATGAGGTCCCTGGCTCCAAGAGGTAAGCAAGAGGAATCTGGGCTTTGGTGTGGAAACTGCATTCTGAACTCCCCGGCACAATGAAAAGGCCAGCAGTCGAATCACCAGTTATCTACTTACACCACACAAGGTGGGGGATCTTCATGCTTGCCTGAAATGCAGAAGAACCTTTTCTAAAAATGGAGAGGATGAGTAGAGAACATCGGGACTCTCCTGCAGCCCTGAACACCACTTCCCGAGTGCATGTTTCCTGAGTGTAGGCCCTCGCTAGTACAGCCTTCCACTCTCAGGTGAGAGAATAGCCTCAGATCAGGGAATCAGAATTATGCCCAGATCATTTTGTTCCTGAAATGGCCCTGGAAAGCTGTAGCAAGAGTGTGGAGGTTGAGATTTCCTTCCCCAGGGCCTCAGACCAGTCAACATCGGGGATTGTTGCAAGACTGGAAAAAGGAAATCTCATTCTTTGTTTCCAGCATGTGCTCCCACTGTGCCCATCCCCATGCCCAATCATTACGATCGCCTTCACACCCCTTAGTTTAAACATGTTGAAAACAGGATGGTATGAATACTGTGGTTTGAATGAATAAAATTGTGGCCTGTCCATATGAATTGTTTTTTTTTGCTGCACACGTAGAGTTGGGGCTCTTGGTTTCAAATTTGTGTTGGTGTTTGCCAGTAGAATTATCCCTGCATGAACGGGAAAATGCCTAATGTCCTCCTAACGGTTTACAACGTAGGTGGCGTACCACGTTACTCTGTTAAAAACTACAAGTGCCTGCTTCCCCCCGATTCCACTCCCAACCCTGGGAGTCTGAGTCGGTAGGACTTGGGATAGCCCACTGGAATTTACATTTAAAAAATCTCTACAAATTATTTTACTTCACAGCCAGAGCTAAGAACTCTTAGCTAAGAGCTAAAAGCTGTACAGCACTTCTTATTAAAAACAGTGAGAGATGAAGCGTGTCTTCTTTTGAGATTCAGAATCTTGCTTGACGTTTTCATTTTTGCTTTGTGTTCTACCAGTTGATGGGCATATAATGGAAAAGTAGCTAAAACGGAAAGATTGGAAATACTTCCAAAGTAGACAAAGTTGGGCATAAAATAGAAATGACAACCCAGGAGAGCACTTGAGGAGACTCTCAGCTAAAGAAAGAGGAGCTAGGAGAGGTTCTCACAGCCAATAAGGAAAGCAGGCAGGGGATTAGCAGGCGAAGGGCATAACCTAGGACCACAAAGCAGATAGGGAGATGGAGGTACTGTCTGTTATCAATTCTCAAACATCCGTATTTCACATTTGAGCATCCCAGGCATCTGTTTGCTGGGTGCCGATTGGGATGGAGCTGTCATTGTCAATGTAGAGCTAATTTTATTGTTATTCTTGGTGACATAACTGGACGACTTCACTTCCTCAATGTTTCAGTCAGCAAACAATTTAAGGACTGTTTGAAGAAAGAATCAAATCCTGGTTGTTGTCTGAAAACTTACTCTTGTCCTTTGCTAGTTAGATCAAAAAAGCAACAACATCAAAACCTTTAGATCAAGTGTTAGTTGCTTGGGGGAAAATTCTGGAGATAACAGTGGAATGCTTTTAAAGGGAATACTGCATTTTTAATGGTCTCGATGACACAGGTACTAATATCACGTGAAAAACCGAAACAAATGTGACAGTTTTGAGTTGGCCCAGGAAGGTTAGAATCTAAATGTGAAGTTTGGGGTATAGTTCATTGGCAGCATTTTTTTCTCTCTTAAATGCCCCACAGTAGTTATGCATCTTATAATCAGTGGTGTCTTAGATTCAGTGTAATATGGTATTTGTGTTGGTCTTTACAACTGAGAATATTGAAGAAAGTTCTCCTCTAAATTATCTCCTGCAGAAAGTATATATAAACCTATAGAGGAGGACCAGGGAATCACAGACCCGTGTGTGTCTATTTCCATAAAGGATGTTCTCTTTGAAAAAAAGAGAGAAGAACCACCATATATTTAAACAATAGTCATATTTTAAAAGAAAAGAAGCTGGATTTCATTAACAAGGAATTATTCCTATTTTATTGGATTTTTTTGGAGAACTAAGTAAGCACATGAACAGGAATTGATGGATGTACCCAGGTAGGCTTCCAAAATGTTTTTTTTTTTTTTTTTTTATAGCTGAAGGTCAGTTGTTCATTACCCCCTCTTGGGTGGGAGTACCCCTGAGAAGCAGTCATTTTCTCTATAGTGGATACCTTATAGCAGAATCCCTGAAGACCCATAATCACAAGTCCGGCACCTCTTCCATATGCTGCCCTTTGAATATCCCAAGATAGCTTTCATATAAACCTCTCTCGGCTCTTCCTCAGGCGAAACATTTCTCTTCAAAGATGTACCATAATCTCTTTTTTTAATTAATTCATTTATGTTTATTTATTTGGCTGTACCGGCTCTTAGTTGCAGCTCGCGGGATCGTTGTTACCACGTGTGGGATCTTTAGTTACGGCATGCACAATCTAATTCCCTGACCAGGGATTGAACCCAGGCCCCCTGCATTGGGAGCGTGGAGTCTTAGCCACCAGACCACCAGGGAAGTCCCCATAATCTTTTTTTGAGACCTGCCGCTCCTGCGGTTTCTCCTCTGAATCCCCTCCAATCTGTCTATATCCCTTATAACTAGGTAACATTGGTCCCAGTTTATCCAGGAGTCTTCGTTTTTGCCTATTTTCCAGGCTTAATTATCACCTGCAAACCCTTTTATTCTAAAAACTGTCCTGATTAGAATATTATCACATGTGGTCAACCTACTTACAACCGACAACCGACTGCACTATCTAAGGGTGGGCTGAGAAGTAAAAACGAGAGCAGGGCTTTCACTGTCCTCCTTCTCGGTAGTTGACACGTGCAGTCAAGCAGATGCGTTAGTGACTTGAGTCACACATCCCACCATTGCCTCATGTGAAGCTGGTGGCTGATGGCACCCCGCAGAGCCATGCCCTCCCCGTACAGCACTGGTTCTGGTGCTTCTATGGCATTTGTTCCTACACAATTTCATGGTGTTTGAATTCAGCCCATTGTCTAGTCTGTCAAGAACTTTGTCATCCAAAATGCTGTCTTATTCCTCCCAACGTGCAGCTATTGGAAGATGTAATCATGCTTTTCTGTGTCATTATCTAGGTTCTTGATGAAAAATATCGCATAGGATAATATTGTGGTACATCACCTCTTTCCAGTCTGACCTCTCTTCACATCCTAGTGTCATTTAACATCACAAACTCACTTAATTGTAGTGTCATGCAGGCCATGTATTTCTTCCATTTGCATGATAGTATTTTGGGAAACCTTAGCGAATGTGAATATCTATTTTATATTAGACTCAGATGTCTAATATAAAATGTCTTTCCTAATCTATGCATCTAGGTCTTGGACCAGAAAATGGGAAAACAAAAACAGAGTTAAATCTAATGTGACTTCTCAGTGACTGCACGTCTTTTTAGCTCCCATGGGACCTTGGAAATGTTGACTGACACATAGACGAGGTCAGTGCTCCATGAATATTTGTTGATCCAGGCACAATTTTTCATTGAAAAATAAGCAGAAGATCCTGTTCATGGCTCTTGCTGTGAAAAAAAGCCTATTTCTTTACACCTGTCAAGGACATCTGCTTTGGGAAGTCCCACACACAGCTTAAGTCCACACCAGAGTATGAATTGACTATTTGCTAATCATGTAAATATTATTGCTGAAATGAAAACATGATTGAGGCTGGAAGTGTGACCCGAATGCAGAAAGTGCCAGCTCTTTAATGCAAGCAATTAATTAAGCATCATCTTTAAGTCTGGTGATAGGTCCCAGGGTGTCAATCAAATCAAATATCACCAGCTGCTGAGAGAACAGGCTTTCAGGAAGCGTCTCCTATACCAAGGAGGAGAGGGAGGTGGCACTGAAATGGATTTTCTGAGGCTCCAATAGCTAAGGACACCTATGGAGGGCTGGTGGTAAACTGCTTTGTGGATACATCTGTAACACAGGATCACACAAGCACTGTGTTGAGTCAGCTGAAATGGTGGAAACGGCCCAGATTTGGAAGCCAGATAGGGCTGGGTTCAACTCTTGGTGCTGCTTCTTTTGTTAACCTTGGAAAATCATATGATCTATCTCAGCCTTGGTTTCTTCAGCTTTAAAATGGAGATGACAACACCTGTCCTGTAGGACTTTTGTGTGGGTAAGAAAGATGGCAGTGCCCGGCTTGCAGGGAGGATTCTGTATGGTGCTTGTTAACGACTAAATGATTTCTGGTCCCCACTCTGCTGCTGATGTCTCCACGTTGACCTTGGACATACCCTCAGCTTTTTAGCGCTTGCTCTTCTCCAGCTCTGAAGAGGTAGAAGTGGACTAGACAGTGTTCCAAGGATAAAAGCCCATCATTCTGTGACAGAGATGGAAATTAGGGCAATTTTGTGACAAGTAGAGTGAGCCGTGGGGAAAGTGCACTGATACATGGGAGGGGGGTCTGGTCACCAAGGGTGACGTCCCACAGGGCCTTCATTTTCCCAACTCCGATCACCTCCTTCCCCCCAGAGCAGGCTGGAGGCCACTTGAAATGAGCTGTCATCTCATCTCGGGTCCTTACCACCCCACCTGCCTGGCTGGAGCTCACGGTAGAACATGTTTGTGCAGGGCAGAGAGACACTCAGCTCCACGACAAGGGCACCTTGAAGGAAAAAGTGATTTTATAAAGTGGGGAAGGCCTGTCTTGAACTACTGGGGTATTTAAAGTAACATTTCCTTTTCCTTTTTTTTTTTCTTACTGCAAATAAGAAAACCAGTACATGGTTGATGCTGAAAACTATGAACATACAGTAGTTTAAAACAACTACCATTAACATTCTATGTACATCCTTCTAGTCATTTATATACAAGACACAAATGACCTCACAGTATCACCCTGTCTTTTTTTTTTTTTTAATTTATTTATTTTTGGCTGCGTTGGGTCTTCGTTGCCGCACGCAGGCTTTCTCTAGTTGCGGCGAGCGGGGGCTACTCTTCATTGCGGTGCGCAGGCTTCTCATTGCTGTGGCTTCTCTTGTTGCGGAGCACGGGCTCCAGGTGCACAGGCCTCAGTAGTTGTGGCTCATGGGCTCAGTAGTTGTGGCTCATGGGCTCTAGAGCGCAGGCTCAGTAGCTGTGGCGCACGGGCCCAGCTACTCCACGGCATGTGGGATCTTCCCGGACCAGGGCTCGAACCCATGTCCCCTGCATTGGCAGGTGGATTCCCAACCACTGCTGCCACCAGGGAAGTCCACCCTGTCTTATAGTGTACTTTCCTGGGTATATTTCCCCCTCCTTATCACTGCTGTTTTAAGTTTTGCGGATTTCTGTTAATATAACAGTGCCTTGGTTGTTTAGCAGAGGTCTCCAAAATGGGATGCTTGCCCCTTGGGCACATGCAAGGTAATCTATCGGGAAGCAGGAAGAAAATTTTAGAATTCCTGTTTATACTTTCACCTCTCCTTTTAAAAATTGTGTGTGTGTGTTTGTGTGTATTTCATAACGTGTAAAAATGTGTCTGGAGGTAGGCAATCCAGAGCTGGGACGGTGGCTCAAGGGTGCCGCCAGGGACTGAAGCTCTTTCCAACTTTCTGCCCTTCTACCTTCCATACAGGCCTTCACTCTCAGGCTGGCAGCCTCATGTTTGCAAGATGGCTGCTGCACATCTAACCTTTATGTCCACATTCCAGGCAGGAATAATGGGAAAAAGTAAAGGGGAAGGGATTTTCTCCTAGTGAAGCTTTGCTTTTTATTCAGAAAGGCATGTTTTCCTTCTCATTGGTCAAATGAGAAAAGTCGAGAAATTGAAATTTTTAGCTTTTTGGCCTCTTTGACAAAGGAAGTCAAGGGCATAGGAAATGGTGAATTGTGCGGGGGTAAACCGTCCATAGGGTCTGCCACAGTCCTCTCGCCAGAAAAATGCATCCACAGGTACACACACATCCAACTTTGCCAGGCAGTTCCAGGGGGTTTCTCTAAGTGGGGGTTGGAGGGGAGCCACTCTATAGGGCCAAACTAAGAGAGAGCCGCTCAAATGGATTCTCAGCTCAGCCCAAAGCCAGGGAGCACGAGAGAAGCAATAGGGGGAGAAGACAGAAGTCAAAAGAGAAAGTGAAAATATATGAGTGGGAGGGGAAGGAAGAGAGAACAGAGTGGCCATGAAGGTTGTAAGTAGCAGATATGATACTAACAGTAAACAAAAGAAATACAGTGGCGAAGAGAGGGGGAAAAAGGATAAAGCAATACCACAGCGGGGAAAAGAGGAAGTCTTTTAAGTTTAAGGGAAGATGCTACTCTAAAGGATCAGAAGTCGCTCGCCAGCGGCATCTGCGGGTGGCAAAGGTGGTGATGGAGGGTGCCAGTTAGTGAAAAGTTGGACCAAGTGCTGTTAACTTCTGTGGAGTCACAGGACATTCATTAGAAATTCAAGGGTGCTCTCCAGAAGGGTTTGGTGATTTGGAGATTTGAAGTCTGATAGGGAACAGGCCAGCAAGATAAGGTCAGTTCTGGAGAATTCTGAAACATGGTGTTAAATCAGGTTTTGTAAATCATTTCTGGTGGAGTTTATGATGGCAGCTTGCAGTCAGTTCCCTGATCGTAATCTTTGAGATTATACACGTTGCCAGTAGCATACACACAAGCAGCAAAATAATTAGCAGTGTCCCCTAAACCATCCTACAGGACCTATGGCAAACTTTCTCCAGCTGGAAAAAGTATAGATCCCTCCAGCATCTTTGGGCCATTATAAATAGCAGAAGCAAAAGGTTTTTAAGAACACAGGTGTTGGAGCCGTGTGTATTTTCTCTCGGGGGTCTTAATGAATCAGAGGAGGATATCACGTTGGAAAATAAGTTTAAAAAAAAAAAAAAAGGGAAATCATGTAGCTGAAAAAGAATTCACTGACTTTTCCAGGGGAAGAAATACCTGATTTCTGAACACAGTCTATATCCTGAACAGTTTCCTAGAAATGACGGAACTGATTAATTTTTATAAAGCACTCCAAGTGTCACACAGCAAGTTTTGATGCTTCCAAGTGCCCAAAGAGGTAAGCAATTTAAAGGAGTTTAAGATTTTTACCTGTATCTAACTTGGAGACGCACCTAGTGAAACTGCAAATTTTGGGTTCAGGGTAAAGAGTGGTTTTAAAGACTGAGCTTCTGGAGTCAGACCGCGCAGTTTGGGATCCCAGCTTCATCATTTGTCAGTTGTGTGATTTGGAAGAAAGTTACTTCACTTCTCTGCCTTCACTTCCTCATCCGTAAAGTGGGGATAACCACTTCATAGGACGGTTTAGCGGATTAAATGAGATAATCTACATGAAGCTCAACACAGGGCATGGCATATCCCGGACACTCCAGAAACACATGGATGGATAAACAACATTTTTTTTCTGATTAGTTCCATGATTTTTCCTTTTAATTTTTACATCAGTACCATGAGTTTACCTGAAGATAAGAAACCATTTTTATTGTCAGCTCATTGCGAAAAATAGTGTTAATTCCTATTAAGGTGTTCACCATCTTTTTTGCAGGCATCAAAATGATGTAATATTTAAAAGTGATCACACTTCTGGGTTTGAATCCCCACTTCTTGGCTCCAAGACTTTGAAAAGTTGCTTAACCTTTTTGGGCCTCAGTGGCCTTAGTTGTAAACAGGGGATTCTGTGTAGTTTGAGTTAATAGATACAAAGTGCTCACGTCAGTGCCAAGTACATAAAAGTGCTCAAGGCTGCTATTAACCAAGCATTTTCCAGAAAAGAAAATGGAGTTGAGAGGTGAAACCCCCAAATAGTTTTCTTCAACTTGTAAGTAACATACTGAACTTCCTGCCTCATAATATTCAAGATGAAATTTTGAAAGATGCCTACATCAGGAATTTTTTCATAGCCAAACACTAAAAGCAAAGTGAAGGTCTACACAGACAGAGATGGCAAACATATGGCCTACCCCACCTGACACCCAGGGCCATGACAGACATTACTAATCCATTATGGCACTTTTACCTACTGAGTTCGTGTTCACCTTTGCATTGTTCTCAACGGGACACTCTGCACCACCATTGTCAATTTGATTGGTGTTATGTGAAATCAAACTTATTTTCCATCCTTGTTCTGGTATTATGTCTTCAGAACTGTTATTTTCCCCAGAGGATGAAGAATTGATGTTTGCAAGCAAACTCCTTCCACTGAAATTCCATTCAAATTCTTAAATGATGAGAGAGAATCCTCCTTCAAACCCTTGAGTAAGCAGAGTGAGTTATATAAAAGAGAGCTGGCAGTACGCATGATCTGTTGTTTGTGCTGCTTTGGAAGATGCTGCTAAGACAGATGACACTGATACCTGCAATTAAAAAAAAAGATTTGCTGGGGTCTGAGGAAATCATTTGGAATATGGCTACTTTTGCTCTTGACTTGGTAAATGATTTTCCGGAAAGAGCCAGGTATAGCACACAGCTGGGCATCTTTCATCTTATCTTAAGAGGAAGATGCAAATGACTAAATGTAAAGATGTTTTCTATATGTTGATCGGTGTATTTGTCTGCTAGGGCTGCCATAACAAAATACCACAGACTGGGTGGCTTAGATAACAGAACTTTATTTTCTTTCAGTTCTAGAAGCTAGAAGTCTGAGATCAAGGTGTTGTCAGGTTTGGTTTCTCCCAAGGCCTCTCTCCTCAGTGTGCAAATGGCTGCCTTCTTACTGTGTCATCACATGACCTTTTTCTGTGTGTGCCCCACCTGCTTGGTGTCTCTCTCTCGACTTATAGGGTCACAGCCACCTTGGAGTAGGACCCCCATACACTTGTGACCTCATTTAACTTTAATTACCTTCTTAAAGGCCACAGCTCCAAATATAGTCACATGCGAGGTTAGGGCTTCAGCATATGCATTTGGTGGGGGGCATGATTCAATCCATAACAATTGGTATGTACCCAAATAACTCTAGATTCTATAGCATCTTATAGCCCCAGCATTGTTACTTATACTCATCATCATGTGACTCTAGTTCTGCCAGAAAAGATAGTCATGCTAGTTACACACTATGGAGACAAAGAAGTGTGTGCTCACTTTAGAAAAATTTCTGTCGCAAATCAACAAAACGGATACATCAATGGAAAATGGGCAAAGGTAGAGTCAAAAGGCACAGAAAGAAAAAATACAAAAAGGTAAGAATATGAAGAAATGCTCAAACTCATTAGTTGACAGAAAAATACAAGATAACTTGAGATATCACTTTGCATGTACTAGACTGGCAAGATTAGGATAATGCCAAGTGTTGGCAGGGGTGTGCGACCATGGGAACCCTTATGCACTGCTGATGGGAAGGACAACTGGTGTAGAAGTTCTGCAGAGGATTCTGGTGGTAATAGCAAGTTAGCTCTAGGTATACTTCCTGACCCAGCAAATCCACCCCAGGTACATATCCAGAAGGAATTCTCACAGAGTTTATTAAGGTCCTGTATGAGTAAGGTGACAAGGCATTTTAGCTTGTCTGGGGCAGTTATAGTGTACATATGCTGTCTCGGTGGAATTATGAATAGCACCCTTTTGTTCCTCACAAGTGCTCACCCTGTGTGTAAGGGTTGTCTTCACAGTGTTTCTGGGGTGGTAGGGGATTGGAGGCACTTTGGGGAGTAGAGAGGCAGAATGTGTTAGGTTCATGCTATTCAGCAGAAAGAAGTAAGAGACTAGATGTACCCATAGTAAAATATATGGATCTTTAAAACATAGTGCTGGATGAAAAAAGAAGAGAGATTGAGGTTTACAACAACAATATTTACACACTGTTACGATCCATGCATATAAAACTATATGTTTTATAAGAACACATATTAACAGAAGGGCTTGCGTTGAGCACATTGAAATGGTTGCCTTGGGCTAGGTGAGGAATAGTAGTGGGATATAGGGGAAAAAAAGATGTGAGGGGTCTTAAACCAAAGATGATAATGAACCATTGAGAAGATGATTAACTTAGCCGTAGTATCTGAAGTTGAAAAGGGAGTGTTCTGTCAAAATAGATTAAATTGAAGAATTTTTTAAAGTGTTTAAAATATTATACATTTCTTGAGAAATTGGCACTTATTTGTTTGCTGGTTTATTCTCTGAAGCTCTGAAGGGCATTTAAGTCTGTTTATATAAGTATCTTAAGTAGGACCAAAAAAATAAAAAAAGTAATTGAATGAGGGAAGCAGAATAGAGAGTATAGAGAACTAGAAAAGATAAGGCAAAGTCAGGTGTGAGGTTAATATCTAAAATTCACACCCAAAGTCCTATAGATTTCCTAGAAATGGGTCTCAGATTAGGCGCGACACCAAGGAGATGCCCTCATATGCATGATCTACATTATCTGTAGTAACAGCCACCACAAAACCACTCCAAGTACTAAGAAGCAGCCCAACTATTTCCCATTCTGAGATCAGAGAGAAATTTCTCCCTTGGGCTCTCCTAAGGAGGGCACCGTGTAATGGAATAGCAGCCTAGAAAACTAATTTCGACTGAAAGACTCATCCCAAAGCCGTGTCGAATACCTGAATGCTAATTTACTCTCACAGGGTTCGAGCTCCGTGAATTTCTGCAAAATAACTTGGTTTCAGTTCCGGTAGAGTTGAGGAAATGTCCCTGTGTATGCAGGAAACCTGTGGTCCACAGATGTTTGGGCTCTTCCACTGAATTGTGAACCGTAGGGCCAGAAATTCCCAGTCGTTACAGCAATAGCTAATGAAAGCAAAAAGAAAAGGATTCTCCTTCCAGATTCCGGAGTGCTGTTGCCTTGGTACCCCTGAGGAGGGGGTGGGAGATGAAGAATGTTTTCCTCTATCTTTTCCTGCATCAACTTTAGCAGCAATTAAATTTTTATTGACTGAAAACCTAAAATAGTAATTATTGTGGAGACTACAGAAAGTAAATCTAGTATGTGAAAACAGGTGTCACCAGAAGAGTGAAACCAACAAAGAACAATGCAGAATGGAAGGGTTTAGTGGCAGGCATCTGCAGAAAGAGTCCAGTCTGAGAGAGAATCTCCAAGTAGACATTTGGGGCGTGTGGGTGTGGCAGGAGAGGGAGAGGGACAATCTGGCGTTTTGGTACATTTTGGGTTTGAAGCAAGTATCGTTGATCAAGTTCTTTTGAAGCTTGGTTGAAATAACCCCGGAGCACTGTCCAACTAGATTTGATTTTGTATTTATCAAGTGACCTCTGCTTATTAATTCAGATTCTAAGAACCTGAGAAAGGGAGGTATGGAAGATTGGTGCTAAAATAGCTGTAATGATTTCCTTTCCTATATCATGTATGTGACTTTGTGACTCACCCCATTAATAGGTAGAGACTATTTCTTCACCCCTTGAACCTAGGCTGGCTTTATGACTTGTTTCGGCTGGTAAAATTTGATGGAAGTGATGGTGTGCCAGTTCTAAGCTTAGGTCTCATGAGGTCTTGAATACTCCTCCGTATCTCTGAACCTTGCACAGCCATCACGGGAACACGCCCAGGCCAACTTGCCCAGTGATGAGAAACAAGGCCCATTCACTCATATTGCAATGGCTGATTGCCACATAACACTAGACATGTGTGTGAGGCCATCTTAGATCAGCCGCCTATGGCCCAGCCACCAGCTCACCACAAGTGCCTGTGTGAGACCAGGAGAGATCAGCTGAGCCTGGCCCAGAACGGCGCTGCTGGATTTAGATGTGTGAGAAAAAACAAATGCTTGTTGTTTTACGTCTCTAAGTTTTGACATGGTTGTTATACAGCGGTAGCTAGCTGGTACAAGAGGGTTCCCTGATATTAGTATTATAACTAATAAAAAATTTTGTCCACTATTTTAAATTTAAAAAATAGAAACAAAAATATTATAAGTGAAAAGAAACCTCACACCTTTGGCATTCTGTTTTGTGTTTTAGGATCTTATAAGTCAGTGAGCAGGAAAGTCCCTGAGAACCTGAGTAGCTTTGAATATGTGGACAAAATTGAATTTCTGGACTTGCAAAATGGAAGATCAGACCCTAGACGAGTGGCTTTCAAAACACTCCCACCTGAGATTCTCAGCATGAGTGTGGGGAGACAGCCCTATTTCTCTCTTGGGAATAAAATCTCTAAAAGTTAACAGTTACCATTTCCGCATCTCAGCCTAGTTGACATGACAGAGGGTTGTTTTCTCTTAGAGTATCTTTAATTACTCCTAATTAATTTGCTTTGCACCCACTACTGTAAATTCTGTAAGTTCCTTTCTTAGAGCAGTGTTTCCTACTCTTGGTTTATATTTCACCACCTCTCCTTGGGGAAACGAGAGGGGAATGTTCACAAAAATACCTGTCACAGGGAAGCTGGAAAAGCCCCACTTTTAATTGGGTTCTACAGTGGTTTCTGTGACCACTTCTGACCCCCTGACATTTTTCCTTCTGTGAGTTTCATCATCAGTTTTACTGTGAAGAATTTGGTTGGGCTTAATGTTTGCAACAAGAGGGAGATGCATCGCTAGACCTGGCCCCTCTCTCCCATGAGTCACTGGCGTCTGTTACGCCATGGCCAGCTCTCATTAGTGCCACTACTGCTGGGCTGGCAGATCTTTTGAAAGCAGGAATGGAGGGCTCTGGGATTCACTAATGACTACTGGGGAGATGCAAGAGGAGGGTTACTGTCTTAGGGAGGTCATTGTGAAAATGCACCAGTCCGTATCTTACAAGAAATGAAAGGTGATTTCTTTCCTTTCAGAACTGCTAAAGGAATTCTTAGGCTATCCATACAAGAAAATAAGCAGAATTTAGGATTGAGTTTATAAAATATCTAGGAATGTTGGCAGTATTTTTGGGAAATTAAATTTTCCACGCTCTTTCCCCTTTTCAGAAATTAAAGAGTTAGAGCTTTATGGTACAATGATTTTGAGATGGGACTAGACAGCTTGGATTTGAGGCACACTTGGCTTCCTGTCTCTGCCATGTGAACCATATGTGGCAAGTTACTTAGGCTTTCTGAGTCCTCAGTTCTCATCTATAAAGTGAGAATGGTATAAATATGTCACGAGGATTAAATAATTTAAACGTGTGTAATTCCTAGCATGCCTGGAGCATAAAGACTTGATAAATGCAGTTCTTTTATTTTTCCCTCTTTTCACCTTTTCTGGCTTTTAGTTCTGTTGTCGCTTGCTTGCTTGCCTGTATATGGGTCCAGAAATTTAAAAGTACAAAGGTGTCATCATAAAAAGGTCCATTGTTGCTTCAAAAAAATGTTCTTCCTGGTTATTTTCCTGTTTGCCTTGTTAAAAAAAAAAAAAAAAAAACACATCACTTTTTTCGCCCCCCCCTTTTTTTAATCATATGTGCTATTTGCTACTTATTATTGTTTCCATGACGTTAGTAAATTCTCACCCCCTCCCCTAATAGTTAAAAAATAGACCAGTATTAACTTCCTGTGGATTCAACATGAATCACTTCCTTCTAAAAAAGATTGTCAAATAGGCTTACTTCTTTATTCTAGGTAGCCAGTTTCCAAGAGAAGCAAAACTCTAGATTATAACCCATCTTGCATGTTTATGCATCTATTGGGAGATATTTCATAATAACTATGCCAGTCCTTCATAATGTTTGGAATAAAATGGTCAAAGAGTATACCATGAAAACAGTCAAGAAAGCATTTAAAATGGAGAAAAGGGAACTCATTTTGACTGGTCATTTGTTACATGCTCATCCCTATGCTGGGGTATTCCAAACTGTTGCTTTTACCAAAACCCTGCCAGTAAGTTTTTTATTTTATTTTATTTTATTTTTTATCGAGGTATAGTTGATTTACAGTATTATATTAGTTTCAGGTATACAACGTAGTGATTCAAAATTTTTATAGATTATACTCTATTTATAGTTATTGTAAGATGTTGACTATATTCCCTGTGCTATATATCCTTGTAGCTTATTTAATTTATACATAGTTTGTACCTCTTAATCCCGTACCCCTGTATTGCCCCTCCCCCACTCTCTGCAGTGGTAACCACCAGTTCTCTATATCTGTGAGTCTATTCCTTTTTTGTTATATTCACTAGTTCATTTTATTTTTTAGATTCCACATATAAGTGATAACACACAATGTTTGTCTTTCTCTGTCTGACTTTTTTCACTAAGCATAATACCATCTCGGTCCATCCCTGTTGTTGCAAATGACAAAATTTATTCGTCTTTATGGCTGAGTAGTATTCCATTGTTTTTATATATACTGCATCTTCTTTATCCATTCATCTGTTGATGGATACTTAGATAGCTTCCATATCTTGGCTATTGTAAATAATGGTGCTATGAACATTGGGGTGCATGTATCTTTTCAAATTAGTGTTTTCATTTTCTTCAGATATATATCCAGGAGTGGAATTGCTGTATCATATGGCGACTCTGTTTTTAGTTTTTTGTGGAACCTCCATGTTGTTTTCCACAGTGGCTGCACCAATTTACATTCCCACCAACAGTTCACTAGGGTTCCCTTTTCTCCACATCCTCACCAGTATTTGTTATTTGTGGTTTTCTGTATGTCTTCTTTGGAAAAATGTCTATTCAGCTCTTCTGCCCATTTTGTAATCAGGTTGTTTTTTGATATGGAGTTGTATGAGCTGTTTATATATTTTGGATACTAACCCCTCATTGGTCATATCATTTGCAAATATTTTCTCCCATTCAGTAATCTGTCTTTTTGCTTTGTTGATGGTTTCCTTTGCTGTGCAAAAGCTTTTTAATTAGGTCCCATTTGTTTATTTTTGCTTTTGTTTCGTTTGCCTTAGGAGACAGATAAAAAAAAATACTGCTAATATTTATGTCAAAGAGTGTTCTGCCTATGTTTTCTTCTAGGAGTTTTATGGTTTCGGGTCTTATGTTTAGGGCTTTAATCCATTTTGAGTTTATTTTTATTCATGACGTCAGAAAATGTTCTAATTTCCTTTACACATAACTGTCCAGTTTTCCCAGCACCATTTATTGAAGAGACCATCTTTTCTCCATTGTATATTCTTGCATCTTTTGTTGTGGATTAATTGACCATAAGTGCGTGGGCTTGTTTGTTTGTTTCTGGGCTCTCTATTCTGTTCCTTTGATATATGTGTCTGTTTTTATGCCAGTACCATACTGTTTTGATTACTATAACTTTGTAGTATAGTCTGAAGTCGGGGATGGGATTTCTCCAGCTCTGTTCTTTCTCAAGATTGTTCCGGATATTAGGGGTCTTTTATGTTTCCATGCAAATTTTAAAATTATTTGTTCTAGTTCTATGGCAGCTTAGGGAAAATGGGAAAGGGTTGAAATAAGTGAAGCACAGGGGATTATTTAAGAGAGTGAAACTATTCTGTATGATAACTGTAATGGTGGGCACATGATATTATGCATTTGTCAGAAACCCATAGAACTTTATAGAATAGTGAACCTTAATGTATGCAAATTTAAAAAATCATTTAGTATGTTGGGTATGCCAGGATGAAATGCAGAATTGTGATAAAACAATATAACTGTGCTACAAATGTGTTAAACAACCTCACTGAAGGCTGTGGAGAAAAAAAGGTGCTGACCTAAGTAATCTCAGAAATGAGTGGAGTCTGTAAGACTAAAGACAAAATGAACTGTATGTAAGCACTCTACCCTCGTTGATAATGCTATGTCCCAGGGGTGTACAGATTAATGATTTTAATGCCACTGTACATGCATACTGAAACTCAACAATTAAGTAAATGCATGCACAATGGTGGGAGCCAAGTTTGGTTGGAGGTTACAGATAAGTAAAAGGAGGAGGCTGGAATCATCCATGCGATAACAGATTAGAGTTGGAGACATCAATATGGACTCATGTTAGCTTAATATAGACACAGATGGTTATATATAGAAATACTTATAGATATGTGTATATACATGGGTTAGCGTACATACATTTGTACTTCCTTGTTCTGTCACCTGAGAGGACCTAGAGGCAATGACACCCCAGTAGCAACGAGCATACCTAGCCCCCAGATCTTGGTTTCTAATATTATTCTCCAACAAAAGGAACCGGAACTTGGATAAATGGCTGATTTTAGGACTAGGGTAGAAAATAAACAAGATGAGCCTGGAGCATCTTACAGCGCCGAAAAGAAAGTGCTCAGTAAAACAACAACGCAGTGATGGGGATGTGTCAGAGGGACACAGCTACCTGAAAGAGCTCCCAATGGCCAAGGCTGGAAATGGTAAGCAGCAAAATAAATGAAGTAGTGTAGGGTTGAAACCCAAAGTAGAAACTAAATGAGTCCATACGGATATGAATCAATTATTGAATAAATACATGGAGGAAAATAGACAAATTTTCTGTACCAAAGAATTCTAAACATTTTATTTAGATCCTATACCCTCAGGGAGGTGGAATAGAATTCCCCATGTCTTAAGTTGGAGTTGAACATAGTGACTTATTTCAAAAGAGTACAGTATGAGAAAGGGGAGCAAAGAGCAACTTTATACCAGAGAAACCTGATAACACTCTCTCAGCCGAATGAGGATCAGCGTCCGTAGTGATGTCATATTGAGAATGGCTCTACCTCTGTGGTCTTCTTCCCCAAGCATGTAACCCCAGTCCAGTCATGAGGAAAACAGCTGACAAATCCCAATCGAGGGACGTTCTACAAAATATCTGACCAGTACTCCTCAAAACCATCAAGGGCATCAAAAACAAGGGAAATCAGTGAAACTGTGACAACCAAGAAGAGCCTAAGGAGACACGACAACTAAATGTAAATCCTAGATGGGATCCTGGAATACAAAAAGGAAATTAGGAAAAAACTGAGGGAATATGAAGAAAGTGTGGACTTTAGTTAATAATAATAATGTGTCAATATTGGCTCCTTAATTGTAACAAATACACCATACTAATGCAGGATGTTAATAACTGGGGAAACTGATGTGTGGAATATGGGAAATGGCTATACTATGTTAGCAATCTTCCATAAATCTGAAGCTGTTCTAAAATAAAACATTTACATAAAAGAATCTGCAATGCCGAGTGCTACCCTGAGAGTCTGATTTAACTTGCCTGGTCTGTAGCCTGACCCTTGGGACTTTAAAAAGCTGCCCAGGTGATTCTAATATGTCGCCAGCAAGTCACTGCTCTAAGGGAAGTGAGGGCTCTTACAACCAGCTGCACTTCTTTTTTCCTTTCTACTTATAATAAATGCTCTGACCTTGTCCCTAGTAAAATAGCAGTGTGACGTAATGATTTCGGCTGTTTGAATAAAGCAGTTCTTTAAATGTACAGCCAGCAGTATGGAACTTAGTGATATTTCCCATTAAATAAAAGAATCTTGTCCAAGAAGCTCAAAATACCATCAGCTGTTTAGGTAAACAGGGTAGGCTAGACTATGCTGAACGTATCATTGGTTTAAATCTGTACCTAGTGGCAATGCCTTTCATTTCTCTCTGCAGTGCTGTGCCACATGCCATGTGTACATGGAGGTAAAAGATCTGCTAAGTTTTAGGTGCAAAGGTTTGGCTTTGATTAGACAGGAGGCTTATTTTCTGGTGTTTGATTGTGACAAATGAGGTAAAAGCATCGCGTGCTGGCAAACACAGCTTGAATGTTCAGGGACTTACAACTGACCTGAGCCATCAATGTTTCTCGTGCAGGGAACCTGGCAGCAGGGGTTCCTGGGGATCATATCTGGCCCTGGCGATGATTGGCTCCACCAGTCAGTGAGGAAGGGGTCCTACTGACCACAGCCCCCCAACCAGCTTCAGTGAAAAGACGGAGACTGAGGTGATGGAGCCCTGGTTCCTCATGCACAGACAATTATGGTACTTAATTTGGAACTGGTGAGTGTGTGTGTTGGGACTTACTCTGTTTACTAAAGACCCTAACAGGCCAGGAAATTGCTTCATGTACATTAAGGGATGCAAAAAAAGATGTATTTTTCCCATCATTTCTCTTCCTCAGAAATAGTCATTAATAGGAATTCCTACTTTTTTTAAACCTATAACACTATTAACAAACCAGAAAACATTTGTTGATTGAGTCTTACACTATTCTAGGCACTGGGGGAGATATTTAAAAAGTTAAAAAATAATGTTGGCTTTTTATTCATGCATCCAAGCAGTGCTTAATTGAGTGTGTGTCACATACAGGCATCTGCTGGGTACTAGAGATTTTAAAGAGTAAACAAAAGACTAAGATGGGTCTGCTTTATTAAGAAACCCATAGTCCAAGAACTTACTGTCTAGATCAGTGGCTCTCAACCAGGCGTGATTTTGTGTCCCCCAGTGAATATTTGGCAATGTCTGCAGAAATATTTTGTTGGCACTACTGGGAGAGTTGGGGGGATGCTACTGGCATCTAATGGGTAGGCCAGGGATGCTGCTAAACATCTTCCAATGCACAGGACGGTCCCCATAACTGAATTATAGGGCCCAAAATGTCCCTGTGCCGAGGTTGAGAAACCCTGCAGACCCACTGGGCCCTTCACTGGAAAGAGAACACACCCTCCAGGTGTGAATTAACAAAGCCCTAAAGCCACCTTCTGCCCTCCCTTTACCAGGTGAGGTTGGAACAGGGGAGGGTCCCTAGCTGAGGGGAGAGTAAATGTCACTGCCCTGCCATTCAGAGGGGTTATGGTGGCCCTGCTCAGAGGAAGGTCAGCTATTCTGCCATCAGGTCCCAGCAGTTCCAACAGTAACAGCCCAGGCCAAAAGGCACGTCAGGTTAAATCAGGCTGCATCAGAGAGATGACCTGAGCTTGCTTTTTATTGAGAGCAGCCAAGTTTCTATAGTCAACCCTGGAAATGCACAAATGCTTTTGAATAATATTGCTAAAGGCCGAGGACACTCTTACAATTTACACATAACATTTGTACCTAAGTTGAAACTACTGTCAAATTTTTGGGTCATCTTACTTATGCGTATGTATTAACTCTAAGTTTAAATATGAAAAGTGGCCTTAGAACCATGCCGTTCCATATAGTCACTAGCCACATGCGGCTATTTAAATTTACATTAGATGAAATTAAATAATATTTAAAATTCACTCCTCAGTCACACGATTCACATTTAAAGTGTTCACGAGCCACATGTGCCTATTGGCTGTTGAATCGGACAGTGCAGATGTAGTACATTTCTGGCATCACAGAAAGTTCTATCGATAGCGCTGTCTTACAAGCCATTTCCAAGGATCCTCACCAGTATTAGTTATTGCTTTTTTTTTTTTTTTTTTAAAGGCTTGTTTTCTAGCAGCTGAGGCATCAGGGCAAATGCTTTGCAATATCTCATTATCACTGTCTGTTAGAAAGACACAGACGTGTTCTGCTGGGGGGGGACCATCTCTTGTTAGACATGGCGTTTTGTGAGGGTTTATGTAATGGATGTTGAGTAATGTATCAGATGATTGAAAATGATTTTCCAGAAGGTATAACAATGTAAAATTCAAGTAGATAACCTTTATCAGGCATTTCCGATCTAAGTCAAGTGTGTATTGTTAAATATTAATTCCATTAAGGTGTGTCAGCAGGGAATTAAGATATGTGACCCAAGTATATTTCTTTCTAGTAATTGAGTGTAATAGGGAACTAGTGTTTAGTGGATCTCAACCGGGGATGGGGCAGGATGAAGGGAGGAGGGGGAGGGTCGAAATGACCTAGGGAGCTCTTTCTTGCGAAATTCATAGGGTGCCACCACGTAAGGTTTCTCAGGATGGTGAGGTGGGTGGTGGGTAAGGAGGGTCTTGCACATGTATATTTTGAAAAAGTTCCCCACGTAACTCCAGTCTAACCAATCCAGTGTATCGTTTAGAGATATGAAAAGGAAAATTTTGTGTCTCTTCCACTGTGTGATGGGGTGATAGTGGGGTAGGTCGGTGTGACTTAAAAAAGACACCTGGTCCCCACCTCCAGATGTGATTCTGTACACTTCGGTGGGCCCAGATATCCACTCAGTTCTCTCTCATTGTCTTTCTTTCCAGCGACCTCTGGCCATGCCCGTCTTCCCTTCCCCGTAGGTCATTTAGAATGATCAACTGGGTTTAGAACAACTGCCTTAGGCATTTCTTTCCACGATCAGGTGTGTCTAGCGAGCTTTTGCAAGTGATCACAATCTGTTCTTGGACGCCTTTTCTGATCAGTGCCTGAAACGATGCTGTTCATCAAAGGAGGTGTCCCGTGCACAGAGGATGCACTGGCCAGAGAGGACACTCAGCTGAGGAAATTCAGGAGCCCCTTTCCCCAGAAAGATGGGTCATGGGTGTGTGAACAGCCTAAAAATATTCTCCAAAGGGACCTGATCAAGCCTTTGGATAACTGTTTAGGTTGAGGCTTCAGATTTTGGTCATAGGGCTTGGCTCATTTTGTTAATATTAGGAGGCTGTTGCTGTAGAGAAGCCTCACGACAGTCCAGTCCCATTGACAGCTAGGTCTACTGATGGATGGAAAACTTCACTGCTCTTCCCCAACCCTCATTTTTTTTTTTTTTTTGATAGATAAGAAGTGATTTATTAAATAGGACGCTTGTGAGGCTTACAAGCAGGCGGGCGAGAGGGTGCTGCCCTGAGAACTTGATGGGCTACATAAAGTAGAATTTCATACTGTATTTTCAAGGCATATCAGCCTGGAATGGATTTGTTTGTTTTTCAGTTTTGTGGGGTTTTGGGTGTTTTTTTTTTCCTGTTAATGGATTTAGAATATCTCTACTATGTTCTGTATTTTCTTCATCCCTGGTTTCAGATATTTTCCTGGTAGAGATCCAGTTTTCCCTGACATGTAAAATGCTGGTTACCTTGGGATTTTAAAAGTATAAGGTGGGATTCGTCTCATTGGGAAACTATCCAAAACATAATAAAGTCCATTTGGTGGCATGTTGTACAATATATTATATAAGCAAAAATAGCGTACCTCCTCTAGCAAATGTCCAGCCCTAGCTTCCTACTTCTGTTTAGGACTACAGAATCTGTTTTTAGTGAAGGTGACAAGAAGGGATACAACTCTGAGGAGACTGGGGCAGGTTGTATATCAGTAGTTTAGGTTCCTTCTCTAAAAAATCTGTGTGACTGTTTCTCCTTTGAGTCTCTCTTTGCTTTGGGTATCAGAGGTGTTGAAATGTCCTAGGATTCTGCAAGCCAGTTAGGGTTTGTCTTCTCTAGATAATCTGACTAGAGGGGAAGGAGCAGCTTAAAGCCATGTATAGTTTTGGCTTAAAAAATTTAACCGTCTTTCAAAAGGAAAGAAGGAAAGGAGAAGGAACTTTAGAGTGACCCACTGGAGACTGTATCATTCATTAACAAATACAGAGTGTCTGTTATGTGCCAGACACTGTGATACAACGTGCTGGTGTGGCATGATAAAAAGATATGTTTGGTCTTTGTCCTGGCTCCTGGCACCTAAAATCCTTGGAATTTCCGGTGATAGGAGTGTCTTTTGTATTCTAATGAGGTGACTATAGATGGGGTACTTAGAAAGCTTCAGGGTGGGGGCTGGTCCCCAGAGGAGCCAACCATGTGACTAGAGGAGTAGAACTTCAGTCCCACCTCTAACCTCTGGGAAAGAGAGAGGGACTGGAGATCGAGTTCAAGCAGTAATGGCCAAAGATTTAGTAAATTTAGAAGCTTCCAGGTTGGTGAACACGTTGATGTGCTGGGAGGGTGTGCCCTTGAAAAGAGTGTGGAAGCTCTGTGCCCTACTTACTCCTGTACCTTGCCCTATGCATCTCTTCCATTTGGCTGTTCCTGAGTTGTACTCTTGATAATAAAACTGTAAGAGAAAGTAGAGAGCTTCCCTGAGCTGTGAGTTGTTCTAGCAAATTACTGAACCTGAGTAGGGGTTGTGGGTACCTCCAGATTTATAGTCGGCTGGGCAGAAGTGAAGGTCGTCTGGGGACCCCATTTGCAGCTGGTGTCTGAAGTGGGACTGAGCCCTTACCTTCTGGGGTCTGTGCTAACTCTGGGTAGTTAATGTCACATTGAATTAAATTATTGGGCACCCAGTCGGTGTCAGAGAATTGGAAAGTTAGTGTTGGAATGACACAGCTGGGGATAAAATGGTGAACAAGAGCAGACATTTTCTGCTCTTACAAAATTTACAAATATTTCTATGAGTTTGTTGGGTTACGTAGCACTCTGCTGGATGTCACCCAGTTGCCCCTGCAGATCTACTCACCCTGGTCTTCACAGGCTGACTCTTATGGACCACGTCAGTGGGCACCCCGTTCTGTCTCTGGTTGAATTTGATCAGTGGAGAGCCCTGGCAGAACACTGAAGGGAGGGGGGTGAGTGAGGTCAGAGTACTTATCCTCCTTACTCCGTCCTTGTGGGGACACCTTGGCAAGGTCCCTAGATGGAACACCACTACTCTTTTCAAGGCAGTCTTCTCTTTATGGCTTTCTTTTTCCAGGTTCTGCCAACCCCTTCTCCTTGTCTCCTTGTACCTAGGGTTGGTAACAGTAGCTGAGCTCCCAACCCCAGATTATTGCCCACAATTCCTTGTGGTTTTATTTCAACCTGCGTACACCTTTGTAAAAGGTTCCTTGGTAAATAAGCCTTTGAATGATCTAATTAGAGTATTCCATCTTATGGGGACCCTGACTAATATAAGCACTGTCCATTTAAATGTGGGATTGATGCTTGCCAAGTATGTTGATTTTTGTTTTGATATAGTTGATGCTACTATATTAATGTAATATAGCCAGCTGCTTCTTAAGAAGGTCACCCTATCATTGCTTCTTAGTGATGGTAAAATCATATCATAGGGCTTCCCTGGTGGCGCAGTGGTTGAGAGTCGGCCTGCCGATGCAGGGGACGCGGATTCGTGCCCCGGTCCGGGAAGATCCCACATGCTGTGCAGCGGCTGGGCCCGTGGGCCGTGGCCGCTGAGCCTGCGTGTCCGGAGCCTGTGCTCCGCAACGGGAGAGGCCACAGCAGTGAGAGGTCCGCGTACCAAAAAAAAAAAGAAAGAAAAGAAAAAAAAATTTTTTAAATCATATCATAGACTAGAATGCTTATCTTCATATTTCCTTTGGCAGGAGAGTATACATTCAGTGAGTTAAAGAGAAGGGGAACTAGCACATCAGTTCTGTTTTATAGCATTTAGAATTGCGATTTCAGTTGCCAAAATGTTCTTCTTACCAATTATGATTCTGGCATTAATACTATATTCCAGGCTTTGAAGGTTCATTAATAGCCTGGGATTTATACCAAGATGATATTACTGATGTGAGGTCAATAAAGGTTGCACAAAGTCATTGTTATTAACTGGCTTATTGGTGAGATGGAACAGGATAGTAGCACCCAGTTCAATAGTTCTGCCTGAAACATATATTCTTTCATGATAAACACTAGAAAGAAAGAGAGGAAGAGGGGAAGAGAACACCCAGAAATGAGTTGTGAAGAGAGCACAGAATGTGTGCTTTTATTGTTGACAGAGGTTCTGCCATGGGGAATGGTGTCATGAAACCTACATTTGTTATTGTTCTTTCCATCTGAACACCCCCCCCAGCACCTCCTTGGAATCTGTTATAAGCCAGTTTTTTCAAATGATGAATTTCCTGTAGAAAGGGATGAACTTATCCGTTTGTAGCCTTTCATCAGAGTTACTTTGACCCTCCTTTCTTCCTTCTTTTGCTTCCCAAAGTCATTACTGAAATATAAATTTGGATGGCCAGACAGGATTATCAAAGATGGTGTCAGGTTGTCTGTAATCCATTGTTCTGTAGACAAGAGGGAAAGCTTTTCTCAGAAGATGGTACATGTTTATATCTCAGAAGAACTAGTGAGAGGCTGTATTCATCCTTAACCACTAACCACTAGAGATAAAAGCAATTTCAAAGGTCATCTGCCCCCTAATGCTATAGGTGAGGAAACTGAGACCCAGAGATATTAGAAGATGTAGCCAAGAACACAGCTGTATTAGTTTGCCAGGGCTCTGTAACAAAGTACCGCTGACTGAGTGGCTAAAACAACAGAAATTTATTGTCTCCCAGTTCTGGAGGCTAGAAGTCCAAAACCAAGGTGTTGGCAGGGTTGGTTCCTTCTGAGGCCTGTGAGGGAAGGACCTGTTCCAGGCCTTATCTCTCCTTGGCTTATCAATGGCCATCTTCTCCCTGTGTCTGTTCTCATCATATTCCCACTTAGGTGTGTCTGTGTCCAAGTTTCCTCTTCTTAGAAGTCCACTAGTCATATTGGATTAGGGCTTACCCTCATGACCTCCTTTTAACTTGATTACCTCCATAAAGACCCTGTCTCCAAGAGAAAGTTGCATTTTAAGGTGCTGGGGGTTAGGACTCCAACATATGAACTGGGTGGAGGGACACAATTCAACTCAGAACAATAGCTGTCTAAAGGCTTGACTAGAATTTTGGTCTTCTGATGCCCTTGTTAGGTTTTTTCCCCTACTACACCATGTGCCTTTTAATGTTCTTGTTCCCTTGGACACACAGAAGACCATTTTCTTTTTCACAGAGGTAGGATACAGGGATGTGATTAGAACCTCATATTTCACTGCCGAGGGGATTGGGGAACTAAGATCCCACCAGCTGCGCAGTGCAGCCAAAAAATGACCATAGTCTTTAAAAATCACAACAGATTACATAGTCACCGTCTTTAATTTATTAATAAGTATTTTGAAATAATGGGTTTTGGTTCCTATCCCTCTGGTTTCATTTTCTAGATGGTGTGAACAGGTGTCGTTTCTGTGGTCTAGAGTGCTCATTTTGAAGGAGGGAAACCTGATGATCAGAGAAATAACGTGATCAGCCCAAGAACACACGTGCACTCTCCGCTAGACTAACGTGCTTTTCACCCAGGACAGCAGCTGCGATGTAGAACTTGGGAGCAGTGGACTAGGTGGCATTTCTTACGATCTGCTGACATCCACTAGGGGTACTCATAAAATGGCACAGGGCCTACTTAACCAACTCATACACTGTGTCTCTTGGTACTTAAAAGAGGTAGTAGTTTCTAGGATTTCCCCTCTGTGCCCCTTCCCCTAGCAGTTTCCCAAAGCTTATCTCTTGCATCACCAGCCTTTCAACATACACCAAGGGAGAAATTTCAGTGGTTAAAGAAATTTGAAAGATGCCACACACTGCATCCCTCTTGCAGCTACTCATCATGCATTCTGGAATACAGAAGGCTTTGCAGTGTCTTTCAAGAAGAAGCACTGAACTTCCTTTAATCAGGTGTATCCAAAGTCATCTGATTAGGGAACCATTTGTCCATGTAAACCTGTAATTTGCAAGCAACACATTTTGAGAAATCCTGTCTAAAACTTGCGTAAGTTGAAGAGATATATACATTGGGAAAGAATGTAGAATAAATGTATAGGAAATAGAGCAAGAGACCTGCAGAGATCTCTCTCTAGATACTTGTGTGACAATTCTTAGAATCTCCACCAAATATTCCTTATGGCTGATTAGCAGGGGCGGAATACTAAGCTGGACTGGCCAGACTTTTCACTCTTTAGGATCTTTCTTTTTTTTTTTTTTTTTTTTTTTTGCGGTACACGGGCCTCTCACTGCTGTGGCACAGGCTCCGGACGCGCAGGCTCAGTGGCCATGGCTCACGGGCCCAGCCGCTCCGCGGCATGTGGGATCTTCCCAGACCGGGGCACGAACCCGTGTCCCCCGCATCGGCAGGCGGACTCTCAACCACTACGCCACCAGGGAAGCCCCATTAGGATCTTTCTTAATTGTGAGGGTGTAGGTGACTGTTTTTTGTGTATATGTATGTGAGCGAAAGGGGGAGAGAGGGAGAGCGTGTGTGTATGTCCCGGAGAATCAGATGGCTTGAAAAAGAAAAAAAAGTACTGGGCTCACAATCAGAAGGCCCGATATGTTTCGGCCTTTGTCATGGATGTGAGATGTGACATCTCCTCCACTAGTGAGTATGGTGTTATTGCACAAACCCCATCCCTCTGTCACAAGGCAGGCCTTTAGTACCCAGCGGGCCTCCCTGTACACTGGGGATCTCAGCAAATACTGTCTGAAGGTGAAGAGGGGGAGGTTGTCAGGCTGATGACGTAACGTCTCAGCGTTTGGGTCACCGCAGGGGGAGCAGAGTGTTTGGTCCAAAGGGCTGTCATTCCTGAGGGAGATAGGAATGGGTTGTCTAACACCCTACAGCAACCATGCAGCGCAGCCTGATGGGCCATGCAGGATGCTGGTAGTTAGATGCTCCTGTAACGAAGACCCTCTGGTTTTGAATAACAGACACTATCTTTGGGCCAGCTTAAGAAAAAAAAGAAAATATATTGGGTAGATATTTCAGCATCTGATGGAATTTAAACACTTGGAATAGCCAAAGCTTCAGAAACTTCAGAAGCATGATGGCTCAAGGCATCTGCTTTTCACTCTCAGTTTATGTGAGCCTCAGCTCTAATTTTGGGTGAAACGTCCGCTCTAGGCCATTTAGTTATGATATATCGGTTTGTTCGGCAGAGTGTGGCAACACCTTGATCTCATGGAAAATGGGTCTTTTTCTCCAGCCCCAGGGGATGCAGTGTGACACTATAAACCAGTCACCGTGATCTCATTGCCCTGTGTCAGGAACTGGTCTAGGGGTGGCCTTGTGACCCAGTACTAAGGTAGGAGATGTAAATAGAAGGGGGCTGGATATAGATTCTGGAAAAGCTTTTATTTTCCCAATAAGAAGGAACAACAAATTCACAAGGCACGGCTCTTTCTCCCTTTGCTTTTCCCTTCTCTGGAGTTCAGACGTGATGCCTGGTGGTGCCACAGTCATCTTGTGACTGTGATGTGACAAGCACCAGATGAAAGTTGTGTGCTAGGAGCAGGGATTCTAAAGGAGGGAGAGGCAAGATGTCTTTACAGCAGGGCTGCCACACTGACACCGGGCCCAACGCCTCCCGATTTGTTCTTGAGAAAAATGATAACCCCTTCGTTGAAATTACAGTGCACTACAATAGGTTGTTGTTATTGTTGTTACTTTGCAACCAAAATCATTCCTAAAATATAGATGTCGGGAGCCAATCCCTATGGGTCAGAGAGTGATTCTCAGATCTTTAATGGGGGAGAGGACAGAGGATGGCTCATGAAATGGGGAGAGGTGTCTATGAAAGCTCCCCTGGAGCCGTGAATTCTTACCACTGCTACACAGCATGGAGAGGGGAGCCCTCTTTGGGCTGGTCCACACCTGTCCTAGATGGAATTAACTCATTAACTAATGCATTCATTTTGCTAATTTTTTATTGATCCCTTATTATCTGCTAGATATTTTTCTAGGTGTTGAGAGCAGGTTGGAGAAGACACAGGAGACGTTGGTTCTCATTAACGTTTTACAGGGGAAATAGACAATAAACCAGAGAAATAAATGAACAGAACCATTCCAGATAATGAGAAGTGCTATATGAAATATAAAATGGAGTGTTGTGATAGAGAGTTTGGGAGGGTGTGTGCATAGAAGGCTTAAGGAAGCGATACTGGAAATAAAACTTGAATTGCAGAAAGGAGCCAGCTGTGTGAGACCCGGGGGCCAGGCTTTTCAGAAGGGAACAGCCAGTGCAGAGGCCCTTAGGCAGGGATGAGCACGGCCTGCTAGAGGCACAGACTGAATTATTAATGGGCGTCCAGTGCATGGTGATTCGGGAGGCCACCCGTGCTCATCTCATTGTGACCGCACTGGCCACTCAGCTTGCGGGCGTTATGATGGATCTCCAGGCTGCTGACAGGGCTCCATGCTGCATAGGTGACTGTTCCTATCATCTGCTTCGGGCTGGGATGGGATGGCTGGGGGAGGGTCCATGTAACAGACTGTGATCAGAGCGACTGATCATGCCCTTTCCCTTTGAGAATGGACCCATCGTTCTCAGCCACAGCACGTAGGCTCCCCAGGGGGCTGGCTTCCCCTGGAATGGGTCAACCCTATTCTGGAGGGGCTGGGAAAGCATTCACCTGGCACACAGCTGCTTCAGGACCACACTCCAGTCACTCCTTCAAGTTACATTTGCCACATTTGACGTGTCTGCCTGTGGAAGGACATGGCTCTGGCTCCCAGCCTGCTATGCCTGGTCATACCCAACATCGTTTTCAAGTGATACTTATCAGTGAAGCAGTCACATGAGATCATAGGGCTAGAAGCTCCCTCAAAGGTCGTCGTGTCCTGCATTCCTCATGTGTCTGGCATTACCCAGAACAAAAGTGCTGGAATGCCACCACCCCCATTTCTAGCAGGTTCCCTGCTAAACCAGATACCCACCTGGTTCCGGTGCAGAATCCAGTTCTCTTTAACACATAGACTTGGGGGCAATGAATCATATCTTGGAGCTGTTAGATTTTCCCATGGGTCCTGTGTGATTGGTGGGACCCTAGGCATGTGTTCACCTTAAGAGGGCAAGGTGGTCCGCAAGGAGCCAAACTACCATTTAAAAACTCTGGTTCACTTCTCCTAGTTCTGGGATGAAACAAATCACACAGTATCAAAGTTGGAAGAGACTTCAGTGATTAGTATCCCTCCTCTTATAGATGGGGAAAGAAAAGGGAAAATGACTTAACCCAGGTTAATATTAATTCTACAATAGAAGGCTTTTGGGCATTCACATGAGTCTTTCATACATGTTTACAGCATTTTGTTGTTTCCCTTTGACTTGTGGAATAAAGGGAAAACAAGTTCCTGGGTCAACAGTGTGAATGCGTACAATCACAGTTCTCTGTGCCTCTGTTGGATTCGACTCTCACTACCTATGTAGCAGGAATTCTTTTTCTCATTTCACACATGAGGAAGGTGAGGAAAATGAATCCATGTAGTTAGTTAAGTGGCAATCTCAAGCTTAAGACTTCTGACTTTTATCTGATATCATTTCCAAGTCCATCTCCATTTTCATTCTCTGGGGGTTGAGGGGCATAACAGAAATTAGCCATAACTTAGGTAGGGTAGAATACACAGGAGCCCTGAAGCTAATGTTCTAGGTTGCTACGAGCCCTAAGGAAAGGATTCTGATTTTTATCAAACCACTGTCACCTTCACTGGTGTGTGAATACTTCCCTCCTAGACCCCCTGTATCTGAAGTAGAGGCCCCACGGCTCCTAACATAACCTGGTGCTGTCATTTCAATAGCTGCCTTCAGTTATTTTTAAATAGCACCTCCTGGATAAAGTGTGGCACGTATTACAAGCCCAGGCTGTTAGAACCAACTGCCTAGGTTCAAATCCTGGCTCTACCACTTCTTCTGGGTGACCTGAGGGATATTACTTAACCTTCTGGTATCTATCTCACTTTTCTTATCTGTAAAATGGGCTAGCAATAGTGCCTTCCCGAGAAGAGTAGGTGTTCAGTAAATGTTAGTTGTTGCTATATTGGCTCTCGAGACAGCAGGAGGAATTCTGTCACAGATGTGAGTTTTCTCCAGCAGTATGAAAAGAATACTTTCATAGCTCATGATAACAGGTAGGCATTCCAGGGTGAGAAGTATCTAAAAACATAGACAGTTTACTCCTTGACTCCAGAGAAGGTTTGTTCCGGGCACTCTACTACAAGAGTTATCTTCTTCTCCAACAGCGGAAAGCTTTGGTTCATGCACCTGAAAAGCTGACCCGGAAGTTATGCTTAGAGAAGAAAAAGAGGGAAGAGCCTCTTAGGTAACTTGAAGAGCATCAAGGATCCAATGATAAAAACCACTGCCCTGAAGTGACATGTGCTACTTTCAGCTGAGGATTCAACTGCTGACCTGACACCCTCGAGATCTCTCTTTTTCTCCTCTGCCATCACATCCCAAAATTCTCCAGAGTGGATGCTTCATCAGCCTGGGTTTGGAGCTAAGATGATGATGATACTGAGAAGAGCCTGGGGCAGACTCGCTATGAAAAACAAACTTCTATTGTTTTAAGCCACTGAAGAAAACAGAAAACACTGCCCTGAACTTTCCAAGGTGTAATAAATCTCTCTGCATAAGACTCTGCAGTCATTGCCAAGGTATCATTTGTCTTCTTGTTTTTGTCTTAAAATAGACTAGAAAAAATGCTAACAAACCCCTTCCCATTAGATTGTGTATTTGCACTTAAAGACTATGAAATGCCATTATTTCAAGCTCTTCCCATCATCTAAAATAACCCCCCTGTGTGTTTTATGGTTCCTGAGCAGTATTGATTGTGACTGACTTTGTCTATTTCCTCACATGCACATGATTCTCCCTCTCCTTTCTGTTTCTCTCTCTCTCTTTTTTTGCATATACTTTTTGCATGTTTAGACCATCTCTCTACCAGCCTTTCAGTGGCTCAGCACTTTGTTGCAATGCATGAGCGAAGCTGGAAAACAGAGCCAAGTGACAAACTGTGAAGCAACAGCTCAGCCTCACAGAGCAAGTGCGCTTTGTGCTCTTTCTGGCCAGGGCAGATGTGGCCTTGATGGGCCGTGAGGAACAGTATCTCTCAGGTAAAAATAAGTTACTAAGATTAACACCAAAATGATGTAAATCCTGCATCTGCAGGCAGATCCTGAACTGAGAGCCACGTGCAAAGAGGACTGGAATGGAAATCAGATTCGGGGTCCTGCTTGGGTTTCTTCCAGATGACCCCACCCGTCAGCCATCTGGTCTCAGGTAAGTATCTGTGACTTACAAAAAAATTGTTTTTAATCCACAACAACAAATAGGGACAATATAATAACAGAACTGTGTGTGCCACCATTGAGTTCTAGGCAATCCTGACATTTGGACGAGTTCGCTTCAGACCTAGCTGAGTTTTTTGTGGATTCCTCCTTAACCCCATTTCCCTTCCTCCTACCCCAGAGCTTAACACTGTCCTGAATTTGCGTGCTTTCATACTTCTTCCGTATACATGTTTTCAACAATAGGTACTCTTGTTTTGCATGTTTTAAAACATTAAATAACTTTAAATACAACGTGCATATCATTCTGCACCTTTTTTTTTTAATTTAGCATTAGATTTCGGCAGCAAAGCTCTGATCCGTTCATTTTAACTACTATATATTGTAATGATTTGTGAACAGACGTCGGTCTGTCTATCTATCTATCCATCTATATCTATCTCCATTCTCCTGTTGATGAATAATGAGATTGTTTCTAATTTTGCACTATGATAAACAATGCTTCGATGAGTGTTCTTGTTTATGTCCTGTACTGACATACAAAAGCTTCTCAAAAATAGCATTTTTTCAAAATGTTTTGTCTACGCCCACAGTTAAACATACACTTTACATGGAAACCCAGCACATACGTGTGCTACATTTCTGTGTGTCTGTGTGTATACACAGTGTATGTGTAATAAAATTTCTCAGAATAATTACTCACCCTTGTCTATTCAGCTATAATCCAGTTTGGTCTGGTCTATTTCACACACCAAAAAATATGCTGTTTGCAATTTACTAAATGATTCCATGACCCAGTGGTTCATCTCCACTCTTCTGGGGTCCACACTTGGACATGGAATTGCTGGGTCTTACGTTATAGCCGTTTTCAAATTGAGGAATTTATGCCTTTGTGAGTTCATTTGATGCATTTAAATGGATATTTGCATTTAGCCAGCATTGTAGGGGTTTCTAAGATGCGGCTTTTTGAGTTATTTAGTGGCTGGAAATGGAAGTCCCGTTTTAGCTTTCCGGGCTTCAATTTGTTCATCTGTCACAAGAAGCGGAAACAAAACAAAAATAGTGGGCTCTTCAGTGTTTTGCAGACTGCTTTCTTTTCAGCCCCAAGGTCCTGGGGAGGGGTTCAGGGTCTGCCGTAACGTGTGTAAGCTGTGGGGAGAGAGGGGCTAGGGTAGCGAAAGGAAGAGAATGAGTAGGTGGAATTCTGGGCCTTTCGCAACAGTCCCTACCCAAGGAGCTCATTTTGATATTTATCCATTGTATTTCCATTGTGTCCAGCTTGAAAATATTCTTAAACTATAGGTTTAGATATTCTCCAAGGCTCTTTCCAGATCTAAACTGGAATGAAAATAGCTTTTGAGTCTCTGGACCATTTAAAATTGCAGCCAGAATTAGAGAACATGATGGCTTAGGGCATGGGGCGTTGGCAAATAGTGTCGGTTAACCCAAGTTCTCTGCGGATTTCTGCCACTGTAGAATCTGACTTGTAAAGGATGCTTTCAGAGTCCTGTGGGGCAGTGAGTTTGGGGCACTCTTGGGCTGGGGCTGCCACCTTGGGGACAGCCATTTCTACCCTGTCCCATGGGCTTCATCCACATGAAGCTGCTTTAAAGAATTTTGGGGTTTTTTTCAGTATAGTTGATTTAAAGTGTTGTGTGAGTTTCAGGTGTATAGCAAAATGATTCAGTTTTATATATATATAAAATATAAACATTGTATGTTATATATATATATCTATCTATATATATTCTTTTTCAGATTCTTTTCCATTATAGGTATTGCAAGATATTGAATATAGTTCCCTGTGCTATACAGTGTATCTTTGTTGTTTATCTGTTTTATATATAGTAGTGTGTATCTGTTATTCCCAAACTCCTGATTTATTCCTTCAGCTCATGGGCGCCCCCTTCCCCCTTTGGTAACCATAAGTTTGTTTTCTATGTCTGTCAGTCTGTTTGTGGTTTGTAAATGTTTGTCTAATTTTTTTCCACATATAAGTGATATCATATGATATTTGTCTTTCTCTGTAAAAAAAAAAGTTGCTTTGTTTTCACTGGCTTGTTTATTTGGTGAATAAGGGCCTAATATAAATTTCTCTGAGCTCCATTTCTGCCCTGCAAACCGTTCTACAGGCTCATGGTAAAGCTTATTTGCTCAGCAGGGCACACATACAGTTAAATCATTATATTCACAGAGAGGAAATTTTATTGTCATTTTAATGACAGTATTCAGCTCCTTGTGGGTTGATTTTTGCCTTCCCAAATAGGAGATGAGCCTAAAAAACTGGTGGTAACTTGGTAGTAAAGTGACTTCCGGATGGCATAGGTTAATTCATAGAGAATCCTGGTTCCTGCCCCTAACCCCCATGCTTTCTCTCTCGCTCTCCCTGCCTTCCAACGCCCAGAAGACTGCCTCCCCTGGTCCCTCCCTTTGATTTGTCCCACTTGCATTTCATCTTCCTTAATCACTGTTTTCATCACATCACTCCATTGCTCAGAAACCCTCCAGGGATTTTTATTTCCCACCACATCAAATCTAAACGCGGTGGCCTGTTTTCAAGGCTTCTCCTAATCTATTCTTTCCTCGCGTCTCCAGCTTTCTTTCCTTTGCCAGATGTGGTTCTGGTTCCTGTGGTTTAGAGATAATGGAATTTTTGTACACACTCACACACAAAAATTGAAATCTGCGTCATTTTTCTTAAGCACAGTTCAGCCTAGTTCCCTTACACAAAGCGCACATCAGCAGTGATGGCTCACTTCCCCCTCCCCCAGGCCACGTGAGCGAGACCGAGGGGTCCTCTGGGGGCAGCGTGTGGAGGAAAACAGTTTAGGCCCCCACTCTCCCTCCGTATCCTGGGAGAAGATTAGGCACTGAGAAAGGTGACTTTTCACTGGAGTGGCTTGTGAAAAGCGCTGCCATTTTGACGAGACAGGCAGGATGCAAGTAGCTTAGAAGGCAAGTATGAAAGATACGAAATTTCAAGCCAGAAGGAGTTGGTTCAGAAACTTGGAAAGAGGTACCCCCTGGATAAGGCAAAACTCAGCAGATCAAGAAGCCCCAGAAAAGATGCTGGTGAGGGTGGTAAAGGAGATTCAAGGGTAGGTCTACCTGTCGAAGTAGGCCTATAATATCTGTGAATATAGTTTATTTTTGACTTTTTATTTATTATGCAATGTGTGTGTGCGTCTAATTGTCATTTACTTTGTTTTTCAATAACTTTTTCGGTAAGTCCTGGCTCTTCCACTTAGTAGCTGTATGATTTGAGGCACGTTTCTTTATCCATAAAGCGGAGGTTATAATGCTGCATAGTATATGGGGTTGTTGTGAGGACCCAACAAGATAATACATTTAGAGAGCATAGAACGAGGTCCAAGACAAAAATATTAGCCATTTTCCTATCACCGTTATTACTGTAAGTACACATAAGCTGCTCTACATTTGAGCAGCTGCTAGAATTCCACCTTCTCTCAAAATACCTTCAGGTCAGTTTCATTGAGCAAACATTTGCCGAGTGCTCAATATATCTCTGGCTCTGATGCAACACTGACGAAACTACGAGCAAGAAATTGACCTCGCCCTTGAGTAGCTTGCCTTCCAGTAGGGAAGACAAACCCATAAGCAGATTATTTCAGTTTAAGGCTTGGCTGTCCAGTGCAGTCACTACTAGCCATGAGTGGCTATTAATTAAGCTTTTGAAATGTGGCTGGTCCGAATTGAGATGTGCTGTACATGTCAAATACACAGTGGCTTTTGGAGACTTGAAATGGTAAAAGAATGTAAAATACCTAATTACTAATTTTTAATATGATATTGATTACCTGTTGAAATGATAACATTCTGGATATGCTGGGGTAAATAAAACACATAATTAAAGTTAATTTCAGCTGTTTCTTTTTAATTTTTAAAAACTGTGCTACTAAAAAAATTATGTGGCTCCCGTTAAAGATTTCTGTTGGCTAGCACTTAGTCTAAGATGATACAATGGAAGTTCAAGCGGGGTGTAGGAGGGAGGCACGTCATGCAGCCTGGGGTTGAAGGAAGGCTTCCTGAAGGAGCAGATGCATCCTGAGCTGAATCTTAAAGGATGAGCAGAGGTTATCCAGGCAACGACAAATCTAAAGGGCATTCCAGATGGAGGTAACAGGAAGGCGTGGAAAGGATGGTGTTTATGAGGCACTGGAAGCAGTTGGTTATTCCACGGCATAAAGTATGGTGAGTTGGGGACTGGAAGAAAAAGCTACCAGAGAAGTGAGGTCTAATTTTCCCATCATTTAACATCTAGCTGTCATTAAATGCTCTGGTTCTTGTCTTATACTTGAGGTCTGGTTATGTTTCCACTATTGTTTGAAGTTTTAGACTATCAGCCGTGGAGAGTTGCAAAGTTATGTCTGTACAAGAATAGGGTTTTCCCAGAGGACGGGACTAATGAATGCACACATGACACTTGGAAGGCAGGATGCCATTGTCCCCTCTGCAGTGAGTCCTAAAGGTGGAAAGGCAGCCTAAAATTGCTGCCTAGAGTGTAGGACTAGTGAATGAGAATCAATATAGGACGGCAGAGCTTTTGATTTGCTCTCATTCGTTGGGTTCAAGGAGAGTATACATGGCTGCACTCACACTCATTGACCTGTGAATGGATGTCAGTAGGACTCCTCCCCCTATAAATGTCCACCAATAAGAAATACAATCATTCGTCAGATTATATTAATTTGGAAGTGCATTATACCATTCTATCACAAATCACCCTCGTGTCTTCTGCCATTACTAACTAATTATTACATGGTTATTTAGTAGACCATGAAAGAGCACGTGGAAGAGGAGTAGCAAAAGAAGACTCTGAAAACCGAAGCAGATGGAGAAACTGGAGAGTTAGAGAGTATCTTCCAGGTCTGCTTCTCACTCATTAATACACATAAGAATTACATGGGACCTTGTGAAAATACAGGTTCTGATTCATTAGGTCTAGGGATGGAAGCAACAAACCGCACTTTTTATCAAGCTCCCAGGTGATGTTAATGCCACCGGCCCACAGACCTCACTTTGAGCTGCAAGGTCTTAGAGTCTGTTTAGTCCAGTCCTTTACCCAGGGCTGCAGTCTCCATTGCAACAGCCCTGAAAAGGAATTGGAAGCCTCTGCAGGAAGACCTCTGGTGTGCCTCACCTCCTGTTCCTTTGTGGGGTGAGTCTGATTGTTGGAAGAGTTTTGCCTTGTCCCTAGATGCTATCTGGGAAATTTCTGTGCATTGGTCCTTGATCTGTTTTTGGAACCACTACGATAATGAATCTAATCTCTCTTTCTCATGATAGCCACTTGGAAATTTGAAGAGCATTTGTATCTTCCCCTTAACTCTACTCTTCAATGGGTTAAATCTCCTCATCTCCTTTAGCTATTAATCACAGAACCCTCTGGACTCTCCCAGGAAACAGTGTACCTCTCCTAAAGTGTACCTCTCACAATGTTCCAAGCTTTGTCCAAACATCAAGATGTAAAATGGGTTTATTAGCTCCCTAGCTGTTGATTCTCTGCTTCTGCCGGCGAGTCCTCAGTCTTGGTTGGTTGGCAGCCATGTGAGACTTTAGATTCAGAATGAACTTGGTTGATGAGGAAAAGCCCTGTTTTTTCTTGCTGTTGATTCATCTAGCACTTCCGGAGTTTATTTTTATTTTTAAAAAAAGAAGCTGTGATGACTTCTTTTCTGGTTATGAAATAAATATTTGGAAATGTGGAAAATGTGAACAAGCAAAATGACCATTATGAACATGTTGACGTACGTAAGCCTAATTGTTTTTATGCACAGGGATGCGTATGTACTGTCAGTGGCGTTTTGCAATGGCACTGAACCATCCTCTGTGAACATGTTTCATACAACATTTTTATTAGCTACATATTTAATCATATCAAAACTTCGTAGATTATTCAACTAGTTCCCTGCTGTTGGACATTTAGGTTTTGATTTTTTTTTTGTCATTGTGATCAATGCTTTAATAAACATCCATGAACCTAAATTTTTTTATTTTCATTTTTTTATTGAACTACAGTTGATGTACAGTATTGTGTTAGTTTCATGTGTACAGCAAAGTGATTCCGTTTTTATAAATATATATTCTTCTTCAGATTCTTTTCCATTATAGGTTATTATAAGATGTTGAATATAGTTCCTTATGCTATACAGTAAATCCTTGTTGCTTATCTATTTTACGTATAGTACTGTGTATCTGTTCATCTCAAGCTCCTAATATATCCCTCCTCTCTGCCCTTTCTCATTTGGTAATCATGTTTGTTTTCCATGTCTGTGAGTCAAGAACCTAAATATATATACATTTTTTATTAAGGTAAGTTCGTAGGAGTGAAATTACTGAGCTAAAAGATATGACATTTGAAGTTGTTTCGTTTGTTTCTATATGTCGTATTGTCTTCTAGAAACATTGTACTAATATGGCTGTGTTACTAGCAACAATAAGAACACCGATTTTTCTACACACTTGCACTCATAATCATAAAGTCTGATGGTTTGAAGAACAAAAACAAATGATATTCCATTGTTTTATTTGCATTTTAATAGGTAGTGAGAGTGAACATTTTTTTGCTTGTCTATTGCCATTTTAACTTTATCTTTTGGAGAATTAACTATTCATATCTGTTGCTCATTTTTCTGTTAGGGCATTTTTATTTTTCTTAATGGCTAGATGGCTTAGAGTAGTTATTTTAGTGCAAAGAATATTTATCGCAAATAATTTTCTCAGTTTTATTTGCTTTTTAGTTTTGTATTTCATTATAACTGGATGTGTTCTGGATTATGTCTTCTGTCAGATTATTCTTGATTTATAGAAAAGTTATATTTTTGTGTGTGTGTGTATGTGTTATTTAACTGGTAAGCTTGCTAAACGTTCATATTCATTTGAAATGTGTTCTAAGTTAATTTTGAATTTCATATCTTTTTCTTGTCTTATTGTATTAGCTAGAAATTCAAGAACAGTGCTACATAATAGTGGTGGTAATGGGCATCCTTGCTTTGTTCCTGACTTTAGGAATACCTTAAAGTTTAATTATTAAACATGATACTGGTTTTTGGTGTGAGATATGTGTCAAAACAAGTATGTATTTGCTAAGTAAATATCCATTTATTAGATATTTTTACAATTTTAAAATTTAACAGTAATTCCTGAATTTTATCAAATATTTTTTAGCATCTGTTTATATAAATGTGGTCTCTCTCTCAGGAGCTCTCTGTCTCTCTTGAAACAATTGCAAATTTGGAGAAAAGTTGTGAGTACAGTACAAATGACTATTTTTCCAGAATCATTTGAGAGTTTGCTGCTGACATAATACCCATCAACTCTAAATACTTTTGTGTATATTTTCTACAAACAAGAAATATTCTCTTGCATTACCAAGATACAACCACCAAAACTAAACACCGAAACATTACTATCATCAAATCTGTAGATCCCATTCAAGTTCTGTCAAATGTCCCAGCCACTTGGCAATGACCCCCAGTTCAGAATCACATGCTGTCCATACAAAAAAATTATACACAAATGTTTATAGCAGCATTATTCATGATAGTCCAAAAATGGAAGCATCTCAAATGTTTATCAGTTGATAAATAGGTAAAAGAAATGTGGTATCTCCATGCAATGGAATATTATTCAGCCAGAAAAGAAGGATTGAAGTGCTGATACATGATACAAGGTTCATGGATGAACCTTGAAAATATTATGCTAAGCAAAAGAAACCAGTTAGAGAAGATCACATATGATATGATTCCATTTATATGAAAGGCCCAAAATAGTCAAATCCATAGACTGAAAGTAGATTAGTATTACCTAGGGATTGGGGGGTGTTGGGAGAGGGAATGGGGGTGACTACTAATGGGTGCAAGGTTTCTTTTGGGGTGATAAAAATGTTCTTAAATGGTGGTGATGGTTGCACATCTCTGTGAATGTAGTAAAAAAAACATTGAAATGTATACTTTGAAAGGGTGAAATTTATGTGGTGTGAATTTTATCTTCATAAGGCTGTTATTAAAGAAAGGACTTGTATGTTGCATTTACTTCTCATGTCCCTTTGGTCTCCTTCAATATGGAACAATTGTGCAGTCTTTTCTGGGCTTTATTGACCTTGACACTTTTGAAAATTATGGGCCAGTTCTTTTGTAGATTGTTCCTCAATTTTAGGTTGTGTTCTTCACATTGTATCTTATCAAGTGGTACATGATTTCGATTTGTCCCATTACTGATGACATTCAATTTGATCAGTTGATTAAGGTGTTATCTGTCAGGTTTCTCTCCTGTGGAGTTATTCCTTTCCCTTTTAAATAATTTTATTTTGTGGAAAGATACCTTGAAAGGGTATAAAAATCCCATTCTTTATCAAAGGTGTATTCATTTATTATGTTAGTGTGAACCCATGCTTTCATATTTAATTTGTCATTAATTTGATTACTCAAATTAATTTTTTGATGGCAAATTATCCCAGATTTGACCCACGGGAGCCCGTCAAGCTGGTATCTGTGTCCATTTAGTGTATCCCCTTCATTCCGTGAATGATTCCTTACTCTCTGGTATAAGAAGATGCTCTAGTTCATTTTGTACTTTGCCTTCCCCAGCCCTAGAATCAGCCATTTTCCCAAGAAGCCCCAGTTCCTCTTAGGAGAAAATGTTATTTAGAAACTAAGAGTTGATCTCTAAGGTATGCTCGCTGCTTTTGGGGTTTCACTGCTCCAAACCCCTCTCGGTGGACTGAGCTAGAGGATATATGTAGGTTTCTGTGTACCTACACACACACTTATATGTATGTGATTTTCTGTATTATCTGTGTTTATCCATCCACCCATATGTCAAAAACCATGACTTTATAGAGATACTTTTACCCCATTCCAACTCCATAAGTTTGAGTGTTCTGCGTTTCCACATTTGTAGCTCCCTCCTCTGAGAGTAAGAAATCTGACTTCTGTTATCAGTAAGGGCGTTACCTATGTGATGAAACCCTGTGTAAAACCAGTCTTCCATCTACCACCACTGTTCTCTCCTCTGTGTTTGCCCTTCTCACCACACTCAAGTTCTAACACACACCCATTTCTTCTTGGCCCTAGCTACTGGCTTTTGGATTGAATTGGTCAGGAAGGGAAGGGGGGACAAGGTGAGAAGGAGGAGAAAGCTGTTTTTCTCTTTTGACTTATAATTTAGTGAATTATAGGTTTTTCTAATATTGACTCATCCTTGGACTTTTGCAATGTGCCCTGCTATGATTTCTCTACTCTTTCATTTAAGATTTCTTGATAAGTTTTTTTTTTAACATTTTAATTTTATTGGAATATAGTTGATTTGCCATGTTGTGTTAGTTTCAGGTGTACAGCAAAGTGATTCAGTTATACATATATTCATTCTTTTTTAGATTCTTTTCTTATATAGGTTATCACAGAATATTGAGTAGCGTTCCCTGTGCTACACAGTAGGTCCTTGTCGGTTATCTATCTTATATATAGTAGTGTGTGTCTGTTCATCCTAAACTCCTGATTTATCCCTCCCACATTTCGCTTTTGGTAACTGTAAGTTTTCAATATCTGTAAGTCTGTTGCTGTTTTGTAAATAAGTTCATTTGTATCTTTTTTTAAAAATTAGATTCCACATATGAGTGAGATCATATGATATTCATCATTCTGTGTCTGACTTTCTGCAACATGGATTGACCTAGAGATTATCATACTAAGTGAAGTAAGTCAAGGTTTCTTGATAAGTTAATTTATTTTGCTCATCTGAAAAAGCCTTGACATGCTAGAAATTTTCTTAGACATTCCCTTAATTTCATTCTCTTTGGTTTCTACAGGGGGAATACATGGCTTTCTCCTCACTTCTTTGCGTTTTTCCAGTGCCTTTGAAAGTACCCCCAGAATGATGGCTGCATTTTCAGTGGTGGAAATTATTGCTATGTCTCAGAAGCAAGGAATCACAGGATATCTACTTTCTAGTGGTGATATATGACTCTCATAAATGAAAGCCACACCATCATTTATAACAGCCTAATGAGTTTTTTTCATAGAGACAGAACAGAGATTCCTAATGTTTCTTGGAACTTCCCAAAAAACAGGGCAAGAAAAAAAAAATTCACCTAAATGCCTGTTTGTTAGCCCAGCATTGGAAGGGAGCAGCCTTAAAGAATAATTGGTGAGTAAACCCACACCAATACCACTATCCTTCGTCTCCTTCAGATCAGCCTGACGCAAAAGAATTTGTTGGAGCCCACAATCTTCTTTTAAGCCAAGAAGATTAATTGAAAAGATAAATATGCTTTGCGAAGCACTTGTATTTTGAGGAGAGATGGAATTGCGGAAGTGCCACGTAGACGTCTGTCATTCTACAAATCATGATTATTGTCAGTGACCTGAAACCTGGAGCATGTTATGAGGGTTAAATAATGTCCATAGTTTTGCTCTCCGGGAATGGTTTCGTTCCCCACCTGATCGTTACCACACTGCCTTGAGTCTTTTAGGCCTAAAGTACATAAGTTGCTTATATTTATCTGGGTAGTTGGTTAATTTTGGAGATAACCACCTTGCAGGTATGATTTTCTTCTGCTGACAGAGAACGAAGCCTGGATTCTTATCCTTTTTATGTTTCATTATTCATGCTTTCTTCCTCATCTCCTACCAACCCTCCTACCAGTTCTGTTTAAAGAAGATATTATTTATTATATATGTATGTAGATTCCTCCAGAAAGATCTAGCTATGCCCAGGTTTGCTTGCGTGAATACACATATACCCACAGTATAAGTGTACTTCAGTATGTTTTTTTTTCCCTTGACCAGGTCGCTCCTAAGAAACCATTAATATAACAAAAGCTGTCAAAAGATATGAAGGAAGAAAGGATGGTACTTTCTGATTATGAGGTATGAATTTATTTTTGCATGAACACTTGACCACTGGGGACCTGTGCCTTCCGGTGAAATGCATGCTCCAGCCATGCCATTGGCTCTGGTGACCCACAGAGAGGGTAATCCAATTATCCAGGTAAAGAAATGTCTGAAAACAAAGAATAAATAGTTATATTTTGGAATTAAGCTCATTCATAAAACTGGTAGGTCACATTCATTTCAGAAGTACATCAATTAGAATACTGTGTGAGGCTGTGATTAAAACATTCATTCATTTGTTCATTCAACAAATACTTATTGAGAGCCTTCCATGCGCTAGACACTGTCCTAGGTGCTGGGGGTGTATTAATAAGCAAAGACAAACATGGTCCTTGCTGGTAAATTTAACAACTGGTTTTCCAGAAACAAAAGCCCTGTCTTTTGAGTATTTGCCAGTTTCAAGGTCTCCATGTTCTGCACTACCTGGCACAGAGTCAGAACTCAAACATGGCAACCATCGTCATCATCTTTCTGTCTCGATCATAATTCTCATCAATATTGTGTATGATGATTGTGCTTTAACAACATACTAAAAAGAAACTCATGCTCTACGGAGGTAAATGTCCAAGACACGTGTTTAGGAGTGTGTGAGTGTGTGCGTATAAAGGTAAGGAAAAGCAGAGAAGCGTCTGAAAGGATGCACACTGGATTTGGTATGGTTACCTCAAAAAGATGTGGGATTGAGTGGAAGTTAACTGTCAAAGTGGGACTTTTTTTCTTTTCTTTTACTAAAAATCTGTAGTTTGAATTTTCATGAGTATGGATTAATTTTATAATTTTTGAAGAAAATTTGCACTGTCCAAGTTAAACAAGCATAGCTCTCTCACATGATGGCAGTCCAACAGTGACCAAATGCCTAGTAGGTAAAGGGCGGTTATTATGGGAGAGTCAGGTACCATAATATATGAATCACTGTAGATGGAGTCATCGTTAAATGATGGTTAGGTGGTTTTCCTGGTGAAAAGTGACTTCAGCTGTTGACAGAAGATGAAATAGAATCAAGGCACTTGACAAGTATTCCAGTTGCTGTAGAAGAAACCACTCCAAAACAGCAACTTAAAATAATGACAGTGTTTATTTTGCTCACAGATTTGCAGGTGGGGTGGGGTGGGGTGGGGTGGGTGGGGACATTTTGTCCCTTCTCTACTTGGCATCAGGTGGGGTGACTGGCGGGCGGAAGGTGGAATCATCTGAAGGGCACTCACTCGCGTGTCTGGTGGTTGATGCTGACTGTTGGCTGGGACCAACATGGGGCCGTGGCTGCAACACCTACGTGTGGCCCTTCATACGGCTGCTCATCTTCCCCACAGTATGGTGGCTGGGTTCCAAAGGTGAGTGTCCCAAGAGAGAGCTGGGTGGAAGCTGTATCAGCTTTTATGACCTAACCTTGAAAGTCACACAGCATCACTTCCTTCACATTCTCTTACTCAAGGTAGTCGCAAAGCATTGCCCAGGTGCCGAGAGAGGAAAACTGGACTCTATCTCTTGATGGGTAAGTAGCAAGTTCTACAAGAACGTGTGGGACTGGGAATACTAACGTGGCCATTTTTGGAAAATACAACGTGCCCCAATAAGTCCTCTCCTTTCTAATGTGGTCTGTACTACATATGTACAGAGCAAATATGGAAACTTGCCCAGATCCTCTTGGCTGCCCTGCTACATGTGAGTATGTTGCAGTTTCACCTTTACTCCAAAAACCATATTCATGCATTGTGAAAGCTGTAAATTCTTATGTAAGAAACAAAAAGAATTTTAGTATTATAAGATTCTATTTCCCACGCTTAGCACAACCATGGTTTTTAAAACAATCTCCCTGTGTACTGTCAAATTTGCCTTAACCTAAAAGGGAGATTGACACATTACAGGGATGGTGAAAGTCTACCTTTATTGGTTGGACTCAGGAAGCTGGGGGGTTTGTATTATTTTTATCTCTGAGCTTCCTTGTCAAATACAACAAAAGATAGAACACAGAAGAGAGATTCATGGAAATGAATGGTTTGCAATGGAATTTCAAATATTCTTCTTAAATGCACATTGGTGTTATTACCTACCAGCCACGCTATTCAAGACTATGTTAAGTCTGTCTATTTTTAAAATTTTATTTTATTTATTTTTGGCTGCGTTGGGTCTTCGTTGCTGCGCACGGGCTTTCTCTAGTTGAGGCGAGCGGGGGCCACTCTTCGTTGCAGTGCGCGGGCTTCTCATTGCGGTGGCTTCTCTTGTTGCGGAGCCCGGGCTCTAGGTGCGCGGGCTTCAGTACTTGTGGCACACGGGCTTAGTTGCTCCGCAGCACGTGAGGTCTTCCTGGACCAGGTCTCTAACCCGTGTCTGGCAGGCAGATTCTTAACCACTGCACCACCAAGGAAGTCCCAAGGCTATGTTAAGTTTAATATGTTGAGAGTCAGATGGCTTTCTCATTTTTTGTTAAGGTTTGAGTCAACTTACTCATTTGTATCCCTAGTGTCCTTGGTTCCCACTGGGGCATGCATGCATAGAAAACATATTTACATAGAGTGGCACTTAGAGAATTGTCAGAAAACATCCAATTACTGGAGTCTACTAAGTTCAAATCTCCTTTTACTTTATGGTATGAATTATTCTCCCCAAATCAGCTGTAAATTAGATCTGCAGGGATTCTAATTTTTAAAAACTCTATTACTGTTAATTTTTATTTCTTTGAACATAACCAAGTTCTTTCCTCATTGAAGATGTGGTCATCATGTAACCAAAGTCTTAAAAACTAAGCTCTTTTGGTGATTGACATGTGAAACAAACTAAAAAGAAAAAAACCAGACTTTCACATTGCCTTTTAAAGTATGAAAAACAGCTTGTATCCATGGTTGGGTAAATCAGTCAAATTGAATTTTAACAAAGTTTTGCCTCCTAATATTTTCTTGTTTAGACTCAAGACAACCATAAGACATTTCGTTTTAGCTCAGTCAACATTTTATTCTTCAGAAATTTGTTAAAGACTTGAAACTTTTTCCAGTCTGTTCTCTCCCACCACTACAGCGCCAAAGTAACAAAAGGAGCAAGGTCAGTGCCTGTATCTTCCCTGAAACTGACAGCATAAATGGAATTCAAATATTGTGAGCCCAGATTCTTATGTTCATTGATGTATCCTTGTAAAGAACATTTACTGATATGTCCAGCTCAGACAATTATGCGAACCATTAGCCAAGACAATAAACATGGTTGTTCTTCAGCTCACCTGGGGGAGCTTTTATAAAATACTGGTTCTTTGTTCCACTCCCGGAAGATGTTGGCTCACAGGCCAAGTATGAGGCCAAGGAATCTATACTCTACAAAAGTCCCTCTTATGATTCTGGGCGTCAGCCCATGGTGGGAATGACTGAATGAGAATTTGCTAACTTTTAAAGTAACTTTTGTGAAGTAAGATGTTTTGCCTTGATAGGGTTTTTATAGCTCAAAACAAAGTGATACTATGTTTGAATTTCTATCCTTGTTACATTTTACAATAGGAATTCAGGCTTTATCTAAACTTTCATATATTGACTTTACAGTAGAAGCTACAGCTTTATTTAAAAAAAGGGGGGGAGATGTAGTTCATAACTCTCATCATTATTTCCGTCTCTAGCTTTGTATTTGGGCTGAAATATATTTTATATGTAAATAATGTTATATATAATAATAATGATTACTGTCATTATCTGGTAAAATTTTTCTTTTACATCCTTTAGGCTCCTCTAGCTGGAACTCATGAAGTAAATGAAGAACTACAAACAATTTATTATGGTTAGAGGATATGAATGGGGCATGCCTCATAAAAGTGGAAATTTTTGTATAGAGCCACAAAGGATACCTAAGATTTCTACAGATAGAGGAAACAGAATAAACAAAGGCACAGATGCTTGAACTTGCCTGGCACATTCAAGGATGTAGGTAAGCGTAGCCAGGGTACGAGATAATGGGAGATATCCATGGCTTAAAATATTCAATCTTCAGCAGTGGGGGCAAAGAATTCTGTCTCGGTTCTATTTCCAGTTGTCTGGAGTGGCTTTTTGAAAAAGTATGTTAAGATGGATTCTGAGGATGCATCTGGCTCTGAGGTTGATTAGGGATCAGCTATGGCCAGAAGACCGGGCAACAGAAAATCAGTGTATTTTCTATTCCTAGTCTACGTGCTGTACTTTTTGGGCATGTATTCTTGATCTTAGTGTTTTCTTCCACACTTTCTCTTAATTTGGTATATACATTCAATGTCTTTGTCCTGCTTTTAATTCTCCCTGTGGTATCTTAGATTATATATTGATCTTTGAGGGGTTCATGAAATACTGATCCTTTGAGAAAGATGTTTTGCCTTTGGCTGCCCTTCTAACCCTATGGGTGGGTACTGTGAGTGGACTTTGCTGGAACATATTGAAGTGGTGAGAACCAGATGACTACAACCCAGTGTTTGCTTCTGAATTTCTGAATCAGCGATCGAGTCAAAGGGTGACTGATGAACTGTTAAGCTGATTTGCTGCATTTATGGGTTTCCATTTAAAAGCCGATGGGGCACAGACATATGTTTCTCCAGAAGAAAAAGAGCTAACATAGAAATTAGGTCCTACTTCAGTTTTACCAAGAAAAGTTTACACTGATTGTCAAAGCACCTGTATTATTATACATGTAAATATTGATTGATCTAATCAATTTACCAGTTTTCAGAAACAAATCTGAATACTTAACATGCTGCAAGGAAATTTTAAAATGCATATTTACTTCTTCAAAACTAATTTCTGTGAAAGCTCTTTTTGTTCCCACTTTTTTTGGTTACATCTAGCAGTCTCACTTGGACAAAATATATAGGCTCTTCATTAATACTACTTGAAGACTTTACATTTAATTAGCATGTGTTTTCACTTCTAAGGCTTTCTTGGGGCCACATTTTAACACTCTAAAGTCGGGCTATGTGCATTGTAATCCCTGTGAACATTTCGTGTCGCATTTTCCGTGTCTTTTCCTTCTCTGGCCTCCCCATACCAAAAAGCTGTTAATAACTCTATGCTGCTTCTTGGCTATTTTAGAATCAAGGAAGTGTGGAAAGTGCATGCGTGGAGGATGGATGACTTTCTTTGATTTTGCCAAAAGGAGAGAATGAGAACTTGATAAATAAGGCAGAAGAAGAATTGCTTTGACTGGAGATTTCGAAACCATCTCTCCTCTTCCCCTGCATTTTGAATGGGGCTCCGTGAACATCTGGAAGTGGGTCATGACTTTTTCTGCAGTGTCTTAAAGGAGCAAAAAATGATGTATCAGCTGCTTACAATCACTTTATTTCCAGTATTTTAAAATTGGTTTAGTAAGCTAATGACGTCAGTCAGTGCTGGTGCTAGACGGAACATTTTTACCTAGAGATTAAAAACCTTAGAAAGTTAAGTCTTTTCTAAAAATTTTTATATTGGAGTACAGTTGATTAACAATGTTGTGTTAGTTTCATAGTTTCAGGTGTACAGCACAGTGATTCAGTTATACATGTATCCATTCTTTTTCTAATTCTTTCCCCTTTTAGGTTATTACAGAAGATTGAGCAGAGTCCCCTGTGCTGTACAGCAGGTCCCTGTGCTGTACAGCAGTGTGTATATGCTCTGCCCCTCTGTCTCCTGCATACCCACTGCCACTGTCCAGACTTCCCGCATCCTTCTCCAGGACACTTCAGGTAATGCCTGTGTTCATTCACTATCCTGCAGAGAATGTTCTTCCTCCAATATTCTCCATTCAGGTGAGCTCACCAGTTTTCAGAAAAACAGGTATGATCTTTCTTTAAATATAGTTGATTTATAATGATGTGTTAGTTTCAGGTACACAGAAAAGTGATTCAGATATATATATAGATATATTCTTTTTTAGATTCTTTTCCATGATAGGTTATTATAAGATATTGAGTATAGTTCCCTGTGCTATGCAGTAGGTCCTTGTTTGTTATGTATTTTATATATAGTAGTGTGTATATTTTAATCCCAAACTCCAATTTATCCCTGCCCCCCACTATTCCTCTTTGGTAACCGTAAATTTGTTTTCTAAGTCTGTGAATCTGTTTCATAAATAAGTTCATTTGTACCATTTTTTTAGATTCCACATAGAAGCGATACATATTTGACTTTCTCTGTCTGACTTACTTCACGTAGTATGATAATCTCCAGGGCCATCCATGTTGCTGCAAATGGCATTATTTCATTCTTTTCTATGGCTGAGTAGTATTCCATTGTGTGTATGTACCACATCTTCCATTCATCTGTTGATGGACACTGAGGCTGCTTCCAGGGCTTGGCTATTGTAAATAGTGCTTCAGTGAACATCTGGGGTGCGTGTATCTTTTCTTTTTTGAACTTTATTTATTTTATACAGCAGGTTCTTATTAATCTCCCAGTTCATCCCACCACCACCACCCACCGCCCCTGCTTTCTCCCCTTGGTGTCCATACGTTTGTTCTCCACATCTGTGTCTCCGTTTCTACCTTGCAAACTGGTTCATCTGTACCATTTTTGTAGATTCCACATATATGCGTTAACATACAACAACATGTGTTTTTCTCTTTCTGACTTACTTCACTCTGTATGACAGTCTCTAGGTCCATCCACGTCTCTACGAATGACCCAATTTCGTTCCTTTTTATGGCTGAGTAATATTCCATCAGATATATGTACCACATCTTCTTTATCCATTCATCTGTCAATGGACATTTAGGTTGTTTCCATCTCCTGGCTATTGTAAATAGAGCTGCAATGAACATTTTGGTACATGACTCTTTTTGAATTATGGTTTTCTCAGGGTATATGCCCAGCAGTGGGATTGCTGGGTCGTATGGTAGTTCTGTTTTTAGTTTTTTAAGGAACCTCCATACTGTTCTCCATAGTGGCTGTATCAATTCACATTCCCACCAACAGTGCAGGAGGGTTCCCTTTTCTCCACACCCTCTCCAGCATTTATTGTTTGTAGATTTTTTGATGATGGCCATTCTGACCGGTGTGAGGTGATACTTCCTTGTAACTTTGATTTGCATTCCTCTAATGATTAGTGATGTTGAGAATCTAGCCATCTGTATTTCTTCTCTGGAGAAACGTCTATTTAGGTCTTCAGCCCATTCTTTGATTGGGTTGTTTTTTTGATATTGAGCTGCATGAGCTGCTTGTAAATTTTGGAGATTAATTCCTTGTCAGTTGCTTTGTGAATATTTTCTCCCACGCTGTAGGTTGTCTTCTCGTTTTGTTTATGGTTTCCTTTACTGTGCAAAAAGCCTTGGAGTTTAATTAGGTTCCATTTGTTTATTTTTGTTTTTATTTCCATTACTCTAGGAGACAGATCCAAAATGATATCGCTGCCTCTGTTTTCCTCTAAGAGTTTTAGAGTATCAGGTCTTACATTTAGGTCTGTAATCCATTTTGAGGTTATTTTTGTGTATGGTGTTACAGAATGTTCTAATTTCAGGGAATTTTAAAGGTTGTCCCATCCTGCCATATCCTGTAAAAACCTTCTTCCAGCTTTAGGTCCAGAGTTCTGCTTGATATTTCCTCAGCCTCATGAATATGGGAAGTTCTTAGCCACTTCCTGCCCCATGACTTCTGACCTTAGAGCAGCAACCTTTAAGCCAAGTTAAATTTTCTAGTTGCCATAGACAGATAAGTTGCTTAATGCTCAGCAAGGCATAGGAGATATTTGGGGCTCAGACAGACTGCAGTTCAAGCCTCAGTTCTGCCATGTCTTAGCTGTGTGACTGGTCAGGTTACTCAACCTCTCTGAGCCTTATTCATTTATTCACATCATTCCAAAAATCATCAGTAGAAAGGAGGCTTGCACATCTAGAAAGCGCCAGCTGTGGCCTGGATGCTGAGTGTACGTTGCTAAACAAAACGGACATATGGTTCCTGCTCTCTAAGAGCTTAGCTCGGGAGGATACTTGAGAATGAGTTGCCAGTGACACTCCAGAGCATATGTTCTCCGGTAGGTTAGCCCAGGCTTGGAGATGCAGGCAAAACTTCTGGAGAAATTACACCAAAGCTGAAGTGCGAAGAATCACTCGGGGTAGTCAGGTGGTGAGGAATAATCACGAGGGCCTTAACTTTCTTCCCTGTAAAATAGAGACACACCCACATAGAAACCATGAATCTAACACACCAGAACTGTGCCTCGCAGGTCAGTCTTGAGCCAGAAAACATGTAGTGAATAGGTACCATCCTAGGCAGTGGGGATGGGAAAATGAGTAGGTTGCTGTCTCTGTGCTCCTGGGTCTTAGAGGCTTGAGGTCTACCTCTAGCTGCGTAGGGCTGCCTCTATTACCGCTCTTGTCCCACTGTATATTGTACTTGCCTGTTGTCATGTCTGGGTCTTGAGACCATGAGCTTAGTGAGGCCAGGAATGCTTCTCTCTTATCCACTGTCACATCTTCAACGCTGAGCAGTTCCTAGTGGACCTTTGCTCTTCTTCTCTGCCGTGGCTGATGTGGTAGGTTCCCTGTCACATCATCTCTCCCTTACCTTTTCAGCTTACACCTGCCCAACTTTCAGCTGCTCTCCCCACTGCTTTTATTTGCCTGAAGGTTTGCTCTGGCCGATGAGGGCCACTCAGCTCACTAGTAGGGGAGGGAAGCCGGGAGTGCAGGAGAATTAGGGCCCACCCCAGCTGCTCTCAGCAGCTTGGGGTAGAGCTGGTGTATAAATAACTCAGCTCCTAGGCCCTGGAATGACTCTGAGACATGTCTTCTACACTGGCTCCAAGTCCCCCGTAGAGGATTTAGATCTAGTTACCTCATAGCAATAACTCGATCGATAAGTTACCCTCCCTTCCTTTCCCCACTTCCTTACCAGTGATTCCTGGGATTTTCACAACTCCCAAAGAAACCACTTACACTTGAATCCTTGTCTCAAGGTCTACTCAGGCATCCAAATCTCTATTGTACGTTTAGGGAATTCTGCCTATAAAGAGCCCATCTCCCATGACAGGAATGGAAAATGTCAGATACACTTGTGGCCAGGGTTGGGCACATGACCTGGGCATTGAGCATTAGATGTACCCATCTCCACACTCTCTAAATTGGAAGCTCATGTCATGAAGAAGTAGGAGACGCCCAGATTTGATTCTGTTGACAGTTTGAACGGCACCTTGCAGCATCCAGTGTTGCTGGTACACATGGCACGACCCAAGACATCGAGCATGGCTTCCCCCACACAGTGTCGCCTGGAGATTTTCGAGCACTGTTCTTTCCCTTGTAGTCTCGGAGCCGGGTTCTGGGGTCCTCTCGGAGATTCTTTGATCTCTCCAATAGCTTTCGTGGTAAAATCCTTTCCTGCCACCATGTCAAGGGTGGTTTCTGTAGCTTGTAACTAAGAATGGTGTCTGTGTCAGTCAGGATAGAGCCAGGAAAACAGTCCTCTAAATCTTGCACGCAGATGGGGTTTAATAATTTAATACAGATAATAGGTTAAAAGGGTGATGGAAAAGCTGGCAAGCCAAACAGGGAGAAAGGAAGCAACTCACAGGTCGGTGATAGCTGGAAGCTGCTACCACCACTAGGGCTGGAGGGGCAGTGGAGGAAGGGAACCCATCATCTGACAGGAGCTAGAACCATGTAGGGGCTGTGCAGAGGGTTGACCAGTGAGATCCAGGAGCTGAAGCTCACAGGAAGGATGGGCAAGAGGGAGAGAAAGAAATATCTGGTCTTCTTTCTTTTTCCCTGCCTCCAATTTTACACCGTACCTCCCATGAGTTGGAAGTAATGACCAGAAGCTAGAGGGCAAGGGAGCCTATAGTACACAGCAGAACAGGGCAAGAGCCAGAAATAGACCTGAAAGCCGACAGGCAATTGCCATGCCCATGTGCTAGGAGTTCAAATGCTCTTTGGCTGAATGAGTGAAGAGAATAACCAAGGAGAGGGCTGGCACCAGAATCTTGCGCTGTACCAACTCTTAAAAGAATAGGGAAATGAGAGGATTTCCCTTAAGAAGAAGCAATCGGAGAGAAAGGAGGAAAATGAGGCAAGAGTAAGGCCCTGGATGTCTTGGCTCTGAAGCAATCAACTCTGCCAGGCTCCTAACTGGACACCCACCAACTAGACCTGTGAATTATTCATCAAGTCTAGACAGGAGACTCAGAGCGCTTATCCAGGAGCTTTGAGTATCATAGCTTCTAATCCAGGCTATTCCCTGGGTAACGTGGGTTATTAAGTGAGGATAACAGTGCTTGCCAACTTTCATTGGGCAAGGTAAGAAACAACGAATAATGAAGAGTTTTAAATACTTGGCATCTTGATAACCAAGAGATGAGCGCATTCACTCACAGTTTGAATTGATGGTATCGTCCTCGATGAATTCCATGAATAAATGGAATGTAATCTCTTTGTTAGTGGCAGTGCGTAAGAGGAAGCAAAGGTCTGTGTTTGCATTTGTGAGAAGGAGCATGGTATACAGGCAAAGCTTCTAGGCCATGATAAATATTTGTTCGCTTCCTCAGTCTCCCTTCTTTTTATCATAGCTGTAACCTAGAGGGAAAAAAGTGAGAAAGTGAAGTACTGTCTAGAAAAAATGGCTGGGGTGAATCCCTTTTATAGGAAAATGCTTAAAACACCAAAAATCCATGGGCATTGTAAATCCAAGGCCATTTACTCAGGATTTCAGATGCTCTAAAAAAAATTCATCTGCACTTATTTTGTTTCTTCAGTGTGAGGAATGAGGAGGTGAGGAATCCTCACTTCCCATGGGTGCCGTGAAATGTCTACTGGTTTCTATTTTCTGTGGGATTTCATTCTCAGGTGGTGTCTTGGTGTTTCTGTGACCCAAGCAAGGAGTCCCGTGACTATAGCACACTTTTGACACGGTTGGAAATAAGATCACCTCGAGGCCCATTGCAAAAGGAGCCGGGCCTCTGCCATGGGTCAGCAGCAGCCAGGAGGGTTGCCAAGATACGGTACAAAACACAAGACCCTACATCTCCCTCTGGGTTTCTGCAGCAGCTTTCTTGAACTCAGCTGTTGAAATTTCACTTCCTTCACTGAAATCCAAACACATCTGTCCCCCCAGATAGGAAAGTGCTTATTAAGTGACTTCCTCCATGCTGGCTAGGCTTGTGGTTTTATTCAGCCCTTACAGAGTGTGTGGGGGCTTCCCTGGTGGTGCAGTGGTTGAGAGTCCACCTGCCAATGCAGGGGACACGGGTTCGTGCCCCGGTCCGGGAAGATCCCACATGCCGCGGAGCGGCTGGGCCCGTGAGCCGTGGCCGCGGAGCCTGCGCGTCCGGAACCTGTGCTCCGCAACGGGAGAGGCCCGCGTACCGCAAAAAAAAAAAAAAAAAAAAAAAGAAAAAGACAAGACAGTGTGGGAGCTGAGTACCACAAGGATACCTGAGTACCAGGGATGAAGGCAAAGCCCAGGGATGGGTCACTGGGGTGGAAGCGTGCCAGCCAGCACTGATACCTGGGGGCGGTCGTCAGGGTACTCACCGCTTGGCTTGGCTTTGAAACATCAGCTGGAGCCCAGGCAATATCAGGTCTCACTTAAGCTTCACCCTCTACGCCGTCTCTCTCATTCTTCTACTTGTCATGGACACAATCCTTTTCATCTGTTTAATTTCAGAGCACAACAGGGATATTGATTGCTTTATTTATGTGTTGGTCAGGTGCCTTCAAATATCAATTTTGTCATGACTTGCTGTTTTAGAAACTATGATTTCAAACCAAAATGTAATTTTTTTTTAAAATGAATGGTGGTAGTGTCGAGCCAAGCTTATCCTATGTCCTAGGCAGTGCCTATGTCCTAGGCGGTGGAGGTCAAAAAGGGAAGCTCTCCCCTATGAATTTTTAGGATTGGGTTGCCCTTCAGGCCCTATTCCAGACCAGAAAAGAACCTTCCCAGAATAGGCGAGACCCATGTTCGGGGTTTGTATGATGGAATGCTAAGGAGGGCAACTCTTCCCTTGTTCCCAGCAGTGCCAACCCCATGGTGGACCCCCTCACCCTCAGATCCCTCGTGGAAGCTGGTGCTCTGGAAACCCAGAAGCAGAGCAGCCCCTGGTCCCCCTGCATCTGTCTCACTCACTCAGTCACTTATTACCCAAAGGGCCATCATTACCCATGTCCTGTTCTTTCAGGACTATTTTAAACATATTTCTTCATTCATGTTAATATTCCTCATTCTACATAGAATGCCTACCTCTGAGGTAGGTCATATCCCTTTACCCTTCCTCCATCCTTCTAATTTTTTACACTACAGTTTTTACTATTTGTGTTATCTGACAATGGAATATTCACTGTTGAGCCGAGTCTATTATCATTACGCTTCCTTTCTTATTCAATTGTTTTTTTTTTCCTAGAGCTGATAAATTACTTATGTTTTAGAAATGTACTTACTTTTCTCTGTACACGTTGTTAATGTTTTTTCAGTCCCTCCGAGAGCCTGTAATATTCAAAACACTATTTTAACACATTAAGTAATGTATTTAATTTTTTAAGAAGCTCTGTGCGGTAGGTACATCACGATCCACATTTTATAGACGGGAAACATGAAGCACCGGGAGGCTGCCTGTGCTTCGTGGGGATGTAAGATCATTGTGGCAGAGGCAGCATTTGAGCCCGGCCCGTCTGGCTTTTGTATCCACGTTCCCAAACTGAAGCAGCACAGCCTTTGAGAAAACTTTCTACACAAGCAAGTTTACCTGATAAGCAATTGGTTTTTTCTTTTACACTAGAACTCTTTCTCCTGCATGTCCCTGTGCTCTCATTTTCCTCTGGATTTTGCTTGTGTACTATACCTGTACCTGCTGTCATAGTAGGATGGATTTTCAGTATCGTCAAGGGAATTTCCCATATCTCCTTTCTGTACTGATTCCTCATTTTCTGGCTATCACTTCTTTTGGGTGTACCTTATTGCTTTAGGGGGAAGCCAATCCTTTAGAAGACTTCTTGAGAAAAGGTGAATGGGAGACAAATAATTGTTAGATCTTAAATGTTAGCGTTTGTATTCTAGTTTGATAGCCCTGGGTACAGTGTTCACTGCTCTCTTATCCTCGATTGTTTACATGTGACCTGTCTTTTACTATCTTCCTGGTATTCTGAAATTTTACAGCAGTGGTTGGTATTTTTCATTTATTGTGCTGGGTGTTCGGGAGGACTTTTCTGCAGGTCCAGAAAATGTTCTTGTACTATTTCTCTTGACATTTTTCTCTTGTGGATCCTTACGGTAGGCTGTTGGGCCTCTGGGATTGGCCTTCTGGTTTCTTCTTTTTTTTCTGTCCCATTTTTTAAAGGTTTTGAGGTATGTTCCTATTTGCCATATATATATAATACGCATATAAATGTATATTTATCCATGTAATTTTAGCTCTCATATTTACATTTCTAAGAATGCTTTCTTATCCTAATAATAATGTCTGCCTATTCCTTTTTCTTAATAGCATCCTGACCTTGTTTTAATGATAGCTTATCTTCTCTTTCTGAGGTCATTAAATATGTTTTTTTAAATTTTCTTCTTTTTAGTGCGTTCTCTCTTTTTTTTTGAGTTTTCTTTCCTCCTTGCTTCTGTTTTGATGTCTCTATCTTTTATGGTAGAGGCTTTCTTCAACTGTCAAGCCATCACTGGTTTTCTGTTCATATTGTAAAAGTTAGAATGCTGGAAGCTCTGTGTGCTTACACTTGGCTTGTCAACTGTAAAGTGCACTGTAGAGTAACTGGGTGATGAGTTGGCTTTTTAATTGGGAGATTCCTATGTGTCAGGACCTACAGAGTGTTCTCTAAGCACATGACGTATTTATTTGTGTAAATGTGTATTGAAGTCTTGAGAAGATTGAGATAATTTCTATTACGGCAGCACAAACAAACAACAAAAAATTCACTGTGAGATATGTGGGTGGGTTCCTAAAGCTCTTCCTGCTATTTCTGCACCTTGGACTCTATTTCCCCACCGTATTGCTTATCATGGTCTCCTCTCCCCACTATTAAATTCGTACCCATTTTAAGGTAGAGCTATTAGGTTCATGCTGACGTATGTCCTCAGAATAATCAGCTTCACGAATTCTTACGAATTCTGAAGACAGTTCTAGCCCAAAGAAGAATCTTTTTTTTTTTTTTTTTTGCGGTACGCGGGCCTCTCACTCTTGGGGCCTCTCCCGTTGCGGAGCACAGGCTCAGTGGCCATGGCTCATGGGCCCAGCCGCTCCGTGGCATGTGGGATCTTCCCGGATGGGGGCATGAACCCGCGTCCCCTGCATTGGCAGGCGGACTTTCAACCACTGCGCCACCAGGGAAGCCCAGAAGAATCATTCTTAAGTTTGTGCCACATACCCAACTATTAGAGGTGAAAACTCTAGTAGTTACATGATAACTATCAAGAAACTTTACTTCTGGACTGGTGCCAATTTACATATACTCCTTATTTCTGTAATTACTGCATGTAGATCCATTCTACGCATCATGATAATTACATTTATCTTGATGTACCTCCTTCTCCTTGTTTCAGTGACTCTGCTGAAACCACATGTTTCTTTATCCTCTTGATGCCTGAGATTTTCTCCATTTGGGGACAGTCACACTAGACTGTCCCGCTATGGGACTTTCAATTTAACGCTCTAGACCTCTCGTCTAACATATTGTTGAGAGTTCCTCCCCAAGCCCTCAAGGTTATAGAAACTAGTTGTAGACAGAGCTGGATCCTTAAACGTGATTTCCTTTATGTGGACTCACATACTTGATCTTTCTGGTATTATTGTAACTTGACCTCCTAGCAGCATTTAATACACTGGATTGGTTTCTGCTTCTTAGAGTTTCCCTGGATACCACTCTCTCCCAATATTGCTGCTACCTCCTATCCCGTTGGCCACTCTTTTCTCTCCTCCTGTGTTAGGTCCACCTCCTCAACCTGACCTCTAATGTAAGAGTGCTTCCGGATCCTGTACTCACCTCTTCTCTTCTGTCTACCAGGTCTCTTTAGGGGATGCCATCTAGTCCATACTTTTATGCTAATGACTCCCAGACATTTAACTGTGTTGTATCCCCAGGACTCCTGACTCTAGTTGCCTCCTTGACATCTTCATACAAATGTTCAATAGGCCTCTAGTGCTTAGCATAACATCCTAACTACCCCTCACATACCTCTTTCTTCCCATTTTGGAAAATGGCACCAAAATCCAGCTACTTGCTCAAGCTCCTAATCTGACAGTTACCCTTGATTCATTTCTTTCACTTTACGCACAAAAACTATTTATCTACAAACACTATGGGTTCTACTCCCATAAATACCTTGAATCTGTCCAATTCTCTGCATTTTCTTGACTCTTACCTTAGACAAAGACATCATAATATTTCTTCTAGGCTACTGCAGTAGCTTCTTACCTGGGATCCCTGCTTCCAAGCTTGCACATAGCAAACTTTTAGAAGCATAAATCAGATCACGCCACTGCTTAAAATCCTCCAAGTCTTATGATTTACAGAACCATACATGTTCTAGCTCTGGTCTACCAACCCTTCCTTTGGTTCCTCACAACACCAGGCTCATTCCCTCCCTAGAGTTTTTGACCCAGCTCTTCCTCTGCCTAGAATGAGCTTCTCTCTCATTCTCACAGCGCACATTCAATATTCTCTTCTTATCTAAAAAGTCACCGCCTCAGAGAATCCTTCCCAGGGTACCCACCTAGAGTACTTATTCAGTCATTTTCTCTACCATCAGCCTATTTTAATTCTATGGATAACACTTATTCCTCTCTGATATTTTTGTTTGTTTATTGTCTGTCTAACGCCCACCACTCCTTGAGAGAAGTGACCTCATCCATCTTTACTCAACTAGTATCATCAGTGCCTGGAACTAAAAAAAAAAAAAATCACTCAGTGCCTATTTGTAGAATGAATGGATTAACAGATGGCCTTAGAGGCCATCTAGTCCAACTTCCTCACTTTCAGAGGTGAGAAAACCAGAGAGAAAAGCGACTTGCCAAAGATGATGTAGTTCTCAGGCTCTTTGGCTTATTGTTTTAAATTTGTTCATTGTTATGGTGACCTCAACTACATCCCAAAGCAACTATCTTTAATTATACTCTTGGCTCTGCCAATCTCATTTGTTCATCATCTCACCTTAGGGTCATATCTTATTAGCGTTATCCTACCCAAGGGTGTTTGGGATAGGAGCCAACTCTACATTCTATTGTGTCAGTTGCCATTAACACAGGTCATATTTTTCCCGGGGCAGTTATAAGCTTTTTTTATAAACTTAGAGAACTGACTTTTTGGCTGTTCTCACCTGCTGACCCACTAAAAACCCACCTTTTTACCAAACTAGATACTTGATAGTGTTTATGTGTAGGGTAGAATTATAAATCTATTTTGTCATCATGGTAATGGCCCAGTTTACAGGGTAATCATGGTTTGGCAGAAAGACCTTCGCCTTGGGAAGCCTGGTTTTTCGTCCATTCTATTATTCAGAAGCTGTCTGAGCTTAAGCAAGCCCTTAATACTCTAAGCTTCAATTTCGTAGCCTGTCCAGCTTTGCCATGAGCAGGGAGAAAACAACAACAACAAAACCAAAAATACCAATAACCACTCTCTCTCACTTCCTCTCAACCACTCTCTCTCACTTTCTCTCACTCTCTCCCCCTTTTTTTTTTTCTTCTAGTTTTTGCCCGCACAGCATGCAGGATCTTTTCAGGATCTTAGCTCCCCGACCAAGGATGGAACCCGCACTCCCTGTAATGGAAGCACAGAGTCTTAACCACTGGATTGCCAGGGAAGTCCCTCTCGTCCCTTCTTTATTTGGAATAACAATATGAAAATTCACTTCACAGGGACTAAGTGAACTTATTAATAAACCAGTTAGTTGGATTAAATCAACTCATGAATGAGAAGACATTTTGCTAAGTGTAAAATGCATTACAGATACAAGGGATTAAATGTAAGGGATTGCTTACATTAATCAGTTTCTAATGTATTAAATATACAGCCGTCAGTAATTGTGATTTTGGTTAAGTCCCTGTTACATGTCAAACTTGCAAAACAAGTGTCTTCTTATCCCGTATACTTTTGAATAATGATTTTAATTATTCTTTTTAATAAAAGTACTGTGTTCACTGTAACTAATCCAAATGATATAAAATGAAAATGGAAAAGTCTACTTTTTTACCTCAAACTCCACAAGTATAAGCCCCAGAAATAAGCAGTTAGCATTAGTTATTTTTAGTTACTACTGTTACTACTCATAATAGCTAACATAATGATAGTTTAGTACTTCACTGTGAGTCTGATGTTGTTAGAAGCACTTCCTATATGAACTTATTTTGGTGCTTACGATAACCCTATGGCTTAAATATTACTGTTATCCTCATACGTGAGCAAACTGAGGCACAGAGCTGGGAAGCTATCTATCTGCCTGGTGTCACACAAGCATTTGGGCTCAGGCAGACTGGCTCCCAAGTTCACGCTCTCAGTCACTATAAGCAGTGTATCTCGGACACCTTTCCATTTGCGTATACAGAGACCTACTGCGTAATTTTCGTACCTACAGAACACTCCATTGTGTGATGGCGCTTATCAGCTCCCAATTGATGAGAATTTTTATTCTCTTCCACATTTTTCATTATGAGAAATAAACTGCTAAAAATTAAAAATTGAACTGCCATGGACAACCTCATACTTCTGTGTGAGTGTGCCTGTGGCATATACTTCTAGAAGTGAGTAGCTGAAACAAAGGACGTGTACACTAAACTTTTTGAGCACCACCACCACGTTGCCTTCTGTAATGATTACTGATTTTCACCTGGAGTCTACCAACCACCAGCATCACTGAGCAAACTGGTTATTTTTATGTACTACTGTTTTTTTTTCTAATTGTGTTTTACATCTCATTGCTCTGCTGTTTGACAAGGAATTTTACCATATGGTAAATACAGCATTTGGGGAAAGCTCCTCCTAGGCATGTGGGGTGATGTCTCTGCTCCTGGGCATAAGGTGAGCAGGAATCCAGGGACCTCCCTGCTTGTGCTGCCTGATACCTGAGGCTCTGGAGCAATTACTGTGTGACTGTTCACCTTGGCTCAGCCTGAGAGCTACTGTGACAGATTTAGGGGCTCTGAAACATTTATCCAAGCAGAGCCTCTAAACCAACATACATTTTCACTCACATGCACCCTAGGGAGAGAAGGAGAACTCTAGGGAGTGAAACTCCACAGAAATGTAGTCTACCCCGCACTTCACCCTTGGAAACTTCTTGAGAAATGAAATTCATTTCTTCCAATCCCAGGTCTGTCTTTTTTTAACCAGTTTTTCTCAGTGGGTCGGTACGGAAAAGTACATTAATAAAAGGAAATTAACAAGGTACTTCAATCAACTACTATTTCATTATTTGCTTTGTAAAAGAAAATATTGAATAGTCTATGGTTCTTGCCTCCAAGAAACTTGCAGTCTCCTCCCACGGTCCTTCAATCAACTACTATTTCATTATTTGCTTTGTAAGAGAAAATATTGAATAGTCTATGGTTCTTGCCTCCAAAAAACTTGCAGTCTGCTCCCACCTTTGTAGGTATGGAGGGTGGAGAAATGGCTTGAATTTATAAAGGAAGGAATTTAGAGCAATAAGGAAGAACCTAGAAGGAAAACTAGTAATAGTATTATCCCTAGTTTCCTGATGATAAAAATAAAGCTTAGCGAGATTATGTGACTTAGCAGAGCTTACTCAAGTAGAAAGTAGTAAAGTTAAACAGTCCAAACTCTGGTTCCAGTTTCAAAGATCACATATTCTCTACTGCACTTGCTGGTGGTCTCCAAACCTGACTAATGCAGGGTTCTAGTTTCAACTACTTAACATATTGACGTCCTTCTGTGTACTACATGTAACAGAAATGCTGGATAAAATATAACAAAACTATGATATACATTGCCAAGGAAGAAAGGGAGGGAGAGAGAAAGGAAATTCTTACAGGCCAAAAATAAAGAAGAATCTCGTAACCGATATGGTAAGTGCATGAGCTGATGCCAGAACGAAACAGAGGATATCAGACATGGCTATGTGACCTAACGGCTAGGGGCTGTGGTTTTTACATGTCTAGAACAAAAGAATTGCCTTTGGGCCTGTGAAAGGTGAGGAGTTGGAACTGAAATTCATGCATAAAGCTAGGACCGAGGAAGAGCTGCTCCCACCATATAAAGGGACTATGAAACATCGTTCACTTAGTACAAACGCCCAAGTGGCAAAATTCTCACTGATTAGATATCTGGATGGGAAGAAGTTCCACACAATAAATGGCAATTTAAAACTCTATGTTATGCACAGGTGTAGAATCCAAATTTTAGACTATTTTCATAGAATAGGAATCCCAAATGGAGATACTGATGGAGATACTGGAAATATTTCAGACCACTGAAACTCCTGGAATCCTCAGAAAAATCAAAGGTAAGACTTCTCTGACTGGTTACCACCAAATCTTACAGTACACACAGGGATTCCACAGGGAAATATAACCTAGCCGAAAATATGCTCACAATTAAAAAGTACAGATTAAGTAAGAAAGTGGTTCACAACATGGGAGAGTCAGCAGATACATGTGGGAGGAAAAGCACCACAAGAACCTGAGATGTAATGATCAAAAGCTGTCTGTAAATTAAGTATATTTACAATCATTGAAGAGATAAAGGGAGAAATAACAACCCTCATAAAAAAATCCAGGGCATTCAAAAAGAACAAGCAGATATGAAACACAACCCAATAGAACGATTCAAAATGAAAAGTTGTGAATAAAATTAAACACAATGACCAATTTAAGAGCAGATTGGGACAGTTAGTTATAGAGAGAATTGATGATATGAAAGATGTACGTGAGAAAATTACCCAGAGGGAGATAAAGAGATGTGAAACCCAAAAGAGAGGTTAGGATAAATGGATGATTAAACTAGAAGTTTCAATTTGCGTCTAATGGGAATTTCAGAAGGAGAAAATGGGGAAGGGGCAATATTTTAAGGGAAAATAGCTATGAATTTTTCAGAACTAAGAAAAGCCATGAAACCTCAGTCTGAAGAACCACACTGAGTCTTGCACAATATAGAAATCCACTGTTAATCCTGTGAAGACTGGAACACTGAAGAAAAACAAACTCTAGTTGAAAAGCAAGTAGAGAGAAAAGACAGATAACGTGCAAAGGAACAATCATTAGAATAATAGAGGATATCAATGAAATAGAGACCAGAAGACAATTCTCACTTATCATCAGAATCACTTGAGAAGCACATTAAACTACAGTATTATGGTTTTACCCCAGATGCCCTTGCATGTTGTTCAGGAATGTGCATTTTAAAAAGCTTCTCGGGTCATCAAGTATGTTTAAAACCCTCTTTCCTTAGCACCAAATACATAAACACATACATACATTGGTATGCTCACACACATTGTTCTCTGCTGTATTTTAGTGAGATTACCCCTAAAAAAAAAATGGAGAGGTTGGATCCATAACTAAGAATCCATGCTAAATGATGCCAGAAGATGATCCCAAAAGAACAAGGCAAAGGAGTTAGTACAAGTATCTCTGACCTCCGAAATCTTTTCCCATTTCCGTCTTCTCCAGTGTACCTATGACTAGAACCAGAGGGCACATCATTCTGCCTCACACCTTCAGAAACCTGGGTGTGTGTTTGATGAGACTAATGAATGTTCCAAATTTTCAGAGTGTTTGGCAAGACATGCTTTCTGTCTTACTTGGTATATCATATTAAATACAAAACAAACCTTAACCCACCAATATAAGAAATCTAGTCTACCTTTATGGACATCTGTTTTCAGATTAGTGGTTGGTTAACTCTTATAATAAAGGCTAACTCTACATTAAAGTAATACTGAGTGTAATTAGAATAGTTACAATAGCCATACTTTTTGAACTAATAGCACCACTTCTAGGAATTTATCCTAAATACCCAAACACAAAAAAAACCACATACACAAAAAAAGAAAATTGCAGGCCAGTATCACTGAAGAACATAGGCGCAAAAATCCTCAACAAAATACTAGCAAACCGAATCCAACAACACATTCAAAGGCTCATACACCATGATCAAGTGGGATTTATCCCAGGGATGCAAGGATTTTTCAATATCCGCAAATTAATCAGTGTGATACACCATATTAACAAATTGAAGAATAAAAACCATATGATCATCTCAATAGATGCAGAAAAAGCTTTTGACAAATTTCAACACCAATTTATGATTAAAATTCTCCAGAAGGTGGGCACAGAGGGAACCTACCTCAACATGATAAAGGCCATGTATGACAAACCCACAGCTAACATCATTCTCAGTGGTGAAAAACTGAAAGCATTTCCTCTAAGATCAGGAACAAGACGAGGATGTCCACTCTCACCACTGTTATTCAACCTAGTTTTGGAAGTCCTAGCCACGGCAGTCAGAGAAGAAAAAGAAATAAAAGGAATACAAACTGGAAAAGAAGAAGTAAAACTGTCACTGTTTGCAGATAACATGATACTATACATAGAGAATCCTAAAGATGCTACCAGAAAACTACTAGAGCTAAAAAATGATTTGGTAAAGTTTCAGGATACAAAATTAATACACAGAAATCTGTTGCATTTCTATACACTAAAGGTCAGAAAGAGAAATTAAGGAAACAATCCCATTTACTATGGCATCAAAAAGTATAAAATACATAAGAATAAACCTACTTAAGAAGACAAAAGACCTGTACTCTGAAAACTATAAGATGCTGATGAAAGAAATCGAAGATGACAAAAACAGATGGAAAGATGTACCAATGTTCTTGGGTTGGAAGAATCAATATTGTCAAAATGACTATACTCACCAAGTCAATCTACAGATTCAATGCAATCCTTATCAAATTACCAAGGGCATTTTTCACAGAACTAGAACAAAAAATTGTAAAATTCGCATGGGAACACAGAAGACCCCAAATTGCCAAAGCAATCCTGAGATAGAAAAACGGAGCTGGAGGAATCAGATTCCCTGATTTCAGGCTATACTACCAAGCTACAGTCATCAGAACAATATGGTACTAGCACAAAAACAGAAATACAGATCAATGGAACAGGACAGAAAGCCCAGAAATAAACCCACACACCTATGGTCAATTAATCTACAACAAAGGAGGCAAGACTATACAATGGAGAAAAGACAGTCTCTTCAATAGATGGTGCTGGGAAAACTGGACAGTTACATGTAAAAAAATGAAATTAGAACATCTCTAACAACATACACAAAAATAAACTCAAAATGGATTAAAGACCTAAATATAAGGCCAGCTGCTATAAAACGCTTAGAGGAAAACATAGGCAGAACACTCTATGACATAAATCACAGCAGTATCTTTTTGGATCCACCTCTTAGAGTAATCAAAATGAAAACAAAAATAAACCAATGGGACCTGATTGAACTTAAAAGCTTTTAAGCCATAAACAAAATGAAAAGACAGCCCACACGATGGGAGAAGATATTTGCAAACAAGGCGACTGACAAGGGGTTAATCTCCAAAATATAAAAACAGCTCACGCAGCTCTATATCAAAAAAAAAAAAAACCAATCAAAAAAAACAGGCATATGAACTAAATAGATATTTCTCCAAAGAAGACATACAGATGGCCAAAAAGTACATGAAGAGATGCTCAACATCACTAATTATGAGAGAAATGCAAATCAAAACTACAGTGAGAGATCACCTCACATGGGTCAGAATGGCCATCATCAAAAAATCTACAAATGATAAATGCTGGAGAAGGTGTGGAGAAATGGGGACCCTCCTACACTGTTGGTGGGAATGTAAATTGGTACAGTCACTATGGAGAACAGTATGGAGGTTCCTTAAAATACGAAAAATAAAACTACCTATGATCCAGCAATCCCACTCCTGGGCATATATCTGGAGAAAACCATAATTTGAAAAGGTACATGCACCCCAATGTTCATTGCAGCACTATTTACAAAAGCAAAGACATGGAAGCAACCTAAATATCCATCGACAGATGAATGGATAAAGAAGATGTCGTACATATACACAATGGAATATTACTCAGCCATAAAAAAGAATGAAATAATGCCATTTGCAGCAACATGGATGGACCTAGAGATGATCATACTAAGTGAACTAAGTCAGACAGAGAAAGACAAATATCATATGATATCACTTACATGTGAAATCTAAAAAAAAGAATACAAATGAACTTATTTATAAAACAGAAACAGATTCACAGACTTCAAAAACAAACTTACGGTTACCAAAGGAAAAACGTGGGTGGGAGGGATAAATTAGCAGTTTGGGATTAACATATACACACTACTATATATAAAATAGATAATCAACTAGGACCTACTTTATAGCACCGGGAGCTCTACTCAATATTCTGTAATAACCTATATGGAAAAAGAATCTGAAAAAGAATGGATATATGTATACATATAACTGAATCACTTTGCTGTACACCTGAAACTAACAACATTGTAAATCAACTATACTCCAATATAAAATAAAAATTAAAAAGTCTATATATTCAAAGATATTCATTCCAGCATTATATAGATATATGTGGAAATCTGCAAGTCTCCAGAAGGGACAGAGGGCACTAAGATCTTGGCAAATTGTTTCAGACACATGTAGAAATGCATTTGCTTTTTGGCTTGAACTCCTTACACATATATTTGGCTTTCCCTTTTCGATAGAAAACGCTTAGATAAATAATGCTATATCCACATGACAGAGCTATGCCAGTTTAAAAATTATCTTTGAGCAGGTGGTTTACAAAAGAAATAAAAATGTACCACAAACACAAATATTTAACCTTATTAGTATTAAAGGAAATAATAAAATTTCCTTTTCACTCATCTGATAAAAATTAGTTGAAGAAAAAAAAGATTGATAATACCCAGTGTTGGTGAAATTGTGGAGAAATGGGCATAACTTTGCCGTTGGTAGTATAAGTTGGTACATAGCTTCTAGACAGAAAGTTGGTAGTATGTAAGCAAAGTCTTAATTCTTTTTTTTTGCTCAGCAAATCCATATAGAAATATATTTTTTTAAAAATTGAACAAGTGTAACACTGTTTATATTAAGAAAAAATTGGGAACTTAAATATCCCCAGATAGGAACTAATACAATATGGTGCTATACAATGGAATATAGTTAGCAAAAATATTAATAATATATAGGTAATAATAAAAAATGAAAAATAGGTGAAATATTATAATTTTGTTAAATTATAGATCAGAACACATAAAATGCCAAGAAAGAGTTGTACTAAGAATTGGTAATGATTATCTCTGGGTGGTTGGAACTTCTGGTTAGTTTTCTTTTTACGTAGTATTGCTTATAAATTTTGTAATGAAATTTTATTTTTTAACAAAAATAAGATACAATGATTTGTTGATAAAACTTTTTAATATGAGATAATACCGAATATGGCAAAAAGATTACAACTATGTATAAATTAAAAGAATAAAGGATATAAATAAAGGAAAAAAGGAGGAAGGACTGAAAACTCTCTCCTTATAGTTTTCTTTGGCCAGTGAAACATGGGGCAAATGTTTTCTACTTATGACTTTTTCATACTTTCTAATATATTACCAATTTTATTCTTAGAAGAATGAGTAGGAAATTTATTTTTTAAATATAAAATTGAACTTAATAAAGTAATCAGCATCTTTCCATCCTATTTTACACACCTCTCTGCTCTGTCAAATGTCCACACTGAGTCCTAATGCCAAGTTTCTGGGCTCCAACCAGACCACCACATTAGGTAAGTTTACATACAAATATTACTACTGAATTTATGATTTGAATCATGAAAACAAAGGCTTGGAAACTTTTCTAGAATCCTCTCAGGAGTCTAGCAGGGAGCTGGGTGGGATTCGAACTGGCTGGTTTCCACTCAACATTCCATCTTAGTCTCCAGTGCGGATGGGGAGTGATGAGATCCTGTTCCAGACCCAAGTTGTAGTGCATTGGTTTTTTGGCTGGAACTCCTCACACATATGGTTTGCCTTTCTGCGATCAAGCAGAGGGCTCCTTGCCTGCACCAGTCTGGATGTCAGCAGGTGGCCTGCTGTCCCCCAAAGCCTTCTGCATGAATTACTGTGTGTGGTTTCTACACGTTGAAACATGGAACCCACACACATCCACACCTCCCTGCCCCCACCCCCCAACATACACTCTGTATTCCATTAGAAGCCTGTTCCATTTGGCCACGATATTGGGCCACCGGCAGACCTTCAAAGAATCACCAAGTTTCCATCTGCTAAAATACCATATTTCTTTTCCCCTTTCCAGATAAAGCACACTCTCTGGTCCCTTTCCAACTCCTTGGTTCTTCCTCTCCAGTCCTGCCTTTGCAGAGCCACCTGAATGAACTGATCTTGTCACTCCATGGCCCTTGAATCTTCTGTGGCTTCCCATCACATTCAGGATAATATATGTATTCCTTGGATGGCTAGCCGGGTCCTTCGTGATATGCCCCCAACTTACCGAGTTAGCCCTCACTGTCACCACAGACTTCCCACCTTCCGCTATTTCTCTAACACACTGTATTTGGACTTGACCTGCTTTCTCACTTGCGTCTGCTTTTCCACAGGTTGTTCCCTTCCCTTCTCCCCTTGGTCCCCCCGTCAATGCCTCCTTGTCTTTCAAAACTGAATTTGAGTGTCATCCCTACTGAGAGAAACCTTTTCTGCCTCTCCCTCCCTCCCTCTCACCTCCCTTGTCCCCCCGATTCAGTCCAAGGCTCTCTCACACATGACCCCTACAAACAGCTAAGAGTATTTGCTGGCCCATCTCTGTCCTTGATTGGGTCTTGAGGTCCTTGCAAGCAAGGGCTGGGTTTTTCTATGACTTTATTCCAGTGCCTAGCCTACTTTCATCGTTTCCAGTCAATAGCAAGCACTCAAAAATATTTCCAATAAAAATTTCACTCTTGGGTATAATCCCAACATATGCAAGACATGTACAAGACTGTTCAAAGCAGCATTTTCTGGATTAGTCCCAAACTGTAAATAACCCAAATGTCTCGTAACCATAGAATGGGTAAGTAAATCACGGCATTTAAAATAAATAAATCCTATACAACAGTGAGACTGACTGACTGTGAATGAATTTCACAAACGTAATGTTGAGTGAAGGAAGCCAGAAATAAATGATGTAGAATTCCATTTTTATAAGCTCAAAAAGCAGGTAAAAGTTATATATGGTGTTAGAAATCATGAGAATAGTTACTCTCCAATGTACAGGGTAACTGATAGAAGGGGCATCTGGGACCCCAGTAGTGTCTACTTCTTGATCTGGGTGCTGGCTGTGGAGTTTTCATCCAGCTGTATGTTTATGATTTGGGCATGTATCTGTCTCTCATATTTTAATAAAAATTTTAATTTAGAGATGTTCCCCTTGTGAAACATGTTTCTCTGTGGCATTGACGACAGTGACAGAAGTGGGGAGTGTAGATTTGACTCAAATGAATTTCCAGGCTTCACTAATGCTCTTTTCCCCACTCAGAGCAGTGTTTCGTGGCAGAAAGGAAAATTAAAAAAAAAAAGGAAAATCTCTCCCGTACAGAGTTTAGCATTTGCTTTAAATGTGATACTCAGTGGTGTCAGCAGGTGTTAATTTGAATAGTTCGACTTCGCCACTTGAATTTCGGCAAGCTCAAATAATTTTAGAATGAGTCAGGGTATAAATAAATAGCTATAACTGCAATTTCACTCTTTGCTTGCTATCTTCATCCTTCTGCTTTTAAGGCTTCTGTCACCGATAGGCATAAGCTTATCGGCATGCACACATCAGTCAAACCTTCTGTATACTCTGTTGATTCACAGTTCACTGCTGCAGTTTAAAATTGGGTTTTTTTCCTCTTGGTGTAAGGATTGTGGTTAATTATCGAAATTAACATCTTTGAGCTGATAGGATTTTTTTCCCTCCCTTCCAAACCTTAAGGGCTCTAGAAATCCCAGACTATGGGACATCTTTAAAAACACACTTTCTTCTCTTTAAACAGATCAGTGTGAGAAAGGAGCCTTGAACCCTTGTCTCTGAAATCATTGCAGCCATTTTGGCTGTGGCCTTCTGCAGCCTCCACGCTGGAGCCCATCCAGCCATCAGGGCGGGAACTCACCGAGTTTCTCTCTCAAGTTCTGTAATAAAGGCCTTTCGGTGTCTGCACAGATGGGAATTCTGCCACCTTCTCATTTCACATTTCCTGCACTTTTCTTCCTAAGCACTCTACTGCCCAAAATAGAATCACCGTTTTTTCAGTCCCTGTGTAGGAATTTACAGGGAGAATGGACAGGGTCTCTGGAGCTCCCTGTAATCATCACACCCTGAAGTAATTTTCCTGCTGGCTACGAGGTAGATAAAGGATTCAGAAGGATGCTCCGATGTCTCTCAGAGAACAGCGTGGATTTTCTTTCAGGGGAATAGTTGGGGAGGAGCCCATCGTGAGGCAGGGCGTTAGTGCTGACTCTGTGGACAGCGAGGATACAATAGGACAGGGGCCTGTGCCAGCCCTGCCACCCATGAACCCCCTTCATGAGTCCTCTGCTCTCCTGAGGTCTCTTCCTGATGGGATATATCCTTCCTCTCTACCTTTTCTTTTTTGGTGGGGGGAGATGTTCCCAAAGGGATCAACTCCCCTTACTCCTCTCTGCCTAGTTGAATTATCTCCATCCTTTAAGGTCTTGTTCAAATCTCACCTCCTCTGGGAAGCCTTCCTGGATGACTTCAGCTAGAAGTGATTTCCCCCTTGTTTGAATTTTTAGATCCCTTAATGACTGTACATTCTGGGGGTGCCCACATGAACTATAATTTACAGCAATAATAAATATTAACTGAGTATTATGTGCCAGGCGTTATTCTTGTCACTTTACTGATATAAAGTCAGAATCCATACAATGACTCCATAAATTAGGCTGTATTATTATTCCCATTTTACAGATGAGGATCCCAGGGCCCATAGTGCTATCCTATCTCCCTCATCAGATTAGAAGCTCCATTTACCATCTCTTTGACTTACTGACTTGTCTCTTTTTCAGCACAAGGTTTAGGAACTTGCAGTTGGTGACTGTTCACCTCATATCTGTCCATTTAATTTTGTGCTTAAAGGACTTGAGATCATGAAAATAGCATTTGAAAATAATTTCTGTTATATATGCTACCTTTCCATTTCTGTCAACATGGAGGATGGTGCAGTGGAGTAGGTGAGACTGATAAAAAATCGTAATAAAAGAAAAAAGACCTCATTTCATATGTACTGTACGCCAGGTACTGTGATAAGTGATATATGTTCACTCTCTTTCTTCTCAGCTTTCCCCCGCCGCCCCCACAAAGATCAGAGAGACGTTGCAAAATGCTTGCAAAATGATCAAATAAGTAGATGAAGGCGTTTTAGCAAAAGGAATATGAATGTAGGAAGTCAAACAGAATCCTGGGTTCAGTCATTACCCAAGAATGCATGCCCTGAGGACCCTCGTTTGTAGGTGAACCACAAACTTGGCTCTAGGCTTCCTAGTGTTTGACAAAAAAGGACACACAATCAATTACAACACTTATATTGCCTTTAAGATAAAGACAAACCAGCTATTCAGAGGAAGCACACATAAATGTCATATCAAATAATTTCCTAATACAATTCTCAGTCTCATTTTGCCGAAGGGCAGAATGGTAAAATCCATTCGAGGAAGAGACAGAACTATAGGGTCTAGCTATGCAGTCTAATTTGGTTTAAGACATTCATAGACTGTACATATTTCAGGAAACTCTCTCTCAAGTGGCCTCCATACTGTCTGCTCCAGACAATTACCTTTCCACCTTCAACTAAAAGCTGAATAGGAGTCTTCGTTTAACACCTATTAACAGTCTGTAAAACTAGCATGCCCAGGAACAGATTTTGGAAAACCTAGTCGTACAGGCAACATAAATCTTTAAAAATTGAGGTTTTCAGTGGGGAAAATGAAATGCAAACTCCTTTCCACGATTTATGATGCTTTTCACAACCCAACCTCAACCTGCCGTTCCAGACCTAATTTATTCCCACCCCTCACCCTTCACCATCTTTGTTTAGCCCAAACTACATAGAGTTCCAGGAATATACTCCATGCTCTCTCATTGAGACCTCATAGATGCTTCCTGAAACATCCTTTCTTCTCTCCCTTATCCCCTGGCTTCTCTGCCTACTGGGGCTTGAAGGATGTCACCTTTTCTTATTCCACCTAACAATTAATCTTACCCTTTACTACGCTTCCGGAGCACTTTGCTTCTATCACATTTTATTATCCCCTTTTGTTAGCTTCTTTGATTTTTCTGCCAAACTGTGACCTCCTCCAGCGTGGAATGTGTCTTATTTAACTTTTTATCCTAGCACTGGGGACAGAGTCTGACCTGGATTTATTTCATCAAGTATTTATTGAGTGCTTCCTGTACTGACAAAGCTGGGACAATTTCCATCCTGCGATGCTAAGTAAAAAAAAACATGAGTTACTCCATGGTGACCTAAATATGTTTCCACTATTCTTTGAAGCCATCCAGTATTGTGTAGATGGATTGCTCTATATGGCTTGATTTAGAAAAGGATGACCCAGTAAATAGGTTGCACCACAAACTGATTCTACTGAACTCTTTCTTTTTCCTGACTCAGTATTTCCCAGTTTTGAAAAGCTCCAAAGGAAGCTGCATTTGTATGTTGCTATTTATTCCAAGTGCCTTCTCTTGTTTGTGTAACATCTGTTACACAAAGAACTTTGGAAAATTACACTTGGCATAAGGATGCATCACTTCATCCACCAATAAAACATATGCCCCTTACAAGTCAAACAGAGCAACCATCCCAGGAGACCTTAATAATTTTACTGCAGAGCTAAGAGGAGGGTCAGAAATTTTAAAAAGCTGTCTACTCCTCCATGATCTCCTGACATGAATAGGATATTTAAGAACTAAGTTACCAAATTTCATTGTCAATGAAACAACCTATTGAATGGAGGCTGTATACAGTAAGTATTGTGCAAATCTGACCTTATTTCTGGACTTCCAGAGCATTTAATCAGCCGTCCATTACAAAAACCCATATTGTGGCCATTCAGATCCACATAAACACTGTGCAAATATGAGAATGTTTCCATAAATGGGCTTCCAAAAATGTGTGGAGCAAGCAATGGAAGCATTTTAGATACAGAAATCAGAACCAGTATTGGAATTTACTTTACATCAAATTGTTTATATTTATAACTAGCCTAACAAAGTTTCTTTTGCTTTGTTAAGTATATACTCAAAGTAGAATGACACTAGTGAAATTTGTTAGAAAATGTTATTTTACAGAGGATGTTCAATATAACAGAACATACATCTTTCAGCAGAAGGTAGATCTAGTGGACAAGAAAGATTAAGTCCAGGACCTTATAAATTCACCATTAGTTTTTTATTTTCAAAACCTCACCAAATTTATATTGAGAGTTAATTGTGTGCCAGCCTCTGTAGTTGGTACCAGAGAAAGAAAGATGACTAAAATACTCCATCCAGGTGGAGATTATACTACATTAGGGAAGACAGACCAGCAAAGATACAATTTCAACATTATAGTATATAAATTCTAAGATGCAGATACTCACGAGTGCTGTGGAAACTCAGAGGAAAGGCATTGAGGAGAGGTCAGTGAAAGGCTTCCTGAAGTTGCTGAGTCTTAGAAGGATGAACAAAGTGAGCACCATTTATCAGATGGAGAAAAAATGACGATGAAATAAGAACAGTAGGGACCAAAGACAAGATCTGGGATATCCCATAGATTAAGGGGTACGTGGAGGAAAAGGAGACTTTGAAGGGGATCAAGAAGTGATGAGAGAGGTAGAAATAGAACTGGGAGAAAATAGTGCCAGAGAAGCCTGTTGTGCAGAGCAAGAAATTATAGACAGCAACTCAAGGAGAAGGTAATATTCAACAGTAAAGTACAGAGAAAAAGTAGAGAGAAGACATCATTGCTAATTATTAGAGAAATGCAAATCAAAACTACAGTGAGGTACCACCTCACACTGGTCAGAATGGCCATCATTAAAAAAGTCTGCAATTAATAAATGCTGGCGAGAGTGTGGAGAAATGGGAACCCTCTTACACTGTTGGTGGGAATGTAAATTGGTGCAGCCACTATGGAGAACAGTATGGAGATTCCTGAAAAGACTAAAAATAGAGTTGCCACATGATCCAGAAATCTCACTCCTGGGCATATACACAGACAAAACTACAATTCAAAAAGATATATGTACCCCTATGTTCATAGCAGCACTACTTACAATAGCCAAGACATGGAGACAGCCTAAATGTCCATCAACAGATGAATGGATAAAGAAGATGTGGGGTGTGTGTGTGTGTGTGTGTGTGTATGTATGTATGATGGAATATTACTCAGCCATTAAAAAGAATGAAACAATGCCATTTCCAGCAGCATGGATGGACAGAGATTATCATACTAAGTGAGGTAAGTCAGAAAGAGAAAGACAAATACCATATGATATACTTACATGTGGGATCTAAAATATGACACGAATCAACATATCTATGAAACAAAAAAGGACTCATAGAGAACAGACTTGTGGTTGCCAAGGGGGACGGGGGGTGGAGGAGGGAAGGATTAGGAGTTTGGGATTAGCAGATACAGACTATTGTATATAGGATGGGTAAACAACAGGGTCCTACTGTATGGCACAGGGAAGTATATTCAATATCTTATAATAAGCCATAATGGAAGAGAATATGAAAAAGAATATATATATATGTATAACTGAGTCACTTTGCTGTACAGCAGAAATTAATACAACATTGTATACCAACTATACTTCAGTAAAAATTTTTTTAAAAGTAGGGAGAAGAGAGGATGGAGCAATGTCCTCAAGCTGATGGGAGGCCAAGTGTATGGGTTGGAAGAGTTGACCATGAGTACCTCTAATCCTCCAAGACCATAGGGAAAGATCCAAGAATGGGAGCAGAGGTAGGTAAACTTGGAGGTGGGAACACCACAGGATGGTACAGTTCAAGCCAGATGGCTTCAGTTTTTGTTGAAGTAGGTTACAAAGTCACATCTGCTGGTAGTAAGGACATTGAGACTGGGGAAAGGGCTGAGGGAAAATGGTAGCTTGGGAACATCAGAGAAGTAAGTAGAAGGAGAAATATCACTGATGGCGGGGGAGCACATTGGGTTTGAGATGCCTCTGGTTTTCATGGTTGTGATTTTTTTCCACTTGCAAGCAGAAGCCCAGGAACAGAGGCAGAAAATAACAGCAAACATTTATTGAGCATTTCCTATGTACCTGAAACTTATCTTAGCATCTCTGCATATTGTGGTAAGCAGAATAATGACCTTCTAGTAATGCCCACATCCTAATCTCTGGAATCTGTGAATGTGCTACATTATATGGCAAAGGGGAGTTAAGGTTACAGATGGAATGCAGGTTGCGGATCAGCCAACTGCGAAATAGGGAGATCATCCTAGATTATATGGGTTATGTGGGTCCAATGTAATAAGGGTCCGAGAAGTAGAAGATGGAAGCGCAAGAGAAGATCAGAGTGATATGAAGTGAGAAGGACTTAACCTGCCATTGCTGGTTTTGAAGAAGGAGGAAGGGACCCTGAGTCAAGGAATGTGGGTGGCCTCTAAAATCTAGAAAAGGCAAGGAAACGGATCCTACCCTCTAGCCTCTAAAAGGACTGCAGCCCTGCTGACAACTTGATTTTAACCCCTGAGGCTCTGCCAGACTTCTGATCTACAGAAATGTAAAACAGTAAATTGTATTCTTGAATTTTTTAAATGTGTGGTAACTGGCTACAGCAGCAATATAAAACTAAAACCTATATATGTTTTCTTTTATCCTTCACAACATTATTTTATAGTTGGGCAGTTTGGGGAGTTGATCCTGGTTATTGACCTGGATGTCATGAAGGAGGTGGAGACAAATCTTGAGAAAGAAATGTTTCCAACTTGCAAGGCGTCTGCCTCAAGGGAAGCCTTTGTAGTATTTTTAGGCAAGGAATAATGGACCACTTCTGAAGGCCCAGAGGGTTCAAGGGATTCTGAGGACCCAGAGCACTCAATTCTTCCATCTAGATGTCCCCATTCTATGCCCCAGTATCCCATGCGTTCCCTATCAAACCTTGACTTTGGCGTATGAGATTTGGTGGGGCTACATATTAGGGCTTCTCTGTAATTTGTTTTTCACAGTCAGGTCCTGGGCCTGATTTTCAGCCCAATCTGCCTTCTGTCTGTGGTAGTGCAGGATCTCTTTAAGTCCGTGAGAGAGGCCTCTTGAGTTGCACATTACGCCCTGAATAAGTGGTTGGTTTGGTTGAGCCTGCCAACTCCACAGCCCTCATAGTTACCACTGGACTTTATCTCTCAAGTATTAGCAAGTTTGCAAATGCCAGTATCTCATCCCACCTGGCCTCAGGTGAGATGCTTAGTAATTGTGATATTACACAGCATACTCACCTTAAATGTCACTTCACCTAAATCCTAGGGAGTCCTTCCTTGACTCTTCAGTCTAAAACCTCATAAAATTCACCATCACTACACACTATTTCTTTTATAATATGTAGAACACTGTATTTTATTTTTGTGTCTAAAATTTATTGTTTGTACATCCAGATATAATGAGACCTTTTAAAATGCAGTGCTAGTTCAAGGCTTGGCACAAAATGGACTCAATAAATATTTGCAAAACAAATATCTGAATCTAATTCACTGAGCTTGAGTGTATTAACAATGCAGTATGTGTGAAAAACATTTTAGTTGTAAAGTATTTTTATCTGTACCAAGCACTAGATGAAAATATTTTGTAATGTTCAGAACTGTGCCTTGGTGGATCAGTGATTTGATGCTACACCAAAAATAGCAGCACTTGTAGGAACTTTATGGCTATTTATTATATAACAATGTTTCAAATGCTCACATCCATGTTTTTTGCAATATTTTTTGAAATGTGTCATTTTATCTTTAGAAAATGAATTATGTGCAAAATTCGAGATGTGAAAAACTGGCACATTTTGGGGGTTCTGAATGTGTAAATGATTATATATACAGTGAGTAATTACTTTCCCTTTACCCACCAGCCAAATTGTTTAAATTCCTTTGAGGCTGGAGTTAAAAGAGAAAGGCAATATAGGACCGAAACTAATACACCTCTGAAATGCCAGTCACAGAGGCACCAATCAGCTTTGAGCCCTGATGTAACTGAGCACTGGATATGTGTCAAAATGAGTTACTTGCCACTGTCACATGATTTGTATGTATAATCAGAAAAATATGAGTCTTAAATGTCAGGTACATATTGACATTCTCCACCCTGTTGAAGGAAGCCACGAGCTATCCCTTAATGTCCGTTTCTTCTCAGCCACCTAGGACATCAAATCAAGAAGCATCTTTGGAAGGCTCCGATTTTGAATTGTAAAGTGATCTAGCTATTACACAACTTGGGCAAGGGGAAATTAATCAAACAGTAGATTTTTAAAGGAGAAATTTGGCCTGCATCTTTTATACATGAGTTGAAGGAGGCTTATGTTGAAAACATTTTCCAGAAACAAAATCCTTTGTGACTGTAATTCTTTCAACAGTTTAATGATAATTGCCCTGAAGTCATCATTAGAAATACATAGAGGACTTCCGTGGTGGAGCATTGGTTAAGAAGCTCCCTGCCAATGCAGGGGACATGGATTTGAGCCCTGGTCTGGGAAGATCCCACATGCCACAGAGCAACTAAGCCCATGCACCACAACTACAGAGCCTGCACTCTAGAGCCCATGAGCCACAACTACAGAGCCTACATGCTGCAACTACTGAAGCCCACGTGCCTAGAACCCATGCTGTGCCGCAAAGAGAGGCCACGGCAATGGGAGGCCTGTGCACCACAACAAGCAGTGGCCCCCGCTCACCGCAACTAGAGAAAGACCATGCACAGCAGCGAAGACCCAACGCAGCAATAAATAAAGAAGGAAAGGGGGTGAGGGAGAGAGGGAGGGAGAGAGTGAGACAGAGAGAGAGAGAGAGAGGAAGGAAGGGAGGGAGAGAGTGAGAGAGAGAAAGAAAAAGAGAGGAAGGGAGGGAGTGAGAAAGAGAGGAAGGAAGGGAGGGAGGGAGGGAGAGAAGAAGAAAGAAAGAAAAAGAAAGAAAAGAGAAATAAAGAAAGGAAGGAAAGAAAGAAAGAAAAATAGAATGGGTATGCCAGCTTCTACAGCACATGAAATTTCTAGGATCAATCCCAAGTCCACCTCCTTATAATAGAGTGCTAGCTCTCACAGGCACAGGGCCTGCTTCTCATACTTTATTTAACAAATTTCCCAAACAACACTCTTCTAGATTATTTCCATAGGAGTACAAGAAACAAGTTATAATTCAAGGATTCAATAACTGGCTGGGTGCCTTAGAGTTTCCTGCTTTCCATTTCACATGGGGTTCAGATAGGAAAGAACACTGCTGGCTGTCACAATCTGAGAACATACCATGCACCAGTGGTATCGCCTGTATTATCTCATCTCATTCAGCCCTCTCTGTAACATCCTGACATGATTTTTCTAAATGTTGGTGACAAGGAAACTGAGACAAATCATCAATGGACACAAAAGTATGTATCAGAGCAAGGATACAAACCCAACTCTACTAGGCTCCAAGGCTCATGCTCTTTCAACCATACTATCTGCTCTTCCCACCAATGTTAAGACCAATGCTTACCACTGACCTGCAAAGAATGCTCCCAATTTTTGAATCTAAATTCAGCCCCCTGGAGAGTTTTCTCTCAGTGGCTCACAGCAGTATCTATTGACAGCACCAGCCGAATTAGTGGTGTCCTTAGGAAAAGCCCAGTTGAGCCTGTTCCCATCAATGCCAACCGTCAGGAGCTGAAGTTGGTCCCCACTGAACAGTACACCCTGGAGCCTCTGTAGCAGGAACTCTCAGCAGCAGCAGTTGCTCTTAGAAGTGGTGGCTCCCAATTGTAGGTCGCTTAAGCTGCCTTCTAGCCATCTCTCCTAGCAATGAGACCTCTTGCCAGTAAATAGGCAAATTATCACCAGGGTCCTCTATGGGCTTTCCAGTCTCAGGTAGCTATGACTACTAAGCTCAATCCTACGTGCATTCTCAAACAACAATGGAGGTTCTGGTGGTAAGCAATTCAGAGGAGGTTGGTAGCTCCATGAAAGCAAGAAGAAAAACTACAGGCCAGCTGGATTACCAGAGGAAACGAGGTAAAGAGAGAACTGCTAAGATGAGCAGTCCTGGAGTCAAAAAACACCTGAAATACTGGCCCTATGAAGAGGTCCAAATTTAATTGTATCAGACTGTGGAGCAATGTATGTACTAGGACATTATCAATAACAAAAATCAACCAGGAATTAGTGGAGCCTAACAGCTGGATGTAATACCAACAGAGACGAACAGCTTAACAGAGAGATCAGAAAAATAGACAAAGAGAGCCCTACTAAAACCAGTCATCCCAGAGCAACTGTGCCCATGCCTAGCCTGCATCCTCTTAAGAATGACATCAGAGACTTCACAATGCATGAAACATAGATATCACTAAAATACTCCAGCCAAGTTACTAAACAAATAAGCAAACAAATAAGCAAATAAATAGCAACAAGAAGGCTGGGGGAAGAGAAATCAGATCCAGAGTTCCTACAATATATTATAAAAAATGTTCAGTTTTCAGGGGGGAAAAAAAAGGAGAAATGTAAAGAAGCAGGATAGTATGACCAATATATGGCAGCTGGGGAGTGGAGGAGGAGAAACCACCTCTAAGATGGCCCAGATGTCTGACTTAATAGACTTCACAACATCCATCATAATATGTTCAAAGAACTAAAGGAAAACATGCATTAAAAAGTAAAGCAAGGGACAACTAGGGCACCTGCTGGACGCTGGTGAGAAACCTCGACACCCAAGGAGATGGGAGGAACCCCCAAGCGAACTGGTAAGACGTGGGGGAAATGAGGGGGTAGGAGAGGTGGAAGCCGGACAGGACTGGTGCTCCTGAGAGGTGGCTGGGAGGGGGGAGGCTTTCCCATGCCTGGAGGGACCCTTGGGGGCTCAGTTTGCGGGCAGTGCACTGAGGATTTCCCCTGCCCAATCGGCCTGGGAAGACTGCTGAGCTCCCAGGCCAGGTCCCCCGCCCTCCAAGGTCCCCTTCGGGGCCACATTGGTCCTGGGAACATAGGAAGGAGGCTGGGGAAGAGCAGGAGAGGCAGGTGAGAGGGGCTCTCCAGGACTAGAGGAGCGAGAGAGGAGCAGAGGGCATTTGCTCTGCGTGCTCAGGCCCAGGGAAGCCTGCTGGGTCCCCGACCCTCTGAGACCAGAGGCACACCTGGGCCCCTTCTGTTCCATTGACACTAGGCCCCACCCCACACCCACCCCAGGGCCTTTTCCAGCCCTGTGGGTCCTAAGCATAGGCCCCACACACCACCTAAACCCCACCACTGCATAAGCCACACCCTCCACAGCAAAGACTTTTTCTACCTTTTTTTTTTTTCTTTTTCTCCTTTTCTTTTACTCTTGTGGTTCTGTTTTACCTTCTGGTTGTTGTTTCATCTATACTTTTATTTTTATATTCTTTCTAACATATTGGTTAGTTTCCTAGTCTAATTTTATTTTTTATTCTTTATTATTGTTCTCCCTTTTTTCTTTCTTTCTTTTTTTTTTTTGCCACACCACATGGCTTGTGGGAGCTTGGTTCATGAGCCAGGGGGTGGGCCAAAGCTCCTGCAGTAGGAGCTCTGAGTCCAAAACACTGGACTAACAGAGAACCTCAGACACCAGGGAATATTCATGGGAGTGAAGTCTCCTGGAGGTCCTCATCTCAGCACCAAGACCCAGCTCTACCCAATAGCCTACAAACTCCAATGTTGGAAGCCTCAGGCCAAACAACCAGGAAGACAGGAACACAATCCCACTCATTAAAAAATAAATAAATAAATAAATCAGACAGCAAAAAATATGTCACAGATGAAGGAGCAAGGTAAAAACCTACAAGACCAAATAAATGAAGAGGAAATAGCCAACCTACCTGAAAAAGATTTCAGAGTAATGATAGTAAAGATGATCCAGAATCTCGGAAATAAGATGGAGACACGGATTGAGAAAATACAAGAAATGTTTAACAAAGATCTACAAGAACTAAAGAACAAACAAACAGAGATAAACAACACAATAACTGAAGTGAAAAATACACTAGAAGGAATCAATAACAGAATAACTGAGGCCGAAGAATGAATAAGTGAGCTGGAAGACAAAATGGTGGAAATAACTGCCAAGGAGCAGAATAAAGAAGAAAAGAATGAAAAGAATTGAATACAAACTCAGAGACCTCTGGGACAGTGCTAAATGCATCAACATTCGAAGTATAGGGATCCCAGAAGAGGAAGAGAAAAATGAAAGGTTTGAGAAAATATTTGAAGAGATTAGAGTTGAAAACTTCCCTAATATGGGAAAGGAAATAGTCACCCAAGTCCAGAAAGTGCAGAGAGTCCCATACAGGATGAACCCTAGGAGAAAAACACCAAGATACATATTAATCAAACTAACAACACTAAAATTCAAAGAAAAAATATTAAAAGCAACAGGGGAAAAGCAAAAAATAACATACAAAGGAATCCCCATAAAGTTATCAGCTGATTTTTCAGTGGAAACTCTGCAGGCCACAGGGAGTGGCAGGACATACTTAAAGTGATGAAAGAGAAAAACGTACAAGCAAGATTACTCTACCCAGCAAGCATCTCATTCAGATTCAACAGAGAAATCAAAAGCTTTTCAGACAAGCAAAAGCTAAGAGAATTCAGCACCACCAAACCAGCTTTACAACAAATGCTAAAGAAACTTCTCTAGGTGGGAAACACAAAAGAAGAAAAAGACCCACAATAACAAACTCAAAAAAATTAAGAAAATGGTAATAGGAACATACGTATCGATAATAACCTTGAATGTAAATGGATTAAATACCCCAACTAAAGACACAGACTGGCTGAATGGATACAAAAACAAGACCCATATATATGCTGTCTACAAGAGACCCACTTCAGACATAGGGACACATACAGACTGAAAGTGAAAGTATGGAAAAAGTTATTCCATGTAAATGGAAATCAAAAGAAAACTGAAATAGCAATATTCATATCAGATAAAACAGACTTTAAAATAAAGACTGTTACAAGACATAAGGAAGCACACTACATAATGATCAAGGGATCAATCCAAGAAGAAGATAAAACAGTTATAAATGCTCATGCACCCAACACAGGAGCACCTCAATATATAAAGCAAATGCTAACAACCATGAAAGGGGAAATCGACAGTAACACAATAATAGTAGGGGACTTTAACACTCCACTTCCATAAATTCCAAACAGAAAATAAATAAGGAAACACAAGCTTTAAATGCCACCAGATAGATTTAATTGATATTTATAGAACATTCCACCCAAAAGAGGCAGAATACCCTTTCTTCTCAAGTGCACAAGGAACACTCTCCAGGAAAGATCACATCTTGAATCACAAATAAAGCCTCAGTAGATTTAAGAAAATTGAAATTATATCAAGCATCTTTTCTGACCACAACACTATGAGTTTGGAAATCAGTTACAGGAAAAGAAAACAAAACTGTGTGCTACTAAATAACCAAGAGATCACTGAAGGAATCAAAGAAGAAATTAAACAATACATAGAAACAAATGACAATGAAAACACAACAACTCAAAACCTACAGGCTGCAGCAAAAGCAGTTCTAAGAGGGAAGTTTATAGCAACTCAATTTCACTTCAAGAAACAAGAAAAATCTCAAATAAACAATCTAACCCTACAGCTAAAGCAACTAGAGAAAGAAGAACAATGAATACCCAAAGTCCGTAGAAGGAAAGAAATCATAAATATCAGAGCAGAAATAAATGAAATAGAAACGAAGAAAACAATAGCAAAGATCAATAAATCTAAAAGTTGGTTCTTTGAGGAGATAAACAAAATTGATAAGCCCTTAGCCAGACTCATCAAGAAAAAAAGGGAGAGGATGCAAATCAATAAAATTAGAAACAAAAAAGGAGAAATCACAACTGATACAGCTGAAATACAAAGAATTATAAGAGACTACTACAGACAACTACATGCCAATAAACTGGACAACCACGAAGAAATGGACAAATTCTTGGAAAGGTACAATTTTCCAAGACTGAACCAGGAAGAATTAGAAAACATAAACAGACCTATCACAAGCAATGAAATTGAAACTGTAATTAACAATCTTCCAACAAACAAAAGTTCAGGACCAGATGGCTTCACAGGAGAATTCTATCAAACATTTACAGAAGAGCTAACAGCCATCCTTCTCAAACTCTTCCAAATAATTGCAGAAGGAGGAACACTCCCAAATTAGTTCTACAAAGCCACCATCACCCTGATACCAAAACCAAAAAAAGATATCACAAAAAAAGAAAATAATACACCAATATCACCAGTGAACATAGATGTAAAATTCTGAACAGAATCCAACAACGTATTAAAAGGATCATACACCATGATCAAGTTGGATTTATCCCAGGGATGCAAGGATTCTCCAATATATGCAAATCAATCAATGTGATACACCATATAACAAATTAAGGAATAAAAACCATATGATCATCTCAATAGATGCAGAAAAAGCTTTTGAAAAAAATTCGACACCCATTTAGGATAAAAACTCTCCAGAAAATGGGCATAGAGGGAACTTACTCAACATGATAAAGGCCATATATGACAAACCCACAGCAAACATCATATTTAATGGTGAAAAACTGGAAGCACTTCCACTAAGAACAGGAACAAGACAAGGAAGTCCACTCTCACCACTCTTATTCAACAGTTTTGGAAGTCCTAGCCATGGCAATCAGAGGAGAAAATGAAATGAAAGGAATACAAATTGGAAAAGAAGAAGTAAAACTGTCACTGTTTGCACATGACATGATACTATACATAGAAAATCCTAAAGATGTCACCAGAAAACTACTAGAACTAATCAATGGATTTGGTAAGGTTGAAGGATACAAAATTAATGCACAGAAACCTCTGGCATCCCTATACACTAACAACAAAAAATCAGAAAGAGAAATTAAGGAGACAATCACATTTACCATGGCAACAAAAAGAATAAAATACCTAGGAATAAACCTAAGGAGGCGAAAGACTTGTACTCTGAAAACTATAAAACACTGATGAAAGAAATCAAAGATGACATAAATAGATGGAGAAATATACCATGTTCTTGGATTGGAAGAATCAATATTGTGAAGATTACCATACTATTCAAAGCAATCTACAGATTCAATGCAATCCCTATCAAATTACCAATGGCATTCTTCACAGAATTAGAACAAAGAATTTTACAATCTGTATGGAAACACAGAAGAGCCCGAATAGCCAAAGCAATCTTGAGAAAGAAAAATGGAGCTGGAGGAATCAGACTCCCTGACTTCAGACTATACTACAAAGCTACAGTAATCAAGACAGTATGGTACTGGCACAAAAACAGAAATATAGATCAGTGGTACAAGATAGAAAGCCCAGAGATAAACCCACACACATATGGTCACCTAATTTATGACAAAGGAGGCAAGAACATTGAAGAGGCAAGACAGCCTCTTCAATAAGTGGTGCCGGGAAAACTGGACAGCTACATGTAAAAGAATGAAATTAGAACACTCCCTAACACCATACACAAAAATGAACTCAAAATGGATTAAATACCTAAATATAAGACCAGACACTATAAAACTCTTAGAGGAAAACAAAGGAAAAACACTCTTTGACATAAACCACAGAAGATCTTTTTTGACCCACCTCCTTGAGTAACGAAAATGAAAACAAAAATAAACAAATGGGACCTAATTAAACTTAAAAGCTTTTGCACAGCAAAGGAGACCATAAACAAGACAAAAAGATAACCTTCAGAATGGGAGAAAATATTTGCAAATGAAACAATGGACAAAGGATTAATCTTCAAAATATACAAACAGCTCATGGAGCTCAATATCAAAAAAACAAACAACCCAATTAAAAAATGGACGGACACTTCTCCAAAGAAGACATACAGAGGGCCAAGAGGCACATGAAAAAATGCTCAACATCACTAATTATTAGAGAAATGCAAATCAAAACTACAATGAGGTATCACCTCATACCAGTCAGAATGGCCATTATCAAAATATCTAGAAACAATAAATGCTGGAGAGGGTGTGGAGAAAAGGGAACCCTCCTGCACTGTTGGTGGGAATGTAAATTGATACAACCACTGTGGAGAACAGTATGGAGGTTCCTTCAAAAACTAAAAATAGAACTACCATATGATCCAGCAATCCCACTACTTGGCATATACCCTGAGAAAATCATAATTCAAAAAGAGACATGTACCACAATGTTCATTGTATCACTATTTACATTTGCCAGGACATGGAAGCAACCTAAATGTCCACTGACAGATGAATGGATAAAGAAGATGTGGCACATATATACAATGGAATATTACTCAGCTATAAAAAGAAACAAAGTTGAGTTATTTGTAGTGAGGTGGATGGGCCTAGAGTCTGTCATACAGAGTGAAGTCAGTCAAAAAGAGAAAAACAAATACTGTATGCTAACACATACATATGGAATTAAAAAAGAATGGTACTGATGCACCTAGTGGTAGGGCAGGAATAAAGACACAGACAGAGAGGATGGACTTGAGGACGTGGGGAAGGGAGGTGGAAGCTGGGGCGAAGTGAGAGTAACATCAACATATATACACTACCACATGTAAAATAGATAGCTAGTGGGAAGCAGCAGCATAGCACAGGGAGATCAGCTCAGTGCTTTGCGATGACCTAGAGGGGTGGCATAAGGAGGGTGGGAGGGAGGGAGGGAGGTGATATGGGGATACATGTATGCATATGGCTGATTCACTTTGTTGTACAAGAGAAACTAACACAGTACTGTGAAGCAATTTTACTCCCATAAAGATGTACTTAAAAAAAAGTAAAGGAAGGTATGATGACAATGTCTTATCAAATAAAGAATAATAACAAAGTGATAGAAACTCTAAAAAATGAGCACAATGCAGATTCTAGAGCTGAAAATACAGTAACTGAAATGAAAAATCCACTAAAGGGACTCAACAGTGATTTTGAACTGGCAAAGAAAGAATCAATGATCTTGAAGACAGTTTGATACAGGTTGCAGAATCCAAATAACAGAGAGATTAAAAAAATGATGAAAAATTAACAGTGGCTCAGAGAAATGTGAGACATCGTTAAGAGCACTAACATATACAGAATGTGGATGCAAAATGAGAGGAAAGAGAAGGAAGTAGAAAGAATATTCAATAATAGCTGAAAATTCCCAAACTTTGATGAAAAACAGTAATCTATACATAGAAGTTCAACATATTCCAAGGAGGATACAGGCAATGAGATCCATAGCCAGACACTTCATAATTGAAGCACTGAAAGATAAAGATAGAAAATCTTGAAAGCAGTAAGAAAATGGATTCATCATGTACAAGGGAATCCCAAAAAGATTAATAGCTGACTTCTCCCTAGAAACAATGAGACTGGCAGTGGGATGGCATATTCAAAGTGCTAAAATTTTTAATAAATGGACAATTGAGAAACTTAAATCCAGTAAAACAGTCTTTCAAAAATAAAGACAAAAATCAGACATACCCAGATAAATAAAACTGAGAGAATTTATTGCTATCAGAGTATCTTACAAGAAATACTAAAGAAGGAGTTCTCCAAGATAAAATCAAGTGGCTGCAACCAGGAACTTAAATCTATGTGGAAAAAACCAAAGAGCACTGATAGAGGTAATTATGTAGTCATATAAGACAGTATAAGTGCATATTTCTTCTCCTTTCTCTTATTTAGAAAGCAGTTGTGTAAAGCAATATGTATATAATTGTATTTGGGGGACTATGTAATGGAAATGTAATATACTTGATCATAACAGCAAAAAGGACGTGGGTGGGAGCAAGGCTATATTGTAGTAAGGAAATAACATCATATGCTAACTAAAAAACACAGGAACAAATGAAAAGAACAAGAAATGGCAAATAAGACAGTTACTGTAACAAACTCTGTAAGTATAAGCTTGCTCTTTTTTCTTCTCTTACCTCCTTAAAACACGTAAAATTATATAAAGTAATAATTACAAGAAGGTGTTGTTGGGTTTGTGAGATACACACACACACAGAGTAATCACACAAAAGGGAGGAAGAGACTATAGAACTAAAAGGAGCAGCTTTTCTATATTTCACTGGAATAAAATTGGTAAATCTGAAGTAGACTCTGAAAATTAAGATGTGTATGGTAATTCATAGAGTAAACACTAAGAGAATAACTCAAAAAATATACAGTTGACCCTTTAACAGCACAATGGTTAGGTACTCCAACCCTCTACACAGTTGAAAATCTGCATATAACTTATAGTTGTCCCTGTGTATCTGCAGTTTCTCTGTATCTGCAGTTCTAAGTCTGCAGATTCATCCAACTATGGATTGTGTAGTACTGTAGTATTCACTATTAAAAAAAAAATCTGTGTTTAAGTAGACTTATGCATTTCAAACCTGTGTTGTTCAAAGGTCAACTGTATAGTGAAAAGTTACACTAGAAAATATTCATTAATGCAAAAGCAAGTAGTAAAAGAAGACTAGTGGAAAAAATATTATTATGGGTTGAGTTGTGTCTCTACAAAATTTACATGTTGAAGTCATAACCCTCAGTACCTCAGAATATGACTCTATTTGGAGATAGGGTCTTTACACAGGTAGTCAATTTAAAATGAGGTTATTAGGGTGAGCCCTAATCCAATATGACTAGTGTCCTTTTAAGAATGGGAAATCTGGGCACAGACACAGAGGGGAGATGATATGAATAGAGACACAGGGAGAAGATGGCTACCCTCAAGCAAAGAAGAGGGGCCTGGGACAGATCCTTTTCTCACAGTCCTCAGAAGGAACCAAACCTGACAACTTGGTCGTAGACTTCTAGCCTCCAGAACTGTGTAACAACAAATTTCTGTTGTTTAAGCCACCCACTTTGTTGTACTTTGTTATGGCAGCCCTAGAAAACTAATATGCACATAGAAAACAAAGGAATATGGCAGATGTAAATCTAACTACTTCAATAATAACATTAAGTGTGAATGGATTAAACATTTCAATTAAAAGGCAGAGATGGTCAGACAGAATAAAAAGACAACACCCAACTATATGATGTCTGCAGGAAACCTAGTTTAGATTCAAAAATACAAATAATTATGAATAAAAGAATAGAATAAGGGCTTTCCTGGTGGCGCAGTGGTTGAGAGTCCGCCTGCCAGTGCAGGGGACACGGGTTTGTGCCCCGGTCTGGGAAGATCCCACATGCTGCAGAGCAACTGGGCCCGTGAGCCGTGGCCGCTGAGCCTGTGCATCCGGAGCCTGTGCTCCGCAATGGGAGAGGCCACAACAGTGAGAGGCCCACATACCTCAAAAGAAAAAAAAAAAAAAGAATAGAATAAGATACATCTTGCAAACAGTAAACATAAGAAAGCTGGATTGACTATACATATATCAGGCAAAATAGGCTTTAGAACAAAAATTTTAATAAAGATAAAGAGACATTTTCTTATTACAGAAGGGTCAATCCATCTGGAAGATATAACAATTATAAACGTATGTTCACCTAAAAACAGCCTAAAATACATGAAACAAAAACAGAAATAAAGGAAGAAAGACAATTTAACAAGATTTGGAGACTTTTATACTCCAATTTCAATAATGGATAGAACAACAAGGCAGAAGATGAACAAATAGAAGAGTTCAACAATACTATAAACCGATTAGACCTAATAGAAGCCTCTACCTAACATAGAATATGCATTCTTCACACATGCACATAGATTCTCCTTGATCGACCATATGTTAGGCAATAAAACAAGCCTCAATAAGTTTAAAAGGATTTAAATCATACAAATGATGATCTCCACAATAGAATGAACTTAGAAGTCAATAAAAGAAAGAAATTTGGAGAATTTATAAATATTTTCATATTAAACAACACACTCCTAAACACCCAATAGGTCCACAAAGGAATCAGAAGATACCCTGAAATGAAATTAAAGTTAAAATACAGTATAGCAAAACTTATGGGATGTGAATAAAGCTTAGAGGGAAATTTGTAGCAGAGGGAAATCTCACAGTAGTAACCTAGTATTCCACATTAAGACACTAGAAAAAGAAGAGCACACTAACAACTCTAGAACAGGCAAAAGGAAATAAATAATAAAGATTACAGCAGAAATTAATGAAATGGGAAGAGAAAATCAATAGAAAAAACTTTTTTCTTTGAAAAAAAATCAACAAAACCTTTAGCTAAACTAACAAAAAAAGAGAGAAGAGTCATTTTACTAAAATCAGGATGAAAGAGGGAACAGAACTACCAACCTTAGAGAAATGAAAAAATTATAAGGATACGCTATGAACAATTGTATGCCAACAAGTTAATCTAGATAAAACAAATTCCTAGAAAGATACAAACTACTAAAAATGACTCAAGGAGCAAAAGACAATCTGAATAGATATATAATAGTAGATTAATTAGTACAAATTTAAAAAGAACTTATACACAAAGAAAACCCCAGAACCAGATAGCTTCACTGGTTAATTCTACAAAATATTTAAAGAATTTGCACCAATACTTCATAAACTCTTTCAAAAAATAGGAAAGAAAGAAACAATTCATTTTATGAGGTCCGTATTACCCTGCTACCCAAACCATATGAAGATATCACAAGAAAAAAGAAACTATAGATCATTATCTCTTATGAATATAGACACAAAAACCAACAAAATTCTAGCAAACCAAACTGAGCAACATTTTAAAAGATTATAAATCATGATCAAGATATAAAAAGACTATACATCATGACCAAGTGGGATTTATCACAGGAATGCAAGATTGGTTCAACATTCAAAAATCAATCAATGCTATACAAATAAAAAAATGACAAAGCACATAATCATTTCAATAGTTGCTGAAAAAGCATTTAACACAACAGAACACCACTTCATAATAAAAACGCTTATCTAGGCATAGAAAGGAACATTCTCAATCTGAAAAAGGACACCTATGGAAAACCCAGAGCTAAAAGGAACTAGCGTGAAGGTTCTGCCAGCTGCTGTTTATGTCTATTCCAATTATGTACTCTCAGACTGGAGAAATAACCACAGATGGGTTCAGGAAACCCGTGGAACCACTGTGAGAGATACCTATGCTAAAACCCCATCGATCACCAGACCACCATAAGCCGCTACTCTGGTGCACCACAGCTGACATTGTGTCACTTGGAATTAGTGTCAGTTAGGAGCCAGTGTTCAGATCTGAAAGATCTGATTATTTCCTTTTCCCCAATATGCAGTTACCCTCGTAAAAGGTCATAGGTTCCTTTAGGGGAAGTCTGGGAGAAAGGTTAACAGTACAGTTGATTCTTGAACAACATGAGATTGAACTGCATGTGTTCCACTTATACGTGGGTTTCTTTCATACATACTGCGCAGTACTACACAATCTGAGGTTCATTGAATCCATGGCTGTGGAACTGTGAATATGGAGGGCTAACTGTAAAGTTAGACTCGGATTTTTGACTGCATGGAGAGTCAGCAGCCCTAACCTCCACGTTGTTTAAGGGTCAGCTCTATAAACTTTTGGTAGATACAAGATACAAGTACTTGATAGTACTTAGATTTTTCTTCAAGGGGACTTGGCTTCCCTTTCATCCAAGGAGTTCAGGGTCTGTAAACTGGCTCAAGTCTGGGAATTGACTGAAGGACCATGACTGTGTTTTATGATTCGGGTTAGACTTTTGTTCACTTGACTTAGAAATTTTCTGCTTATACATATCAAGAATAAGTAGCCTTTCTATCTCTTTGACTTCTAGGAACACCATGACTAATTAGCCAGCACCAAAAACTCTGTGCAGGTCAAACTATTCTGATTGTTGCTTTGACTGCTGTTCATCATGGTAACGACGCCATTGTCTTTGGTGCCTGAGTGTCTTCACTTGGACCCTGCCACCCCGGGATCCAATTTCTTCCATTGCATTTAGGTTTCCCAATTCAGTGACTGCATTTCCCACTGTGAGGTCTGACCTACAGAGAAGAGGGAATCACAAAGCTCCCCTCACAAATGTATTTCTCAAAGTATTGGTGAAAGGTATATCTTTTGGACCCTCCCACTGCAGGTAATTAAGTCTTAAATGAAAAATCCACTCTAACATTCCAGTCTCCCTACGTCTTTGAATCCTTTCTCCTCTACATTAAATCAAGGCATGTCTGGCATTTCCAATTTGCTCATGGCGAGCCACCTTTTGGTCCATGTTTCATAATCCTTAAAGGGGAAAATCTCATTGCTGCCCTCTAAAATCAGGGATGACTGCTCTTACCATTTCTATTCAGTATTATACTGGAGGTTCTAACCAGGGCAAATTAGACAAAAAAATAAAATTAAAATAAAACAAAAGGCATCAGATTGTAAAGGAAGAAGTAAAACTATCTCTGCAGATGATGTGATCATGTATATAGAAAATCCCAAGGAATCCACCCAAAGCTGTTAGAACTAGTAAATGAAATCAGCCAGCTTGCAGGCTATATGATCAATATACAAAAATCAATTGTATGTCTACACAAGAGCAGTGGATAATCCAAAAAATGCAATTAAGAAAATAATTCCATTTACAATAACTTCAAAAAGAATATAATACTTAGAAATAAGTTTCACAAAAGAAATGCAAACCTCACACTCTGAAAACTACAAAATACTGCTGCAAGAAATTAAAGACCTAATTGAATGGGAAGCATCCTGTGTTCATGCATTGCAAGACTTAATATTGTTAAGATGGCAAAATGCCTCAAACTGATCTATAGATTCAACACAATTCCTATTAAACCCAAACAGCCTTCTTTACAGAAATTGACAAGTTGACCTTAAAATTTATATGGAAACTTAAGGGACCCAGAGTAGCCAAAACAGTCTTGAAAAAAAAAATTGGAGGACTTGATACTTTCCAATTTTAAAATTTACTGCAAAGTTACAACCATCAAGACTGTGTGACACTGGCTTAAGTCTAGCCATACAGATCAAGTAAACTGAATTGAGAGTCCATATTTCATTCCCACATTTATGATCCATTGATTGTCAACAAGAATGATAAGAAAATCCAATAGAGGAAAGAACAGTCTTTTCAACAAGTGGTACTAGGGCAACTGGATTTCCACAAGCCAAAGAATGAAGTTACACCCACACACCACAACACTATATATAAAAATTAACTCACACTGAATATAACAACCTAAACGTAAAAGCTAAAGTTAGAAAATACTTTGAAAAAATCATAGGCATAAATTTTCATGACCTTGGATTAGACAATGGTTTCTTAGATATAGTACTAAGAGCCCAACATCAAAAGGAAAATAAATTGGACACCATCAAAATTAAAAACTTTTGCACTCTAAAGAATACCATTAAGAAAGTTAAAATACAGTCCACAGAATTGGAGAAAATATTTGCAAATCATATATCTGATAAAGGATATAGAGCTCTTACAACACAATAATAAAAGAAAAATAACAAATTAAAAAGTGGCAAAGGATCTGAATAGACAGTTTTCCTAAGATGATATACAAATGGCCAATAAGCACATGAAAAGATGCTTGACATCATTACTTATTAGGTAAATGGCAATCAAAACTACAATGAGATACCACTTTACACCCACTAGAATGGCTACAATAAAAAGACAGAAAAACAAATGTTGATGAAATTGGAGCCCTCATACACTGCTCATAGGAATGTAACATGGTGCATTTTGAAAAGTACTCAGGCAGTTTCTGAAAAGGTTAAACATAGGGTTATCTTATTGCCCAGCAATTCACCTTCTAGGTATAAATTTAAGAAAAAATGAAAATGTCCACATGATAACTTGTACATGAATATTCATAGCAACATTATTCACAATAGCCAAAAAATGGATACAACTCAAATGTCCGTCAACTGATGAATGAATAAAATGTGGTGTATTTATATAATGGAATACTATTCAACCATAAACTAGAATGAAATACCCCACATATCTCAACCTGGATAAACTTTGAAAACATTATGCTAAGTAAAGGAAGCCAATCACAAATGAGCACCTATTGTATGATTCCATTCATATGAAATTTCCAGTTTAGGCAAATTTATAGAGACATAAAGTACTTTTGTGATTGACTAGGGCTGAGGGTTTGGGGAGAAATGGGGAGATCACTAAGAGTATGGGGTTTCTTTTGGAAGTAATAATATACTAATAATTATTTAATTTTATACTTTAGGTGAATCATCTGGCATACAAATTATATCTCAACAGAGCTGTATAAAATGTAAAAGATAATTATAACATGTTTAATTTGTATTAAATATGTTCAATTCTATTCTGAGGTTATTATAATGTCCCAGGAGAGGTTTAAAATTCACAGTATTTCCCAAACTTATTTGGCCAGAGAAGAGTTTTTCACAGAATTTTTCATGTAACTAATGTTCTATAGGACACAGAGAAACACTGGCGTAGCCCAGTCCATCCCTTTTACTGATGAGAACACTGGGGCCCAGAGAGGAAAAGTGACTTAAGTCATGCAATAAATTATTGATGGAGCCAGAACTTGAACCCAGATCTCCCATTTCTCAGGTGGACTTTTCTCAGTGGCAGCACAACGGTCACGGGTTTACCTGGGATGGACAGCTTGTGAATTGTCCCTTCTCTGTTTTGTTTGTCTTTTGTTTTGTTTTGTTTTTTAGAGTCCTGTGGTATAAGAATGTCATGGTAGATTGTTTTTCAATAAATATTTTGAAACTTAAAAAAAAACAAAATAAAATAAAAAATTTTTGATAGTTTCATTAATATATTTTCTGCATTATAGTTAACATATGTACTTTCTGCGTGTCACCTTATTTTCTGTTATGTATTGATATTTTGTTATATTAAGACATGAGTACATTTCAACAGTTTTTGCAGTAAATATAATAGATTCACATAATAAATATTCTTTACAATAAAAAAGTTTAACAGACTTTTGTCTTAAAAATAGTCAGAATTCAACTGTGTGATTTATACATAAAATATACAAAAAGCACCACAATTTGTGGTTAAGGCAATGAAAACAGAAAAGATTAGAACTACCCAGCTGTTAACTAACCAAGGGTCCAAAAACCATTAAGCTTTTTTTTTGTTGTTTTGTTTTGTTTTCTGGTGCATTAGAGGAGTGTCATCCTCCTTCAAAGTCTAAACCAGAGGAATGAAATGTGTCATTCCGGTGATCAGGAAATGTTGACGAGTAGAAGCAGCTAAATAAAAATAAGGGAGGGCTTCCCCGGTGGTACAGTGGTTGGGAGTCCGCCTGCCGATGCAGGGGACACGGGTTCGTGCCCCAGTCCGGGAGGATCCCACATGCCGCGGAGAGGCTGGGCCCGTGAGCCATGGCCGCTGAGCCTGCGCGTCTGGAGCCTGTGCTCCACAACGGGAGAGGCCACAACAGTGAGAGGCCCGTGTACCGCAAAAAAAAAAAAAAAAAAAAAGGGGAAAAAAATCAGTTAATACGCAGGCCTGTGTCAGAGGTGGCTGTCTAGCAAACCTTCATGTGCCTTCCCTCATGTTCGTGTGTAGGTATAAACTATGCAACCAGATATGGCCATGCAACGAGTTCTCACTAATGGACATACAAATGAGGTTCTATGCACCAAGGTTACTTTCTTCAATCTCTCTTGCTCCTTCTACTAAACTGGATGCTGAGAGCACTGGGGCCCTAGGGAATGGCCAAGCCATATAATAGAAGGAGGCCTGTTTTCTGAACGTGCATATGGAGGAAAGCCACTGGCCCACCTGGGAAGATTCTTACATGGGCAAGAAATAAACTTTTATTGTGCTAAGCCACTGAAAGTTCTGGGTTTGATGCCACAGTTCACATTGCCCTAGTTATCACACTGAAGAATGAAAGAAAATGTAGGGCCAAAGAAGCGATGAGAGACATCAAAAAGCATGGGATGATGGATTCAGAAATTGGGGGACACAAAACCATTCCATCTTAACTGGGAAGAGCCTGGAACAAGACAGACCACCCCTTATTTTCAGAGATGGTGAGGTCTGGCACAGACACAGCATCCCTGACACCATGCCTTCCCCACCCCCGTCTTCACTCAATCACATCACCTCACTAAACATTCTTCACAGTACCTGCTTCTCTCCATTCCCACTGCCAGTCCCCCAGGCTGAGTCATCTTCAGCTTTTGGTTGAATTACTCCAGGAACAATTAGCTCTATCTTCTGTTACCTGCCCTCCCCCGCCCCTCATTAATCTATTTTCCATGCTAGGGCCAGATTCATCTTTGCAACACACAAAGCAGATTAGAATCCACCTCCCCACCACCCAGCTTGAGCCCTTTCAATTAATTCTCAATGTGATTACAATTAAGTCCAATCTCCTTTGCATGATATATATGGCCCTGCATCATATGGCTTCCTTTTCAGCTCTCACCTCCCATCTTTGGGCTCTGTCCTTCAGCCATTCCGAACTCCTTTTGGCTCTCCGAATGGGTCATGACTCTCTTGCCTCTTAGCCACTGCATAGGACGTTCCCACTTCCTGAACTGTCCTGCCCCTTTCCTTCCTCCCCACCATGTCCTTGCCCCCCTCCCTTCCAAAAGCTTGACCCTCACTCAGCTCAGCTCTCACCTTTTCTGGGAAGTCTTCTCTGGTGCTCTCAGACTGGATTAGCTTCTTAGGTTCTGTTTGTCCTCCCCCAACCCACCCCAAAGGACTTTCAGGCTGTACTTGTCTATCAGTCTCCTTCACCAGAATGATCCTTGATGGCACGAACGCCTCATTCATCACTGAATCTGAGCACTTCTCGGGTGCATGGCACAGAGTAGGCACTTGAAAGATTGTTCTTAAAAGAATGAATTTGGAGGTGGGTGTTGGATGGTTGGGATGGATGCCACCCTGTACAAGCCTATGAAAAAGTTTGTCATAAGGCAGTAAGCAACGTTGCTTGACTATTAGTGAAAATACGCTTTTTAAAATGCATGCATTTATTTAACTATGCACCTTAAATATCTTTTAAGATATGTATTCCAAAGTTGCTGTGTTTGGCTGTTTTAAAGGATTTAATTAATTTAGTTCGTTTATCAAGGTGAGTAGACAAGCCAGCACATCTCACTCATCCTCTGCCAGCCAGGACTTAAAGAAACTGGGCTGTTTGGGCACAAGGAATGAAGCAAAGTGCTCTTGGGGTTAAGATCTTGGCTCTGGAGTTGGGGATGTCTGGGTTGAGTCCTGCAGTAAGATTTACCAGCCATGTGACCTTGGCCAGTGACCTAATGTTTCTACAGTCCTTAGCAGAGTGTGTGGTACATAATAAGAGCTCAGCTGGTAGCAATAGTTATTTTTCTATTTGCTACAAAAATTAATATTAATGTTATCATCATCCTGCAGCAATATTGTCATTAGATTGTGATGAAGACATCACGGGTTGTGGTGGAGGGAGTGTTGTGCACTCTGTGTAGGAAAAGTAACCAACAAAGGCCAGCCCATGAGGTCATCAGGGAAGATCTAATTCTCCCCATTGGACAGACAAGAAAACCCACACTCGGCAGGGTGAGCAGACCTGCTCCTAGTCACGTAGCCAGTAAGGGCAGAGCTGAGACTCAGACCAGAACTTCTGATCGCAAAGCCAGGCCTCTTTCCACCACACTGCACGGCCTCTGGACATGAGCACTTCCAGGTCATAAAGGCTTCCAAGTTTCTAAGATCAAACAGGACACAGGCACACTGGGACTGGCTGTCCCCTGCCTCCATTCATGGGCGCTTGGGATCGCGGCCCCCAGGGCATTCTGCCCAAGCTGCAGCACACACGGATGTGTCTCCTCTCCCCAGGCTGCCCTCTGCCAAGAGGACAGACCTGCTCCCATGGAGACCAAAGTGTCCTTTAGTGGAGTAGCTGCTGCATCTCCCCCAGGACTGGGCTGGGAATGCCAGCTACCCCCGGCACTCCAGATGCCAGAGATGCCTGGTAGACGCATACCAGGGAAACCGAATATGCTTACCACTTGAGTGAACCTCGGGACGTGCTGCATCTCTGAAGTCCAGTTCTCAATGCAAACTGCCAGAGCAGATACATCGAGTACTCAGAAGTCATAGATTGTCCAGGCTCGATAGGACCTGAGGCCCCGTCTTAGTCTGAACTATTTATTTTGTAAAGGAGAAAATCTGGGCAGAGAAATGAGCAGAAAGAAATACCTCGGCTTCGGTGGGGTGGGGGGGCTCTTTCTAAAGCATTGTCATAATTGGGTTCCAGTTATGGTCATGAACTGCCTCCGACATAGGAAACTGCTGAGGACGTTTGCCATCACCATGGGGAGCATTTTTTGATACAGGTCATCTTCAATGATCTGTAATTCCTTCTCAGGATGGGATAGTTAGGGTGGGATCCCAGTCTCTGGGGGCTTTGTATAACAGGAGGCCATAGAGAGGTGTGGATGATTCTAGAGCTGTTTCAGGAATGGTGCTCATCACTGGTTTTTCAGTGTCCAGAGAAAGGCACTGGAGAGATGAGACTTTCATTAGGATCTGTGAGTCAAGCTGAAAGGCCAGACCAGGGGGAATGGCTATCAGCCATCCAGTTGCAGGGGTTTATCTCTTGAGTAGACTTGGAGAATGAAGACTGCCCCCAAACACCTGCCTTACCCACGGCCTAGCCCCTTCACAGGTGGGAGGGAAATCTTAAAGGGACCACTTTGGGCTGATCAGTTCTTGGAAACTTTGATGTCTTCAAAATCCCATAGGATATTGATGTCTCAGAACCTCATAGGAGGTCCCTGGACCAGGATTTGCTCCAATCAGATCAACAGAGGACATATCTAATGTCTTCCATTCTTTACAGTATCCCAATCCTAAATTAGGGACAGGCAACTCTCTCCAGTATAGCAGTGCCATGCCGGAGGACTAAAGGAGATCTGTCTATAGCAGAGAACCATTCACGGATAAGGCGGAGCTGAAGGTAGATACGAAGGAGAAAACTGCCGTCTCTTGTGAGCATATTTAAATTCCATTCATGGCAGGAAACAGTGCTTTTTTTTTTTCATTTTCTTTTATTCTTAAGCCTCCATTATCCTCCTTGGTACCCAGTACATGGAAGAGATTGAATAAACATCTGACAAATGACTAGGGAAAGAAGAAAGAAAAGAAAGAAACGGAAAAAAGGAAGGAAGGAAGGAAGGAAGGAAGGAAGGAAGGGAGGGAGGGAGGGAGGGAGGGAGGGAGGAAGGGAGGGAGGAAGGAAAAGTGAGTGTTTGAGTTAATGAATGAACTATCTGGGTAGAGAATGATTGTGGAAATACACAAGGGAATTGCAAAACCTTGATGATGCATGAATAAATTTGCATGAATTCTACACTGGAGAAAGAGGTTCATCTGTTTATCTAATTCCTATTAGTACGGCATTTCCTCTTCTGTTCTTTAGTCTACTGAACTCTGTAGAAAAAGAAACATTTAACTTAGCTCTTTTGTTCTCTGAACATTTGGGCAGGATTAAAATAACTTTTTGGTGTCACTTCTTTTATTTTTCTAACCAGTTGAACATTTGTTCCCAATCCAGAGTCCAAATGAACTATTTTTTCATTATAAACTCTCTCACTGTCTTGTCTTTTGCTAACACCTGGCCTTGTTGCCACAATATTCCTTCACACCCTAGTGGGAAAAAGACGAACTGGAAGCAGACAGCAAAGTGGTAAAGTGGGGTGTGGGATGCGGGTTCTGGGGGCAGACAGCCCTGAACCCTGGAGTCCACCATCTAATGCAGTAGTTTTGGGCAAGTTACCAACCTCTGGGTAATAATGGAACTTATACCATGAATGTGATCATAAGTAATCATACAAGGAATGTACTCTGTAACCTGTCTATCACAGGGAATGCTCGGTAAGTTTTAGTTACTCTTTGTTAGGTTATATTGTATTACATTATATTACATGATATTATATATACAGTATTGTATCATATCACATTATATATAGCAGCAGTATAGAGTGTAGCCTTGTAAAACCAGTGCCAATGGGTATGTTGACCGAAGTCACATCCCCCCGTAGAGATCTCTTCCAGTCACCTTTTTTCCCCCAGACTCAGACCACTTTTTATTTCTCTCTCATGTATATTCTAAAAGCAATACCCAGTGCACTTCAGGTAGAAAAATCTACTTGTTCTTCCTCTAAAATGACATTCAGCTACACCTGTGGCTGGGCCGGGCCACTCAGGAGAAGCCACTGGAGTTGAGTCCTGACAGGAACCCTCTGTCTAAAGAAGGAAATCCACTTCAAATCTCTTTCACTGACCTGACTTTCACCCTTCCCCGCCAGCATTCCTAACTCCCACTCACATCAACAAACTGCATTTTGTGAAGTTGGTTAGACTTGTGAAAGCTTAAGGTTATGGGAGATCAACATAAGGCCACAGCTGAGTCTGACAGCTTATTTTACTCCCTGCACTGGGGCGGTCAACGCCAGGGCAGAGTCAGTGAAAGGCCAGGGCTTTGGGCGTTATGCTAGGGAAGGCATGTGGGGCTAAACACGTGTCATTAATAAGAGAAAATAGGTACAGTACATGGCACAACTCATGGAAAATAGGTATAAAATAGGCACAACTCTGCTTAACCTGTTGTCAAGCATAGTTGGTTACCTTCTCTTTCCATCTCCTTTAGGTTATAGGATCCCCACTTCTGGGTGTGGCAACATACTTAAGGAAAATGGAACCCTTCCCCCAGCCTGAGAGAATGAAGCATAATTGGCTTACACCAAACATAGCAATTTCCTTCCCCTCTCCTGGTGACAGAATTGGAAGTGGGCATGTGACCCAGTTCTGACCGTTGAGACCAAAGGGGCAGTTTGTTGAAGGGATCTGTCTGTTACAAAAAGAAACAGTAAGTTCCTTCCTACCTGATTTGAATGCAACTGTGTGAGAACATGGTGCTTGGAGTGACAGCAACCATTTTGTGACCATGAGGCAACAAGCCAAAGGGCACAGGATAAAACAGTGAAAAGACAGAACACAGGTTTTTGATAATATTGTTGAACTGCTGAACTAATCTGCAACCATTTTCTTCCAGAATTTGATAATTTGTGAGATGATTAAAATTTTCTTTTGTTTTAGCCACTATTTCATTTCTCTTACTTGCAGCCAAAGACATCTTCTGTGATATAAACACTTTCCAATTCATGTTGTAATTTATATATGTTATGTCTGGATTCTGTCTTATTAATTTTTGTACTTTTAGCCTTGAATATTATCCTGGCACTTAGTAAGATTTCAATAAATGCCTGTTGAAAAGGTGTGTACGTGATAAAAAAAAAAAAAAACCTCTGAAGTTCCTGAGGTATGAATATTGGGATCCAATTTTAGGTTTTATAAAGGTCCTGATTCCCTCACTGCCAGGGACTTCTTGATTTCTGTCTCATCCTACCTTTTCTGGGGCCAAAGAATGACTGAGAAACAGTATGAAAAGTGATGGATGTTGCAGCTACTGCTGAGAAATATCTCCTCAGAATTCCCAGCGATTCCCATGAGCCACGTTTAGACCTAACTCTCTGGTGATCCATGTTTCTGAACTTAGACTGGAGTACATAATCCATGGAATATTTAAATTGGTATTGCCCTAGAAAATCTAGGGTGTGTGTTCTATACATTCAGTAAGATTTATTTAACATCCCTTATCTACCAGGCACTTTATGATGCATTGCGGATGTTGAGATGCACCACATAGCCCTTATCCTTGAAAAGCTTACAGTGACAAAACAGAATGTTACAATGTGAACAGAGGTATTTACAAGGTATCATATCTAGCCCTCTTAGCACAGCACAGTACTACCATTGAGTTAATTAGGAAAACCACGTTCCCAGGCATATATCTCTGACAAGTGTTGCCCATGAAAGCTTCCCAAGCTTGGTCCTCCCTAGCTGAGTTTATTTTGGGAGGTGACTTTCTGCTGTCATCGCCCAAGATCCTCAACATTTACCCTCTATTCTCCAAAGTTGTTCCTTGCCCAAAGCGCACCCGCTGCATGGTTCACCCAGAGCAGTTATTTCAAGGGGCAAACAAATTTGATAATTTAGTGAAGATTTGGGGGGGGGGCATGTTTAAGGTGGAGGGGATTATGAGTTATGCCTTACTTCCTTTTGAATCAGCAAATGTTAGGATAGAGAAATCAGATTCCGTCCTCCTGAGCTGACTGTGACTTCTGAACAAGGCCTGAGCTCTCATGCTCAGCATCTCTGGCCCATCAGCCTCAAGGGCATCTTTCATTCCTGCCTGGAATATAAGCACACAAAGGTACCAGACCAGGAGTATTGCTTTCTCCATTGGTCTGCCTTTTGTAGAACTGCCAGAACTGGTTTTTCTATCCCTTCCTAACATAAGCCTTCCTGCGCTCTCCTGTACATCTTTTCCCCCTCTGCTGATATCCAGTCATCAAGCCTTGGGGGATAGCTCTGGCCTTCTGCTTGTTGCCGCAGCTATAGTTTTCCTTCTTGGAGAGGCATTGATTCCAGAGCCTGACTGCTTGGGAATGAATCTCAGCTTCCCTATTTAGAACCTGTGGGATTCAAGTTACTCTTACTCCCTTTGTTCCAGCTGCTGCAGCTACAAAATAAAGATTTACCACCTTTCTTTCTAGAGTTACCATCAACGGCTTCCAATTTGCCAACCTGGATCGCTGAGCTCCTCTTAGCTGACCCCCTAACTGTAATCGCTCACCATCCAGATTCCTGGTTGTGGAACCACAAGCAGAAACATCACTGTTTTTGGGGTTTTTTTTTACATCTTTATTGGAGTATAATTGCTTTACAATGGTGTGTTAGTTTCTGCTTTATAACAGAGTGAATCAGCCATACATACACATATATCCCCATATCTCTTCCCTCTTGCATCTCCCTCCCACCCTCCCTATCCCACCCCTCTAGGAGGTCACAAAGCACAAAGCTGATCTCCCTGTGCTATGCGGCTGCTTCCCACTAGCTATGTTTTACATTTAGTAGTGTATATATGTCCATGCCACTCTCTCACTTTGTCACAGCTTACCCTTCCCCCTCCCCATATCCTCAAGTCCATTCTCTATGTCTGCATCTTTATTCCTATCCTGCCATGTTCTTCAGAACCATTTTTTTTTTAGATTCCATATATATGTGTTAGCATACAGTATTTGTTTTTCTCTTTCTGACTTACTTCACTATGTATGACAATCTCTAGGTCCATCCACCTCACTACAAATAACTCAATTTCATTTCTTTTTATGGCTGAGTAATATTCCATTGTATATATGTGCCACATCTTCTTTATCCATTCATCTGTCGATGGACACTTAGGTTGCTTCCATGTCCTGGCTATTGTAAATAGAGCTGCAATGAACATTGTGGTACATGACTCTTTTTGAATTATGGTTTTCTCAGGGTATATGCCCAGCAGTGGGATTGCTGGGTTGCATGGTAGTTCTATTTTTAGTTTTTGAAGGAACCTCCATACTGTTCTCCATAGTGACTGTATCAATTTACATTCCCACCAACAGTGCAAGAGGTTTCCCTTTTCTCCACATCCTCTCCAGCATTTATTGTTTGTAGATTTTTTGATGATGGCTATTCTGACCTGTGTGAGGTGATACCACATTGTAGTTTTGATTTGCATTTCTCTAATGATTAGCATCACTGTTTTTAAGACTCAATTTGCATTTCGGTTTATGCACTTTATGAAAAGTTATGAAACTGTGTACTTAGTATTTGTGTCTTTTTTCTGTATATAGGTTATACTTCAATAAAATATTTACTTTACTTATTATTTTATTATTATTTTTTGTGGTACGCGGGCCTCTCACTGTTGTGGCCTCTCCCGTTGTGGAGCACAGGCTCTGGACACGCAGGCTCTGGATGCGCAGGCTCAGCGGCTATGGCTCACAGGCTGCTCCGTGGCGTGTGGGATCTTCCCAGACTGGGGCACGAACCCGCGTCCCCTGCATCGGCAGGTGGACTCTCAACCACTGCGCCACCAGGGAAGCCCAAATATTTACTTTAAAATGTTGCATTTATGTTAAATCCACTTAGCCAGGCAGGGCTTACTTTCTCTGCTCTTTTTCCCTCTCAAATTCACAAGACTTACACGTGTATAGTCATTTTAGAACAATAATATGAAGCAGAGCAGCAGAAGAATGAAAATTTAAAACTATTTCCAGACCCAAGAACAACCAATGCTGAAATTTTAGAAATTGTGTGTCATTTTTACAAAAAATGAAGTCATATGTTAATACTGTTTTATAACCTTTTTAAATATGATCTACCTATAAATTCCAGTATATTATTGTAAAAGGCTGTGTTATATTCCACTGAAAGGGTATAACAATTATTTAACCAGTTCTTACCGTTACAGATATAGATGGTTTCAGTATTTAGCAGTGTTGCTATGAACAGCTTTGGGGCTGAATCACTGCACTGCACTGGGGTTTCATGCAATTCACATTTCAATTATTCATACCCAGTTTAGGAAGTTTCTTGGTCTGTGAAGGAATTTAGAATCGCTTTATTACATACTACGTCTTCTGGACTTTCCTTCAGAAAGATTTACGTTTCACTGAAACTAATGATAGGCTTAATGCAGCCTTCTTCAAAGGTACGATGGGAAGGGACAGAGGCCCTTTGGGTCACACATCCCTTTTGCTGGAGTGGGCAGAGACAGGGGGTCTCACCCTCTAAGACCCTTGCCTCTGGACTTATATACACTACCGAATGTAAAATAGCTGGCTAGTGGGAAGCAGCCGCATAGCACAGGGAGATCAGCTCAGTGCTTTGTGACCACCTAGACAGGTGGGATAGGGAGGGTCGGAGGGAGATGCGAGAGGGAGGGGATATGGGGATATATATGTATGTATGGCTGATTCACTTTGTTATAAAGCAGAAACTAACACACCATTGTAAAGCAATTATACTGCAATAAAGATGTTAAAAAAAAAAAGACCCCTGCCTCTCTGGGGGCTACTGCTGCTCAGAAGCCCTGTTCCCACTCAGTGGTATTTGCATCCTGAGTGTTATTTGCAGCATTTCTAGGTGCTAATGACTAGAAATTGCTAAAGGCTGTGAAAAACTAATTGTTGTGCAAGGTGTTTCTGCCCTCCCCTAGTTGCCAGGAGAGCTCACAGTGCTGGCTAAACAGAGATCTCATTAGTATCTCTCTCTGACACAGTCCCCAAGGGGGGGGGGGCGCCTCCTCACAGCTTGGCAAGTAGCCAAACCTCCTCTCCAGCCCCAGAACCAAGAGGCTGTGCAACCCGCCAGCAACAAAACACAAGGGAGACAGAGACTGAGGAAACACCTCCCTTGAGGGACCAAAGGAAGTGGGAACACTTGTGTTGTGCTTCAGTTGCAGAACCCAAGAAATGGAAAGGACGCGCTCTTTGTAGGCAAGTCTCCCAAAAGAACAACTGTGCGGCAGCTGGAGTGTACCGGGCACTGGTCTGGTGCGCCTTGTGGCTTTTTCTCCATTAATCATCCCCTTCTTCAGAGGCACACTGAGGCTCAGAGACCGAATCATTTTTACCAAATCTGTTAGCAGTGTACAGATCTGGTATGTGACGCTTGGGCTTTTCACTCCAGACCAGATGCTTAACCACTGCATAACGGTACTTCTTGAAAATTAGTGGAGTAGCTTCGGGCCATGCTGGGGTGTGTGCGCCTGCCTGCGAAATACGCACCAGCGTATATATGTGCATCACGAGAATTTGAACACTGAATTTAATCCATCATATTCCATGGTTACCTCATGAAATGCGGGCTGGTTAAAAAAAACCAACAGCAAGCCTCTTATGGGCTGACGAATGCTTCCTTCTGTAAGCTACGGTGCAGTGTCTCCCTCTTCTTCCACTTAAGTCCTGTTTTCCAGGCTATCCATTTAAAAAAATCTGTTCTGTTGATTCCCTATTATTTCACTGTCCTTTGGGTGAAGGGTAACAATCTGTCCAACAGGGCAAACTTAGGCTCAGTAATGTTTGTTCAAATTTGTGGTCCCTCAAATTTTGCAGTCCCTTTTCCTACTTTTCTATGGACTCATTAGAGTTACTCAGCTGAAGATCTCAGTTTCAGAATTCCTCTCCCTCTCCGCCCCCAACTTTTAAAATGTATCCTTCAATATCCACCTTCCTTTTCCCAGTCACTATAGCCATTTGCTGCTTTGTGCTGGTAATTTCACGTGCAAAATTGTGCTTTCAGTTCTGTACAACTTTTTCAAAAAGACATGAAATCGACAGCAAGAGAAATCAACAGCAATAAAAATTGACAGAGAAGGCATGTCCGGAGTGGCCACGATGACTATTTGTGTTCATCCCACACAGGCTTTGAGAAAACAAAAGGGAGAGGCCAGGTGGTCTGCTAACACAGGACAGAGGGAAGCAACACTGAAAAGCATTGAACTGCCATTTACGGTCGTGGGAAAAGTTGCCTGGGCAACCAGAGACTCAAGGGATGATGGGATGGGCTCACCTGCCATCCTCCATGCTTACCCGGCCTCATTAGCTTAACAGAGATAGCAGTTGCCTTCACTGGCTTGACAATTAACAGGGCAAAGAACTGGCACTGAAGTTGATATTAAACTCTCAACCAACTAAATTCAGTAATGAGATTTAGCATGAGCCAAAAATTAACAACAACAAAGAAGTCCACATTATTTCCAGGGCCTCAGGAAGTGACATGTGTGGACTGCAGCTAATAAACTACCCCTGACATAATTATTCCAAGCAGATGATTTAGTGCAAAAAGAGACCTGGATGCAAGTAATATGATCTGAAAGTTAAGAGAGAAAGTGAGGAAGGAAGCTCCCAAAGCAGTAAGAAAATGGTTCCTTCAGAGAGCAAGTCCTCTCGGATTCTATCAGGTCTCTGTCCAGGATGGGTTATTTCCATTCAGGGTGAACACAAAACAGTCCCTATCATTCTCGTTTGACATCATGGGCTGGAGCAAAATGAGGACAGCCTACTTCCAGGGCTGCTGAGCTGACAGCTGCCACCAGGTATCACCCCCCAGTTGAAAGGACAGAACTATCATGTGAAAAGGCCCCTCCCTTGCTTGTATTTGGGAAATGGAAGGCTTTCCTCTATCAGCCGAGCTCACAGCCAGTGCAGAAGCAAGAGTTTGCAAGCAACTTTAGTAAGCTGGATATGTCCTTGTGGTTTCTTTTTGCTGGAGTTTGGGACAAAGCCAAACACATTCATGATTCCCAGAAGAACACCCCCTCCCCCCTGTGTAAATGAGAACGCTTTATGAGAGAACTAATAGGAACCTCCTCCCCGAAATCTGTTCTCCTCTTGAATTTCTTGTCTTGGTTAAAGGCTCAACTCGCCCTCATTGGCTTCAGTCAGAAACTCAGCAAGCGTCTTCAACATCTCCCTTCCCTTCCCTACAGCTTTCAATTTCCCGGGCCAGTGGTTCCTACCTCCTTAATATTCCTCGCATTATTCTTTTCTCCATTCTCACGTGTTCTGTCCTGGTTCCGGATGCCATATTTTCTTACTTGAATTACTCATGACAACAGTGACCCAAAGACTTATCACCCTGTATGCTACAGCATGATTTTTCTTTTTAATTCAAAATCTGATCACGTCATTTCACTGGTAAAAATATTTGGTAATTTTCCAAAACTTTTAAGGATGAAATTCAAACTCTTTAGTTTAGGGAGAAGCAAAATGTAGAGAGCAGACCTCGTACCCATCTCGTTTCAACAGAGGGTAGAACCACAGGTAGGCCTAGCACCACCCTCTTGTGGAAGGCGGAGAGCAAGGAAGGCTGCTTATGTGCTAAGTGGTGAGATGGGTGGATTGGGCTTTACAGGGCCAATGTCAAGGTGAGAAGTTTCTATCCTAATAGGGCTGCCAAGTAAAATAGAGGATGACCAGATAAATATGAATTCCAGAAAAACAATGAATATTTTTTTAGTTTAATATGTTCTATACAGTATTTGTTTATCTAAGGTTCAAATTTAACTGGGCATCCTATATTTTTATTTCCTAATCTGGCAACCTTATGCCACAGCACTTGGTATGGGGTGGAAGGTGAGGGGACCCTCCCAAGACAGTATGAGAAATCTAAGGTCCAATACAAGGAAAAGGACTATTCATTAAATATGGCAGATTAAACACACCAGTCTAGCTCAACTCTAACCAGAAAAATCTCCAACGTGATAGTAAGAGAATGAAAAAGAAAACCCATAAGTTACGAGGAAAATGGGAATAGGACATGACAGTAATTGATAATATTTCAAAAAAATTTCAGAGATACAAAGTAATAGATAAGTGGTAACTGACACCATAATGAAGAAAGCTTGTAGAGGGAGAAACTGATTAACCTGCAAAAAATCTGAAAAGGCTCAGGATTTAGGGGTACCAGGGGCATCAGAAGACACTGGGGTGCGGAGGGATTAGTGAGTATAAGAAGCAGGTAGCACCCAGGAGCCTTTCCAGCCCCAAGCTCAGAGGAGCTGATTTACTGGAGAATAGGGACATGAGAGCCTCCAGAGTTAAGTACATCAAGCACAGAAAAAAGTGGAATATTGTGCTGTAAACAGAATAACTAAGAGTCTACATGGTAAACAGTGAGATCCTACTCCCTTCCTTCTCTGGCTTGGTTTTCAGATTGCTGACATCATAGCTTAAGGGAAAACACCCATTGATATGTGCAAGAAATTCACCAGGAAAATTACTGGGTCTCTGACTGATCATTTTAAAATGCTCTCCACCCATCAACCAACCCTGCCTATGCAAATGGATCATCCACTCAGCTTCCTAGTGGCACATTCTAAGTCATGAACAGATAGCCAGGGGGGGCTGATGTTTAAGGAAAACCCCCAAGTAAACCAAAAAAGATAAAAGTTACTTGGAGAAAAAATAAAGGGCTTACAAGAAGTTTCAAGAAAATTATATATATTATTCTCAGAAAATTAAGGGAACATTTTGCTTCAATGAAAGAATGGGATGCTATTTAAAAATCACTCAAAACAAGAAATAACAAACAGAACATCAAAATATGATAACAGAAAGAAAACATTCAGCACCCCAATGTTCATAACAGCACTATTTACAATAGTTAAGACATGGAAGCAACCCAAGTGTTCATGAACAGATGAATGGCTAAAGACGTTGTGGTATGTATATACAATAGAATATTACTCAGCCATTAAAAAGAATGAAATTCTGCCATTTGAAGCAACGTGGATGAAACTAGAGAATGTTATGCTTAGTGAAATAAGTCAGACAGATGAAGACTGTATGGTATCACTTAAATGTGGAGTCTAAAAAATAATGCAAATGAATGTATATATAAAAGAGAAACAGACTCACAGACTTAGAAAACAAGCTAGTGGTTACTGAAGAGGGGAGGGACAAATTCCAGGTATGAGATTAACAAATACAAACTACTTAGTATAAAATAGATCAGCAACAAGGATATATTGTATAGCACAAGGAATTATAGCTGTATAGTAAGTTATAATGGAGGTATAATCTGTAAAATATACTGGACCACAATGCTACACATCTGAAACTAATACAATATTGTAACTCAACTATACTTCAATTTAAAAAAAAAGAAGAGATAGGGCTTCCCTGGTGGCGCAGTGGTTGAGAGTCCACCTGCCAATGCAGGGGACACGGGTTCGTGCCCCAGTCCGGGAAGATCCACATGCCGCGGAGCGGCTGGGCTCGTGAGCCATGGCCGCTGAGCCTGCGCGTCCAGAGCCTGTGCTCTGCAACGGGAGAGGCCGCAACAGTGAGAGGCCTGCGTAACACAAAAAAATAAATAAAAAATAAAATAAAATAAAAAAAGAAGAGATAAACCTTACTATGCCTAATAAAAATATATTACTGGGCTTCCCTGGTGGCGCAGTGGTTGAGAGTCTGCCTGCCGATGCAGGGGACACGGGTTCGTGCCCCAGTCCGGGAAGATCCACATGCCGTGGAGCGGCTGGGCTCGTGAGCCATGGCCGCTGAGCCTGCGCGTCCAGAGCCTATGCTCCGCAACGGAAGCGGCCACAACAGTGAGAGGCCCACGTACCGCAAAAAAAAAAAAAAAAAAAAAAAAAAAAAAAAAAAAAATGTATTACTATGTTCAGAAAAAAATTCAGTAAAATAACTGGAAGATGAAGTTAAAGAAACCTCAGCAAGTAAAACAAATTGTCAAAAAGATGGATAATGAGAGAGGATGTAAAATTTGAGAAACAGTTCAGAAGCTGAGACATCTAGCTAACAGAAATTTCAGAAAGAGAGAAAGGAGAAAAATGGAGAGTAGAACATTATTAAAGAAATAAAACAGGATCGCGGATCTCAATTTTGAGAGAGCCCATCATGTGTTAAAGAATTAAAATTTTTAATTTAATTGAAGTCACAAATTGACAACAGCAAAACGTATCAAGGTACATTATAATTGATCCCAGAGATAAAGAGAGGATCCTAAAAACTTCTGGGGCCAACAGGGAAGAAAAAGGTCACACATAAAAACATCAAGAATCAGCAATGGCATCTAACTTGAGCCACACCGGAAGCTAGAAAAAAGTGGGAAATGTCTTCAGAATTTTGAGGGAAAGTAATTTCCAGCCAAGAACCCTTATCTCCTGCCAAAGTAGCCATCAAATCATCTGTGACGGTAGTATAAAGATGTGTTCAAATATGCAATATCACAGTGGAATCAGCTCAGGAGTGCACAAAGGGGACAAGACAAACTAAAATAACCGGCTAGTGTTCAGGGCTCCTCACTTGGTTGTAAAAACCGTGGGGTGTGTGGCTGCAACGGGCTGCCTTGACCTCTATAGAGCTCTACTTTGCTCCTAATGCTTCTCCCCCTTAAAGTCCCCACCCAGCCACATCATTCCCTGGTGAACACGGGAATAAGCAGCCCCTGCCTCATGAAAGCATTTCTTACCCTTGGGAGAGAATTGACTTTCAGTTCTCTGTGCCCCCAGCCTAACAGAGAGAAAACTCCTAACACTTTATCCCACTTATCCCTTTACGTGCTGGCCTTCCCATTTATTTATTTTAGATTTAAAAAAAAATTTTATTTTATATTGGAGTATAGTTGATTAACAATGTTGTATTAGTTTCCGGTGTACAGCAAAGTGATTCAGTTTCACATATACATGCATCTATTCTTTTTCAAATTCTTTTCCCATTTAGGTTATTACAGAGTATTGAGCAGAGTTCCATGTGCTATACAGTAAGTCCTTGTTGATTATTTTTTTTTTACATCTTTATTCGAGTATAATTGCTTTACAATGGTGTGTTAGTTTCTACTTTATAACAAAGTGAATCAGTTATACATATACATATGTTCCCATATCTCTTCCCTCTTGCAACTCCCTCCCTCCCACCCTCCCTATCCCACCCCTCTAGGTGGTCACAAAGCACCGAGCTGATCTCCCTGTGCTATGCAGCTGCTTCCCACTAGCTATCTATTTTACGTTTGGTAGTGCATATATGTCCATGCCACTCTCTCGCTTTGTCACAGCTTATCCTTCCCCCTTCCTGTGTCCTCAAGTCCGTTCTCTAGTAGGTCTGTGTCTTTATTCCCGTCTTACCCCTAGGTTCTTCATGACATTTTTTTTTCTTAAATTCCATATATATGTGTTAGCATACGGTATTTGTCTTTCTCTTTCTGACTTACTTCACTCTGTATGACAGACTCTAGGTCCATCCACCTCATTACAAATAGCTCAATTTCATTTCTTTTTATGGCTGAGTAATATCCCATTGTATACATGTGCCACATCTTCTTTATCCATTCATCCGATGATGGACACTTAGGTTGTTTCCATCTCCTGGCTATTGTAAATAGAGCTGCAATGAACATTTTGGTACATGACTCTTTTTGAATTATGGTTTTCTCAGCGTATATGCCTTCCCATGTAGACGGCAGTTCTTAGGGTATGTTAATTTCAGTTTCTCTGGCACCAAGTAGTGAGTTACAGTGAACTCTCAAGTAAATATTTCATGGTTGGATGTACGTATGGAGGGCTTTCAGGAAAAAAATACCATTACCCAGTTAGCAGCCACAGGAAAGGAAGGCTCTCCGTATTGAATCTGGTGCTCAGAAAAAAGACAATTTCATGTTGAAAGCCCCCCAGGGAACAAAATGCCTATATTTTCCATTCATTCATTCAACAGGTGTTTACTGAGCACCGTGTCCTATACTTTACTACCATCTATGCGGAATGTTAGATAATGGATTCTGCCACTAAATGCCTTTACTTTTAGTTGAGGAGAAAAGTCTGCTTATTAAATCAATAATAGAAGAGCTGTATAACGATATAAGAGATGTCACAAGGCAGGATAAAATCAAGCATCAAAGCAGAATTCCAAACAGTAAGTCCAGGATGGGGAGACCACTGTGGGCTATAATAATCAGAGAAGGCTTCGCAGAGAAGGCACAACTTCAGTTGATCTTTGACCGATAAGATTCACATAAGTATAGAGCAGAGCTTTCCAGCTGGGCAACAGAGAGGATGGAGCAGTGCGATGGTGCCAATCATGATGGGTGGTGAGACTGGACTAGTGGAGATACTTTGCTATAGACTGAAAGCTTGTGTCCCCTTAAAATTCATGTGTTGAAAACCTAAGGCCCAAAGGAGTGGTATGAGAAGACAGGGCTTCTAAGAGGTGATGAGGTCATGAGGGTAGAGCCCTCATGAATGGACCAGTGCACTTTTAAAAGAGACCACAGAGATATCCCTTGCCCCTTCTGCTGCGTGAGGACAAAGGGAAAAGACAGCATTCTGTGAACCAGGACATCCTTGCCAAACACAAAATCTGTTGGTGCCATGATCCTGGATGTCCCAGCCTCCAGAACTGTGAGAAATCAATTCCTGCAGTTTATAAGCCACCCAGTCTATGATATTTTGTTACATCAGCCCAAGCTGGCTAAGACACATATATTGGAGACCCCAGAATCCCACGCCAAGAGGACTGGGTTTTACAATGGAGAGCCGTATGGGAACCCTTCCCCAAACTTCAATTTCTCCATAATTATAACCACACGGAATCAGCAACTCCCTCCTCCACATTCCCACCACCTCCTATACACATTTCTGATAGCATAACCGTCACAGTGGATGATGACGATTTGTTTCTGTAGCTGCCTTCCCCACAAGACTGGGAGATCATGACAGCCAAGACTGTCATTTTTACCATTGCTTAGCACAGTGCCATGAACTTAGTGGAGCCCCAGGATACACTCGTTGAAGGAACAGAGTGAGAGGAAGGTGAGGGCTGAGGTAGACTTAGTGCAGGGACAGATGTATGATGCGCTTTCTGCACCATCTCCTTCTGCTGCCACCTCCCATGGTTTCCGGGACCCCTACCTTACACCCTAGTGCTATGAAAACTCTAGCTCTGGAGAGAGACACCAATGTTTAATGCTTCTAACGCACTCAAATGTCAGCTCAAAGTTAAAACCCAAAGGAACTTCCAAAGTCTCTGCCTTGTGCTATTCTCCATACACAGTACTACTTGTGACTCTGAGAACAATTGCCCTGTCTTGCGTGTGCCTCAGTGAGATCAGCCCTTCAACTCCTATAAAACAGCTTAGGAAAGCAAATGTACCTCCTCTCCATCCACTTCTTGGCCCAGAAGAGAGGGCTCTCCCCTATACATAAATATATATGACTTCTTAGTAGTTCAGGCTTCAGATTTAACTCCTGGCTTGGAGAATTCTGCTGCTAATTTATTTGTCAATTCCCAATCCCTCACCAAGGCCATATAGCATTAGGATCAAAGGATCTGCCTTCTATTTTCAAAGCAGTGTTCTCTGCTCTGTTAGGAACTCTGCCCACTTCTGGGGAGTGACAGGAGTTACATTAAAATGCATGCTGTGCTGAGAGGGTGGACCAGATGAGCTCTCTGCATCTCTAATTTCTATAATTGCCACTTGGGGGATCTGATCTACATTTAAGTTTCATTCCTAGAAGCTGTACCAGAAAAGCCTTTTAAAACTCCCTTAAAGATTACTATATTACCTTGTTTTCCCTCAAGCAATAAACACCCAGCTTCTAGCACTTACAGTTTTGTGAGTTCCCTCCTGAATGGTGCCAGAGCTGAATGTAATTAATATGGAGGCCCTGGGCTTTGTTTTTCCCCTGCCTCCACCTCTGAATCACTGTTTCCTTCTTCCCCTGTGAAGCAGCAAACAGCTGGTAAACCAGTTCATTCTTTCTATTCCTTTTATCTCATGCTCAAGCTGCCAGAGACTCGTAAGTGTAATCTTTTTCTAAATAAGTAGTTCTCTGCATTGATTCTTTCAATTTCCTGAGCAGTTACTTTTGGTCAAAAAAGGTTTTTCTTAGGAAGATACAATAGAAAATATGATATGGTTTTTGCCCTTGAGCAGCCCATGAGGGAAGGCAGACATGGAGAATTAGAATTCAGTGTGCTAAGTCCACTACAGAAGTGTGTACACCGCACTGGGGAAACCTAGTCGCCAAAGAGTAGCCACCTCTAGGGATGTTATTTCCAGAGGAAATAACATTTAATGTGTGTCGTCTTGGGGTGGAGGATTGCTGGGGAGAAATGGGTCTTCCAGGCCAGGCAAATAGTTCATGCATTTGTACAAAGGTATCAAATATCTGCAGAATATTTAATGATAATCAGCTAATGGAAAAATGACGTTACTCATCAAAGTGCCTGATTGGGGATGAAATTTCCTTCCCTTTGCTGTTCAGTCCTCTGAGAACAAAGGACTTAATGCCCTGATTCGATATTACAAAATTCACATTCATAATTGTCTCTATTTATAAGATGTTCATGCAGTTTTCCCAGGTAAATATCAGTGTATGCTAGTTGCCCTGTTTTAATTGGTAAAAATAGCCTCTTTCACTCTCAAATGTCTTTATGTCTGGACAATAAATAATATGGCTACTCCACCTATTTGGAAAAAAATCCGTAAAATACTTATCTGACCAAGAGATCTTGGTAGATACATGTAACTTCATAGAACAAAAACGACCTCATACCCTCTGAGGAGAAAACACTTCTTTCTGAGACAGGTTACTTGTAGGGAATGAAGTGGACTCAGTGAATGCTAAAGTCTTTCCCAAGCACACATTTCTATGATCGGAGAGGTTTCTTTCCCAATTATTTTGAACAAAGACACAAACTAACAAAAAAACCTTACTTCTTCTACCTAGCAACATTTCTCTCAGGCCAGTGCAGTAGCAGGTTACCTCCTGGGGAAAAAAATTCTTTTGTATTCTTTTTCCCAGCGGGCTTTGTACCAAACAATATGATTTCTAGTTGTGACTAAGTCGAATGTAATTCTCCTTCCCTCTGGCTAGGAAAAAAATGGATGGAATACATTAAGGATACAAGACCAAGTCTCACAGAAAATTGGAGAATCCCCATCATTGCACTGTTACCACAGGGGTTAGAGAGCTCTAATTTTAAAATCTGACTCAACAATTCACAAATATTTACTGTGCTAGGATATGGGAAGTACAATGAAAAATAAGCTGCCCCACCTATTCTTGAATCAATCAGGAAAGACTAAGTTATGCTGCAGTAACAAACAACCCTAAAATCTCAGACAACAAAAGTTTATTTCTCAGTCAGACTCCATGTCAATTATCAGTCATTTAGAAACTCTACTTTGAATACATCTCATTCTGGGACCTATGCTAAGAAAGCAACACCATCTGGGACATTGCCAGTTTCTATGGGAGAAGGAAAAGAGAATTTGGTGAAGCACATATTAACTCTTAAAGTTTCCACCAGGAAGTCATATCATCTCTCATTTCATTGGTCAAAGCAAGTCATATTGCTACATCTAAATTTAAGAGGGAGAAGAATGGTAATCCTACCATATGCTTCAAAGAAGAAAGAGATGAAATAACTGTGAGCATATTCAATGACTATGACAACCAACATGGAGGTTACATTTTACAAAGGAAATTAGTCAAAGAATTCAGTCACACTGACATAAATTCACTAAGAGGCTTGTACAGAAATCTGCTTGAGCCCAGCATTTTATGGATATAAAATCATAAAATGGATTCTCTGGTGGAATCTCTTATGATAAAATCTTCTGATATTTAAGGAATCAGCAACAGGTAAGGACTATAGGAATTTAATATGATGTACATGCACTAGATAAAGTCAACGTTAGCACTGAAAATAATAGAATTTCAAATATGTAAGGGACATTGGACATCACCTGGATCCCTTGTTTTACTGGCATGGGACCTTACAGTTCCAGCATTATTGTGAACTAAATGTGGATTTCTCTGTTTTCCTTCCTGATACAAATATGAACAAATGCAAGATGAAAAGTTTTTAGTGAATGTGACTGAGCTTGATAAAAAGAATGAGAAATATTTAGATTCCAAAAAGCAGAATATATCACCAGAATGGTGAGCATAGATGCTAATACTGGGATACCCAAGGTGACATTAAACTGGGATATGGGTCCTATTGGAAAGAGCCTAGTGTTCTGACATACATGCAAATATGCAAGACATGGTCTAAGGCCCAACTGGAGTATGAAGCAAGCACCGAAACTTTGCAAAAAGTGAAGATCCCAAATGGTTCTCCCCTTCACAGAAGGAAACTTAGAAAAGCTTTATATTCTGGCCTAGGGAATCTTCTCTTCTCTTGGCTTTGGGGTTGGGCAAAAAGCTTCCTATTAGACATAAAAATACCAAACTTGAAAAATACACAGGTGTGATATCATAATTTAGTTTGCTCATGTTGTATAGAAATCTTAAGCAGATATGTCAATGGGTAAATTGGTCTTGGGATAATAAGGCCTCGCATAGGGTCCTGATTAAAGAAAATGCAAATTTCATCTGAAAGAAGGTATTTTCAATTCAATGCATATGGAGTTTCTAAAGGAAAGAGGAGGAAATGGCTGATAAGCTCAACATAAAATTTAGAAAACACATGATGAAAAAACCTGTCTACCATAAGGCAGAATCAATGACAAAAGAGCGGGATTGGTACTCCCTATTATCGAGGTAATAAGTTTCAAGAAATTATAAAATAAACAGGTTCTTAATAATGAAAACAAAGTTAAAGGAAAAAAAAACATAGCAAAAGAAGAATATACTATAAAGAGAAACAATGCAGATTTGAAAAAGAACCAAATAGAATGTGTAGAAATAAAAATAATATAAACCCTCCTCCAGAAATTAAAAACTAAATGGACAAATAGGAAAGAGAAGGTGGTAGATTAAAATCCTAAATATATCAATAATTGCATTAAATGTAAGTGGACAAAATATTCCAATTATAAAAGACTAAGATTATCAGATTAGATTTTTAAAAATCTTTAACTTGATTATCTGCTGCACATTGAACATAAAGATACAGAGTTTGAAAGTAAAAGACTAGAAAAATATACACATGCAAACACCAATGGAAATAAGTCCAATGTGGCATTACTACTATCAGAAAAAAATACACTGTAAAGCAAGAAGTATCATTAAAGAGAAAGATGGGCATTTTATAATTATAAAGGGGTCAATTAGTCCTCTATAAAAATTTAAATGTGCACTTCTAAACATTAACTTCAAAATGTATAAAAACAAAAAAGTAACAGAATTTACCCTCATAGCCTGTAGGATTGCTACATACCAAGAAAAAAAGAAAGAAAATAACAAATGTTGGCAATAATGTGGAGAAATTAGAATGCTTATGTACTGTTGGTGGGAATGTAAATAGTGCAAACAGTGTGGTAGTTCTTAAAACAATATTAAAGAAATAATTACCATATAATCTAGCAATCCCACTTCTGGGTATATACTCAAAAGATTGAAAGCAGTGTCTCAAAGAGATATTTGTACACCCCTCTTCACTAGCATTATTCACAATAGTTGAAAAACAGAAGCAACTCAAATGTCCACCAGAAGATGAATGGATAAACAAAATGTGGTATGTACATACAATGGAAAAAGGAAATTCTGACCAATGCCATAACATAGATCAACTTTGAAGACATTATGCTAAGTGAAATAAGTTGGTCACGAAAAGACAAATATTGTATGACTCCACTAATATGAGATACTTAGAGCAGTCAAATCCATGGAGACAAAAAGTAGAATGAATGGTGGTTGCCAGGGGCTGAGGGTAGGGGCAAATTGGGAGTCTCTGGTCAATAGGTATAGAGTTTCAGTTTTGCAAGATGAAGAGTTCTTGACATTGATTGCACAAAAATGTGAATGCACTTAACACTACTGAATTGTACATTTTAAAATGATTAAGATAGGAAATTTTACATTATGTATATTTTTACCAGAATGAAATTTAAAATTTTTTTACAAATAACAGAATTAAAAGAAGACAGGCAACTCCACAGTGAAATCTCTCTTGTATTAATTATCTATTGCTGCATAACAAACTGCCCAAGATTTACCTGCTTGAAACAATAAACATTTATCATTTCTGTTTCAGCAGATCATGAACCTAGGTTTGGCTTTGTTAAGGGTCCTCTGACTTAAGATCTCAAATAGGGCATTCTTATCTGAAGGTGCACTTTCGGGAAGATCTACTTCCAACGTGGTCGTTAACAGGATTTTCATTTCCTCACAAGCTGTTGGACATAGGATCTCAGTTCTCCTCTGATTGTTTACCAGAAGACTTTTTCAGTTCCTTGCCATAAGGACACCTTCATCAGGCAGCTCACCATATAGCAGGTGACTTCTATCAGAGTGAGCAAACAAGAAAGCATCAGAGGGCAAGAGTCTTTCATAATCTAATCTTGGAAATAATATTTTACCATGCTTGCCCTATTCTATTCATTAGAAGCAAGCCTATGTACAGTCCACAGTTCAGGAGAGAGGATTAGAGAAGGATATAAATACTAGGAGATGGGGATTGTTAAGAACCATCTTAGAAGCTGCCTGCAACATTTCTTGATAACTAATAAAAAAAAAGCAGACAGAAATTAGTTAAGAACAGAGGAGATAGGTGAACAAACTTGATCATGTATAAAATAATTTATCCAACAACTATAAAATACATTATTTTCAAACACATATGGACTTTTCACCAAATTTGACCTTATGCTTGGTCATGAAGCAAGTGTTGACATATTTCAAAAATTGAAAAATAGAGTATGTTTTCTTATCACAGTGGAAGTAAGCTAGAAATTAATAACAAAAGGTAATCTGAATATCTACAAATGTTTCAAAATTAAGCAAGATAATTCTAAATATCACAGTGGCCAAAGGAAAAATAAAATCAATGACTTTTAGAAAATTTATTAACTGGATTATGATGAAAACAGAACATATCAAAACTTGTGGGATATAGCTAAAAGTACACAGTGATAAAATTTCAAAGAGAATGAAAAATATCTTGAAAACAACTACTCATCAATGAACTTTAAAACACTAGTATACTAAACAACAACAATCGAGTACCAGAAATACATATAAGTAAATAGTAAATAATACCTGAAATTTTGAGGAGAAATAACAGTCACCTTAGAATTCTAAAGAAATCAGAAAATTACCTTCAAGGATTAACAGCTAAATTAACATTCAAAAGTAAAGTGGACTTCTCTTTTTGGTAATACATTTAGCTTAGTGTCTGGACTAACCTTTCTAATGTTAAGAACTAAAATGAGGAGATTGGTTCAAGATGGCAGAGTAGAAGGACGTGTGCTCACTCCCTCTTGAGAGAGCACCAGAATCACAGCTAATTGCTGAAAAATCATCGACAAGAAGACACTGGAACTCACCAAAAAAGATAGCCCACATCCAAAAACAAAGGAGAAGCCACAGTGAGATGGTAGGAGGGGCGCAATCACAATAAAATCACAACCTATAACTGCTGGATGGGTGACTCACAAACTGGAGAACAATTATACCACAGAAGTCCACTCACTGGAGTGAAGGTTCTGAGCCCCATGTCAGGCTTCCCAACCTGGGGGTCTGGCAATGGGAGGAGGAATTCCCAGAGAATCAGACTTTGAAGCCTAGTGGGATTTGATTGCAGGACTTCGACAAGACTGGGGAAAACAGATACTCCACTCTTGAAGGGCACAAAGTAGTGTGTGCATCAGGACCCAGGGGGAAGGAGCAGAAACCCCATAAAAGAATGAATTTAGAACACTCCCTAACACCATACACAAAAATAAACCCAAAATGGATTAAAGACCTAAATCTAAGACCAGACACTATAAAACCCTTAGAGAAAAACATAGGAAGAACATTTTTCGACATAAATCACAGCAAGATCTTTTGTGACCCACTTCCTAGAGTAATGGAAATAAAAACAAAAATAAACAAATGGGACCTAATGAAACTTAAAACCTTTTGCACAGCAAAAGAAACTATAAACAAGATGAAAAGATAACCCTCAGAATGGGAGAAAATATTTGCAAACAAATCAACAAAGGATTAATCTCCAAAATATATAAACAGCTCATGCAGCTCAATACTAAAAAAACAAACAACCCAATAAAAAAATGGGCAGAGGACGTAAATAGACATTTCTCCAAAGAAGATATACAGATTGCCAATAAACACATGAAAGAATGCTCAACATCATTAATCATTAGAGAAATGCAAATCAAAACTACAATGCTATATCATCTCACACCAGTCAGAATTGCCATCATCAAAAAATCTACAAACAATAAACGCTGGAGAGGGTGTGGAGAAAAGGGGACCCTCTTGCACTGTTGGTGGGAATGTAAATTGATATAGCCACTATGGGGAACAGTATGGGGGTTCCTTAGAAAATTAAAAATAGAATTAGCAAATGACCCATCAATCCCACCCCTAGGCATATAACCTGAGAAAACCATAATTCAAAAAGACACATGCACCTCAATGTTCATTGCAGCACTATTTACAATAGCCAGGTCATGGAAGCAACATAAATGCCCATCGACAGACAAATGGATAAAGATGTGGTACATATATAGAATGGAATATTACACAGCCATAAAAAGGAACAAACTTTGGTCAGTTGTAGGGATGTGGATGGACCTAGAGACTGTCATACAGAGTGAAGTAAGTCAGAAGGAGAAAAACAAATATCGTATATTAACGCATATATGTGGAATCTAGAAAAATGGTACAGATGAACCAGTTTGCAAGGCAGAAATAGAGACACAGATGTAGAGAACAAACATACGGACATGAAGCGGGGAAAGCGGGGCTGGGGGGATGGTGGTGGGATGAATTGGGAGATTGGAATTGGCATATATATACTAATATGTACAAAATAGATAACTAATAAGAACCTGCTGTATAAAAATAAATTAAATTTAAAAAAAAAGAACTAAAATGAATGATAAAATATAGAAAACACCTTTTAAAATTATCTAAGAGGGAAAAAGAGGAAAAAAGGAGATAAGAGATTTTATCATTATAAAATCTAAGTGAAGGTGGGAACCCATAGATGCAAGAGGAACACAGATGTTGCTTCTGCCTTGAGGGCATTTATCAAATCTGATAAACTTGAGTCTAAATATTCATAGGATCATATGCATAAGGGATAGAAGATAAAGTCCAGACTTCCCCTAAGTAGGGACTCTAATATGTAATCTCTCCTAAGGCTGGAACACTCCAAATGGCTGTACTTTTAATATAAGAACAGGCAAGTAAACAGTCTCATGTGGATTTGCAGCCCAAATTCAAATCACCCAAGTAGTCCAAAAACAAACAGAAATGATTAGCCTTTTTAAAAAAGTATTATTAAAGGAACTTAAACTTGTAGTACTCATGGGTTCATAGCAGAGAAAAAGCAAATTCTGTCCAGACAAATGCACCTTTATCACAATCCTCCAAGAATTTCCAGAAATAATTTTTCCAAGGAAAATATACAACAAACACAAACGTTTCAAGCACACAAAGAAGTAATGCTCCACAAACACAAAGAGCAGCAACAAAAGACAGCAAAAGACCCTCAAATATTTCAATGCGGGCATTATCAGACATAGAATTTAAATAACTACACCCACTATGTTTACATTATAAAAGACAAAGTGAAAATTATCTATAGGGAACAAGAATATAAACAAGCAGAATTTTTTTAAACCACAAAGTAAAACAAAAACATATTTTTAATACTTTTAAAACTCAGGTTTAACAGCAAATTAATTTAGCTAAAGAGTTAATGAATTTGAAGTCTCAAAAATTATCCACAATCCACAAAAGAACATACAATGGAAAATAAAATTGAGCTTAAAAGACTTGAAGGGAAAAAAATAAGAAGGTTTAAAATATATATTGCTAATTAGATTTCATGGAGGGAGGGAAAAGGAGAATATGGTAGTGGCAATATTTAAAGGTATAATAACTGGATAGTTCTGACAATAGATGCAGTGCCCAATCCATAGATTTTTTTTTTCTAAGAATCCCAATGAATCCCAAGCAGGATATACAAAAAGAAATCTACACAAAGACATGGCATAGAAAAACTGTAAGACACTAAAGACAAAGTCTGAACAAAGAAAAATGATATATTGTTCTCTAGGAATAACAGATTGAAAGCCAACATCTCAACAGTAAAAATGAAAGCTTTCAATATACTGTAGTGATATCTTTAAGGTGCTGAAAAATAATAATGTCCAACCCAGAATTCTATACCAATCCAAATATCTTTTAATAGTGTCACAAAATACAGTATTTTCAAGAAATAAAATCTGAGAAAGTGTACCATTACCAGAGCTTCATTAAAGGACATTTTAAAGAATGTTCATTTGGTTGGGAAAAAACAAAGATCTATAAGGGAAAGTTTGAGGTGCAAGGGAAGAAGAGAAAAGCAAGCAGTAATACTTGGGAAATATAAACAAATATTGACTATAAATGATACTTCTGTTGCAGGATGGTGGCAATTAATAGAGTTAATAAGGTCGAAAAACTTGTAAGGCAGATGGTAAATGTATTAAGATGTGATAAGTTAAATATGTGTTGTAATTTGTAGGTTAACCATTAAATGAATATAAACAGAATATATAACTTTCAAACAAGTACAGGGACAAAAGGAAATAAGAAAAAATGCTTAATCAATGCAAAAGAAAACAGGCATGGGATCAAAAAAGAAATAAAACTGAAGAGACAACACAAAATATGATAGTAAATAATAAATCCAAATATACAAATAATTATATTAATTATAAATCAACCAAGTGCTCTAGTTAAAAGATAAAGATTATCATACTGGATAAAAAACATATCCAACAACATATTATTTATGAGTCACATAAAATAAAAGAATATAGAAAGTGAAACCAAACAGGACCCTATGGGGCTCCAGGGATACACATAACAATATCTTTTAAGCTCTTTATAGAACTAAAACCCCCAATAAATGGAAGATGAAGCAATCCTCATTCCAGAGAGAAGGTCACAGTTTGATAGCTTCAAGAACCAGAGAAACTTATCTGGAGACCACCTGAGGCCAGATTAAAGGAATGCAGGCCTTGCATGCATCTTAATCTTATCAGCAACCCCACCCTTGAACCACTGCTATAAAACTCCTCATCAAATCCTCCCAGGTTGGGGGACACAGTTTTTGAGGGGCAGGAGCCCACTGTGTCCCCCTTTGCCTGTCAAAGCAATAAAGCTGTTCTTTCTACTTCACTCAGAACTCCGTGTCCAAGCTTCGATTTGGTACCAGTGCATAGAGCCTGAACTTTCAGCATCAAAATGTTAAAAATTTAAAGAACAGAAAAATGATGTATCATGCTAACAATAGATGGAAGTGTATATGTATATCAGACAAAATAAACTTTAAGGTTTGAAGAACTACATTAGTTAGCAAGCACTTTATAATAAGTTAAATTTACCAAGAAGATATAACATTTTAAAATTATATATACATAATAATATAGCCTCAAATATATGTAAAGTAAAAAGCAAAATATATAAAGAAAAAAGAAAAATTCCAAGAAGTAACAAGCAAATCCACAATCACATTGGGAGATGTTAACACACTCTATCAAGAACTAATGGAATACAAAGACCCTAATAACAAAAAGCAAAGCTCTTATAGAAGATTTAAACAACATGATTAACAAATTTGATTTAATAATTATAGAATGCTGTGCTCAAGAATTGCAGAATATAAAATTACTCCAAGCAAATGAAACATTCACAAAAATTGGCCACATCTTGGACCAATGCGACACAAATTTCAAAGGACTGAAACTGTGCTATCAGACCATAGTGTAATAAAACTAGTAGTCAATAACAAAAAGATACCTAGAAATTTTCCTATATGTTTGGAAATTAAGAAACACCCTTCTCAATAGCCCAAGGGTCAAAATAGAAATCATAATGGAAATTAGAAAGATTTTCAGCTTAAGTGTAACAAAATAGTTATAAACCATATAGAATGCAATTTCAACAGTACTTAGAAATTTATAGACTTAAATATTTGAATTAGAGAAGAAAATAGGTTAAAAATTAATGAGCGAAGCATCCATTTCAAGATATTTGGGAAAAGAACCATAAAATTAAAAATAGTAGAAGAAAGAAAATCATAAAGAGCAAAATTTAATGAAACAGAAACAAGCATAAAATAGAGAGAATTAACAAAGCCAAATACTGGTTTATTGAAAAGCTAATATAATTCACAAACCTCTTGCAAGACTGATCTAGGAAAAAAAAAAGATAAGGCACAAATGACCAATATCAGGAATGAAAGAGGCTACTACTGTAGATGCTGCAGATATTAAAAAGATAATTTATTCTGAAAAAATTTTGTGAATAATTTAGAAAATTTTGAAGAAATTCATTGAAATATGTAATCCACTAAAACTGTCTTTGACCTGTGAGACAAGCTCAGAGTAAGAGACTATTTCTCAAGCCCAATTCTAAATTCCCTGAAGAGGCTTCCCTGGTGGCACAGTGGTTGAGAATCCGCCTGCCAATGCAGGAGACAGGGGTTCGAGCCCTGGTCCGGAAGATCCCACATGCAGCAGAGCAACTAAGCCCGTGCACCACAACTACTGGGCCTGCTCTCTAGAGCCTGCAAGTCACAACTGCTGAAGCCCGTGCACCTGGAGCTCATGCTCCACAACTGGACAAGCCACCACAATGAGAAGCCCGTGCACTGCAACAAAGGGTAGCCCTCGCTCGCCACAACTAGAGAAAGCCTGCACGCAGCAACGAAGACCCAATGCAGTCAAAAATAAATAAACAGGGCTTCCCAGGTGGCGCAGTGGTTGAGAGTCCACCTGCCGATGCAGGGGACACGGGTTCGTGCCCCGGTCCGGGAAGATCCCACATGCCACGGAGCGGCTGGGCCCGTGAGCCATGGCCACTGAGCCTGCGCGTCCGGAGCCTGTGCTCCGCAACGGGAGAGCCCACAACAGTGAGAGGCCTGCGTACCGACAAAAATAAATAAATAAATAAACAAACAAACAAAATGAATAAGTTTATAAAATAAATAAATAAATTCCCTGAAGAGAGAATTTAATTGGACACTCTTTAGTCCAGTGACCACACCATATACAATTAATTAACACCAGAGTGTTGGATTAACTTGCAAAACATATCTGCCAGGGGTCAGTACTGAGAGGACAAAGAGGGAGGAGAGTTCTCAGAGATAATAGGTCAGTGTGGGGGGCAGATATTCCAAAGAAAATGTACAAGTGTGTACCACTTATCAACATGTGTATTATCAACTTTTACTCATAATTTGTTTCCCATCACTGGGCTTCTCCAAGGCAGTTCTCGGCCGTGTGTCTGGGATAGAGTGGTGCTCAGACCATGTACACTGAGTAAATGCTTTAATGAATGAACTTCATCTCTTTGAGATTTTAGATTTTTATCTTTAAAATAGGAAAAAACAATGCGTTATGATTGAAGGAATGAACTTGGACCCAATAATGCTGAAATTCTTTTTTCAGACCTATGATCACATGTGAGACTTTGAAATATATATTTAACAAAAACTTGTTTTGTATATTTTACATGTATTTTTAAGATCAAAAATTAAAAACTTATTTTTTGTGACCTTACTGAGGTATAATTGACAAAAATTGTATATATTTAAGGTGTACAATATGATGATATATGTATCATTGTGAAATAATGGCCACAATAAAATTAACACATCTATCACCTCACACTGCTAGAATTTGTGTGTGTGTGTGTGTGTGTGTGTGTGTGTGTGTGTGTGTGTGTGTGGTGAGAACACTTCAGGTCTACTTGCTTAGCAAATTTCAAGTATACAATACAGTGTTGTTAACTATAGTCACTCTTCTGGACATTAGATCCCCAGAACTTATTCATCTTATAACTGAAAGTTTGTACCCTTTGACCAACATTAAAAAATATGTTTTACTAGACGCATATATCTTCAAGATTGAATTGGGCAGGTTGCATCATATTATCATTTCCTGGGCTGTTGAGAGTATATCCAATGCTGGCCTCCAGCTCTGATCTCTCATCCCTTAGGCACAGACTTCAGGATGTGCTCCTTCTCTCTGGGAAGAGCTTATTTTTCTAGAAGACTCATATTCTGTCTCCTATGTGTACCTTCTCTCTGGTCCCTTGTCTCCTTTTTACTCCTTTCTGGAAAGATCTGATTCCCCATTTGCAAGAAAGTTCATCAATGCCAGAAATTCTCTTAAATATCATACTTCTGTAACACAACTCTGGTCATGTTACTTTCCTTTATAAAATGCTTTGTGGTGCGTACATAAATGTTACTCCACAGATTTGCGTGTTTGAGGAATATCAAATTTTTTAAAAATCCAATTAGATCTAATTCTAAGCCCCTATTCTTACAGCTGGCAGGAAATTCAGTCACAGTATTTAATGGAGGTTCTTTTCTTTCCCTAGAGTAGTCCAAGAAAGCAGGAAGCTGTTTTCCAGGAAGCATGGTGCCCAGAAAAAGGGATGGCTTCCAATATTCAGTCTGTAATGGCTGCCACTGATAGCCTCGTTTTCCAAACCTACACGGGCCCTGAAGTATGGGCATCTCTTCAGCTGTTGTGCCAGTTGAGCTACTGAGGTATTTGCCTAGCGGGGAGCAGCAGTCCCAGGGTTTGGCTTCTCCGAGGCACCTCCCTGAGTTCCTGCCATCCAGGTCATCAGGTTTGTGTCTCTGACCCTCTGGGGAGGTGACAGTCTCTATTTCCTACCAGATGGAGGAAATCTCTCTCTCTCTCCCTCCTCAGCCTTTCTCTCCCAGGCCCTCTCCTCTTTCCCCTCCCACCCAAGATGCTGAACAGAATCTCCTCTAAAATATGAGTCTTTGAACACAAAAGAAAGAATGTTGTTCTTCCAACAGTTTCTCCTTCGGGCCTTGCCAATGCCCTAGGGCGAGGGAAGAGAAAAGCTCAGGCTACCTTCTTGAGAGAAGAGTAGGGTGGGGTGAGTAGTTATTTATGGAAAATGTAAATCAGTAATCACAACAAATCATCTCGCCACACCCTCAAATACTTTTTTTTTTTTCCAGAATAGAGTTCAAAATTCTTAGCCAGACCCCTAAGGCCTCCATAGTATGGATTCTGCCTGCTTTTCTAGTCTTTATCTTTCTCTCCTGCAAGCCCTGCAGAATTATTAATAATCCCTCCCCATGTTCTTCTGAGGCACTGTCATGTTTAAGTGACTGTTCAAGCTTCTCTCTGTGGCCCCATCTCCCCCAGGACACACCAATTCATTCACCTGTAAAGATTCAACTCAAGGATTGTCCCTTGTGGAGACTTGTCCTGACCTCCTCAGATAGGAATAGCCACTCTCTTCTGCAGACGCCACTGCTCCCTGTGACATTTCAGTACACTTTTTAATATAGATGACTGCCTTCCTCTACTACCCTGTAAGTCCTTGAGGAGAACAATCATGTCTATTCGTTTCTCCATCCCAATATCTGGCCCATGCTTAGTTTATTGGTGGTAAATAAAATCAAATAGAGAACCAAGAACACACAAAGTAGAGACTCAGCATGGTTGGACCTACAAACATGAAGGTCCGGAGGCCTTGATCTCTGAAGTGTTGTATGTTTGTGCATTGTGTGACCAGCTTCCACCTAGAGTCATTTTGTATTTAGGAGGCACATTCTTCCAACAATGTTTATGCTGAGGCCCCATATTTTTTCTTTCAATACGTTCTGCCTTTAAATACTTTGTGTAAGGCCAACTGGCCCGAGGCAGGGGAACGCAATCAGATTCACAGGTTGCATGAGACCGAAACTGTCCGGACCACCCAGTTCCAGAAACTGACCTGGAAACTCTCCGGACCACCCAGTTCCAGAAACTGACCTGGAGACTTTCCGGACCACCCAGTTCCAGGAACTGACCTGGGGACTTTGAACCCAGCCCAGCCTTCCCGCCTTTCGAGGGGTGGGACTAACGGTCCCCTAGGATACCCGAAAAGACCACCAAATAAGGAATACGCTGCGCCCTCCCAGATTCACCACACCCCTTTCCCTTCTTCCCCTATAAAATCTTGCCCAACCCTCGCCCGGGTGCGACTTCTCTGGCCCCTTTCTCTCGGACCAGTGAGCCTCGCCCGGGAGCGCTCCCTAATAAAGCCCACTTGAAGCTTTCCTCTGTTTCGCGGTGCCGTTTGTTAAGATCCGACCTTACACTTTGCATTTGTGATTTGAGTTCCAAGCCACTGGTTTCTGGGACTACTATTTAAATTTTCACCAAGAGTCTAGGCCAGAGGTCCCAAACTAGCAAACCAGTCAGTGAAATGTAACAGCCATGTTTCAGTTGGTCAGCAAGTTTTTTGTTTTTGTTTTTAATTTCGGTTTGAATGCTCTTCACATAGTTACACCGACTGCTGGGCTCTTGAAGGCATTTAACTCAGTGCTCCCTACTCTATGCCAGTTCTCCATACAAGCCAGTCAGTCTCTAAACCCTTCCCATACTCCAGCCAAGAGTTAGTCTAGCAGGCGGTTGACCATTTTATATGGTGGGTGCCTGTGAGCGCATGTGTGTTTGGATGGAAAAACGAGCAGGGAAGAGAGGAAGAAATGAAAGGGCAAGTTGCAAGAGAGGAAACAGGGGAAAAGATGGAACCTGTGAGCTCTGCTTCCACCTTGTAGCCAACCCTCTATTCTAGCGCAGGGCTATATCTCTTTGAGATGTTGCCTGTCCGGATGGGAATTTGCCCAGTGTCAGGAGAGTCATCTGAGCTTCCATTCCACTTGGGTAACTTTTAGCCACGCCTACATACAGTAAGTGTTTTAATCAATGCACCTCTATTCAGTTTAAGAAGTCATCATATTGAACTTATGCCGTGTTGGGCTATATCCTAGTGCTACCGGGATGATTTGGCTATCCTTTGGGGGCACACAGTTTACGGAAGACTGACATCTGGACAGATCACTATCAGATAAGACAGAGCTATGCAGAGGGTGCTGTGGGAATTTAGAGAGGTACTTGGCATAATGTGGAGACTCAGGGTAGGCTTTCCAGAGGAGGTACTCTTTGTGCCAGGGAAAGAAAGGCAGCTGGGGCCCATGGTTGGGGTGGGGGTGAGGGTTGCCTAGGAGATAAGACTAAGGAATAGATTATAAAGAGTTTAACATGCCAAGAATTTAAACTTTAATCTGAAGTCAATGGGGAACCCTAGAAGATTTTTTTAAGGAGGGAAATAAAGAAAATTTGAATTTTAAAAAGTCAGTCTGTTTCTCTAAATAGATACCCTACTTAAACTATTCTAAGACATTTTAATAGATGCAAGATGAAATATTTCCATATGCTTGTCTGTCAGCAACTGTGTAACGTACATGCATGTGTGCTTTTACAAAACGGTAGATGGCCTTTTTCCTTCCATTATTTTATTTGCATTTCGCTCTAGACACTGAGAAATAAAGCAACTTGGCCAAAGACAGTCAAAAGCTTCCAAAAGGCAAATAAAATCCAAGACACCCTAGTTTCAAATTGGCAAGTCAGTAAGTCCTATGGAAATTTACCAGATCCTACCTGAAATTTGTTCTACCCACTTCTTTTATACTCTCAGATCTCATGCCAACTCAGCTCCAAATTTTAAAATTGTGTTTTTGTCACTGTAGTAAAAGTCCCTTTATAGATTTTTTAACAAATGTCAGTTCTTGCACATTGATTCCTCATCTGTTTTCCATTAAGATTTACATGAATGATTAACGAATGATTAACGAATAGGCTCTCAATGAGGGGAGATTACAGGGCTTATTTATAAGGATGTCACATTTTCGCGTACCTCCAAAGCTGTGGCTTTTACCTCCATCGCTCATATTTCTGAATTTGCTGACATTCTAGCTTTCAGAAAACCAAGAATTCAAGCAGCTAAATATTGCTCAAAAGAGAATGTCCCACTAGGTTACTTTCTGTAAATCTGAAAATAAATCGGTTTGAGTATGTGTTTGCAGGGCAGGATCTTTCCCTGTAGTGGGTTACGAGGGGAGGGAACCGTGTTTCACCTTTGTCTACCGACTCCTGAATGGGAGAAGGCATATGATTTGTCACTTCCATAGTTACTGCCAGAGGCTCTTTGCAAACATTTTAAATATTCCCTGGGTCGGATACCTTTCTCTTTGTAAGAATTTTGAGTAGTTTCTAATTGTGAGATTAACAAAGTTTGTCTTCTAAGTTTTCCTACCCTTATTTTGACCCTGTTGATCCCTGGGTGCCCCCAGTGACTCCCACCTCTGTCCTAAGTAATCCTGGAGGATCCAGAGCAGGTGTTCCCTTCTATCCTCTCCCAGTTCAAATTTGGAAGTCATTTGGTTGGAAAATTTATTCCCACTAACCTATTGATGGCTAGAAGTGTTTTATATTATTCCTCCTAGAGATGTTTTTAGTTTTACTAGAACGGATTGCCCTCATGCAAAGAAATAGATCTGCCAAGTTTGTGGCAAAACTGATTTATTTTCTGAAGCAATTTACTTTTCATACCTTCATTTAGCAAAGAGCTACAGTATTAAGTTACTACTGTGACAAAGGCACTTTGCTCGGAGCTGGTGGATACCCAGATAGAGCACACATAGATCTTGTTTGTAAGCAGCTTACGGATGACTGAGCAGGTAGCCTTTCAGGCTGGAGGCACTAGGCTGGTTGGGTGCCTAGTATCTGGGCACAGCTATAGCCCAGCATCTAGAGGAAAGCCTGCACTTTATAGGTGCTCAACAAAATTTGTTGAGGGATGAAATAGACCACTGAGAGGTGAAGAGACCAGAAACAAGTTAGGCTCCTGAGTATTCTGCAACCTTCCAGGGAGGGGCAGAGGGGGAAGAGTCCATTTTAGAACTAGAAGTTTAATAGGACACCTATATAGAGGCAAACATACATTTGGCTAGCTGGTGCTGCCAAAAACAGAGCTCAGAAACAAAACTAAACAAAACCACTGTAAGACCTCAATAATTAAATAAATAGATAGATTAATATATATATATATATTTGTCAAAGCTTGGAGCTGAAGCTGGGAAGGAAAGTACATTGAGGTTTTTTTAAACCATAACTGGACTCGCCAGGGTTTGGGCTAAGAGCCAATATGAGGAAGCTAAGTACAACCAAATCGAGGTCCCCAGGATGGGAATAAACGGATGAAAGAAATATTAATGTTCAGTGAGACAGATTTTTTAAAAATGTAGCTGCATTTCTATTAAGACGTGGTAGTTACTACGTGATGAAAACCTATGTAGCAATTAAAGTCATGTATACATTGTGATAAAAAATATGTATGTGCATAGAAGTAAATGCACCAAAATATCGACTAACAATGCTTATCCCTAGGAGGTAAAATTATGGGTGATTTTTATTTATTTTTATTTTAAATAACAATTTACTAACGAATGTTTAATAAATTTTAGGGTTCATTTTAAATACTGAATTATTTAATAATGTTTAAATAATGTTTATTGACAAAAAATGTTTTTAAAAAATAATAATTACTTCATGTAGCTTAAATGCTTCAGTGACAAGGCCTGTGTGGGGAGGAGGGAGAGGAGGGTAATGCGTGTGAAATGAGGTGTGGAAAATTCAGGATGATTCTCGGTGCTAGAAGAGGCTTGAACAGAGATCTACCTCTTAAATGTCAGTGAAAGCGAACACCTTGTTTTCAAGTAAGAAATTCCATTTTGACCTGTCAGGGTGATTATACTTTTTGCTTTGATATGATTAAAAGACAAAAAACAAACAAGCAAAAATACCTAAACAACATCTCTAAGGGATGAAAAGGCAGCAAGTGTCACATTCTCTGAAAAGGCTCTTGGATGGGGGAAGGCCAGTGACCATGGTGCTGGGAGGTGGGGAGATGGGAGGGTGGGTAGAGGGAGCTTTCCCAAAACGCTGACTCTAAAAATTATAGGTGAAAACTACTCTAACCCTTTTCCTCGAGTCAACACAAAAATAAGAGTCATATGTAGTTGTCTTACATAAGTAACCCAATCTACATTGAGGTTTTAATAATTCTATCGAGACTGGTTGGTGGTATGGCTTCTTTTCTGTTGAAATCAAAATACATTAAAAATTCCTTTGTGACATACCTAAAAAAGTAAACAATGAACTTTAGGAACAGCAGAGTTTTAGGTGATTTTTATTTTGGTCTTTTGCTCATCTGTGGCTCCTGCTTTTTAATTGCATTTTACTAGGAGCATGTATTGTTTAACAACAAAAAGAAAGGATAACACTCAAGAGGATCAAAATTAAGTGAAACAAAGCATGTGTGAAAAGAGAATGGACTACAAGAAAATATACCCACTACTCCTAGTGCTTGCCTTTGGGACCGATTATAAGCGATGGGTAAGTTTCCACTTCTTTGTATTTTGCATATTCTCCAAACTTCCTAAAATGGCCATGGGAAAACAATACACATAGCACAGTCCCACTTTGTAAAAAATGAAATTGCCTACCTACATAATGTATAGTTTTGCAGGGAAATATTTAGTAGTATACATACTAGCACAGTGATTTTTGTTTTGTGGGGTGGTGGGAAGATGCATTAGAAATGAGAGAGGAAGGAAAGCTTTTTTTGTTGGCATCAATATACTGTTTGATTCTGTGTGCAACAAGTGTGTATTACTTTACTAATTTTGACAAAAACAAAAGAAATTAGAAAACTGCACGAGAAAATCTTGACAAGCCCAGGTTGCCTTGCTAGCTTCTTTGCACCCTTTCACGTATGTTTTCTTTATGACCTAGGGAGGATGTTTCTCCCATTGTAGAGTTCCACTGTTCAGCTCTGGCTCTCACTGAGGTTCTTAGCCCTTTAAACGATTTGAAATGCATTCTAAAGAAATAAATCTTTTTCTATGGAATCCTCCCCACTTTTGCAGTGTATTTGAAAATCAGGGAGCCAGGAAGAGTTACTTTGAAAACTCAAGATTTCTCTTCAATTTATATCAAACAGGAAGTGATAGGACCTATTAATATTAAAAGGCTGTCCATATAGCTTGCATTTTTGCTTTTGGAAACTAAAGTGATGGGTGAAGAGCACTGTTTATCTCAGTTAGCTGTGTCTTCCTGTGTCCCACATGCAAAGCAGAACCAAAATCTACAGAGGTCGGTAATTTTATAATCCAAGCTCTAGCAAATTCTGCATAGCATTTTCATTTATTGGCTTTCAAAAATGAGAATTCTGTCCTTTAAGCCACTGAGGGAATGGGGTTCACAGCATTGCTTTGATAGAGTTGTAATGTTCAGTTGCACAGATTGGGCACAGCACAAATGTGTCATGCACCTACAGTGGCGTATTAACCCCAAGGGGATGCTGACCTCTAGCTTGCACAATGGCTGGACATGGGTTACCAGGAGCCCTGAGGGTCAGCAGCCAGCCAGGGGCTGGCAGGCACCCAGATTACCTCTAATTGGTAAGGAAATCACTCTGTCTTCATCACTGCACACAACTGTTTTGCTCATTTTTTAGTCTCTTTCTCCTACCCACGATTCCTGTTATTGATCGGGTTGCACCTCCCGCACTCCTTACAAAAAACAAAGAAAGAAGATATGTTGGAGTACCTCGGAATGTGACTTTGTTTGCACATAGGGTCTTTTAGAGATAATTAAGTTAAAAGAGGTCATTGGGTGGCCCCTATAGAAACAGAAATTTGGACACAGGGAAGAGCATATAAAGACACAAGAACACCAGCTACAGGCCAAGGGTTGCTGGAGGCTACCAGAAGCTAGGAGAGAGGCCTGGAACGGATCCTTCCCTGACAGCCCTCAGGAAGAACCAACCCCGCCGAGACCTTGTTCCAGACTTCTTGCCTCCAGAGCCACCAACAGTAAGTTTCTGTTGTTTAAGCCACACAGTTTGTGGTGCTTTGTTTCGGCAGCTCTAGAAAATGAATAAATGCCCCGCCCCCGCCCCAAGCTCTCCATTTTTCTCACTCCATGGCTTTCTCCTGTCTTCCTTTCTCTCACCTTCTTGTCCCAGGAAACCCATCTTTATGCCACTTCTCTGCTTTGGTCGCATTGGCTGCTCAAACATGTGGTCAGTGTGTTCAACGAAATAAGCCAGACCCCAAGAAATCACGAAAGAAGAGACATGCCTGTTCGAAGGACCCTGTGTTAGTCATGGTTTTTTGGATAATTTACACTCCGGGCATTACCAGTGCCAGCATGTCTGCTCTATTTCTTAAATTTCGATTCCATGTAGTATCTAGTGCACGTCCGAAGTTACACCTGCTCGAATACCTCCTAAATAAGAACCAGGAGCACACAGAATGTCTTCAAATGGAACTGAATTCTGTACTCCATACATATTATCAATTATTGCCCATCGTCTATGATAATCAAGCACCTCTGAGCTGTTTTACCTTCTGCTCATTTAATAAATAGATTTTTTTTCATGACGACAGGGATTGATTTTTGTCTTGGCAGTCATAACTGTGGATGAACTTGCTTTGATGTAGAAACCTGTGAAGAATATAGATGAAAGAAACGAAAGCAATATATCCAGGCAACCTAGAAAACAGCACTTTCCAAGAAGTACTGTGTCCTGAGTTACCAACCTTAGATCTTAGAAGCTGAATTCCCAGCCAGGATTAGACTATAGTATTCCAGTGACCCAGATGATAAACTTAAACTTGTTTTCTTTGGGGGACAAGAGGAAGGAACATCAGTGGGCTGTTTTCTCTGAAAATTATGTACAGTTGACCCTTGAACAATGCAAGGGGTGTAGGGGTGCCCACCACCTTCCATGCAGTTGAAAATATGCCTGTAGTTTATTGTGGATCCTCCCAAACCGAGGTTCTTCCGTATCATGGTTCTGTATCTATGGATTCAACCAACCGCAGGTGGGGTAGTGCTGTATTTACTTTTGAAAAAGATCCACGTACAAGTGGACCAGTGCAGTTCAAATGCATTTCAAGGGTCAACTGTATAATGTCCTAACATCCTACAATTTGTTCGGTCTTCACTCTGAAGGTCATTTGTGCTCAATTCTCAAAGGTTTTGCAGGGATTTGAGACATTTCAGGCCAGGTCCCTCCTACACACAACACTGGCATGTAGAGATCTAGTGTCTGTCATTAAAAACTACCTCAGAGCTTCTTGCCAAGTGCCATTCATTTGATGGTACTATTAAAACTGGCAGTGACTTCAGATCCCCATTACTGGTACGTGAACAATTTTTAAATGCACTCTTGAGATTGTGAATTCTACTCCCCAAGCCTGCCCCAGATTTTTGCACAAACTGTAGGGCTCTGTTACTTCCTTCCCACTGAACACCACTACAGACAGTGTCTGTTGAATCAGACAGACCTGGGCTCTGGGTCATGGCCTCCTAGTTACTTAACCTCTCTGAGCCCCAATTTCCTCTTCTGTGTGTAACTGCGGAGGCTGGGGAATGCTCTACAGATCTCCACTGCCTTCTGAAGGGGGCAGATCAAGGTAAGGGTAAGACCTTCAACTCAGGGCTTCTGTAGGTCCTTTGTACTGCTGCAGAAATCAGTGGCTGTTTTGGGTGGATTTTTTTTTTTTTTTTTTGTATGTAGTGGTTCTATAAGGGTTGTTCCCAGACCAGTGGCATCAATGTCATTTGAGAACTTGGAAGAAAGCCAACTTCTCACCCATATCTACAGGCTCAAAACCCAGCAAGCTATGTCATAAGGCCCCTAGGTGACTCTGATCATGTCCCTAGCATGCTCCCATTTGAGAACCACTGGTGTAGGTAAAGGAAGGCCTGGAACTGAGTTTAGATGTAGGAGCTTGTGAGAACTAATGACTGTTCTACAGAATAAAGAGGAAGCTGGAGTTCTCCAGTACAGTCTGGGAAGTGGGTATAAGAGGAATGGAGCCAGCAGGCTGGTGGGAGGCCTAGATAGTGACAGGTTGCATGAGGTCACATGGGCAGTGAGAAAGCCCCAGCCGTGTGGTGGCTGCAAGGACCCTGAGAGCAGGCCTGCCTAATACATGATTTGGCTCATATGCTATATAGTGTGATTTTGGTCCCTTCGGCCCCATGCCTGCAAATATTTAGATCTTTCTCCTGCATGCAATAACTCTGCATGAGTGGGATCTTGTGTTAGGAAGGGAGGGATGGCAGTTTGGATATACACTGAGGTGAGATGAAGAAATCAGTGGATTTCAGGAAATCAAAGCCAGAGATGATATACTCTAGAGCAGGGCTTCTCAACCTCAGCATAACTGATATGTTAGATTAGATAACTCTTTGTGGTATGGGCTTCTATCAACTGTAGAACTTTTAGCGGTATCCCTGGCCTCTAGCCACGAGATGCCAATAATACACACAGCCCAAATTTTGGCCACCAGAAACGTCCTCACCCATTGCCAGAACAGGGAAAAATAACCCCCTTTGAGAACCACTGCTCTGGAATCTTCTAGGGGGACACTGGATTTTCTTAAGGGCATGTAATAAGTGAGGTAATCAGGGATATGGTGAGTACATCTTCTCTGAATCAGAAGCGACCAGGTTATCCTAGCTGACATCTGTGGTGGTAACATCTCTCTTACAGAGCAGTGTGAAAACACAGTGAGAGTATTTGTAAAGTGCTGGCAGAGTAGTTGGTCCCTGATAGACATACTGTCTCTTGCTTTTCCATTTCCATTATACGCATTCTTAGTAGACCATGACCCATGATGATCCCAGAGGTCTGTACACTGTCCTCTTTACTACCTGTCCAGAACTGTGAAAGGGCTGAGACTATTTGCAAGCTCACAGGTTAACTTACTTCAGTTTTATGGACGCTGACAGAAGCCATGAAACCGCTGGGTCAGAGACAAAGGACCATTTATGACTCCCAGAAATAGCAGTAGCCACAGCATGAGCATTTTCTTGACCTGGTTTTCCAATTCCAGTTCTCACACAGTGGCACTAAGGGGGCCATGCATGCACACCCAGGTTTGCCTTACAAGAGAGTAACTCTGAGCTTAGGGAAACTGAATCTTGTGTGTTAGACTGTGAGCACGTCTGCCCTTTGCTCTAGGGGTAGATACTCTGTCTTTTAAGGCTGTTCATCATACAGACAGGTGTCCTTGAAAAGATAGTCTTGAACGGAGGCAATCTGTTGTGTGCCTCTGCTCACAAGTTGTGCAGAAACATAAGAGATTGGCTCCCAACGTTACTATTCTGTAAGCTCTTTTGGGAGTAGGACCATATTTATTCATCTTTGTAACTAACCCTGGTACCCAGGAGGTCATCAATAAGCACTTTTGGGATTATATAATAAAAATTCCTAACAAAAGCGTGTGGGATGAGTTCAAGGAGCTATGTTTGGCCCGATTCGACATTCTACCCATTTGAGAGTTCTATTAGTTTTCAACTGCTGCTGTAACGAGTTACCACGGACAGTGGCTTAAAACAACAGAAATTTGGGTTAGAGTTCTGGAGGTCACGAGTCTGAAATGGGTCTTACTGGGCTAACATTAAGGTGAGGGCAGAGCTACATTTCTTTTGCAGGCTATAGAGGAGAATCCTTTTCTTGCCTTTTCCAGCCTCTAGAGGTCTACGTTCCTTGGTTTGTGACCCTTTCTGCCATTGTTAGAGACATAGCATCTTCTAGTCTTTCTCTGGCTCTGACCTTCCCCATGCCCTCCCTTTTTCACTAATAAGGACCCTTTTTTTTCCATTGAGAACACCTGGAGAATCCAAGATAATATCCCTACCTCAAGATCCTTAGCTCAATTACAGTTGCAAAGTCCCTTTTGCCATGGCAAGGTAACATCTCCACAGTTTCTTGGAATTAGGATGTGAAAAATCTGTCTACCCTTTTGTAAGCAAAATCAGGTTTCTATCCCTTCCATAAGACTTCCCCGAGGTATAAAACATAGTCATTCTTGTTTGGGAAATCAGGAATGAACTTTTTCCTTCACACTATTTTTTCCTCTTATAATTTACATTTGGAACACAGTTAAAAATATTTTTTACCAGTCCTCTGTTTAGCACCAAAAGTACATTAAGGAAAAAGCGTTTCCAAGAAATAGTAGGCAGCACACCATGTTTACTTTTGATTTTTCCATGTTATCTGTAGAGGAGATTATGTACATTTCCTCTTCTTTTATAAATTCCTTTCCTACTAGATAATTTTAGTCAATAGCAACAAGAACTTCTGTCAAGTCTTGGTAAAAGTGGTTGAACATGCCTTAAAGACCCTATTATATGAGAGGAAAAGAAAATTCTTGAGCATTGAAAATGTGCTATAGGAGCTCTACTAAGCACCTAACCTGACCATCTCCGCTAATTCTCAGAACAAATCTATTAGGTTGGTATGATCATGACCCTAGTTTTACAGGTATACATCATCTGTGTTGCCCAAGCCCCAGTACCTGTGAGTAAGGCACAAATCACACCCAAGCTTTCTGATTCCACAGCCATAAAGCTCAACACCTAAGCTATACTTCTTTCTTGGCTCTGAATCCTTCTTTTTTGTGAACTATGACATATATACCCCCCAAATGCATAAACAGATAATCATAAAGCAAACACCCCTGTAGCCATCACTTAGAAGAGGGGTTGGCAAATGGGCCAAATCCATTCTGCTGTCTTTTTTTTTTTTTTGGTAAATCCTTTTATTTTTTGGTAAAGTCCTATTAGAACACACCTATGCCCATTCCTTCACGTATTGTCTATGTCTACTACTTTCAGGTTATAACAGCAGAGTTGAGTAGCTGTCACAGAAACCAGTATGTAATAAGTTTAGAACCTAAATATTGCTAAACTGTATATTTCGGTTTTGCTGTTTTTTGGAACTTAAGAATAGAGTCATACCATGTGACTTTTTCCATTTTGTTTCTCTTGCTCAACATTAGATGTGTGAGATTAATCCATGTTGTTACATTTAGCTGTAGTCTGTTAATTACCATCAAATTGTACTCTATCCTATGAGTATCACACCACTTATTTATTCCTTCTACTATTTATGAAAATTTGTACTATTGCAATATAATGACTCATGCACTATGGATATTCTTTTCCATGTCTCCTGGAGCACATGTACATGAGTTTCTGCTGGTAGGTATCTAGGAGTAGATTTGCTGGGTCATAACATGTGTGTTAACTTCATATTCTGATGTGAATAGGGATACTAGTAGTATTCTGGATACTAATCCTTTGTAAGTTATATGTAACATAAATAGCTTCTCCCACTCTATGACTTTCCTTTTCACTCTATTTATGTTGTCTTTTAATGGACAGAAGTCCTAGATTCTTAATGTAGTCAAGTTTATCAATCTCTTCGGTGAAGGCTTTTTGGTCTTAAGAAACTTTCCCCCATATTTAAGTTACTCTCCTTCATTACCTTCTTAAAGCTTTATAGTTTGCCTTTTACATGAGGTCTTTAATTCAACTAGAATTCACTAGTGAATTCTAGTTGAATGGTGTGACCTCAGGGTCAATACTTTTTCCCATATTACTACCCATTTGTCCCAACACCATTGACTGCAGGTACTTTCTGCTCTTCCTCAGGGCCTCTCTTTCATATACACAGTGGCCATTTATGCATTGATGTGTGTTCTAGGTTACCTTTGCTGTCTCACTGGCATATTTGTGTATCTCCACACCAATATTATATTGTCTTTATTATAAAAGAAGTTGTGAAAATTGGTAGAACAATTCTTCCCACCTTGCTCTTCTTCAGGAGCATGTGTGGCTATTTTTGGCCATTTGTACTAGTGTATAAATTTTAGAATTAACCTGTCAAGTTCCACAGGTTCTACTGAATCTATAACTCAGCTGGGGAGATGTTACAAGTTTTACAACATTGAGACTTTTATTTTTACTTTTTTTTTTAAAGTTTTTATTTTATATTGAAGTATAGTTGATTAACAATGTTGTGTTAGTTTCAGCTGTACAACAAAGTGATTCACTTATACATATGCATGTGTCTATTCTTTTTCACATTCTTTTCCTGATTAGGTTGTTACATAATATTGAGCGGAGTTCTCTGTGCTATACAGTCATACTGAGTAAAGTAAGTCAGACAGAGAAATATCTTATGTTTATATGTGGAATCTTAAAAAACTAAATAGATACAAATGAACTTATTTACAAAACAGACTCACAGACTTAGAGAATGAATTTATGGTTACTAGAGGGGGAAGGGTCAGTGGGGAAGGATAGTTAGGGAGTTTGGGATTGACAGGCACACACTGCTATATTTAAAATAGATAACATTGAGACTTTAGTCCACAAACATATTCTAGCTCTGGACTTATTAGGTCATCTTTAAAATTTTTCAAAAACATTTAATCATTTTCTCTCTACAGATCTTTCATATGTTTTGTTAGATTTATTCCTAAGAGCTCTGTATTTTTAAAAAAATTTCTGTTTAATGCTGATACATAGGACTATAATTATTCTCTATTGCTTTCTGTATCTGGAAATTGTTGGACTCTCATTAATTCGAATACATTTTTGGTGTATTTTTAATAAACAAAAATATTATGTCATCCGTGAAAAGTGGGAGTTTTAGTTTCAATTGTTAATTTTTTTTCTGACTTATTGCACTGACTAGGATCTCCAGTACAATGCTGAATAGAAATAGTAATAACAGTAACTTTATCGCTTCTGATTTTAAAGGGAAAGTATTCAACATTTCACCATTAACATGACATCTGCTAAGTGGTGTTTTTATAGATGCTCTTGATCTGAATCAAGTAGTTCCATTTTTACAACCAGTGTGCTTAAATCATAAGTGATACTGCATTTTATCATAAGGTTTTTCATTGTCCATTGATATGATTTTTTTCCTCCATTAATATCTTAATGTAGTTAATTATATTAATTGGTATTCTAAACCAATTTTCAAACTAATCTTGCATTCTTGGAATAAACCCAGTTTGGTCTTAATGTATTGTCCTTTTTACCTATTCCTAAGTATTCCTAAGTTTGCTAGTATTTATGACTTTTGCACTTATATTAATGAGGGAGAGTGGCCTATAGTTTTCCTTTCTTATTACTGTCCTTATGAAGTTTTAGTAAGGGGGTTATGTTAACTCATAAAGTGAGTTGTGTGTGGCAAAGACATGCTATGTTTATACCACATCGTTTCTACATCCTCTACATATAAGACTATTTCCCAGCCTCCTTTGCAGTTACAGTGGCCAAGAGAAATATGGGTAAAAAGGACACACATTTATAGTCTAAGTCAGTTAGGAGTGGTCATGCCTTCTCCATACTGTCTCTTGGAGGCCACAGGCATTCCAGATTATGTAATTACAAGATGGTGGAGGGACAGAGCACAGCATTAATTACCACTACAAATAGGGAATATATTTCCCCTTTTTCTGTTCTCAGAATAACTTGTGTAAAATGAGTTTTCCTTTAGATTTGTGGTAGAACTCACCTATGAATTTATTTGAAGGAACATTTATACCTTCTCATTCAATTTCATTAATGGTAGTAGGGCTGTTCAGGTTTTCTATTTCTCCTTACGTCAGTTATGATAAATTATGTTTTTAAAGGATTTGATACTTTTATCAAAATTTTCTAATTTATTCATATGAAATTGTTTCCAATATCCCCTCATTACATTTTAAAGTGTTTGCAATATCTGTGGAATATCAATGTTTTCATTTCTTATATTCATTATTTTTGTCCCCCTTTTTATCCTTGATCTATCTTGCCTGAAGTTTCTCAATTTTATTAGTCTTTTCAAAAAACCAGCTTTTGACATTGTGAATTATATTTTGTGTGTGTCTCCCATTAAGTTACTTTCTGATCTTATTTTTATTTATTTCTTTTTACTTTTTTTGAATTTTTGGCTTTTATTCCTTTTTATAAAAACTTAACTTATTAATTTGAAGCTTTTATTTTCTAATATAAGCATTTACAGTTATAAATTTCCAAATACTGCTATGTCTGTCCCCTTAAGACAGGAAAGAAAGTAATTTTCAATGTTCAGTTAAAAATGTTTCTGATTTTTTGTTTATGCTTTGTTCTCTGACCTATAGATTATTTGGAAGTAGAGTTCTTAATCAATAAGGGTTTTCTAATTATCTTTTTGCTATGGATTTCTATGTTAATTCCAATGTGTCAGAGAACATGGTGTGCATCACGTCATCCTTAAAAATCTGTTGACGCTTGCCTTGTTGTCCAGGATATGATAAATTTTTGTAAAAAGTCCATATATACTTAGAAAAGAAAGTATATTTTGCATTTATTGGCTATAGTGCTCCATATAAGTTCAATAAGTCAAATTTGTTAATCATTTCTTTTAACTCTTTTATATAATCACAGAGTTTTTCGGTCTGCTTTTTCTATTAGTTCCTTAGAAAAATGTGTTAAAAATCTCCCACTGTGATTGTTAATTTGTTATGTCTTCTTGTAATTCTGTCAACTTTTGCTTTATATTTTGAAGATAAATTATAACATACATGTACATTTTAAACAGTGTAGAATAACTTCCTGATGAATTGAACCATTTATCTTTATGAAGGATCGTATTTATATCTAGCAATATATTTTGCCTTAAAATTTATTTAATATAGAAGTAGCATAATCAACTATATTTTAGTATTTACATATCCTTTTATTTTTTAACATTCCTAGTTCTGATATTTTAGGTATGTGGCTTGAGAATGACACATAGTTAGATTTTATTGCTGTTATTTTCATTTTCTATCCTGCCTACAATATTTGTCTATTAATTGGAAGATTTGATCCACTTATATTAATGTAATTAGTTACACACATGTTTTAAATCTATCATTTTTTGTGTGATTTCAGTTTTTTGTGTGTGCCTATTCTATGGTTTCTTTGTTTTAATCTCATACCATTTATTCTTTGATTTTTTTTCTCATTCCACTTTTTTCCTGCTTGCTACAATGGCAGTTATATATTTTATTTCTCCATTTTGTTGTGCTTTCTACAAATATTAATAACTAACATTAAAATTTGAAGTTAATACCATTATTATGCTCCCAAAATCTATGAAGAATTCTCTTCCCTCCTTCCTTATATGCTATTGTTGTCTGTATTTTACTTATACCTGTTTCTTTTAAAATTTATATGACAAAGTCATTATTTTATTCAATCTGAGCTCTTTTAGGTATAATCATATACTTACATTTTTTTCTCTGTATTTCTTTTTATTCTTTCTTGTATTTCAGACTTCCCATTTTAGATCATTTTCCTTCTGTCAGAAGGTTATCTCTTAAGCAAGATCTCCCCCGCAAAACAAAAACAAACACAAAAAAAAACAAACACAAAATAATATATAAAATACTAGCCAAAAAAAAAAAAAATCTCAACGAAAGCCCTGGACTACAAAGAAGCAGTAGGAAAAACTCCACAGAGCTCAAAAATTAAGGATGGCTGCATAGAAAAGTGCAGGAGGTTCATCACCTATATCACTCCATCCCCCAGTGAAGAGCAGCTCTGTACCAGGAAGGATTCCCTCAGAGGAATTTCACCCCACAGGAAAAAGAAGAGCAAGAGAACCCCAGCAAACCTCACCACTGTGAATGCTTGTAACCTTTGCTGCAGAAGTCTACCACAGTCTTCACCAGTGTTGATCCCAGCTGATGGAGCTGCCCTGGAGTCCCACTTACTGAATCTACTCTCTGACGCTAGAACTGTAGCTGTGGTGAGAACTGCCCTCAGGGGCCCCAGTTGCTGTTGTGTCCTGCTCTCCAGGTTTAGGACACCACAACACCTCACCATTTATAGGGTAAGAGCTGCTACTGCTCTATGCCCCACATTGCCCTATGTCAAGGCTTCGTCTTACCATTACCACGGCAGCCTCTATTGCCCTGATCCCTAACCCCCTAGATCCCTGGTTGTGGCTCTGATCCATCATTTCTGGGGTAAATAGAAATAGAATTCTCAACAGACCAATAACAAGCAAAGAGATTGAATCAGTAATCAAAAGCCTCCCAACAAACAAAAGCCCAGGGCCAGATGGTTTCACTGGTGAATTCTACTGAACACTTAACAGAAGAATTAATACCAGTCCTTCTCCTCCAAAAAAACTGAACAAGAGGAAACACTATGAGACTCATTTTACAAGGCCAGCATCACCCTGATATCAAAGCCAGATAAGGGCACCACAAGAAAAAATTATAGACCAATATCCCTGATGAATATAGATGCAAAAACTTTTAATAAAGTAGCAAGCTGAATCTAACAGCACATTAAAAGGATCACTCACCAGGATCAAGTGGGATTTATCTTTGAGATTTAAGGATGGTTTAACATATGCAAATGAATAAATCTGATACACCATATTAATAAAAAATAAAAATCATATGATCATCTCAATAGATACAGGATAAGCATTTGATAAAATACAACATCTTTTCAGGGTAAAAATGCTCAACAAATTGGGTACAGAAGAAATGTTCCTTGGCCTAATAAAGGCCATAGGTGACAAGCCCACAGCTAATATCATACTCAATGGCGAAAAGTTAATTCTTTTTTCCTCTAAGATGAGGAACAAGAAAGACAAGGATGCCGACTCTTACCATCTCTATTCAATGTAGTACTGAAAGTCCTAGCCAGAGGAATTAAGGAAGAAGAAAGGCATCCATATCAGGAAGGAAGAAGTAAAATTATCTTTGTTTGCAGATGGCATGACTTTATATGTAGAAAACCCTAAAGACGCCACCAAAACACTCTTAGAGCTAATAAATGAAGTCAGTAAAGTTGCAGGATACAAAATCGACATACAGAAATCAGTTTCATTTTTATACATTAACAATGCGCTATCTGAAAGAGAAATTAAGAAAGCAATCCCTTTTATAACAGCATCAAAATCAACAAAATTAACCAAGGAGGTGAAAGAGTTGTACACTGAAAAGTATAAGACATTGATGAAAGAGACTGAAGAAGTCAAATAAATGGAAAAGTCTTCCACGGTCTTGGATTGAAATAATTAATATTGTAAAAATATATTGCCCACAGTGATCTAGTATTTAGGGCAATCCTGATCAAAACTCCAATGGCATTTTTCACAGAAAAAGAAAACGCTATTTAAAAAAATTGTTTGGAACCACTAGAGACCCCAAAGAGCCAAAGCAATTCTGAGAAAGAACAACAAAACTGAAAGCATCATGTTACCTGATTTAAAGCTATGTTATAAAACTGTATTGTAAAACAATAGTAAACAAAACAGTAAGATATGGGAATAAAAACAGGCCAGTAGATCTGTGCAACAGAATAGGGAACCCACACATAAACCTATGCGTATGTGGTCAGCAAAGTTTTGATAAGGATACTAGAACACACAATGGGGAAAAGAATGTCTTTTCAACAGATAGTTTTGGGAAAACTGGATATCCACAAAAGAATAAAATTGGACACCTTTCTTATACCACTCACAAAAATCTGAAATTGATGAAAGATCTAAATATAAGACCCCAAACCATAAAACTCCTAGAAAGAAACATAGGGAAAAAATCCTCACATTGGTCTTGGCAATGATTTCTTGGATGAGACACCAAAAACACAGGCAACAAAAACAAGTGGGTCTACATTAAACTAAAGAGCTTCTGTACAGCAGAGGAAACAATAAATTGAAAAGTCAAACTAGAGAATGGGAGAAAATATATGCAAACCGTATACTGGATAAAGGGTTAATATCTAAAATGTATAAAGAAACTCATACAATTTAATAGCCAAAAAGCAAATAATCCAATTTAAAAAGGTGCAGAGGACCTGAATAGACATTTTTCCAAAGAAGATATACAAATGGCCAATAGGTATATAAAAAGATGCTCAAAAGCATTAATCATCAGAAAATGCAAATCAAAACCACAGTGAGATGTCACTTCACATGTTAGGATGACTATCATCAAAAAGATAACAGACAACAAATGGCAAAGACGTGGTAAAAAGGAAACCCTTACATACTGTTGGTGGGAATGTAAGATGGTACCGTCATATGGACAATAGTATGATACTTCTTCAAAAATTAAAAACTGAACTACCATATGATCCAGCAACCCCACTCCTAGGTGTATAGCCACAGAAAATGAAATCACTACCTTGAAGAGGTATCTGCACACCATGCTCATTGCAACATTATTCACAACAGTCAAGATACGTACACAACCTAAACATGTGTTCAATGTAGGAATGGATAAGTCATATATATATCTATATATATATACACACACACATGCACACACGCATATACATACATACATAACGGAATATTGTTTAGCCATGAGAAAGAAGGAAATTCTGCCATTTGGTACAACATGGATGGACCTTGAGGGTATTGTGCTAAATGAGACAAGTCAGACAGAGAAAGACAAATACCCTATGATCTCACTTATGAATGGGATCTAAAGTCGAACTCATAAAAACAGAGACCAGAATGGTGGTTACTAGGTGCTAGAGGGTGAAATGTTGTTTAAGGGTACAAACTTACAACTAGTAGATAAATAGGTTCTGGAGGTCTAATGAACAGCGTTATGATTATTGTCAATATTGTATTATAAAGTTTAAAGTTTCTAAGAGACTAGATCTTAATTCTTCTCACCAGAAAAAAAGAAATGATTATGTGACATGATAGGTGTTAGCTAATAGTGGTAATCATATTGCAACATATAAACATAACAGACCAACATGCTTTATACCTAAATGTTATGTGTCAACTGTATCTCAATAAAAATAAACTTTCTCTTAAAATTTCTTTTAGTGAGAATCTTTGAATGGTGATCTTAATTTTGTCTGTCTAAAAACATTTATTATCATCACTCATTCTTCAAAGATTTTAGTGTACTATTTACTGTTCCAGGTTGGAGATATTTTCTTTCTGTTCATTAGAGATATTATTGCACTGACTTTTGGGTTCCCTTGTGGCCATTAACTGTTGCTCATTTGAAGATGACTTTTCCTTTCCCCCCCGCCTACCAGCTTCTCTTCGTTTTTGGTCTTCTGCAGTTTCTCCGTGGTATACCCAAGTATAGAGCTTTTTTAGTATCATTTTTGAATTTGCTGGGCTTCTTGAAAATGCAGATTCGTGCCGTTGTTTGAGGAACTCCTTTACAATTAGGTCTTTTTAAAAAATAAATGTATTTATTTTTGGCTGCACTGAGTCTTCGTTGCTGTGTGCAGTCTTTCTCTAGTTGCTGAGAGCTGGGGCTACTCTTCGTTGCAGTGCGCAGACTTCTCATTGCAGTGGCTTCTCTTGTTGTGGAGCACAGGCTCTAGGAGCGTGGGCTTCAGTAGTTGTGGCACGTGGGCTCAATAGTTGTGGCTCACGGGCTCCGGTGCACAGGCTCAGTAGTTGTGGCGCATGGGTTTAATTGCTCCGCGGCATGTGGGATCTTCCTGGACCAGGGCTCGAACCCGTGTCCCCTGCACTGGCAGGCGGATTCTTAACCACTGCGCCACCAGGGAAGCCCCACAATCATGTCTTAATATTGCCCTCTCCCCATTATTTTTCTCCTGTCCTAAAACTGATGAAGCATAGGTTATACTTTCTCACTTTATCCTTCTGATTTCTTAACTCTCTTCCGTATTTTTCATTTTTTTTTCTGTACTGCATTCTGGCAATTTTCTTCACAGCTTTTTTCAGTTCTAATTTTTACCCATCATTTGAGGTTTTATTTTTGTCTCTTCTATCTTTTCTTTACAGAAGGCCTATTGTGTTTTTTTCCTAATATGGTAGGTCCCCTTTTATATTTCAATGTTCTTTGTAGAAACGTCTAAGTTTACCTTTTATTTATTTATACACTGGTTATCAAGTAATTATGCTTACAGTGTTCTATAATTACAACATACGAAGTCTTTAGGGGGCTGTTTCTTTCATTTGCTGGGTTTCTGATTCTCACTTATGATGCTTTATTTCCTTGGTGCTCAGTTATATTTGACTGTGTGATGTTTACTGCCCTTGAATTATTTTCTCTATGGGGATTTTTTATTTTTTTGAGGCCTAGAATAAGTGTCTTCTTTTAAAGAGAACTTGTAATTATTTACTCCTATTTGGGGGTACTATCTGTCACCAATCATGTAAAATACCTTGATGACTTGAGATCCCATGGATCAACCTGTTGCAAATCTGTGCACGAATGGGGTGTGGCCACAACTTATGGACATTTTTCCCCTCCTGCTCTATCATCAAGGCATTCTCTCCTGCAACACTGCAGCAGGAGGTGGTTTACTTCCGGTTCCCACTTACACTGAGAGTTTTCCTTTGGGGTCCAAAAGGGATGTGGCCACCTTAACTTCTCTCCATCTTGATTTGTGACAATATTTTTTTAAATGGCCAGAACAGTTAAATGCCTAGAAAAGTGACTCTGATGCTAAGGCTCTTAATTTTAAGTTCCATTTTCATTTTAACTGTGTTGTGGTAGTTCCTTTCAGTCATAGGAGGTGTTTCTTGTTAAAGACATTTTTAAAATGTTTTCACCTAAAGTTTTGGCCCAAATAACTTAATTTCCCACTCTTGGAATCAGAAATCTGTGTATGTATGCATGTTTTAGAGATGTCCCATACAGTATAGTTAGGAGACAGTCTCTGAAATGGTGTATTCTAAATTGGCCAGAGGATATTACTTTGGAGCCCGTTTGTCAGGCTTGAAGTCAAAAGGCCACCTTCTTTGTCCTCAAATACCACCTTTCAGAATGTGGCACTGTCAGGAGACATGCTTTGTCCCTTTATTTTGATGAAGCTCATCAATACCATCTACACAATCGTGAAGTGAAAATGACTGTCAGGTAAGTTCTAAGGACGTGAGCCTCCCTGCACTCAGCTTGGGTCTTCAAATCTCTGCTAAGCAACTGATATGTTTATGAAACTTAAGTTTATAAAGCACTTGGTAACCATCACCTCCTAATCTGACCTTCACAACATCCTTGGGAGCTAACCAGGGCAGGAAGAGTTACTGGTCTTTCACAGAGGGAGTTGGCTGGGACCTAAGATATTGGAGTGGGACCTGAGAGTCAGGACTCACTCTCCTTATTGAATGCTCTTCAACTATAGGGCTCAGCGTCATTGGAACTCTAACATCCAACAGTCACCAAACGACATTTTCAAAGCCGTACTGCCTAATATTCCGACGTCCCTAATTGATCTGTGAGAATGAGTATGCTTTCTAATACTCGGCCACAGCCCATTTTCTCACAAGTTACATAAAAGCCCATCCCGAAAATAAAAGACCTTCAGTAGATTTATTACTGCCGTGACTGCCAGTTCTACCGTTGACTACAATTTTGAGAGTTTGTATCTTTTCTTTCCTGCCTGTTTTCACCTTTTCTTTCTCCCTCTCTTGCTTCATCTTTCCCTCTCTTCTTTCTTGCATTCTTGCTGTCTGACTTTTCTGTCTTTTCTCTCCTGTTTTTTCCCCTCTATGGACTGCTTTCTATTTGAGTTTGGATGAAATCGAGCGGGGGAATTTAGAAGCGGGGGGAAGAAAGGGGGTTCCATTGGTTTCACCTGAGTTGTGTTTTCCAGCCTCAGGATTTGGTGTTTGAGCAAAAGATAACTCCGCTGAAGCCTGTGTGAACTTAGTGTAACTCGAATATCCCCAGGCCTCAGTATGTTCATGAATAAATGACATTAACAGTTAAGTCTTCATGTTACTAACTCTAATACCAGACCAAGACATAATTTCCAGCCCCATGAGAAGAGCCCCCGGCCGGTAACTTGGCAGGGCCTCGAGGATTGGCCATCACGTGACATTGTCCTCTGTCCCTCTGATGCCTATCATGGTGCCTTCCGTGGCCGCCTCCGTGGGTGCACATCCCTGTAGATAACCCTGGCTGCCATATGCTTAGTCCTTAAGTCATCTCAACAATTCATTGACATGAAAAATAAGAAACAGCTTCCTCCCTCTGCCTTACATTCAGACGGAGCTCCACAGCAGAGCCGTTTATGTCCCGACACGTTTGAGTTTAATAATACAGTCGCACCTGAGTTTATAGGCAGAAACCTCTTTGTTCCCAAGGTGGACAAACCCACAGAGTAGGTGAGTCAGAGAGGATCTTAGGACCAGCTGCCGTGCCCACCTCCCACCCAGACTCACAGATACCTCCCTCCTCTTGGTGAATTCCCATTTTCTGAGAGGCTTCTGAGGTCCTCCACACTTAACCCCACCCAGGGGTCTGAAGCTCAGCTTGGGACATGCTATGATGTATTCCCAGGAGCCTCTGCAGCTCTCATGATAATCAGAGGAGCAAGGACACAGCAGACAGTAGAGATAAGCCCAAGTCTCCACAACTGTTGTATCTAGATCTCGAGGTAAAGCCCATGGGCCCTTTGACTCGCTCTGCTGGTTACCAATATCCATTCTTCCCTTCTTTGAAAATGAAGTTTTAATTATATTCGAGGTGACAATGTACTCTGAAAGTCAAACGTCCCACTCCCTTGTGGATAGGTGTGGCCACCGGACAAGTTCCAAGCAATGAAGCCTAAGCAGAAGTGGGGTGGGCGGGGGGAACTCAGGAAACTCCTTAAAGGAGGAGCAGATAGCTGCTCAGGTACGTTTTGACCTTTCTCCCTTCCTCTTTGCTTTCTGGAACGGGATAGGACGGCTGAGGTCCTAGAAACATTTTTGTATCATAAAGTGAACTTAAGGATCAAAGGTGGGCACGAAGTTAGGATGGTGACCCAGAAATATAAGAGGGAGCCGGAGCCCCAATGACAGGGAGTAGTTATATCTGGATTGGCTACTTCCAGATTCTTATTAACAGAGAGAAACACAAAATAAATCTACGTGTGTACTGGCTCCTGCTATTTACTATTTCCTGTTCATATCTGCCTCTGTCTAGTTCTAGCTGATCAAGCTCTCTGGTTGTGAGCTATGTTCGGAGCAACTTTTCCTGGGGTCCTGTGCCAGCTTTCCCATGCTTATCTCTGTGTGCTTGAACAATTCATTCAAGCTCCCTGTGCTTCATTTTCTCATGTGAGAAACAGGATAAGCAGAGCAGGTGTCTCACAGTAATAACAGGGTCAAATAAGGTAATACTATGAAGCTCTTAGACGAGCCCTTGGAACACCGTCTTCATTAAATACTTGTTATTATTACATGTGAAAGAAAACCTGTCCCTATATTGACTGCGTTGGACAAGTTCAGTGCTATTGTGTCTGCACTTTCATTTAAATGCCCAAGATTCACTTTTCTCCTTTTGCATTTCAGAGGAGGCTGGACCTCCCAGCTGGTAAACTTTGCTTCCCCCTCACTCGTAGAGAGGCGAGAGGTGCGCGTACGTATTTGTATACACAGTTTCCCCTTGGTTTCAGACACCAGAGAATGATCTCAATTTAATAAAAATCTTAGATCTAGCATCTTGCCTTCAAGCTCAGGGTCAGTGACAACGCTGGCAAGCCCACATTTTCTTTGTTTAGGATTGCAAGTTGTTCTGCAAACTTTTCATCAATGCCATCACTGCCACTCAGCATGAAAATATAGACATCTCTGCGACACAGGGCAGGATGGTGTGGCTCTTACAAAACTTTGTAGACGCATGTCACTATTGTGCAAAGAGACAGAAGAGGCCCACTTCAATCCAAGGGCAGAAAACCTCAAGAGGCAATCAGTCCAGATGCCCCTCACATGCCTCCCTCGGGCGTGAAAATAGGAATGGCTGAAATTGAAAATGACGTGGGAAGAATGAGGCATCGTTTGTAGGAGACAACAGAATACAAAACTCATGAATGCTCTTTGTTCCCACGCCATGATTCGGCATCTACTGTTGACCCGTTATCATTTGCATCCTTTTGTGCTGGGCCACCTCAGAGATTTCCCATCTTTGGAGACAGACGATGAATTCCAAACCCACTCTGAATAAGCCAATTGCTGACCATTTGTTTCTCGAACAAGGGTGAATGTATGGGGCTTGTTTGCGGCAGGATGGCTGCACTCTGCCTTCTTTCTGCCTTGATAATGAGGAGGCGGCAAGATAATGGCCAGCCCTCGGGGGCAGCCCCATGAGGACCCCCAGCCAGGTGCACAGGATGGAGGAGGCTGGTTTTAGTTCATTTTCAGAAGGTACTGGCTCAGATTTTCCCCCAGTTTTCTTCTTGGATCAAGGTAGAAACAGAATGAAGAGGAATCAAAGCAAAGAAACAAACCTAGAGAAAACAGGACCACATGTACCATTCTACATGAGCCTCCAGAAGATGACAGCCACATCAGCCTGGAAGAGGGGGTTTGGAGTTCAAAGGAGCAGACTCCTCATATATAGGCAGCCAGAATGCAGGACTCACCCAGGCCTGAACCCAGGGCTCATTTCTGCAAGTCCGAATGGCCTGGCAGGTTAACTGGGAAAAAAAAAATGCATCTACTCCTAAGCCTGCAAACGCCCAGGAAACTCCTTTGGGCTCAGGGAGATTGGTGCATTCAAAAGTAGCAGCCCAAGGCCCTGTTTTGATATGCAGAGGTCAATGGAAGTTCCTGGTTTAATAAACGGTGAGAGGGAAAAATTCAAAACGGCAATTATGTTTTCCTGTCAGATTCCATGTGCTCCTCTGAGTTTTATCCCTGCTGTCTTTCTGATGCTTTTGATAATTATTTAATTGGTTTCCAATCTAAATAGATGCTGTCTGAACTGCCTTTCAGGGCTGGTAGAAAGAGTGACTGATTATACAGCTCCCAGATGAATAAATACACAGAACTTTTTTCCTTCCCTCTGATCATAGAAAAGCAGCACTTTGGATTCATTGATAGACACAAAGTGAGGCCGAGAATTGAAGCAATTTCCTATGTAATTTTAATATGCACATTTTTTGGGAAATAGCTGGGTATGTAATGACAGAACAGTCGCTTTACGAATAGTACCTGCATTAGCAAGAGTTGAGGGCAGGAGAAAGGGAAAAAAGGGCACTTTTTTTTTTTTTTTTACATTTTTCAAATAGCATATTACAAGAAGAGAAAGTGACTCTTAAATCTAAAATTGAGTAATCATACATTCCATATAAGCACTGTATCTTAGATGTAGTGCTTCAGTAATAGAGGATCCCTATAAGAACTTTGAATTTGGACCATTTTAAGGCTTGATGAAAGAATATAATGTGTTCTTCTAAACTCAGACCTCTTTGTTGCTATCAAGTAAGAAGTTTTAAAAACACTGTAAAAAAAAAAAAAAAGTACAGCACTGTTACAATTGTTTTTATTACTAGCCACTTCAATGCTAGTTAATCCCAAAGCAGCAATGTGTAAATGCCGTGAGTAATGTGATTTCAAACCAGCTCTTCAAGCGAGAACAGCAGGGCTAAGCAAGCCAACTCCTGCCAGAGACTGGATTATACCCCTACCTTGGGATCTTGTTAGGCACTGTGGTGGTATTTAGGGGGACTTTCACTTTATATTGTTGGGTCCCTGCTCAGCTCGCTATCAGGCAGAATAATACCTGTGTCTTTCTGCAATCCTACAGTGTTAGAATTAATGAGGTAATCCCATTGTAAAACATTTTGGCATCAAAAGCAAAAATGGGAGCTAAGGGTTATGCCTTTTGGAGAGAGACCCATCACTGTCTACTCTGAAGCCATCACTAACTACCCCGCACAGACCTAGTTGTCCCCTCCCATCTGTCCTTCTCTATGGCACAAGTCACACTGTATTGTCAGTGTGTCCTCCACAGACTGGGAGAACTTGAGGAAGCAGGTCTTGCTCATCTTGGCATCTTCAGAGCTAATGCACCTCCAGGCAGAGCAGGTACTTAACCTTTTTGAAGCAATGATAATTTATCGAACATTCTATCATCCAAAAGTATTGTCTTGACTCAACCTTCTTTTGGACAATGCACCAGCTGGTTATTTTGGTGAGAATGGACAACTAGGGCTGGATGTGGACCAGGAGAACCAGGTGGCCAGCTTACCTTCCCTTTGGTAACCAATGTTCACTTGTTTAACAACAACCACTCTGCGTTTTGACGAAACATTCCTCTTTAGGGTCATTACTGCTGTTTGGTTCTACACAAGAGCCGGGAATTATGACCTGCATGAGAACCTGTACCATTTGCTTTGGTCAGATGGAAGATGGTCTGATAGGAGAGGGTAAGGGGAAAAAATAGCATCCCTACTATGTGCCATCCATTTAGAACATGGTAGCTGGAATTGTGTCAGACTGGTGATCTGCAGATGTAATCTGGACTGCGTTCTTTTCTGATCAGTACCGATCTTTTTAAGAGATTGGATTTTGAATACTACAGGCCTAGCAGATCAAGTATAGCTCATCAGGAGTCCTATCAGGGCCCATCATCTCACATGTGACCCATTTCACAGATTAATGTGACCTCCCAGGCTCTAGTAGGCAGTTGAATTTGCTGTCCTGATTTAGTTCAACTCTCTTTAAAGTTTTCCTTGTGTTATGATATTAAACCAAGACCCAAGGCCACTCATCTGGGGAAGGTTGTCACAGTCAGCCTTCTAAAATTGCTCCCAATGGTCCCTACCTCTTGCTGTCTACTCCCTATATAATATGTGGCCCTTGTGTGGGGGGGGGGCGGATCTAGTGATTTGCTTCTAACAAACACAACACAGAAAAAAATGGAAGGAAGTCACTTCCTACACTAAGTTATCTGAGACTGACTTCTGTCTTGTGTTCTTTCTCTAGTACCCATGCACATTCTCTTGCCTTCTTGGCTTGTTCACTTTAACGAACCAAGTTCCCACATTGGAGAGGCCTATGTAACAAGGAACTGAGGGTGGCGTCTGGCCAACAGCGAGCAAGGAACTGTAGTCCTCAGACCAAGCTGGTGAGGAACTGGGTCCTGCCCACAACCACTGAAGAAGCTTGAAAGCAGATCCCACCCTCTCCTAAGCCTTGAGATGATGTGGCCAGACCCAACCTTGATTACAGTCTTCTAGAGATCCTGGGCTAACCCCCTGACTGCAGCTATGAAGAAACCCAGAAGAAGACGACCCAGCTATGCCACGCCCAGATTCCTGACTCACAGAAACTAAGATAAAATTTGTTGCTTTAAGTCACTAAGTTTGTGGTCATTTGTTACACAGCTGAAAGTGTTCTGGTACCAATTTCAATGGAGGAGTGTGGGTGGGGTTTCCCACACCAATGAGCAATTCTCTGGGAAGGGTTTTTCCCCACAGAGTGAGTAATTCTCCAGGACAGCTGGGTATCCCACTATTCAACTCCATTCTGACACTACCTACCCAGAGACAGCAACACATTCCACGGATCCAGGGCTCAGTCTTACGAGACTGCCCCTCCCTCCACCACTTCAATGCCAGTCACAAGCCCAGGTTACCTGTGCTGCTGAATGACTGGGTATAAATCAGAGGTTCCCACAACTTTCTTCTTGAGTTTGATTAGCTTGCTAGAGAAGCTCACAGAACTCAGAAATATTTTTAACTTACTAGAACACTTGTTGATTATAAAAGGATATAACTCAGGAACAGCCAGACAGAAGAAATGTAGGGCAAGGTATGGAGAAAGGGCTTAGATCTTCCATGCCCTCTCCAAGCTCACAGTTCTCCCAGTACTCCATGTGTTCACCAACCTGGAAGCTCTTCCAGTGCTGTCCTTTTGGATCTTGGGGTTTTTGTAGAGGCGTCATTACATACTCATGATTGATTCAACCTCTAGTTCCTCTCTGGAGGTCAGGGATGGGACTGAAAGTTCCAACCCTCTAATTACAAGATTGGTTCTCCTGGCAACCAGCTCCCATCCTAAGGTGGGGTCCAAAAGTCACCTCATTAACAAAAACACGTTTATGGCTTTCTTCATTGAGGAAATTCCAAGTGTTTTAGGAGCTCTATGCCAGAAATAGAGTTGCAGATCAATATTTATTTTAATACAAACCACAATATCAGAGCAGCTACAGAGAACTACATGATGGCAGAGTAGAGCCAACTACATGATGGCAGAAGTAGAGCCTCGACCCCTTGCCTTTCATTCACCACTCAGCGCCCCACAGGTATTGGCAGCACTGAGCCCCTTTAACCAGCCAGCGGACATCCACGCTATCAAGCTCAGAGTAAAAAGGGTTGTCCTCCTTTCTTGGCTACACAGAAAACTTCACAAGTATTAAAACAGCTGCAAATGATCAGAAATTAAACGGAGCAAGATAGAATATAAAAATGAACGCAAGTCACTAGAGTGTTATACTAGCAATTATTTCTGTGTTCAGGGAGGGAAGTCTGGTTCTCTGAAGCTACTTTCAGAGGAAGTTGGAGACAAAAACCCTCTCTCTGACCCCATTGTCCCTATCAGAGCCAGAGTCCTTGCGAGCCCAGGATGGAGTTGTGGGTGGGAAAGCTCCACATGGGCCTGCTCAGCTGAACATGTGACCTTGCTGGATCCCCATGTCCATCTGATGCGAGCTGGAAATGGGGGGCGGTGGGGTGATGAGCAGTGGTCCCTACATCATGAGCTCCCTCGGGTCTCCTGCATTGATCATACATCATGATTCCCTTTCCCAAATTTCCAGCCTTGGCTTGGGGCCAGCCCTTCTGTCCTGCCATCTTCTGAGACTCTGAATAATTCCCTCCCTTCATTTATATTGCTTCTGTGAAGTGTAACTTTATCTTGTTCCTCCAGAGCCTTCTTTTTCTAGGTTATGTAAATTTAGCTCTTCACCCTCCTTTTTACAACTTGCCCTCCAAACCTCTTGCAAGTTTATTAATTTTTCTTCATTTCTTACACATATGCACAGGTACACACCGTGTTGCAGGCTAAAAGGGCCATAGGAAACAAGATCAAGAAAATGTGAAAAATTTACACTGAGAAAGGGGAAAAAAAGTGAAACAGGAGGGAAGGGGGCAGGGCACAACCTTTGGAAGAATGACATAGCCCAAGGACATGACATGAACTGATTAGAACCAAATGGGTCCAAGATGGCAGACAAGTCAACTTCCACCAGACCTTAAGCCTCAGTATACGCTCACTGTAACACATCAGCAAACTAGGTGACACACCCACAGGTGCCATGACAGTTCTAAGACGGATGATTCCTGGAAATCCCTGTCCTTTCCTGAAATAGCTAGAATACTCCTCCCACTCGTTAGCATATGAAATTACCCACCCCTATAAAAACTGACAACCCCATACCCTGAGATGGCCCATCGCCTTCTGAGATGGCCAACACTCTGTCTGTGGAGTGTGTTTGTCTAAATAAATCCACTTCTTACCTATCACTTTGTTTCTCACTGAATTCTTTCTGCCATGAAACATCAAGAACCTGAGCTTCATTAAGTCCTGAAACTAGGTGTGTGATCTCAGTTGTAAGACTGTGGGTTTTGGCCGGGTTTGAGTCCTGGCTGACTGGGTTCAAGTCCCAACCTGAGGTGCACTGTTTCAAAAGGGAATTTCTTTATTCTGATAGTAAATGCATGGAAACTTGTTTGGGGAAGGCCACAGAATGAACATCATTTGGAAAAGGTTATGGTTTTTGGAAATTGTATTAAGTTTCTTCCTCAAGACAAAGAGTTCTAATTAAGATCAGTCTAAAAGATGTTTTCAACGCATGCAGGAGGGCTAAAGCCAAGAGATTTGTCTTTCTCTCATTACTTCTTTTCCTCCCCCCTCTCTCATCTCTCTCTCAGAATCTCACTGGGCCCCTGACTGACCCTGACCTACTCAAACAAGCTGCAAGGCATGGAGAGAAACAGAGAAGCCACCTTCCCTAGGGGAGAAGGCAAGGACAAGGGTGCTAGCTCTCATCCCTGCCTCAGGGTAACTCTTTAAGTCAGCAGAGCTGCTCTGGGCACATATACCCTCCCTACCCTGCCTGTGAGCTTTCTAGCCCACAGCTAAGTGCATTTAGGAGACACCTGGGATGGTTTTACTGCATTACAGAAAATATCTGAGGCAGAATCAATGAATCTATGCCTTGTTTTTGTTTTTCTAGAAACCCTCTTGAAACCCAAATTCTTTCTTATTTGTGATTTCAAAAGCTTTGTTTCTTTTTTTTCCCCTCCTTTTTCCCTTTCTCCTTAATCATTCTATTTTAAGGAGTTGAAAATGAAAATATTTCTGCTAGTCAGGACTTCAATGTGGCCACTTCCGGCATTAGGGACTAAGGAGGATGACCATCTTCTTCCCAGACTTTCCCTCTTACAGTAAGAAGGCAACAGAATGGATTGTGTCTCCTCTCTGTGGGCAGAAGAGGAGGATTTAGCCAAGCAAAAATGAAGTTCCTTAGGGATGAAGAGAGAAGGCAGATGAAGAGACCCGGTGCTCTTCAGCCTCCAAGAGCAGTAAGTGGGTGTGTTGGTGCCGCAGGTTACGTATATGTATGTCTGTGGCAGGCAGAGTAATGCACCCCTCCACAGATGCCCATGTCCCCACCCCAGAACCTGTGACTCAGTCACCTTACACGGCAAAAGGGACTTTACAGATGGGATTAAGGGGATGAGTCTTGAGATGGGGAGGTTGTTCTGTATTATCCAGGTAGACCCAATGGAATCATAAGGGTCCTTAGAAGAGGGAGGTAGTAGGGTCATGGAAGGAAAAGGTGGTGTGACAATGGAACCAAAGGTTGGAATGATGCACTTTGCAGGCAAGGTCATGAGCCAAGGAAGGCAGGCAGCTTCTAGAAGGTAGAAAAGACAAGGAAACATTCTCCTCTAGAGCCTCCAGAAAGAACAAGCCCTGCTACACCTCACTTTACCCCAGTACAACTGATTTTGGACTTCTGACCTTCCAACCGGTAAGGTAATAGACCTGGGCTGCTTTAAGTCACTAAATTTGTGGTGATCTGCTGTAGCAGCAATAGGAAACCAATACAATGTCTTGAGCACATCTGTCTCTTCCTTTTCTGTTCCCTTGCCCATTCCTTCTTCCTTTCCACCCCCGCCCCACCCTCACTGGCTTTCTGTCAATCAGGAATCAGCAGGGGCTGCCCTGAGGAAGTGCTGTTGGGTCCCTACAGCCTGGAATTCTCACCCTGCTCACAGTTCTGAAGGCCTCTCCAGGCCCGAGAATCTAATTGATGAGCAACCCCTATACTTTCTGCCTCACGCCTCCCGTCAGCCTGGATACCTTCAACGCACACAGCCAAAATCTGGCTTGGGCCTGACTGATGACTTCAAATAGATTATTTTCTTTCTTTCAAGAAAATCCAGACACCTTGATATGGGCTTTAGATGCTATGGGCTATCAACTCACAGCTGTGTAAGGTAGGTACTGTTACTCCCATTTACCAGAAGAGAAAAGAGACAAAATTACTCCTCCGAGGTCACAGAAACCAAAGCCCACCTAATTACAAAGACTCCCCAAGACAAACGCTTACCGGGTAAAGATTCTCTTTAGTGAATACCCTGATGTTTACGTTCTGTCCACTAGATGAAGCACAGCAGGAATCTCACTACGAGCACGGTCATTTCTTATGATTTGCTTTCTACGTGGCTCTCATCCGGGCAGCAGTTTGGTTTAGTGAGCTTTGGGGTTAGAGTGCTCATTGAATCCCAGCTCTAGCTGTAAGATCTTGAATAGCATAGCAGAATGGCTACTGAAATTATATACAACCTTCAACTCAGCACTCTCAACCCTGGGAATATTGTCCTTCGAAGTAAAAGAACAAGTCACTTAAGACTATACATACGAGGATGATTACCGCAGATATGTTTATAGTAGGGGGACAAAAGGAAAAACGAATGCCCACTATATGGGAATGGCTGAATTAACGGGCTATATCCAAACCATGGATTATGCAACCATTGGAACACTGAGCTAGATCTACGTGAGGTAAGTGGAGAATTCTACAAAATACTACATAGCGAAAATACAATATACGGATGTGTGTGAATATTATATATATATACAGATATATAACAATCCCAGTTTTAGAAATCAATGACGCAACTCCTTATTTGAGATTATATAAGAAAGGGAAAAATGTATTTAATATATTACAGACAAAATTCAATACCCATTCTTAATCTTTAGAAATTGCAATTGCAATGAAATAGTGTTAGATAAATAAGTCTGTTACAAGATAAAATACTTCTGTCGTCACCCCAAAGGAAATACTATGCCTAGTGTGAAGCACTAGAAACATTCCCATTAAAGTCAAAAATAGAACTTGATGATGTGTTAGAAGTATAGGCAGCACAACTGGGTAAGAAAAAGAAATCATAATTCTAAAAGCTGGAAAGAAACGTGAAAAATTATTTGCAGGTGCTCTGACCATGTGAAACCAACTGAAAAGTTACCATAACCAATAAGAGAACTCAGAAAAATTATAGGTGTATAAGAACAGAAACATCAGCTTTCACATACATAACCCCATAGATGATCTAAGAAAAGACTACATGAATATAACAACCAAAACAGGAATTACTGACAATATGTAGGCCTCCTAATATTTCCAATACCCCTGAAGACCGAAGAAGACTTTTTAAAAAATGGAAACACACACCATGACACAGATGTGAATTTTCCATAACCTAATTGATAAGTTTAATACTTCCCAATTAAAACACCCCAAAGGTTATTCAGGAAAAAAAAAGACAACTGGGTAATGTGATTCTAAAGCTCACATGAAAACATAACCAGGAAAACTCTGAAAAAGAACAATGGGGTAGAATGAGGGAGGTGGAAAATGTCATAGTAGATATTAAAACATATTTAAAACCTTCAATTATTAGATCATAGTAATAATATATAAATAGACTGATGGAAGGGAATAGAAGTCCAAAGGAGATATACACACAGACCTATCTATAGAGAGGCTTGAAATCAGTATGATAAAGACATCTCAAATCAGTCATGAAATGTTTCAATAAATAATATTGGGATAATTGGGGAACTAGCTAGAAATATATAAAGTTAGATGCATGCTTCAATGGAAGCTGTGGGATTGTTGCCAAATGGATTAAAGCCTTAAATGCACTGAAACCATCAAAGTTCTAGACAAAAACATGGGGCAGTTGTAACCTTGGAGTGATGATGAGCTCTCTAATTAGGACTCAAATTTAGAAGTGATAAAGGAAAAGACCGGCAAACTCAACTTAAAATAGAAATTTCTCCATGGGGAGAAACACCATACGTAAGGTCAAAGGAAGAGAGAAACTAAGAAAAGCTATTTGTAACTCATATCACAGAAGGCTACCCCCCCTAATATATGAAGAATGCCCAATAGAAAAATGGGTAAAGTAAAAATGAACAAGCAATGCATGGAAAAGGAGATACAAATGTCTCTCATCTCAAACATAAAGAGATGGTCAACTTTATTCAAAAGAGAAATAATTCTAACTACACTGACTTAACAGGTTTCACCTATCAGACTGGCAAAACTCCAACAGTTTGATGAACACTGTTGGCAAAGCTATGGGGAAACAGGCATGTTAAACTCTATGGGTGAGTGGACAATTGGTCAGTATCTTCCAGAATTACAAATGCTTCCCTTTACCTTTGATTCACCAGTATGTCCTACAGAGACACTAGCACTCCTAGGGAAAGACACATGACCCACTTGAGAGCTGATTCATTTCACCATTGTCTGTAGGAGCACAAAATTGAGAACACCTCAGCGTTTTATTCAAGTTAAATTACGGAATTCGCTTTTATAAATTAATAAAGTGGAACATGATGCAGCTAATTAAAAAGACTTTAAAACACTTCACACTGATTTGTAAACATCTCTAGGATAGAGTTAAGTGAAAAAATGAAAAGCAACTTATGAGATAGTGTGTCCATGCTGTCATGACTAAATAAAGGGAGAAATACATCCATACATGCATTAAAAAGCCTCCAGGGGCTTCCCTGGTGGTGCAGTGGTTGAGAGTCCGCCTGCCGATGCAGGGGACGCGGGTTCGTGCCCCGGTCCGGGAAGATCCCACATGCCGTAGAGCAGCTGGGCCTGTGAGCCATGGCCGCTGAGCCTGCATGTCCGGAGCCTGTGCTCCGCAACGGGAGAGGCCACAACAGTGAGAGGTCCGTGTACCACCAAAAAAAAAAAAAAAAAAAAAAAAAAAAGCCTCCAGAAAGAGTTGATAGATTAATGACAGTGCTTCTCTTCTGACAGAGTTTTTGCTTTTCTAAGTATGTAAAAGCACTGCATATTCACAAATTAAATATTTGAGAGTTTTTCTGTATTGATTTTTTGCCATCAGCATACATTATTTGAACAAGAAAAATGTATTTTTCTTTTGAGAAGGAAACTTCAAAGTTCGAATTTGGAAGTTAGATCAAGTGCCTCTAAATTCCGGTTCCACTTCTGAGCAGCTGTGTGATATTCTCCCTGCAGAGCTTTACTCCTAACATGCGTGTAATAGCTCGGCATGGGTTGTTTTGAGACTTCACTGTGGTAGTGACTGTGAGGGGTTGGGGCCAGAGTAAGCCCTCAAGAAATACCACTTCTTATTCCCTCACAGGCTGTTGTGGACAGAAGCCCATGAGATAAACTACCTAAAGCTGCTGGTGCAGGCGCTCAGTGAATACTCATGTCCTTCCTTCCCTTTCCCTTCCAGTTCTGCTGTAGCTCAACTCACGCTAGGCCTCATTGCCGGCCAATGTTCCCTGTCTGCTCAAAGTTCCTGAATCATCTTTCTTGGCAGTATGTCATCATAAAGGAAAAAATGGCTAAAGACTGGAAATAGTGATAAATTACTTGCTGTTTTGGAGGCTGTTCACCCTTCTTACAATGAACTTCCCTAATAACTGGAAACTGCAGACCTGGTCTTAACAGCTTGGCTGGAAGTGGAATTATATACACAGCCAAGGAATCCCAGGGATTCAATTGGATGCAAACGAACAATTATGTTGACAAATTTTGAATTTCCAAGTGACCGAACTTTAGAAGATATAGAAAATTAATAAACCCATGCTTTTCAGCCTCTTCTGTTTTCTTCTTGATGTTAATATTTGAGTTGAGTGGATCCTCTCAATCTATGAAGCAGTCAAAACTCAGATATTGGTCATTAATTATCAATACTTTAACCAACATTTAAGTAGCTGCTAAGTGCAAAGCATACTGTTGGTCTCTGTGTGTGGTCTGAAGAAAATGAGTAAAAGTTACGACTTTGCTTTAAAAGTCGAATAACGAAGTAACCCAGTCCTTTAGAGTAGGAAAATCAGTCATTCCAGCCCTATTAATTTTGAGTTTTTCTAAGAAGAGAGATTATTATGCTTTAAAAGTTGAATAACAAAGTAACCCAATCCTTTAGAGTAGGAAAATAAAATATCATTCCAGCCCTATTAATTTCAAGGTTTTCTAAGGAGATTATTATGCTTTAAAAGTTGAAAACGTAACCCCCCCAAAAAAACAGTAACCCAATCCTTTAGAGTAGGAAATAAAATATCATTCCAGCCCTATTAATTTCAAGATTTTCTGAGAAGAGAGATTATTATACCAACAATTTATATAAAATAGAGACAGGGAATGCCTTGGCTTCTTCTACCTTAGTAAGCTTCAACATTTTTGAAATACCAGTTATGTGTAAAGGATACATGTTGAATTTGATCATGCTTGACGGTTCTATAAGGGAGCGCTTTTAGGTGTTTGCTATGCAATACTTTATAGGCAGAGTGTAACATTTGAAGACAAAAACCTCTTTCCAATAATATAATCTGCAGCACAATTCTCATTTGGAGCCCAGAGGGGAGAGGAGGCAGAAGTCGGGGCAGGATGGGGCACGATCTCATCAACTCCCACAGCCCTTCAACATGGGCATCATAGTTCCCACTTTACAGACCATGCAGTGGAGGCTTAGGCAGAGAGGGGCCGAGCCAAGTCTCACCCAACAGGAAGCAGCCACATCCCAGATGTGCTGACGACACGGCACGCGCCCTTCGTCTTCTTCACCCCACTGCCTAGTTCCCCTTGCTCTGTAGCCATTAGTGAGACAGGAGGCCAAGGCTAGGCATGACCATGACCATGGCATAGAGCATTAGCGACTGGCCACAGAGGAACCCAACTCCTTGCCTCGGCCTGTTTCGTGCAGGGAACTGAAAAACAGGCCTTGATTTTAGATTCCAAGCCCTTAGAGATGCTAACGATTGAGGGGAGGGAATCTACCTTTCAGGCTTTTAAAAATGATCATTCAGTTATGGGGTAGTTTTAGAGTTCAGAACCACCTAAGCCCTAGGTTCAGGGTACCACATCTTCCACATCCCCCTGGGCCCTGTACATGGCGTATATTGGGTTGGCCGTAAAGGTCATTCGGACAATGACCTTTTCAGCCAACACAGTACTTCCCGAGCTCTCCTTCTGAAACCTTCTCTCCCCTCAGCAGTATGTTAGCTCTTCAACAGGTTGTGTCAATAACATTTTTGTTGCAGACTTCTGTTTTATATCCTGACTGATTTTTCGTTTAGACACTCATCATTTTAGAAATCCCAGGTTGATCTCAAAACAAGACTGTTTTATCTGTTCCAGTCTGCGTTCCATTTTGCAGACTTCCCGTGCATTCTTCCATAAGCTGTGTGAGCTCTCCACCAAAAAGTAAAGGAACCTCAAGTTGATCTGGCAAGAAAAATAGAAAAGCTGCTGGTGGAGGGGTATAGACCTTGCTCTGAATTATCAGAGGTAAAACTCCAGACGAAATAAAAACAGCAACTACTTAAGGACTCTGAATAGTCAACAGTGGGTGAATTGTGGAACAAGTGAATATTTGAACAACTAATGTGGCAACAATGACTCCCCTGGTTTTATGTTTTTCTTTCTACCTGGGTCTTCCGGCTTTGACCAAAAGGCAAGCCAAACAGGGAAACTGCACAGTGGACATATACAACTAAACTCACAAAATCCAACCTTTCTGGCCAAAGGATTGGCAGTAAGGGCCTAGTAAAAGCTGTAGAGTATTGTGAAAATCCTACTGTTTTCCTCTCTTTTCTCTATCAGCCTGCCCCAAGGCCAGTCACATAGTTGACACAATAGCATGAACATCTAAAAATTCTGAGATAGGTTTTACCTCTCCAAATAGAGGAATTAGGATAATAGGTCCCTGTTGTGCAAAGAGTATGGAGGTAATTCCTGTTATTTTTCTCTTTTCCTCTTCATTTCTCCCCAAACGTAATAGTCATGGTGGTCACAACTCTAAGAGAAACCCTGTATTTCCAGCTAGGTGAGTAAGGAAAGAAGACTTAGGGAACCAAATAGAATGGAAGAAATACTGCAGAGGACAGAACGAGAAGAAAGGGACCCCCTAATTCTATATGAGTGGATACAAATCTCAGGTTCACCCAAGCTGTAAATTTGAAGCACACACCCGAAGAATCACATGCTTTGACAAGTGAACGACCATATAAGCCACTCCTCTCGTCCCAGACTACCCTTTAGTGGCGTATGCAGGAACAGACCCAGACAGCACAGCAAAGGCTTCGAAAACTGAACTGACATCAGAACCACTGCCCTCAGAAGGCAAGACAGATTGATTACCTGCTAAAAGTAACAGAAAAAAAAATTTTCTTCTCCAGAAGATCTTAGTAAAACCCAGAGCTTCACAGCGTAATTTACAAGATGTGCAGGATACAATTTGAAGTTACTCGACTTACCAAGGATGAGGAAAAATATGACCTACTTTCAAGTAAAAGACAGATGCCAGGGCTTCCCTGGGGGCACAGTGGTTGAGAGTCCGCCTGCCGATGCAGGGGACATGGTTTTGTGCCCCCATCCGGGAAGACCCCACATGCTGCGGAGCGGCTGGGCCCGTGAGCCATGGCCGCTGAGCCTGCGCGTCCGGAGCCTGTGCTCCTCAATGGGAGAGGCCACAGCAGTGAGAGGCCCGCGTACCGCAAAAAAAAAAAAAAAAAAAAAAAAAACAGATGCCAACTCTGAGATGACCCAGATGTTGGAATTATCTGAGAAAAACTTTAAAGTAGCAATTATAACTATTCTTCATGAGGTAAAGTGCACTCAGAGTAGGGAGGAGGGGAAGGGGATTTAATTGCTTGCTCCCTCATATCTCCTGTGTCCCATGGGTCAAAGTTTGCCCTACAAGGGCAAACTACCATATATATATATATACACATATATGATATATATATATATAATTTTTTTAAAATTCCCAGCTCCTTTGGCAACCCTTTGGCAAGTAAGAGACCACGTCTTACAGCAGGAGTTAGAAAACTTTCTGCAAAGGACTGAATAGTCAGTTTTAGTGTTTGCAGGCCATACAGTCTCTTTTACAACTACTCAAATCTGCCATTAGAGTGCCAAACCGTAAATAACATATATACAAATGGGCATAGCTGAGTTTCTTTAAACTTTCCCTATAAGGAATGGCAGTAGGCTATATTTGGGCCACAGGTCACAGTCTGCTGATCTATGTCCTATAGCTTAACTCTTCATCCAAAGCTGGAAGTAGCAGGAGGATACAGTGGTTCTGAGACGATGGGGTACATGGTCAAGACCGGGGAAGTTTGTGAGTTGAGTCCATTTTTGCATCTCCTTTACAGTAAGTTGCGTCCATCAGTCTGAAGCAATGTCATACAGGCTATAATGCACTGTGGACGAATCTACATCTGAAGTAGATGTCAGTTCTAGTAAGTAACTCATCGCTCTTTCCAGAACAGAAGGAATGCAAAATAAATCAGCCTGCCACCAGCTGCCTGGGTGGTTTCCCCAGGGATGGTGGCAGCTAAGCTGATAGACGTACCTGCAGTCGATGGCATCTGGTGCACACTAACATGTGTGCTCATTCGCATGGGGCCATCCACACAGCTCTCAGATTCCACAGTCACCCATTTCAGCCTGAGACAAAGACTATATGCTAGTATGTTTTGGGAGCTCAAGACAGGAAGAATAGAAAACAGAGCTAGGTACAGAGGATGGGAAGCAATGAAAGGTCATGTGTTACCATATGGACACTGGTTCACCATGAGCTGTGAAGAGATTCAGCTGGTCACTCAGCAGGTTCACTGGCTCAGCCGTGTGGGACACCTCCATATAGGCTATTCTTTGCTACAGCCATGGGAGGGAGGGAAAGAATTTATCTGCTGGCTCCTTCCCATCTGCCAATGGTAAACATGTGCCCAGAGATTTACTTCGCTTGTCTTTGCCTTTTCAGCAGGTACTTGGGAAACTGCAGCATGTCGTTGAGTCTCTGGAAGTGGCCAGAAGAGCCAAAGGCTCTGTAGCTGGCTGTCCGCAGGCAGCAGAGCCACTTAAATGGGTTCACAGGGAGTCAACTGGCCATAACAGTGGCTTACGTGAAGCCACGCTGCCTGTGGACTGGGAGACAGGTGAGGCCAAAAAATCTCGAGAGGTGTCTAAATTACACCCACAGAGAAGCTCTCGGTGTTTACTTATTCAACAAATATTTATTACACTCCTAGGCACTGTACAGGATCTTGGGAAAACAGAAATGTTTTCTGCCATCAAGGAACTTTGTCTAGTGAAGATAACACAAATAAACATTTTGCACAATGTTTAGTACTGTACGATGAGTTTTTAAAAATGCCATAGCTTTCCAGAGGAGGATGTTCAACCATGCCTAAGAATTTTGGGAAAGGTGTTCCCAGAGAAAACCATGAATCGCATTCAATTTTGTAAAATCGAAGTCTTCGGTTAGAAAGGAAACTTAAGAGCTCATCTGGCCAACAATGTACTTCAATCCCCCAAGTCTTTATTATCCTGGCACCCAAGACAAGATAAACACCACCGCCATCCCCACCTACCTCCGTCTGCATTACATATTCAGGCATTATTAACCATTTGCACTTTCCAGATCAAAGACATTGCATGTCTGAGCCTTTGTAAATAGAACCCCCTGCCCAGAACGCCCTTTTGCGTTGCTCAGGACAGAGGACCTTATGTTACCACATCATCCACTCTGCAATTTCACGGCTTTAAACAACAAAGATTTCTTTCTTCTCATTGTCACCACTCAAGAGACAAGACTGATGATAGCTTTATCTTAACGTATCGTTTCCACAGTTTCTGTAGCAGTGCGATGGAAAAACGGTCAACCACTACTGGCATTGAAAGCTTCTACCTAGAAGTGATACACGCCACTATCCCTCACATCTCATTGGCTCAAGCACAACCAGTAGCCACGCTTTTCAAGAGGATAAGGACACGCTATTCTACTGTGTGCCAAAGAGGTAAGAACCAGAAATAGTCAAGGAAGGGTATTAATGACTCACATTTCTAAAACTTCTCCACCTGCCTAATTCCTACTGGAGCCTCTAGATCAGGGGTCTCCAACACCTGGGCCGCGGGCTGGTACTGTCTGGCAGCCTGATAGGAACCGGGCCGCACAGCAGGATGTGAGTGGCAGGGAAGCGAGCAAACCTTCATCTGCCACTGCCCGTCACTGGCATTACTGCCTGAGCCATCCCCCCCAACCTAGGCCGTGGAAAAACTGTCTTCCACGAAACCAGTCCCTGGTGCCAAAAAGGTTGGGGACCGCTGCTCTAGATTCAGGCCAGGTGTTATCCATTCAAAGCGGCCTCCCCGCTCCATCTCCCCCACCCTCCTGCTGGTTAAGGAGACCTCACCAGAGCTCCAGACACCATGCACCTGCCTCATTGCACCACAATACTGCAGAGGTCTTCTCTCTCTGCTTGTCCCTCTCCCCAAGCCCCCTCTCACTTACCTCCGTGTGCTCAGCACCCAGCACAGTGCCTGCTCTCGTCAACAGACACTCAATGCATGTTTGTTGAACTGAACAAAACTAAAACAGAACTTAAAAGGAAACTTCCTTAAGAATCCATTTTAACAGTACTAAGTGAAGTGTCGCACAGCACTTTAAGCTTTTTTGCAATGCCAGTCTCTCCTCCCCTGCTGTTTATCAAATTAAAGTGACACATTCAGGCGATAAAAAGAACTCCCCTTGCACAGAACCTAAATATAAACATCTTAGGAAACCTTTACCATCATCCGTCTTGCTGGTTAAGTGTACCTTGCCCAAATCCTGAAGTTTGGGTTTGTTTTCTGGGTTTTTTTTCCCCTAAGCAGAGTTCAGCAAGGAGGCAGGGCCTAGATGGGGAAAGGAACTCATTTCCCTAGCTCTTTGCAAAGACAAAAATCAGGTCATAAGCAAAAGTCATTTGGAAATCTGATTTCTCTATGGGCTCATCTGTTCTACTCTGCTAAGTGGGTGAATCCCACGAGCACCAGTCCTGTCTTTTCTGGGCCGTTAAGAAAGAAGGGGAAATTGTACTTACAAATTTCCTCAAGCTCAGGTTCCTTTGTTGGTGGTCTCAAAAACTTAGGCCAAGTCCACTGTGGGGCTGAACACAGCCAAGGACAGCTCTGCGGTGATACTCGGCTGGCAGTGAAGCAGGGACGACATCTTGCTGCAACTCCACGCAGACGCTCTACGAACAGCCCGAGCAGCCCCTTCCTAGGCCCTTTTTGTAAGGTGTGGTTCATGGGCCACACCTGGGGCCTCATTAGAAATTCAGAATCTCAGCTCCTTGCCGCATACTTGCTGAATCAGAGCATGCTTGTTCAGCAAGCTTCCCAGGTGACTCTTGTGGACCTTAAAATTGGAGAAGCCCTGAGCCGGGCTCTGAACACGGTTTATGGAGGAGACGGATACGTGTAAGGACAGCTGTGCCCGTCACAGCCCCATCTGTCACTTGGGAGAGGTAAACACTCCTTGACCCATGCAGCACAGCACTGCCTTTATTCACTGTGTAGGAGACAGGAGGGACTGAGCGGGAACAGAGTCACGATGGATCCTAGGATCTCAGGGCCAGGTGCTCTGTGGACAGCACTCTTTATCATCATGCTGGTGGTCAGCAAGGTTGAAAAGGTGGACAGCCAGTTTACCAAGGGGTGACCCAAGAGACCCAGAGATGCTGCAAAAACATTTCCAAAGGCTCCAGAGGTGCCCAGCCTCTTGTACTACAAGCTACAGCTGGTATCTCATTCACAGCCTTCACCTTAGGTGAGGGGAGGGAGAGGTAGGGGAGCTGCAGGATTTGTGAGCTGGTTAAAACCTTCCAAGTCTGGGCTTCCCTGGTGGTGCAGTGGTTGAGAGACTGCCTGCTGATGCAAGGGACATGGATTCGTGTCCCGGTCCGGGAAGATCCCACATGCCGCGGAGCGGCTGGGCCCGTGAGCCATGGCCGCTGAACCTGCGCGTCCAGAGCCTGTGCTCCGCAACGGGAGAGGCCA